>NC_046304.1:34988330-35613330 GCF_004115265.2 Rhinolophus ferrumequinum
AGTGACTCAGCCAGGCACAGACTGGAAGGCACAGAGTCTTTTAATTTTTCATTAGAAAGGAAGGTCCCCTCCCCCATGCTCCTTCCCCTCCCCCTGCCTCAGCTCCCTTCCAATCACATCAGAGACCCCAGAGGGGGCTTGACCTCTGTCCTCGGGGGAGGTCAGCCAGGGTGACCCTGCCTGTGTGCAGGATCCCGTGAGAGAGGCCCAGCTGCAGGCCCCGGAGGGCTGGAAGCGCACCCGGAAACGGGCTCAGGGTCACTGAGGGCATCCCTGGCTGAAGGAGGGGCTTCTCTGGCCCTTTGTGAGCTGATGGGCAGGGCGAGATTAGTTCCACAGGCAGCCCCTGTGTCTCCAGAGAAAGGGGCTATTATGGAGTGACTCAAAATACTGAGCACAGCGCACCCCTCCTCCCCTTTTATCACCATGGAGATGTGGGAGGATGGGAGGGGAGTGGGTGGGGGAGATGAAGAGAGCAAAAGAGGGAGGAAGAATGCAAGGCAGGTGAAAACAGGGGAGGAGATGGCAGGAGGGGAGTGGGAGTGGAAGCCAGCAAGAGGAAGAGAGCACGAGGGGAGAGCTCTGTGTCCCTCTCAGCCTGAGTGGCTGATGGGATCTCTCCGTTTCATTTCTCTCATTGCTTCCTCTCTACATCCTGCCTGCGGGTCACAGACACTGCCTGGGGCTACCAGGGCCAAGAAGGGTTTGCCCACTACTCTGTAGCTAGGCCCTCTGACCTTTGAGGGTAAGGGGTCTGACCATCTGGGATTAAATTGCAAGATGGCCACATGGAAGGCAGCTGGTGAACAGCTGCTAGGCCTTGTCCAGCTTCTGGACATACCAAGCACCCCAAATCATTGCCGCAACCCATGTCTCCCACCCTCTGCAGCATCCCCACCAGATATTGATCCAGTGTCAGCCTAAGGTCCTCAGTGATGGCGACTTTCTCACCTGTGCCCTGGGGGGGGACCTTTAGTTGTCAGAAAGGACTTCCTTATATTAGGTAGAAACCTGTCTCCCTTTTACACAAGGGCCTAGTCTGCCCTCTGGGGCTGCACTACAGAATAAAGTAGGCATTTAGTAAATATTGTAGTAAGAAAGGATAAAAGTCTGACACTTCTTGACATAAAACATTTGGAAAAAGTTTCTGAGGAGCGAATTCTGTTGGGAAAAAACACAGTCTGTCTTTTACAAAACATCCAAAGCTAAGTGGAAGTACTGGGATGGGAAGTGATTCCAGCCGTTGAACACTGGGTGGGCAGAAGACAGAACAGACCAAGATGGCAGGGTCCTGGATGCTGCTCTGATCACACAGAACGTCGTGGGCAAGGCCTTTGGTATGTTTCAGCAAACGAAGAATTTGGGGCATAACCAGCCCAACGGGCAGAGAGGGAGCCCAGCATCAGAATTTGCCAGGGAATCATGACTGGTCTTTGGCTCCATGCCTCAGTATCCCTGCTGCAAACTGGTGAAGCATCCTCCATCCCAACGAGGATGATCTTGAAAAGAGGGGCCAGCTCCTAGCAAGCAGCCAGAGGCTATGTGTTCTCAGAAATATAGAAAGGAAGGGACCGGGTCCCTCTTTGGGAGCTAGAGGTTTCCAGGTGGAAAGATTTGTGGTCCCATAGTTTGGAGAGACTGAAGGATTCAGGGCTGACTGGGGTCTTCCAACTGGCAAGATTATAAGTTCCAGCCTACATTCTGGGGATCCCACCTGGGAAGCTTCAGGTCAGCTTCTGGCCCCTTACAAGACTCTTCTTACCAAGGTGGGTGAGTCACGAGGCTGCGGGAAGCAGGGTGGTGGAAGAGGGATAAGAGGAAAAGTCCATTGTGGAGGAAGAATTTAGGGCTCTCTCGTTATGTTTTGTCCCCTCCACTGCCACCCCTTCACCTACGACCCCACCTGGGGAGGCCGAGGAAGCAGGCTGCACAGGCAAACATTCAGAACAGGTATGGTTTCGGGGCACCAGGCGCCAGAGATAAGCTGAGGCTTGTCATCATGCTAACAAAGGCCACATCCTGTGCTCAAGAACAGTTGTGTCCAAACGCTAGGCCTCGGCAGATGTTGGAGACGGTCCTGATTCTTGTGTTAGAGGGAAAAGGAGTCGTCCATGGCTCCCTGCTTGAATTGTGCCAAAGCCTTGGCTGTCAAGAAAGTCAGGCGTACCTGCTGTTGTCTCTTCCCAGTCGGCACCGGGGCTCCTGCCCAAATGCTCGTGTCCAGATTGTATTTATGACTGTTTTAAGAAGGAGTGACAGAGCCTTTTAATATCCCTGACAGCCTGGGATGTTTTAATAGATGGTGGAGCGGGGCTGCGGGAGTTAAGAAAAGAGAGCTGAGTCGCTGAGCAAGCTGTCAGGCCTGGTTTCTATGACAGACCTACTGATCGACTCGACACAAAATAAAATACGGAGTTGTGTCTCTCCTCAGCCCCGTCAGGTTGACAGACGGTCTGTCACCGTTGTATGTCATCTTTCACCTCCTAATCACTCAGGCTTAGGGGACTTGCGTTTAATGGGGAGTCCCTGCAGGATTTGCACCAAACTTGCGTCCCAAGCATCAGGTCTCCATTTTAGATGCTCCGGCTGGTGTTCTCTAGCTTTCCCGATTTCTAACAGAACTTCTACCTACACAGCTCTGCCTCACTAGTTGCTGTTTGTTAGAGGTGATTACAGGTCTTACAGGATGGCTGGATCATCTGCAAAAGGAGATGGAAGGGGTGGTGGTGATGGTTGCACAACAATGTGAATGTACTTCGTGCCATTAAACTGTACACTCAAAAAGGGTTAAAGTGGTAAATTTTATGTAATCAGCTGGGTCAGATAGCTTCACACACACACATACACACACAAACACACAGATGGAGTAAGAAACAAAAGAGAGACACTTTGGCTCTCCAACTTGGGTGCTGGACTGTGTAGGCCTATAACCTGCATAACCTGGAGCAAGATTATCCCCAGGGTCTCTACTCCCATAAAACCTCTCCACCGCCCACGTCCTGCTTTTGTGCCTCTTGGCCCTGCCCTGGTCAAGTTTTGAGTTGAACATTAGGAGGTTCCTTTTACCCATTTTCCAGCCCCAGCTTTGGGGCTGGTCCGACTATGCACTCACCTGTGGCTGAAGCCACTTTTGTCACACACTCCGCATATCCTGGCAGGTGAGATCTAAAGGGGTGTCTCACTTTTTTTTTTTTTTTTTTTTTTTGGTGGGGGAAATGAAAGCAGCAAATCTAGGAACCAAGGACCTTATTTTTTCTTGAGTGGCTGAAAGAAACTGGAAAGAAGGCACGACGGCCTCCCTTCCCCAGGTGTTAAGGTTAGTGGTGCTGGATCTGCTCCCCTTCATCCGGGGCTCCCCTCCCTCCTATCCCACCCACAGCGGTTAAGGGGCAGCACTCATGCTTCTGGGCCCCAGACAGTACAGACAAGAGCCTCCCTCCACCCTGGGCTCAGGGCTCTGCGTTCAAGTTCTCTGCCAGGAGAGAGTTAAGGGCTTGGGTTTAATTTGCCCGTTAATCACAGTTAAAAGAAGTAATGAGCGTCTCCCTAAAGCCTGGGTGTTTCTCTGCAGATTAAGCAGCAATTTGCATAGCCCCTTTATTCATTCCCACCTTCCCCTGTGGGGCGGCTTGTCCTTTCAGACACAGCCAAGCGCAGCCTGCGGCGGGAGCTTTGACAAATGGCTTTGCTGCGCGTGGTTTGGGCGAGAGGGAGGGAGGAGAAGGCTGGGAGGGAGAGGGCAGCTCCCGACAGTAATGGATAGCTGGGGCGTTAAATAGTGCAGAACTTTTTATTAGACACACAGGAGAAGTTTAAATATTCAAACTGGTTTTCTTTGAAGCCTGGGGAATAAGAGGAGGGTGGCAGTAAGAGTTTACCCAGGGCCAGTTTATGCAGACAGGCCCTGCCCATCCACCTGAGAGGAAGGGCATCTGGAGGACAAGTTCAGCCAGTACCCCAGGGCTCCACAGCCCTAGAGCAGGCTTGACACCCGCCTTCTGGGCCCCAGGATCTGCCGGCAGGACACCAGCCTGGAAGCAGCTCCTGGGGCCTGATTACTCGTGCAGAATAGCTCACTCAGAGCCCAGCATTTAGGCAGCATTCAGTAAGTGGGGGCTGACTCCAGCTTCCCTGGTCTGTGAAGCAGTGATATCTCCAAGAGGATGGGATGACAGACCCCTCCTCTCCTCTCCAGAAGAGACCTCAGTAAACAAGGAAAGAGGAGAGATGGGGTCTACGCGATCCACAGGGCAACATTCTCCCTGAACAGTTGGGAGACAAGACTTTAATCCCACCATAGGTCCATTTGAAAAGCCTACTTAAACCCAATTTTCTTCCCAAACATCTCCTGTTTTGTGGGACTACTCCTTTTTATAGTTTGTGAGCCACGTGATCACGGTGTTTTAGAGGTCAAAGTCGCTTCAGAGACCATTACAACAACTGAAGTTCAGAGAAGTTAAGTTTGAGATTCCAAAGGGGACAAAAAGATGAGCAAGACCCAGTCCCTGCCCTTTAGCAGCTCAGTCTGGGGACAGACACTGGGAAGGCCCTGTGACACTGAGAAGGCCCTGCGGTACAGTCACCAGGCTTTCAGGGCGGTCATCTACACATGGCTTCAGGGCTGCTGCTGAGAACGGGACTGATTCTGGGGGAATGAAATGTCCCAAGACGGTTTTGGACCTCTGGATCAGGAAGGCTAGGAGAGGCCAAGAAGATGGCGGGGGCTGAGGGGGCCGTGAGGGCTTGGTGTCTCAGGTGGATACCCAGGCTGGAAAGGCAGGCGGAGGCCCAAATAGCAAAGCCTGGCCTGCTGCATTGGGAATTTGGGGAGCTAAGGGGGCATCAGAGTTTCTAAGCAGGGGAATGATGAGGGTGACCAAGCCTGTTGCACATGGAAAAGGTGGGTTAGAGGGGAGCCAGCAGAGACCGGGAGGCTGTTGATGGAACAGAGAGAGGGATCAAGTGTGAGGTGGGGATGATTACAGGTTTGGTTTAGGGACATGTTGGGATATCTGGGACACACAGAGCCAGGACCCAAACACAAGTGTCTAACCTCACTCCAGGATAATTCCAGTCCCTCAGCCTCTCACAACAGCTGACATTTTAGTCTTCCTGCACCAGACACTGTCAAGGTGTGTATACACCCATCACAGCTAACAACCCTGAGGCAGTTAGTATCTTTTTCCTCATTTTACAGGTGAAGGGAATGAGGCAAAGATAGGGCCAGGGCCTTGCCCAAGGTCACACAGGCAGCACAGAGCCAGGATTTCACCCAGGCCTCCAGATCTAGAGAAAATGCTAACCATCACCACAGTGCTTGGCCTGCCATTTTCCTAACCTATTACTGTTATTGGACTTTCGCATGTGTGTGTACAGGAGTGGGGAGAAGAAGAGAATAAACAAGTGACAATTTAAAAAATGAAATAAAAATTAGTAACAGGAGAGGCAGGTGTGGATGAAAAGGCAGAGAAGAGCCCCAGGACCTGTGCTTCTAGGGGATAAACTATAAGCAACATCTTGGGAATCAATGAGGGGGAGGGAGAGAGGTGGGGGGAGGTGCTTACCTGCAGAAGCAGGGTTAGCTTTTGCCCCTGGAGGCCTAAGATGGGCTTTTCTTTGGCCCTCAGCTCTGGGTCAGTTCTCTGGAGCAGGTAATTCTGTTGGTAGTGAGATTTTCTGTCTGAATTATGCACCTAATTCCTCACCCCAAAGTGGCAATGGGAAATTAGTTCTAAGTGTTAGGACCCCACATCTCCTTAGTGGGCATCCAGAACCCAGAAAAACAATCATTAGCACTCCACTTAGCTCATTTTCATAGTCAGCCATCACAGGCTGCAACGCCAAGGGAGCCTATTTCTGTTAACTATAAAGAGAGCCACACATTGAGAGGACACAGTGGAGTTTGTGCAGGAAGAAAAGGCTTCGTGTGAGCAGAGAGGGTCTGTAGGGCTTGGGCAGTGGTTGGATTCAGCATGTTGAGAGGATTTTGGAAAGGCAACTCTCCTTCCGTACCTGAAGCAGGGTGACAAATCTTAGCTAAGTAGCGAGAGCCTTAAATCTTCTCTGGAAAGAAGGGGCATAAAAGTTAACATAAAAGTAGGGTGTGCTCTTGGCAATAAATTCACACCACACTAAGGATTCTGAGGGTGTAATCTTGCCCCGCTCTCCTTTTTTTTTTCAGTCCTAGAAACCTGACTGCTCAGAACTAGGTCTTTAAGTCCCACAAGGAGCCTCTCACCTCCCTTCCAAGAAGGCAAATTAAACCAGAATGAAGAATCCTTATCATTACTTCACAAACCAAAAGTAAGAGCTCACATTTGTCCAGTGAATACTTACTCTGTGCCCGGAACTGTTTTGTGTATATTAACTCATTTAAGCCTCATAACCACCTCTGAGGCAATTCTGAGAAAAACAAACAGGAACCTAACTTCAATCAGAGTGACACTAAGGGAAATCCAGGAACAGATCAGAAAGATGCAGAGTTGCCCTACTGTGGGGGTGAAACAACCAGGCAGGATCTTCAGTGTCTTAGGGAAGTCAGAAAAAGGGCGCCAGGAAGAGAAGCATGAGGCCAAAGGCAAATGAGGCTAAAGGTGCTGGAAGAAAAAGCCTGTTACAGGGTTACATTGTTTTAAAAAAACCACACACATCAGTCTAGGTACCTGGTGGGCCTTCATTTCACCAATAAGCAGTGAAATGAGCCTAATCTCTCTGGGAGAGAATAGTCCCCTAACCACACCGCTTACCAAGGTGGCCAAAATCTGCTGAGAAAACCCTTTCTATCTAAACCCACTTCCTTCCTGTGAAGATGGCCAAACCTCAGTCTGCACAACTTCCTCCCATCAGCCCTCGGCAGGTCAGAGGCGACAGGCAAGGTACTCCACTGGCAGGGCAGGAGTGAGAGCTTTTGAGGCCCGAACCCAGCTTGCACGGTCACATGATCTGTAGGGCTTCTCCCTAAAGCTCCGTGCATGTAAGCAATAGTCTGTGTAACAGCTGGTGATTGGACAAGGGACATTAGAGTGGGCAAGGGTAGCATGCCTTGGTGAGTTGATGGCTGCTGCGAGACGGAGGCCAGAGGCCAGTGGAGCCAGCAGCTGAACAGGTGGGCAGGAGGCAGCAGCCATTCTCTCCGAGGGAAAAGGACCAAGAATCGCAGACAGCTCCCTAGGCCGAGAGCCTTCACAGCGGCTGACGGCAGGATGCAGCCCACTCAGGCCCCTTTAGGCCCTTCTATTCCAAGGGCACTTTTACCTTGACATTCCACACCGTTTTTCCTTTTCCAATTCCTAGACTTATTTCAGCCCTCAGTACCCCCAAAAGGAGGTGAACAGGCAAAGATTGGGGGGAAGCGATGGGCTGACATTAATTGATAGGAGCAGCTTCAAGCAGTTCATGCTGCCTTATCTCTCTCTCCTTTGGACGGCGTGTGTCCGCCAGAGTCCGCGGGGTCGGTGATTAATAGGGGCCATCACTCACTGTCCAGGACGGCTGAAAGGCAGCAGGGAGGGGGCGGCCCTCCCCAGAACTGAGATAACAAGCAGCAGGAATAATGAGTGGTGTCACTCCACTTTTCATTTTGATGGAAAGTCATTACGGGAGTCAACGCCAGCGACAAAGAGCCATGAATCAACTGCTCTGCTATGAAATTAAAATCGAATTGCTGGCCACCCCCAACCCCTACCCTTCCTGGGAAACAGGGATGGGTAGGTGGCTTGGGAGAGGGGTGCTATCCTGGGGTGGGCTCTACCCAATCACAGAGCAGGCAGTTACGGGTAGGAAGTGGACAGGCAGCTAGTGAAGGTGACAACTCCTGTCTCCACCTTGTTCATCAGGCCCTTCCTCCCCAAACCACATTTCCCCTCTGCCTGGAGGTAAGCTGTGATTAAAAGGAAAATACAGCTTTGCTGGCTCCAACAAGGCTGCCATCTGACTGCTCCCCTTGGGCTCCTGGCTTGAGGGGGGCAGTCTGCGCCTAGCTATGGAGAGAAAGGGGCCCAGATGACTCAGTTACCCAAGAGCCGCTTGCTAAACCATTTGCAGATACTAATCTGGGCCTTCCCTGTCACCAAAAGGGGGAAATTACCTGACCTCGGCCTCCACAGAATAGCTGATAGCCCAGGGAGCCCACAGGGATCAAGAACCCCATGAAAATAGGTTCACAGCCTCAACTCCAGGTCTAGAGAAGCAGTAATGGTCAGTAATGAAGCCAGAGTCTCTTCTTCTTTTATTAAGTCCAACTAGGTAATGAGAAGGAGCAGAAGCTGTGGTTTCAGGCTGACAGGCCACAAAGCCAATCAAGACAGCTTCTTGCGGATAGGATGGCGAGTGCCAAGGTCACCATGTAGGTGATGGTTCCAGCACATGGCTTTCTGTCCTCCAGTCAGTCTGATCTCTTGCTGGGAAAGTCCCCGCAACAACAGCGTGGCTGTCCCACCTCTGTCCTGAAGGCTGAGAAGAAGGGCAGGAAGAACGTGGAGGGTGTCACAGAGAGGTTCCCATCAGGTTCACAGGGCGCCCATTGTACCTCTTGGAAATGTCAGCTTCAATCTGAAAGACAGCAATACCAAGCAGGCAGGAAGCAGAGGGGTCTCATTCTGCTGAAACTGGGGTCTGTACCCCCCTTGGCAGGTTTCCCGTTCCCATCTTACCAGCTTCTGCAGCTCCTTGGTCTTCTCTAGCAGCAGGTCCAGCTTTGGCTCCAGAGCTGCCTGCTCCTGAAGCGCTCCCTGCTGCTTCTGTACCATCAGTTCTTTCTTCAAAGCCAGCAGCTGGGACTGCTTCAGCTTTTGCTGGAGGAGCTCAGTCACTCGGTCCACATACCTGGGCACGGCATTCAGGTTAAATGTTTGGTGTGGTTGTGCAACCCGGGCATCCTCATTCAACTGCTGGGAAAGGCGTGGCTCAGGAAACCCAATCCTTAAGTGGCCTCTTAGCCTCCACATCCTTCCATCCTTCTTTGTAAGGAATACCACTCCTCGTTCCCCCTTCCTCCTGGGAAGCAGCTTCTACCTACATACATCAAACCACCCCATCTTGCCCCCAGGAGGCAGGGATGAGGTCTAAGGGGTCATGGAGAAGAGGAATACAAGGAGTCAAGGCTGCTCAAGATGGCAGAGCCCTGCATCAGCCCCCACCCCACAAACAGCCCAACTTCAAGGGGAAAGCCAGACCTTGGTGAGGCCAGGATCATAAACAGGTGTTGCATTCGAAGACTGGTGAGCCGGCCAATCAGATCCTGTAGTGCAGACACCATGGAAACCATCTTTGCTTTGGTCTGGCCCTGCAGGATGGCTGGAGCCAGCTGAAACTGGCTCACAGACAGGATGTCTGCCTCCTCACTCATCTCCACTGCTCTCTGGGACAAGAAGATCTCGAGCTGAGGACCAAAGAGGATTTGGTTCAAATTAGGAGAACTCAGAAGCTAACCCTCAGACTGATCAAAATGAAGAATGACATGTGAGGGTTAGGCTCTGGGTGAGGAGGCGTTCTTTCCTTTGAACACTTTCATTGCTAGAAACTCACCAACTACAACATGGGAGCTTGGGGCAGCCTCTGCTGTCAGTCTTTGGTCCCCCAGTGATATCTGACACCCTACCTAGCCCTGGACGCCCCTGCTTCCTCCTAGCCTATGGGTCAGGTAACTAAGAATGCAGATCGAAAGGGTTCTGTCTGCCACAATGAAGGTCTTTTCTCTCCATGGAAGGAATGAGACTCAGGGCATAGGAATCCAGGTTAGAGAAGCCCTGGAATAAAATGTCTAGGAAGAATCTGAGAACCAGCCGCATTACTTGTCATTGTTATTCAACCATGGAAACTTGATCGCTTTTGTCCTACTCTCCCCTGGAGACTAGGAGGGACCTCTCTGGGCAGAGAGAGGAACTGGTGAGAACAAGAACTTTCATGAAGCCCTCCTCAAGCAGCAGGCCACTGGGAAGGGAACAGACCCAGAGATTACCAAGGACAGGCCCAGAGCGTCCCAGTACCACAGTGAAGGTCCAAGAACACTGGCTCCTTATTCTGGTCTGCTGGACACCTTAGCCAAAGGGATGGTATTGAAATGCAAATGAGATCCCATGGCTGCAAACCTGCTCAAAACCTCCAGCAGCTTCTCACTTCATTCAAAGTAAAAGGCAAGGTTCAGACTCGTCACCTCTCTGCTCTCCTTTACTTCTCCCAGCTCCCTGCTCTGCCACACCAGCCTCCTTCTTCATCAATGTGCAGGCTATACTCCCAGCTCAGGGCTTTTGTAGTTGCTCCCTCTGTCTGGAAAGCTCTTCAGCCAGACTTTGGCATGGTTCTCTCTGTAGCCCTGCAGGTCTTGACTTACTGGTCACCTTTGCAACGAGGCCTTCCCTGACCACCCAATATAAAAGCCCGCAACCCTTCCCAACAAGCCCCATCTCCCTCTCCAGCTTTCTTTTCCTTCATGGCACTTACGTTAACACTTAACATACTTCATATTTTACTTTATCTCATTTCTGTCTGCCTTCCCCACTAGAACATACAGGTCGAGGAGGTCAAGAGTTTTGACTGTCTTGTTCCCTGCTCAATCTCTGGCACCTCAGGCAGTGCCAGGAGCTTAGAAGGTGCGTGATAAATACTTGTTGAATGAACGGCTATCCAATACGTGAGCCCCTGCTCCAGAACTAGGAAAGCACTCAGCACCCTTTACATGAACAGGAAGGACCAGGTCAGGCGTCTGTGCTGGTGCCAGGCCTCCCCCCTTCTCCCAGAGGATGGAGGTACCTCCATGAGCTCATCGATGAACTGATTCCGGGTCTCAGGGTATTCAAGAAGTGTCAGGGCATCTGAGCCCCTAGCAACACCCTCCGGAGCTGCCAGGAAAAGAGACCGAGAAGGGATGAAGGAGCTGAGGACAGGAAAAGGAGACCCCCAAGTTTGAGAAGCCCTGGTGGGTTAATACGGACACAGACTCACTGCACTAAAGTCACTTCCGGTCCCAACCCTTTCCCCTGCCTCAGCCCTAATCAGGTACTACTGCCACCCCCCAGTCTGTGAGGAGGACCACAGAGCGGGTTCTGAGCACTGGAAAGGCCAGCCCTCAGCTTTGATGGGCTGTGGAGGTGAAGTTGCATCCTGCACTGCCCTCTCGTGGCTCAGCTCACTGCTACATCCTCTCAGCTGGTGGGGAGGAGGGTCAGCTCAGACTTCAGAGCCTGACAGTCCTCCTGGAACCACCTCCACCAGAATGGCTAACCTCCAAAAAGTTGAGTTTCTAGACTTAATTTTAAGAATTCTGTCCCCCTGTATTCACACCCTCATCAAAATTTTGCGAAGACAGTTAAATGTGCAAGAAGTCCACAAACTCAGCAGTGCATTTTTTGTTTCTAGAGACACGGGGGCCTGGGAGCACCCGCTTCTGCCAGGGCTGCAGGGGATGGTGCACTTACCCTGGGTTCCAGCTTCCAGCACTGTGATCTGCAAAGCAGCAGCATCGTCTCCCCAGTCTATCCCATCACCCCCAGGTTCCTGGGTGGAGAGCAAAGAACCCAGCAGTGTTGGCAGAATTTTCCGCAGCAAAAGGATCCAGAATAAACCAAAGCCCTCAGTAAGTTCAATGACTGAACATTTTAATTGTCTGAAGGACATGCAGCCCCGATGTAGGTGGCAAAGATGGCAGTGTGGGCCCATATATGTTGCCACCTTCACCCTGCTTTGTAGAGTGAACCACTGCCGACACCCCCACACTTTGCCCTGAACAGGAGAAAAGAGGTCAAGACTCTGATGTGTCACTTTGGAAACTCTGCCTCCCCCTGGACTACAACTGGTCTGAGAGCGATGAACGTCGAGTGATGCGTTTAAAGACACAGACACCATTATTCTTACTGCTGAAGCAGCAATCACAGAAAGTCCTCTGAGATGGACTGCGAGGGCATCCTCACCTTCGAGTCTGATTCCAGGGAGATGCCCCAGTCAATTGCAGCAGCCTGGGCAGAGATGCCAGAGTCAGTCCCTTCAGAAGCCACCTCCACTCCAAAGTCGCCCCAGTCAATCTAGAAGGGGAAAAAAAGTGTTAGCTTGCAAAAGGTGGGTGAAAGAAAAGGGGCCTGTCTCCCCACAGGCCTCAGCTACTTCTGTCGGGAGCCCTAGCACACTGTTTAAATGCAATGGCCTCCAAGCTCCCCAAAGATGAGCCCATCTTTGGAGAGCTCATGGGACTGGAGGGGTCCTAGTTCAACGCCGACTGGCTTGCTGGGTGCCTTAGCGCTCATCTACACTCTGATCTCAAGAAGGCCAAGAAAATAAAGGAGTAGGGCCTTCTGGGCCCTTCCTCCCATATGCTCTCTCACAAAATCCCCCTTTCTTTCTTTGGGACTCTGCATTCAGGCTGTCGGGGCTGGGCTGTGTGTGTGTGTGAGGGGGAAGGCTCTCCCTCAGCTCGTCTTACCGTATCTTCTTCCACCTGCTCAGGAGGCTCCTCGAGGTGTGGCCGCTCCACCGTGCAGGGCGCCGTTCCTGTCCTCCACTCATACACTGTGCAGTTTCCCCGCTTCTGCACAAATCGCAGCATCGGCAACACCTGCTCTTCAGGGCTGCAACGGAGCACATGACTGACCCTTCTGCTGCCCGCTCATGAAGCCAACACTGGGCTTCGGCCTGGGCCATAAAAGGTCAGATGGGCAAGGCTCCCATGGGTTCAAGTGTATCAAACAAAACTCAAATGTCATGTGGGAAAAATACAAGTGGAGAAGAGAGAACCACCAGGGAAAATAGGCAAACTGTTCCCCCTGCTGGAAACAAACCGAGGTCCTCTTTACCTTTCACACACAAACCCCACACAGGCCTGGTACAGGTCAATGGCTTCCCCCAGGGACTGAGCCCCAGCCCCAATCGCTGCCAATTGACTCGGCAGCTCCTTCACCAGGGCCAGCAGTTCTCTTCGGACACTGTCTCCCTAGAGAGGATCGAAGAGGTAGGCTGAGGCAGAGTGGTGGGAAGCGGAATCCAATAGATTAAAGAAAACACGGGGAGACTAGAGACAGGAGAGAAACGGGCCCCAAAAGGGCACAGCCAGGCTGAGGAGGAAGCCTTTCCCAGATGCAAAGGTGTTGGGCCCACGAAGACAAACACAGACCCCAAGTGCCCTCCCACTGTGACTAGACCCTTCACCGTGGCTCACCGTGATGCCATACTGTTTGCACGAGTGGTAGAACTGCTCCCGCATCTCAGCAGCCCCCGCCTGGCCCTCCTCCTCCTTGCGGCTGTATTCTTGCTGCAGCTGCTGGCACTTGGCAATCTGCTTCTTCAGCGAGGGGATCTCATAGTTGACATTCCGAACCAGGAGGCTAGAGAGTTCCACTAAGAAGGGCCCAGGAAATTGACCTCAGACACCTGCACCATCAGGCAAGCATGCACCAGGACATGCACACATGTATCCTAGCTTGGTGGCAAGAACGTGAGGGTGTCCTCCTTGCTTCTCTGCTTCCTAGCTGTGGAACCTAAGACAGTCATTGAACCTCTCTAATCCAGTCCTCCTCTGGAACACAGGGACAATATTTACCATGAGGATTAAAAAAAAAGAAAGAATCCACATAAAACACCAAGGACAACTGCTGGTATTTAGTAGGTGCTCGGTAAATATTAGCTATTATTGTTATTTATACTATTAGAAAACACACCCAAATTATAATCAGCCCTTTAGTCACTCTCTCAGCACGTGATATGGCCCCAAGGACGACTCATGCCTCTCTGCCCAGTATAGAATGCAGGTACAGAGGGGATGGGGGCCCCACACTCCACCTTACCAAGAGGTCAGTGGTGGAAGACCCACACACCTGCTGGGTCAGGCCTGGCAAATGCCCGCTCCCTGCCTGGTTTTCCTCCTCCCAACACTCTTTGTGGAATTTATTTTCCCACCTTGCAAACACAGACAGCCCAGCCTCTTCCCCACCATGGACTGTGCCTTCTAGAAGCCTCGTTTCTCAGAACTCTGGGAGTGGGCTTCCCCGTGGATGCCAGGATGCCCAGGCTGGGCCACTCTACCTAAGTAGGTGTTGTCCTTCTCATACAGGGCTACAATCTCCTGCCAATCCTGAGGAAGAACAGAAACAGGAAGTGAGCCAGAACAGTGCTCCGCAGCCACATCCCAGCTCAGTCCTCAAACAGGAGAAACGCTTCCAGTCTTTGCATCACATCAAAAGCAAACTCCTCATCCTCCTTCGTGAGGTGGGCTGGACCACCCACTTGATTTTAAGAGTGTGGCGCCAATGAGAGATCCCCAAAGCAGCATGTCTGAAATGTAAACCCAGGAGAGGAGGTACTTTTGGAATAAACTATGGGACAGAGAGAAAGTTCGGGAAACATTCCATGTGGGCGTCCCTCAGAGAGCTCACAGAGGCTCTGATCCTGTCACCACCCTCGCCCACACTTGCCTTCATTCGCTGTGAAGAATACCGGCCAAAAATATTTTTTGTAGAAGCTTCAGTGCCCTTGAGAAGGTCCACAATTCTTAGGCAATGGAAGTAGTGAATATCTGGAAAGCAAGTGAGAGCAAAAACTGAGAATTCCAGTATTTTCCCCACTTACTCTGGCCAACGCACATGACTAACCCATGTATAGGCTAATAGTGTTAGCAGGCATAGCTCTTCCCTTCATCAGTCTGTGTTGGAAGAAACCAGCATTTATATATACCCCAAACAAAAATCTTTCTCTAGGGATCAGCCTTGTGGCTAAACAACAGGGGAGCAGCTCAGCTGACATATATTGCTCCAGGAAAGAAGGGGCTCCAGGAAGGCAGCCCCAGAGCACTCACAGGATCCAGAGAGCAGCTGGGCGATCTCTTCACTTTCGGGCATGTCCTGGATGGCAGCATTGATCTTCTCGCGAATCGTCAACACCAGACTCTGCCATTTCAGGTTACAATGCCTTCTGTCCACCAGCCAGTCTGTGTGAGAAACACCCAAATCACAGCGTTCCCATTCATATGGCCAAAATTCCATTACTAATTCAAGTAAAATACGCTAAGACATTGGCTGAAATATGTACTCAGATTGGTTAAGGTGTGGGGGTCGTGGGAAGCTGGGAATAAAGACAGGTCCAAAAGGATGCTTGGGGCTAAACAGACTCTGACAACCTACTTAGCAGAGCAATTGCCTCTACACAGAGATAAAGAAAAATTTTAAACTGGCCTTGACATCAAAGCACCACTTTTGACCGCTCTGAATTCTCCATAATCTTTTTGCTTCCATGGGTAATTATATCTTTCTTACTGACAGAGGATGCTGTTCTACTTCCACTTCCTCAGGGCTGGGATTAACCACGACAATGGAAAATACAAGATGGTATGCCAAGTACTGGATGAATGAACAACTGCAAAGCCTCTAATACCTACAGCACCCTAAGGACTAGATAATACTGGTCTATTCTTACCAGTGAAGTACGACCCTGCACACGTGAACACCAATGTGACTGACTTCCTGGAGTCTGGGCCCAGATTTGTTTTTTGCAGAGGGTGTAGGTAACTGAGGGCCGTGCATGTTTCCTCAGTAGGAGAGAGATAAGAGCTAGGTTTTGTGGTCAAATGGTCCTGGTTTCTAATTATCAACTTTCTTGGGCAAGGCTCTCATGTGCCCCAAATGTAAAATGGGGGTAGTAAGATACTGAGTACAAGAGGGAATGCAGGTAAAACACAGCACTGCGCATGGAACATGGCAAGGACTCAATAAATCTTAGTAATCTTTATTTTTATAACATCAAGTGCCTAAAACAGCACCTGATATAGAGCAAACCCTCAATGAATAGTTATTGTTTTATTGGTCCCTTTCATGACCAATGACAAGCTAATATACCAAGAATGCATATGTGCTGAAGAGCTGAGACAAATCTGAAATGAAGCTAAAGAAGCTCCACTGAGTAGCCACTGCACAGGACTAACTAAATGGCCCACAATAGTGAATTCAGAACCTTGCCCTTGTTAATAAATCTGCCAACTGGTCAAACACTGGGGTCCCACACCAGTTATCATTATACTCCCTCTGCTGTATTCCTTTAAAGTGTTCAGAAAGAAAAATTCTGTGGCTGTCATGGAACTAGAAGCAAAGGGATGAGGTAGTCTAACAGATGTCATCTTAACGACAAAACTGGCATCAAGTCGATTAATACAATGAGCACTTTAAAACTCAGGAGCTGTGTACTTGCCCCAAAGGGGTCAGAATGAAGAAGTCCTTTCCTGGCCCTGAACTGGGGAGGAGGTATGTAGATCAAACAGCAGGGAGATGGCCGGGCTACTTAATGGTCTTTATTTCTAACTGGGTCTGTGTCCCTTTTTCTCCTACTAAAGTCAAGAAGAGATGGAAGCTTTTAAAAAGAAAGGAGGGAGAGTTCTTTTCTGGCATAATACAAAAAGCATAGACATTAGAGAATAATTTCAGATCTGCCACTCAGTAGATGATCGTTTTTAAGGTAAGCTATTATAACCTTCTCTAAATGAATATGATCTGACAACACGTTATAAATGTTAAAGAAGAAAACGCGGGTGAAGTACAGATTCCATGTATAGTTCCTTCCCGCTCCTCAACAGAGGCCTTGGGGCATCAGGGCTCCCAGCTGTTGGTGACAGAGGGCAAAGGGCCGGGCCTCCCCCTGACAGCAAGGCGGCGCGGGAGCGCCCCTTCCTACCGATCAGCTTGCTGGTCTGGATGTCGATGGGCACGTGCTGATGGTCCTGGCGGGAAACACGACAGAAATCGGGGAGTGAACGCGGGGAGGGGGCGTGCCACTCGCGCGCTCATTTCACCCGCACAACCGCCACCCCGCGGGGCCAGAACGACGAGTCGGGGAGGGCTGCGCCTGCCCGGGAGGGAGGCCGAGGAAGTGGATCAGGGGAGGACGGGCTGAACCCAATCCAGGGGTCCCGGACCAGCCCCCCATTTCCCCAGCTCCTATTCCCCCACCTGCATCTTTCCTCTACTTCCTTTTTCCGGCCGACGACCCAGGCCCGCCCCGCCTACTACCAATCCAGCACTAGCGTGGCGGAGCCTCAGTTTAGGTACAAACCGGCCTCCTCCGGCCACGTAGCTGCTTTCCTCAGAGCCAATCAGGCCGCGCGCTCCACCCCTGGCCTCAAGCCCCACCACCCCCGGGCTCCGAATGGCTGAGCCCGGGAGGGGCGGGAGAACAGCAGACAGCCAATGGGAGATGTGAGGCGGGCTCAGGGCCGGCGAGGGGCGGGGCGCCAGGAAAGGGCTGCAGCGGCGGCACGATCGAGGCAGGCGGCGCCGGAGAGCCGATTCCAGCCGCGCGGGGCTTTCAGCGCACGGATTAGCGCGTTTGCTGGCAGGGTACTAGCGCCTATCTGTGTGAACCTGGAGGCCATTAGAAATGCCCTCTTCCCGCTTTATCTTGCTCTACCGTCTCTCGTAGTTTGTGGGTTTCTTGTGGCACTTGTCATTCCGTTTATCTAACAGACAAGTATTGAGCACCTCCTGCGTGCTGGGTGATTAGGAAGGGAAGGGGAGGGAGGAGGGTCAAAAGAGGCATCACAGCATAACATGTAAATTGAGTCTTAAAGGAAGAGCTGCAGGAAGAGGGGTAATGTGTGGAGGGGTGTTCCGGGTGGAGGAGACTGTACAGACAAAGCTTTGGAGGCCACAAACTGCAAGAGGGGTGCAGGGAGCAACAGACTGGCAACTTAATTGGTGCAGTTCAGTGCAAAATGAAAATGTGGGGCCCCTTGTTAAAAAATATGAAGAAGGGGCCAGCCCGGTGGCTCAGGCGGTTGGAGCTCCATGCTCCTAACTCGAAGGCAGGCAGTTCGATTCCCACATGGGCCAGTGGGCTCTCAACCACAAGGTTGCCGGTTCAACTCCTCAGTTCAACTCCTCGAGTCCTGCAAGGGATGGTGGGCTGCGCCCCCTGCAACTAGAAAACGGCAACTGGACCTGGAGCTGAGCTGTGCCCTCCACAACTAAGACTGAAAGGACAACAACTTGACTTGGAAAAAAGTCCTGGAAGTACACACTGTTCCCCAATGAAGTCCTGTTCCCCTTCCCCAATAAAATCTTTAGAAAAAAAAATATGAAGAATTTCCCGTGGTCACTGAATAGGTCTCACATTCATGAGGTCCACCCTGCAGGCAGGCCAGCCTCTGTGCACGAAAAAGCTTGATGGAGTGGCTAGAGAAGAGATTGTGAGGGTGGAAGGATCACATACAGAGTCTAACTAAAGAACTTGGACTTCATCCCTGCAAAGAACCACTGGAGGGTTTTAAAGGTTTGAGGCAGGGAGGGACCTGAACAGATTACCTCCAACACGGATGAATTCGTGGGAGATAAGACTGGAGACAGGGAGACTGTCAGGAGGTTATTATGCAGAGATTAGGGCCTGAAATGGGAGACAGGCTTGAGGAGGTAGGGAAGGGCTGGATTTGAGAGATGTTTCAGAGAAAAATGGACAGGACTTGCAATCAATTGGCTATATGCTGGGAGTGGGGGGAAGGGTGAGTATGACAGCAAGGATGACACCTATATAGGTGGTTGCATGGGACAGGGATGCAGGATGCTGAGTAGGTGTTGGGGAGGAGGGTATCTCAGCTTTGAACTTGTGGGGTTGGTAGTGCTGGGAGACCCCCACTTGGAAAGTGGGTAGGAGACACTTTGTTTTATAGCTCTAGAGTTCAGGAGAGCCATGAGTCTGGGGATCCATCTTTGGAGAGCCATAGGCTGACTGATCCGTGGTCTACGTAGTGGCTGAAGCTGAAGGCGGGCATGAGATTGGCAAGAAGTGGGCAGAGTGAGGAGAGAGAGGGGGCCCAGGACAGACCCCTGGGATCTCACAGGACTGGGTGTGCCGTTTTGCGCCCCTCCCCTTCTAGGTTGTTAGCTCCTGTAGGAGGCTCTGCCTGGTTCTTTCTAAATGACCCCCAGCTCTTCCCCAGCACAGCACTTGGGGCTCAGTAAATTTTTTATTGAACTGTGTGGTACAATACAGTAGTGAGAAGACTTCAAGTCCTGCCCAGTGAGTTCTTGGACCAGTTCTATAATCTCTCTGCCAGCCTCAGTTTCCTTAACATGGAGATAGCACCTATTCTGACTACCTCAGTGTATTTCTGTTCATACACTTAAATAAATAAACATACTTAGATATATATAACTCTTTACAGTACAACATGCTTTGATATAGTTTCTCATGCTTTGTAAACTCTGTGTGTGTGTGTGTGTGTGTGTGAGAGAGAGAGAGAGAGAGAGAGAGAGAGAGAGAGAGAGAGAGAGAGAGAGAGAAACGTTAATCGTTATTATAGACTAGGTTGAAAGACTTCCCTGAAATAGCTTATAGGACAGAACTAAGGGCCTCTTCAGGGCTCTTTCATGGGAATTTGGCTCCCATCTCAGAGTTCTGACTCAGGCTATAGGAATTGCTGGGGCTCCCCCATGATTAAACAAACACTTAACTGGGCTCCAATTATGTGTTCCTGGCTCCCTGGGACATCCCAGGAAGCATGGCCCTGCCTCGCCCTCAAGGTGCATCTCTCCTCCTTGAATCAGCAGGCAGGCCAGAGCAGGGCGGGGTGGGTCTGGAAGGCCCAGCCCAGGTGAGTTCATGGAGACAGAGACCACCAGCACTCCACCCCACCTGCAGCTCCTTGGGTGACTCAGGAGGAACAGAAGGATGTTTGAGGACAGTTTTGCCTAGCTGCTGGCCTCAGAATGTCTGCCCAGAGAGCATAGGAGTGAGCTCTGGGCAGCATTCTACACTGTTTGTCCTTTTCCAAGGCCTTAGAGAACCTCAGGACCTATGGGAAGATGAGCACATACGTGGTCTAGCATCCGGAGCATTGAGTTCCTCGGGGCTCCCAGCATCTGGAAAGTGGCAGGGAGAGGATGTGAGATGCTTCTAACTGTGAATCTCTCAATTCTCTGCTGATTTAGCAGGCGGGACATTGTCTGGGGGAAAGGAGCACATGTAGGGAGGTGGGGACAACATAGCAGGCCTGTGCCAGCTTTGGACAGGACAGCACATAGCCCCAGGGTGCTTTGTGTGAGGCTGCCTTGCCATCCTTTGTTGCTGGTGTCAGCTTACTTATTAAGTGATAACCATGTGCCGCGGGCCAGTGTAAAGCTAAATGTTTTACAAGCCTTATCGCATTTTATCCTTCCAACAACCTTATAATGTGGGTACTATTGTTCGCCAGGTTTTAAAGGCAAGGGAGCCAAAGCTTAGATAGTTAAGTAACTTGCCCAGGGTCATACATCTGGGAGTTGGTGGGACTGGGATTCAACCCCAGGCCTGTCTGGCTCCCCAGCCTGCATTCTTGTTCTCTAGGATGTGGCTTCTCCTGCAGCCCTGCCTGCCCCCTCCATCAGCTCAGCCACCACAGCCCCAGGTCTCGTCCTCCCTCCTCTTCAGCCAGATTCCCACATTCTCTCCAGTTGTTGTGCTAGACACTTAGAACCCCCACCCTGCAGTCCCTGCCCCTTTCCAAAGTTCGTTCTTCCCCCACTCCATCCCGAGCAAGAACAGACGTTACTTATCTTCCTGCAATATCTATAAAAAGGCTTACCCTTGACATTCAAACAATTCATTTTTTTAATCTGCCATTTGTTTATGACTTTATGGTCTATATCTTCTGTGTTACTCACAGCCCCGGACTGTGGTGTGTGTGTGGGGGGTGCTGGGCTGAAAGTCCTGGAAACTCAGCAGCCTCAGTTGGGCCTCTTGCTGTTTGCAGTGTAATCGCGGTATAGTTTTTTTCAGTCTGTCTCCCCAACTAGTCTATGAGCACCCTGTGGGCAGGGAGGACAGGCTTCACCTCTTTAACCCCAGCACCTGTCATGACACCTGACATTGAGTGTCAGATGCTTAATGGATGCTTATAAAAGAAGGAATAGGAGAAGCTGTAGCATGTGCACGAAAGCAGTTGGTGATGAGTGGGGACCAGGGTGGTCACTTGATCTGGGTGGAGGGGTTTGTGTTCCCCAGCTCTTTTCCTTATCCCTCTATCTACAGCTCAGCACTTGGAGTCAACCGCCCTGAACTGCTTAGAACCGGAAGGAGGAAATCAGGGTGAAGACATCAGGGCTGGTTGGCTTCACAAGTTACACACAGGCCAGTGAAGGCCTAGGAGGGGCTAGCCATCTGGGTCGTGCTCTGAGAACACTGAATGCACCCTAAACCCTGGCTAGCCATGCCCTCCCCATCCTTTCCCCTTTGTTAGTTTTCTGGGGAAAAACAACTTCCTGGATGACTTCATGAATTGGGTCCAAAGTGTCATCTCCAAAGGATGCCAGTGCATTTTATTATTTCATCATTCCCATCATGGCAATCTGCTCTTCTAAGGGAAGGAAAACCAAGCCCACTGCCAAACCACCCCGTTATCAGCCTCTTTACCCATGCACTTCTATTTGCCAACGTGCTGGGGACCTTAACACGAAGACAGAGTCCCAACCCTCAAAGAAAGTGAGGGTATGATGTGTGAAGGGCTAAATCCCATAACAGCATGCCCAGAGCCTGGCACTGTGCTCATGCTTCGTAGGTGCTTAAAAAATCCATATGAACCAAAAAAGAGGGATGCTCAGAGTGCTAAGGGAACAGAAAAGAGGGTATCCAACTCAACTTGGGGGTAAAGGCATGGGATGGGGACAGAAAACCACCAGGCCAGTCTCTTGGGAGAAGTAACATTGAGCTGAGTTGTGCAGGATGGGAATGAAGTGTGACAGACGGGAGAGGAGCAGAAGTGATGGGTGTCCTAGATGGGTTATTCTAGGAAGAGGGAATAACATAGATAAAGCACAAGGTAAGAGACGACAGCATGGCTGGTCCAGAAGAAGAGGTTTATAATGGGAGCACAGGATGTTTATGGGGACAGTGGAAAAAAATTAGATTGAGGGGAGATGATGAGGAACCCTTGGGTCCATGACAAAGGGTTGAAATTTAATCCTATAGACCAGGGTTCCCAACCAGTGGGCTGCAGATCCCTGGAAAGCTGTAGAATTGTGCAAAGGTAGTAGAAAGACAACAATCAGATGGGGAAGTGGAGAAGTTTTTCTATATTGAAAAAGGATCCTTTCAGAGAACAGGAAACTCAAACAATATATGTATGAAAAAATGCTCAACATTACTAGAAACAGGTGTGTAGTTAACCAGGGCTGCTGTAACAAATTACCACAAACTGGGTGCCTCAAACCATCAGAAATATATTCTGTCACAGTTCTGGAGGGCAGAGTCTGAAATGAAGGTGTCAGCAAGGTTGATTCCTTCCCGTGGCTCTGAGGGAGAATCTGTTCCATGCCTCTCACCCAGCTTCTGGTGGCGGTAGGCAAGCCTTGGTATTCCTTAGTTTGTAGCTGTATGTCTCCAATCTCTGCTTCTGTCATCATATGGGCCATCTTCCTGCACATCTCTCCTCTTATACGGACACTAGTTCTTGGATTAAGTGCCCACCCTAATCCAGTATGACCTTATCTTAACTAATTTCATCCGCAAAGACCCTATTTCCAAATAAGGCCATCTTCTGGGGTTCTAGGTGGAAATGAATTTTGGAGGACACTATTTAATCCAGTACACTAGGGAAATACAAATATAAAGGACACAAAAATGACCACCTCACTTCCATCATACTGGCAAAAATTAAAATGTCTCTTCCCAGGTTGTGTTCTCTAGAAGTAGGTCAGGTTTGTGGGGGCAAGAGGCTTATTAGTGATAATGGCTGTGGGAGGAAACAGACAGAAGTAGGACTGGACAGAGGGAGAAATCCAACAATAATTCATTCCTGACAAAACTTTAGGCAATTTGGTAGGGAGTGAATTGTCCCTCCGTGTGTCCTTCATGGGGCTGAATGGCTGGACGTTATATCTCCAGATGCAGGCTGCCCACGAAGGGCAGGCCGTCAGCTGAGATGGTCTCTGCGGCTGAGGCAGATCCTGACGGAGCTGAGGTGACAGACGGAGGCCAACTTCAGAGAAAGGCAGCAAGTCCTTCCTCAAAGGGGGGGTCTGAGTGGTGTGCTAGTTGCCTATCAGTCTGACAATGTAGAGATGGCCAGAATGAAGAGTGTGGCAGGCAGCAAAACACCCCGCTGCCAAGATGTCCACGTCAGATCTCTGGACCCTGTGAATGTGACCTTATTTGGAAAAAGAGTCTTTGCAGGTGTGATTAAGTATCTTGAGATGAGAAGATCATCTGGATGGGCCCCAAACACCATCACAAGATTCTTATAAGAGAGAGGCAGAGGGAGATTAGAGTCACTGAGCAGGAGGTGATGTGAGGACGGGAGGCAGAGATTGGAGTGATGCAGCCACAAGCCAAGGCATGACGACAGCCACCAAACCCTGGAGGAGGTAAGGACGGACAGTCCCTGGGTCCAGCAGAGGGATCACGGCCCTGTCACCACCTTGGTCTCGGCCAGTGAAACTGATGTGGGACTTCTGACCTCCAGAACTAAGAGAGTAAATTTCTGGTTTATTTAAAGCCATCAAGTTGGTGGTCATTTGTTACAGCAGCCACTGGAAACTATTACAAAGAGTAACGGGAAAATAGCGAGTGGGGGGTGCAAGTCGCTGCGCCCACTTACAGGATCCACTTCAGGGTGGCGATGAGGAGTAAGAGTTCACACAGGCAAAGCTTTTGGAACAGGGCCTGGAACACAGTCCCCAGGAACATTGGCTGCTATGCCCCCATGCCCCACACCGGTTACCCTGAAGGGGAGCCCTCTCCAATGGCAAGCCCACCACCCACCTCGTAGCAGAATGCAGCTTCTGCCCACCTCCCAGCTGTGGCCGGTGTAGCCACCAGACACCCATCTTTGGCCTTGCCCCACTTGTCACCTTGGCCAGGTGAGGTACCCCTAGGATCTCCAGTCTCCTGGCGAGAAGGGGGAGTGCTGAACAGAGTGGCAGCTCCTCTCTTCTCCCTGCTTTGGGACAGAAATATCCCTGGAGCCTGGATCTACTCCCTGGACAGAGGTCAGTAAGATAGGAACCATCTATGGGGCCAGACAGAATCTATATGCTCCAGTGGGGCACCAAGGTCCTTGGAACTCCCTTAGTGTATTTTACTGGCTACACTCAACAGGGACACATTTCTGAAAATGTGCACATCGCATGTTTGTATGTGGGATATCACACTTGAACCTAGTTTTATGAAGGTGTTTTTAAAGGTGGAACATTTTATAAAGCAATAAAGCTGCCTGTATGGGGGTGACCTGTTAAAGGGATATTCATAGTTTATAGCCTTATTTCAAACTCCCCTCCCAACCCTGCTCCTCCCTCTCTCATTTGGGAGAAATAAATCTCCCAAAGGCCAGGGGTTGGGCCTGACTTCCCAGGCTGGTTCCTGCCAGGAGGATGGGCTGGTGGCGTTCTCTGAAGGGCAGGCCACAGGCAGGCGTCCACTGGATCCTGCACACTGCAGTTCTTGCTGGAGCTCCTCCTCCAATGTGGGGCTGAGAGAACGGAAATCTGCCCCCCTGAGTCCCAGACATCAAAGAGGCCTGGATTTCAGAGTCATGGGGGGTACGGGGGCAGGGATGAAAGTGCCTCCAGTAGAAGTCCCTTCCTGTACAGATGGAAATGGTGCCCTGTCTCTTGGTTACTGTCCCCCAGGCTAGTCTCCATCCCACCATCCTTCCAGTCTCTTCCCAACGCCTGGGGCTCTTCTGGTATCTTCTGGACTGGACATCCACTCTCAAATAGACCAGGATTTCAGAGAAAGTGGCAGAGCTAGAAAGCTGTGGGTATCTTCCTGGGACAACTGTACATTTCTCAGTAGAGGCAGGGGGACCTTGAAAAATAATATCCTCAATTCACATAAACCCCCAGGAAGATAACCTACCAGCAAACCTGCAGTTGCTGTAACCGCAAGAAGTGAAATAAATGGATTTTCTCTCACATTTACCTGCCCCAAGAAGAGTGAGGAAGAAGGCAACTGGCTACATTAAGAATATCTTATGGTGAAGACAATGCTTCTGTTTCTCATTTGTGGTTTAAAGTTAAGTACCTATTACATGTCAGGTCTGTATCAGTGATAGATAATTCTCAGCTCAAGGAGCTAAAATTCTTTAAGGGAGGCAAACACATGAATAGATACTGACTATATATTTTATATATGCCTCTGTGTATATACATATATATAATTAATTGTGGTATATATCATGTTAAATAGAAGCATATGAACAAGCTCTGCAGGAACAAGAAAATTCCTGGTGAAGTAGGAGGCAAATAGTTAATTCGGGTCTTGAGGGATGCATAGGAGTTTGTCTTGGTTTACACACGGGGCGGCGAGGCCATTCCTAGCCCAGAGCACATCATGCATTCCTCATCTCACCCTTCTAGGATAGCCTTTGAGCCCAGGAAGATAGACAAAGGGCCTAGTGTGCACATTCAGGGAGGGTTGAGAGAGGAGGTTGCAGAGGCCTCCTCTCCGGGGAGGACTAAACCAGGCGGGTTCCACTATGGGCCGTGGGGTGCCTTTGAAGGACTGTCCACCTGAGGCCTAGGGGCACCTGTTTGACATGGAGGGGAAAACATATCCACGAGGCCATGAGAAGCTGAACCAAGTAGAAGCAGGGTTAGAGACGGTGGGGAAGGTTTGCGAGTCGGTTAGTTAGGATTTAAAATGTAACTTGGAGTGGGAGCTGGGGATAGGGGGAATTGTATACCTTTTCTCTACCCAGCGCGTCCCTCGGAGCCTGGCACGTACACACTCCGTCCTTGGAGGAAGGTAGCTGGGCGGGTGGATTGAGCATCTAAGCTGGGCAGCACTGGGACAGGAAGCTGCAGGGACACTCAACATGCAGCAGTTTTCCTCTCTTCAGCTACACCACCCGAGGGAAGAACGAATGCAAACACAAACAGGCCACCTAAGAGTGGCTGCAAATAACCTCCTTCAAAGCCTGGCGCCATCTGTAAGAGTAGCCCTGGCTAAGGGCTGCAACCACCTTGGCTGATCGAGGTTTGCAGGAGGTGTGGTTGCAGATCAGTTAGGGGTCAGTGACGGTGTCACCACTTATGTGCACACTCTGCCTTCTTGCCTTTCCTCTCTTCATGCCTCTCCAGGGCCCCTTCCCCCTCCTGCCCTGAGAACTTACCCCAGCTTTTGCCCACATTCTAATACCCAGTGAGGCCCATCCAAGGGACAGCTGGACGTTTGGAGGAAGTTGAATGAAATGGCATTTTGGGGGTGGGGAGGCATCACAGTTCTCTTTGAGAGTCTCACAAAAGTAGATCCTGTATGCAGGAAAAAGAAATGTCCCTCTACCTTCACTCATAGGATTTTGCAAGTGATTTCAAGACTCCTGAAGCCCACCTCTAAGCCAAGGAGGAGGGTAGGAGGATGTTGTCGTTGTGGTGGGTCCGGAGAGCCTGGCCAAATTGGGCCCCCTTCCCACAACAACCCAGGGAGATTTAGAGGAGGGACCCTTCAGATCAGGAGGGAGCCAACCGCAGCCCCCGACCCAGCGCCTGCCTGAGGAGCGCTGAACTTGGGGCGGAGCAGACGGCCTGGGAACCGGTCTGCCAACCAGTTTCACCAGGGACTGGTTTCGACTCTGGAGTTCAAAGGAGCTGGGTGCACCCGGTCCCTGTCAGCCAACGGGAGCAGCGGCCCTTAACCCTTTCCCGGTTGTGCCCGGGGCAATGTCCATTGATGGTCTCTGCTGGAGAGGGGTCTGAGCCTCTTTGGGGCATGAAACGGGTGGGGGTGACCTTGGCTACAGCTGGAGAAGCAACCAGGCACTCTAGAGTGGGGAAACTGAGGAGAGAGGCTCCCCTGTTTCCCCTAGCCCAGACTTCCCTTGGGATTTCCTCCTCCTGGCTAGGCAGTCCCTGGAGGACTTTGGCTTCTGGGTGGGTACAGGGGGGCCAGGGTTGGGTTTCTGGGGTGATGAATATTCATTAGCCCGAGCCAGCCTCTGCTTCTGTTTACTTAGCCGGGAGGGGCTGGGTTTCAGGTTCACCTTGACTCCTGGTGGCGTAGTGAGCAGGTACCCGCTCTCGCACCTGTTTCTCTTGCACCTGCCACACAGCTGCTCCTACCCAGCTCACCTGGCCTGAGCTTTGCCTGGCACAGCACCCTGGCGGCACCCCCAGCTCCCCCGGCCTCCCTCCCGGGCAGCACCTACACTCAGCTCCTTCTCTAGGGAAGGTCTCAGCCTCCAGCCCGCAGTAGACTGGATTGCAGGTACAGGCAGAGGGTGGGCATGTGGGGAAATCAAGGCACAGTCAGGGCCCCCCTGTCCTGTGTCTATGGCTGTCAAGCTCAACTGGGAAGGGGAATGTAGACATGCGGGCTCCCATCTCTGCCTAGGTGAGCAGGCAGAACTCAGACTCATCTCACTGGCTTCTTGGAGACAATCCAGGCCTCCAGCAGAGCTCCTTTTGGGAAAGTTTCACCCCAGAACAGTTCTCTATTAATTCTTGTTGAACTGGAGCCTACCACCTCCTACCCCCAAGCCTGGAGGATGTTGCTAGCTGTTTGGCATGAACCTCTCCCTGTTCCCATCCAGTACCCCAGTCTTATCCAGAGTAGAGGAGTGCCACAGGGGCCCTGCAGCAGGCTGGGGGCTAAGGGCTCTGGGATTTGTTTTTACAGCACAGAAGCTGACTTACTCCCTTAACACTCACCCATTCCTCCACGTTGCCCCAGTCAATGGTTAACTTGGCCCAAAACTCAGAAGGGCCTCTACCCAGTCTGGGCAGGTCCCTTAGAGCAGCTAGAAGAACTCATTAGGGGCAGTGGGGCCTGTCCTGGGTGCTCATGTGCAGACCATCATGCTGGCTGCCATGGCAGGGGGTGGTGGGGCCGCTGTCCCGTGAGGCCCTCCGTGGGTTCTCAAGCTGCGCAAACAGTGGAGGTGTAGCTGGTTTCCTCAGGGCAGATTTTTATTATTCCACGGATTGTAGGACCCCAGGGCAAGGGCTCAGCCCTCAGCTTGGCCAGCTCAGGGCCCTGCTTAAGCAGACTGCAGGGCCCACTCTGTGTCACCAAATGCTGGGTCTGCTCAAAATCCCAATTACACCCTGACCCCCAGTCCCTCTGGCCTTCTGTGATTAGGCACAGGCGTGTGGTTGTTGGTATCTTTGCTACTTTGGATAGCTGGGAAGTTTATGTACAAGAATCTTATAGCTGGGTTATTCTGTAAAACAAAGACCTAATTTAGCTGTTCTGCAAATTCAGATTTCCATAGATCAGCCTTGCCTAAAGAGGTGAACTCCTGCTCACTGGTGCTCACATGTCCTCCTGGACAGAGGGACAGCAAGCCCTGGCCAAAAGCATCCTAGAGACCAGAATCCCAGTCCAGCAGACAAGAGCACCACCGCCTTGGTGCTGCGGTGGAGGTCCCAGGGCAAAGTGCGAGGGCTATTCCTGACTCTCCCTATGGTTTTCTGACAAGTTCCTTGTGATCTGTCCCTCCCTGCAGATGCCAACTTGAAATACCCGTTAAAGCAGGTATATTTTGACTGGCACAGGCAGAAGCCACTTCCTCTCATGGACCTAGGCAGTCTGGTGGTTACTATTGGTTCAGGAGCTGGATCCTTCATTCCCCAAGTTCCTTGGCAACTCTGGGTGGATGGTGGTAGAGTCATGGGCCTTGCCCTTGACCTGGTGGTGACTGGGTCACCCACAGGCTAAGCAAAGCCCTCCTTCCCTGCCCTCCCCACAACTCCTTCCAGAAACCCATTCTGGAACACTGAGTTCTGTGCAAGGCTGTGCTAAGCCCAGGTGGGGCAAGCTGCCAAAGCAAACCTCTCAGGCTGTCCCCTTGTGCACTCACCTCTCCAGGGTGCCCTAAAAGTATTTATCTGACCACTCTCACCCCCTCCACTTTCTAAGTGGAAGCTGCACAGGTCTCCCCTGGGCTTCTCTTGCTACTTGAGCTCAGCTAGAGGGACAGAGCCGGCAATGTAGGATCTGCTTCCAGGACCAAGAGGTGGAAAGGAATCCATTGCGCATGTGCTCTGGGCAAAGGGGTGGGTACATGGAAGCACAGGGGACAACAACAGCAAGAAGGACGATGGATGGAGGCACTCAACTCATTCCAAGCCTTGGCCAACATCTTGCCTTCATTTTTCCTGAATTTGATATGCTCCTCCTCTATAAAAGCAAACTCCATATTTCTTACGGAAAAATCTGGAAATCAGAAAAATGGAGGGGAAAAAGCATTCCATATTCCTTCTACATAAAGAAAACCATTATTAATCGTTTGTCATATTTCTTTCTGGTCTTTTTTAGACAAGGTAGTTAAGGCCATCAGCTTTTAAAAGGAAGTGATATATTTGCCTATACTTGGGTTGGCTGACCATGTAGCTTTTTGGTGTACTGTGGCTAATTGCCCTTCCTCCCCAGGACCTTTCACAGCCACATTCAGGAGTCCTGAGCTCAAACCACCAACCTCTCCAGACACAGAGGATGCCTTGATTTCTCATCATTCTGCCTGCTCTTTCATTGATCTTAATTCCGCTGGTCTACTGTTTCCTTCCATCTTACATGCCCCACCTGTCGGCAATGTCCAGACAACTTTATCTCCCAAAACTTCCACAAACTCAGCACCTTTGTGGAAATTAGTAAATGGTGAGGTCACATCCAGGGCATATCGCTTGTCAGTGGAGAAGCCTGGATTTCAGCCCCCACACCCCATCTCTGCTGAGTATCCTTATGGAGGGAGGGTCCAGCCTGATAACCATATATCTAACATGTATCTCTTGGCTCCACCAAACCTCCTTCCACATTTTCAGCTTCCCTTCAAACTCCTGTCCTTGTGGAAGCTGGGTGGGGAAAGGGAGCTGTCTCTCAATAATTATTACCGTTATCATAAGTTGTACTTTGCAAAGTATGTTTGCCTCTGGGCAGGCATTAATGTCAGAGCTAAATGTTAGGGCTGAAAGGGATAGATGAGGATGGTAAGATCCAGAGAAGTAACTTGCCAGAAATCACAAGGCAGTAACAGTTCCCAGGATTTCCCACTGCCAGCCTGAGGTTCTTCTCCCTTAGGAAAAAGTCCAGCAGCTCCTTTAGTCCTGCTGGTCACCACTGGGAAGTCCAAATTACCCCAAACATCACAATCCTATTTAATTCTATAATGAATTCCAAGCAAAATGCACGGGGTGTTTCTGTCCGTCTGATACCAGTTGACCATCTGCCCAAAGGGTGTCAAAGGACTGGATGCTATGTGACCTGAGCAAGCAGTTCACCTTCCTGCAGCCCCATGGGACCTGGAATCCCAAAGCTTCATAGCTCAGATGGCTTCCCTGTCGATGTGTCCTTGGCCGTTCTTCCCCAGACCCTCTCTTCTCATACTCTCCAAACTCATTGCATCATTTACCCAAATCCTGAGTTCACTCAGCCCCACCTTCAGTTCTTTCAGGCCTGGGCTATTACAATAGCCCACGGTTAGGAGTCTAGAGAAGGCTGCTCCAAGGCACCCCCCTTTCTCCCCACTGACCCCTTTCTCCCTACCTTGCTCCTGCAGAAAGCCCCACCCTCAGCTCAGGGAGCGCCATGACTGAAGTTGGTTGGTGGAAGCTGACCTTCCTCCGGAAAAAGAAATCCACCCCCAAGGTGCTATATGAGATCCCGGACACCTATGCTCAAACAGAGGGCAGCTCGGAGCCCCCGAGGCCTGAGGGCGGGGTCCCCAACAGTGACTTTGACACCCGCCTGGAGAAGATTGTGGACAAGAGCACAAAGGGCAAGCATGTCAAGGTCTCCAATTCAGGCCGTTTCAAGGAGAAGAAGAAAGTCCGAGCCTCGCTGGCAGAGAACCCCAACCTCTTTGACGACAAGGAGGGCAAAGGACAGTGACGGGAGCCAAGGAGGATACTAGCACCTCCCGGCTCCCTGCCATCAGAGGGATCTGGGACAGGAGCTTGTCACGCTGGCCTTTTTGATCACAGCTGAAGCCATGGGGGCAGTTGATGCCTGCTGGCAGGAAATATCTGTTTTTAGGTTTATATTTATGTGCCCCGGGTTTCTGGAAGGCCTGGGAGATCCCAGGGTCCTCCCACCTGCCCCCACCACATACAAAGGCATGCCAGTTCAAGAATGAAAATTCTCACCCAGGAAGGACAGCCCTTCTTGAAGAGGTGTCAGGGCCAGCAGGGAGGTGGGCATGACAAGGGATGGAGACAGGAGGCCGGGCAGATTTCACCTCCTCCCAGGGCACAGGGTCAAGGGTAAGTTTGAATTGCTGTTCCCTCTACTTTCTCTACCCATGACTGTTCCCTGGACAAGTTCTTAGAGCTCATTTTCCATAAGCCATGTGATGGGAGGTGGTTTCCTGGAGCCGGAGGTGGACTGAACTTGAGCTCACCTCCTAACACAAATGGGAAACTTCCTGGAACTTTGCCCTCAGGTGTGCAGGGGGAGGGGGAGGAGAACGCCGGCACTCCCTGGGAATGCTGCAGAAGGCCACGTTAGGGACCCCATGGGTCCAAATTAGGGGCGGGGGTGGGGAAGCTGTAGTAGGAGCTAAGAGTAGCCCGTTCTCTTCTCTCCTTCCCTACTTGTATTTAAGATGGATCAGCCCCAGAGATGAATCCTGGGGCCTTGAATTTTGTTTAAAAAAAAAAAATTGTAGGTTTCTGTCTTTGTAATAAACAATGCCGCAAAAGCAGAGAACCTATCTATATTCTTTTCTCGCATTTATTGAGATGACTCTTTTTCATGCCTTTATCTCCATGTAAGTAAAGTGGAACTTGGTGTTCAAACTGTTCTTTTCAAGCTTCAGGTAGGGTTCCCAGGTGTCAGAATGTAGTAACTGGGACACTAATTTCACCACCAAGCCACCCTTAGCATTTGAGGATGGAGAGAGCAAAAGAAGGAGCTAGTGAAACCTCAGTTCTTCTGGTCAATGGAGAGGCCATTTGGGGCCCCTAGAGAATGCAGCAGACCTTTCTTTGGTGACTGACCCCAAAGTCGAAGTGGTTTGGTCTGGGATCAGGATTCAAATTCTGATTCCACCTCTTAGTAACTGGGTGATTTGGGGAATATTAAAAAAAAACAATCAAAAACCCTCCTCTGAATCTCAGTTTTGTCTTCTATAAAAGGGGCCGTAATGATACCTCCGCCTCGCTGGCGGAGAACAAGGACTGGTCAATATTACGTGGCCCATAAGTAGTCCTGTGAAAGTTGCTCAGTTAACATTGGTTTCCTTCCCCCTTTCTTTTATTAAGGAACTCCACCGTAGCCCATAACTTCCATTTAAGGAAGAGAAGAGAGTGTGCTCCTTATGCTGTTAGATCCAGATCTTTCTCAAGCCCCAGGAGCTGGGAACTGGAAAAAATTGGCCAAATCTCTGGAGCTCATGGTGGGAACAGGGAGAAACAGACCAAGGTGGCAACTAAACAATGTGGTCCAGCAGCTTCCAGGTCAGCTCCTTGCAGGCTGCTGGGCCACCCCACCCCAGGGAGCTGTTGCTCAGGAAATTTACTACCAAAACAAACAGACCATACAAGGGGGCCTTTGTTAGGTGGCCTCACCCAGGCCAGGGGGAGCTCTGAGGATGAATGAGGGAGACAAGAAGCCAGAGGGAGGGAAGAATGATTTTTTTCCCCTTATCCCTCCCTATCACATAGAACTTTCTAGGGTCCCAACAATTACCCAGTCCATAAAGCTCCTCCCATGGAGGAGCAGACTTTCCCCATACTCCAGCCCTAACCATTGTCAATAGCTGATGTTGACAGAGGGTTTACAAGGGGCCAGGCCCTATCGCAAGTACTCCCTGAGGGTCCTCATTTAATCCTCTCATCCCCCAGAGACTTGGACTATCATTATCCCCATTTTCCAGGTGAGTTAGCTGAGGCTTAGAGAGGTTAAGTCACTCCCACAAGTCAGGTGCTTGCAGTGGCCGAGCTGGGACTGAAGCCAGAGCTGGCCTGTGCATGTGACCACCGTACCACACAGCCCCCTCCACTCTTGAATTTCATCTGCTTGGGGGATGGGCAACTGAGGCTCAGGACAAAGAAAGGAACACCTGCTGAAGCGGCGCTGGGTGAGAGAGGACAAGGCCTGGACCTTGGGATCCTGGGAAGTGAGCACCATTTGAGGGTGCTGGGCAGACTGTGGGACCAATGGGGAAAAGCCAACCAGCTTTGAGGCTCAGTGTACCCCGAGGCTCCATATCGTAGGGACCTCCCACTTCAGCCCATCCTGAGCTTCCCTGAGGCTAAGGTGAGGGATGAGGCTGGGCCCTGGGGCAGGGACCCTACCAGTGGCCTAATGCTGACCTAGAGGGTAACAATGCTGGCACCCCATTACCACCATTACTCCTCTTAGGTGAGAGGGTCTGCGGGCCCCTCTGCTCCATGCATGCTACTCTACGCCACAGCCCCAAAGTGATGCCTGCAGAAATCTTCCAGGGAAATACTATATACCCCTAAGCGGGGTATTGGTGGATGGGTGAGGAGGTAGCGTGGGTACCTAGGGAGATCTGGCTGCCCAGGGATTCAGAGACCCGGCAGCTGCAAGTTTTCACGAGGCCGGAGGAGGAGGAACCGAGAGTGCAAATATGTGCAGGAGCCGGGAGAGGCTACGGGTTATCGACCACAGTTTCACTGGGACGCTACCCAAAGGGGGAAGGGGGAGGCAGGAAGGGCCGGCTAGAACTGGCCTGCGCTTCCCAGAAGGGGCCAACCCTGGGCAACGGGCTCCCCCTGCTGGACTCCCAACCTCCCAAGAGAAGAGAAGCGAGGTGGGATAGTCGCTTATATTCCCCAACTCCCCTCCCTCCAGGGGGTGGGGTGACCAGGCCAGACTGAAAATCAACACCACACATGTCCGATGAGTTTTTATTACAGACTTGGCAAAGTGATTGTCCGACAGAACAGGAAGGAAACAGCTGAGACCAGGCTCAAAGCTGGGGGATACACGGCTTCCGGTAACACAAACGGGACAAGGTAGGGGAAGGCACTCGACCACTTTCTCCTGTAGGTGGCTGCAGGATTAGCTTTGTGCCTTCTGGCAGTCAGCCTTAATGGGGGATCAACACCAAGAAGGTGGCCCTTGGGGGAATTGGTCAATAATAGAGACATTGAAGCACACACCCAATACAGTGGAATGAATCACAGTTTAGAGTGGAAAGTTCAATGCCAACGTGCACAAATAAGTTCTCTGATCCTGGCTTAGTCACAGCAAACATTTACCCAGCCTGACTCCTCTCTGCAGACTGTAGGCCACTCATCCAGGCTGTCTCCGGTCACCAGATTTGTGTTCAAGGAAAGCAAACACAGTTCAACACAGGCCTCAGCCAAGGGTTATTGAAGAATCCAATTGTGAGGGTGGGAGGCCATTGGTTTAGAGGTTGAGGCCAATGAATCCAGTCACCTGGGGGTCCTGTTAAATGCAGGATGAGATCCAGTGGGTCTGGGGTGGGCTCCCGAGTGATGCTAATGCTGCCCGCCTAAGGCCACTATGAGAAGCAAAGATCTAGACCAAGGGGTCTCAACCTTGACTGCACAGAGTTCCCTGGGGAGCTTTTAAATTTCCTAAAGCCCAGGCTTCACTCGTAAGTGTTAAATCATCTCTAAGGGTGGGACCCAGGCATCAGGATTTTTAAGGCTCCCCAGATAATTCCAGCATGGATGAAAACCACTGATGTAGGAGCCATAATCAGTAGAGATAAGGAGTAGGGGAAGGGGATGTGTGAGTAGTTAGAAAGGCATAGTCTCTATAAAAATTTAATTTTACACCTAGAAAGTGAAATAAATAAATAAATAAATAAATACTGTTCATAAATAAACATGGAAAGTAAAGCTTGATTAAAATTTTCCTGACCTGTAGGTACCAGCAAACGAATCCCTTCTACAAAACTCCTGACTGGATTGAATACTTCCAGTAAGAGAACACTTACTACCTAACAGGTAGCCCACTCCCTTTTAGGCAGCCCCGATTGCTTGAAATCTTTCCCCATATCGAGATGAAATTTCCCCATATCGAAATTTCTGTGTAATATCCACCTATGGGTCTTTTGGAGCTACAGAGAATAAATTTAATGTCTTTTTTCACATTGCTGTGCTTCAGATAATGGAAGGTAGCTATCAGTACACTAAAAGCTATGAAAATATTTATTAATAAATTAGTTAAGGTTCTTTTATTTGTGAGCAACAGAAACTGATTCTGTTAGTTCATGTCAAAAAAAAATTTTTTTTTAGAGACAGTGGGTGTTTGAGGCAGGAAGAGGAATTGCACAGTCCAGTTATGAAAAGGAGGGATCCAGGGCGACTTAGGGAATTCCAAGCAGCAGCCAGGGGCTATTACTTCTTGGCTGCCATTAATGACTTGGCTACCATGGCTACCATGACTCCCACACTCTGGGTCTCTCCATTTCAAATTTGAAATCATTGGCAAGAAAAACTGATTGGCTAGATTGGCTCAGTAGCTTATGCTGGGACCAATCAGCTTTGGCCAGAATGACTCAGTCACGTGGTAACAGACAGGGTTGCTGGGGAACCACCCTGTGTTACCAGAAAAGGGACTCATACCCGCTGCTACCCCTAGAGGGAGCTATTCCAATAAATTGTTAAAATCAAGAAAATAATTACGGGATTATTTTCCATTTGTGATTCTCCATGCCACCATTACAGTCCACTAGACAACTTGTTGAGAGCCAACTGAGAGAACCTGGAGGATGAACTCTGAAGAACCCTAATATAAGAGGTGGGGAGGGAAATGGGTTGAGTTTAGAAGGGCCTGGATTCCATATCCTCTCTCAGCACCTAGCCCCAGCTCCACTGGACTCCGACAGACTGGGAGTCAGGGCGCAAGTCTCTCATAGAGCCAGTCTTCCTCCCCGCGGTGGGTCATAGGTCCCAAAGGGGAGTCTCCTGTCGGGAGGCCCCGCCGAAAGACGATCCGGTCATGCAAGCGGTTGGTTTGGCCTTGCCAGAACTCCACCATCTGCGGGTATAGAATATAGCCACCCCTACAAAGACAAACAGAGGTTTCAGTGCTCTATGCATTTTTCTAGCCATGTCACCCCACCCCCAACCACCATCCCAGGGCCCCCTGAAGGAAGTTGCTGGGATGTATGTGATGAGGAATGACAAGTAGGAGATCTGTAATTCCATAGACAGGGTGCCTTCAAGTAAACACGAGGGTCCTGGTGTCCCTTTCTAGATGACTACTAGGTATCACTCACCAGTATTTTGGCTTTGGCACCTCTTGTTCCTGGTAGAGCTTCTCCAGTTCCTGATTTTTCTTTCTCAGATACTGTCCAGGGGAAGGAGATGGAGGAGGGCCAGACCCAATCAATGATTCATTTAATAATGATTTACTGAGCATATGTGCTGAGCCAGGCGCCGGGGACTCAGGTGACCAAGGCAGGCTGGCCTCTGATCTCCGGGAACACAGTCCAACGGGAGGGTCAGATAGACACAGGAGTCCCATATCCTCATTCCCCATCCCCATTCCCCCAGGGAGACCCTCCTTTTCACTTTGCTGGAGAGAGAAGGCCCTGGCATCCCCTGGAGACAGCCTCTGGGGATAAGACCAGGCCCTCCTCACCTAGAGGACTAAGAGGGAGACCCACTCACCTCTCGATTGGGGATCACAGAGCTCTGGTGACTGACCACAGCCCCAATCTGGCTGCTCTTGGGGCGGGAGTGGAAGTAGCATGCATTCTCCTCCTCTGGCAGCTTCTTCACGGAACCCTCCACACGCACCTGCTCAAGGATGGCCCAGGCTACATGGCATTCAATGCCACCTGCCCTCCCCACAGCACAAGCACCACTCCTCTCTGTTGTCTCCTTATCCACTGCCCCACCACTGTTGGCTTCAACTAGACCAGCTAATTGAGAGCAATTTGAGAGGCAGGATGTTTGCTCAGCCTGAGGACCTCCACTGGGCCCATCAATACACTCAGGCCTCTCCCAACCCCGTCCACCCCAGGCTGTCCTGGGAATGCTCACTCACCTGGCGGTTTAGGGGCTCCCAGTAGAAGACAAGAGAAGCAAAGGGATTAGAGTCCTGGAAATGAAAAAGAATCCATAGAGAGCCATCAGGACAGTGGGGAGGATGCCTCAGGCATTCAGGGGAAAGGCAGGAAGTGTGCAGTGTGCAGGCCCACAGCAGAGGAATTCAATGTAATATCTCATTTAAACCCTCAAAGGTAGGCCTACTTTTACAGGTGTGGAGACAGGCTCAGAGAGGTTAAGTAAGGTGCCCAAGTTCACACAGCAAATGGCAGAGCTATGCTGGAAACCTAAGCCAGTTGGACCCCAAAGTGAGGCTTGCCATTTCTCAAATCCAAAGATTTGCAAGTCCTCAGAAGTGCAAGTTTGGCTGACCTGGACTCAGGGAGGGTTACTCATTTGGATTTATGAATTGAACGCGTACAAAGTGCCAACGCTGCGCTTGACACCAGGAGAGGTCCTGGGGGTATAACAGAGATACCACAGATGCAGCCTCTGCCCCCACAAAGCTTACCATGTAGCAGAGGACACAAACATTAACCACATAATCACATACATAAATGTAGTTAGAAACTGAAAACTGGCAAACAGGAAAGTTGCAAATTATAATGACAGTGAACAGCATGAGTGGCTGACTCAGTGTAGGAGCTGAGGAAGGCTTTCCTGCAGCGGTAACACTGGAGCCGAAACTGAAGGGACAGGAGTTACTTAGGTAAGCAGGTGACAGAGGTGGCGGTGGTTGGAGAGACCACTCATTCACAGCTAAGAAAATGCAAGTGCAAAGGCCCACAGGCAGGGCAGCAGCGGAGCACAGATCAAAAGTGGATTGGGGTGGGGTGGCATGAGAAGGTGACCGGGGATTGCATGAGAAGAAGACCGAGGCAGCGAGGGCTGGACTCTGCAGCCCTGGGAAGGATTTACTCACCAGCTCTTTTCCCTTTCGACTCTCAAAGTTAGTGAAGAAGCGGAAGCCATCCTTGCCAAAGCCCTTTAGCAGCACCATGCGGGCAGAGGGCTTCCCATCTCTGGGACAAGGAGCAGAGTGCTGAGGTCAATGTCCTCACTGCTGTCCCTCCCCACAGGATGTCTGAGCAACCCTACAGCTGGGCCCCTTTATTCTGCACTGTCTGGGCACTCAGGCCACCCATTCCCACTTGCCCCTGGGGATTTGTCCTGCAGGTATAATATGACATTGCTGCCTGGGGCCGTTAGGGAATGAACTGGGTCCCCCTAAAATTCTATAGTGAAGCCCTAACTCCCAATGTACTTGGAGATAGGATCTTTAGGGAAGTAAGTAAGGTAAATAAGGTCATAAGGGTGGGACTCTAATCCAAAAGGACTGGTGTCCTTATAAGGAGAGGAAGAGACACCAGAGACCTCTCACTCACTCTCTCCCTGCACGCACAAAGGAAAGGCCATGTGAGGACACAGAAAAAAGGTAGCCGTCTGCAAGTCATGAAGAGAGGCCTCATGACTGCACCCTGATCTTGGACTTCTAGCTTCCACAACTGTGAGAAAATAAATTTCGGTTGTTCAAACTACCTCATCAGTGGTATTTTGTTTTGGCAGCCCTAGCAAAGTAACAAGGCTCTAAGGGCAGCAACCAAGAACAATGCAATCGGCCAGTGCTTAGAGATCACAGAAGTTGTAGTTACATCACACCATCTGCTCAGGGCTCTGGGGGATGGATACTGAGGGCACAGTACAAGAGCCCTGCCTTCAAGGCCTTACATTTTACTGAGGGGGAACAAGAAGAGCTAGATAAGAGGCTAATACAAGTAATGTCTCAAGGAGTATACGATTGATTATCAAATGAATGGTATAGTCGAGCACAGTGCTAGATTTCAAGAGAGAGAGAGCATCATGGAGAGGTCCCAGGAGATATAGCTCATAAAGGGCTGCTGGGAATAGGGTAGATGGGGAAATAAGGGAGGCAAACGGGCGTGTGGGGGTATATCAAGGACACAGATGAATGAGGCATTGAATTTCATCACTGAAATGGAATTGAGTGAAGTCTGATCTTTGGTTTACAGGTAAGGGCTCTGAGACCCAGAAAGGACAAGTAACTTGCCTGAGGCCACACAGCATGTTAATCACAGAGCTAGAACCATAAAGTTGTCATCCATCAAATTGAGAGCTTTCTAAGTTTCCTATTTCATCTGTACCCACCCACAGAAGGGCCCACAGCTATGCCTACCTGGTGCAGGTAGCCAGACACATGGCATTCGCTTCCCCTATGTCAGGACACTGAACAGCCTCTTCGAACCAGGCAGCAAACTGCTTCATGGGGTCCAAGGAGGACAGTTGAGCTTCCTCAAATGCCTGGGAAGGGAGTTTCATTTTATTTAATAAACACATATAGTGCTTACTGTGTACGAAATACTGTTCTAAGCACTTTTCAAATATTAGCTCACTTAGTCCTCATAACGATCTCATAACAAAAAATAGTACCCAGGAAGTAGGTTCTGTTAGCCCTATATTACAGGTGAGGACATGGCCATAAAAAAGTGGCTTAACTTGCTGGGTCCCACAGTTAGTGATGGATCAATCAGGGTTTCATGTCATGGATGTCAAACCTATCACTTGGGGAAGCTTAAAAAAAGACAGATTCTGAGCTCCCCCCTTGTAAATTCTCAGTAGGACTAAAGCTCAATGAAAAAACTGAACGTATAACAAGAATTTCCCTGGAAATGCTCACATTCAACCAGAGGCTCTGGGCCCCGATTCCAAAACAGTTCTCTTGAATCCTCTTCTGAGGAGGGAAAAGGAAAAGAACTCCAAGTGGTAATGAAGGGACTGAAGGCAGTAAGGAGTCAGGAGCATCCCTCTCCCCCATGTTTTACTTATTTATGAAACATTTATGCACCGATTATCACTGTTCTAAGCACTTCACAAACATCTGTGTCTGTCCTATCACTTCACAAGTGAGGAAACCGAAGCCCAGAGAGGTTAAGTAAACTGCCTAAGGTGATGTACCCCGTGAATGGCAGGATTCCAGCCCAGACAGTCTCCAGAGTCCGTACCCTTATCCACTACCACAAGCTTCCTCCTGAACCCATCTTCGTTCTGGCTTCCTCAGAACCTCTTCCCAGTTGGTTAATTTTAAACCCTCTTCTCCCACGGGGAGACCCCGCCAAGTCCTCTCGCCCCACGGGGTGGCCCCAGAAACCCCGTGGGGTTCCTCCCACTCCCCCTCTCCTCCACAAATGACTCAGTACCCCCTGTTGCCCCGCCGCTGCGGGAGACCCCTCCCGGGGACAGCACCTCTCGGTCTCCGCGGTAACTCTTGCGCATCGGTCCCAGGTCCATGACTGCACCGCGGCCGCACAGGTGACGAAGGTAGTGGGGCCACTCGGCCGGTCGCCCGAACGTCACGGTGACGCCCCGCAGCCCGCACGTCATGGGGCCGCCGGCCACGTGACCCGGCGTCGCCCGGCGCGGGGTTCCGTTGGGTTCGGAACCACTTTCTCTGCCCGGGATTCTACCCCGGAGAGGGAATAATTTGTCAGTCGCTTACCCCAGCTACCTTAAGTCCTTGGAGCCAATGGGAGCCCAGGGTCGGAGGAGGGAGACAGGCGCTGAGAGGCCATTGGTCGGAGTTACACGGAGCGAGGCCAATTAAAGCGAGAAGAGAGGATCCCAGCGACCAATGGGCAGCGCCTCCGGGGGCGGTAGCAGGGAGACAAGGAAATGCTGTCACCGCCGTTAACACGCACGTGGAGGTTTGTTAAAGATGTAGGGACTCCTGTGGCCCGGGCCGGGGGCGGGCGATGAGCCGCTAGGGGCTTCAGGGGAGTGGTCAGTATTAAGTGACTGTCCCCTAGTAGATGCCTGAAGGCGAGCTTAGTGCAGGAAGTAACCCCTGGGGGGAGGCTGGTGGCCGGGGAAACGACAAATGGAAAAATGGAATTAGGGGTCAGACCCTGAAGCACGGTAATGGCGAGACACTGAGAAAGGGGCCATCTGGTTGAGGGAAGAAATTGGGGCTTGAGAGTGGGAGGTTGATGTCACTTGTGATCGTTCCAGATAGGTGCTGGGTAGTGTGTATGTTTTGTTGGGGTGGGGGGGATACGGAGGGGGGTGCAGAAAGACTGTGGGGTGAGAAGAAAGACAGCTAAATGGGAAAGGGGAAGAGGGAAATTTGGGATCAAGCCATCCCAGGCCAGAGCCATCTTTCCAGTCCAACTCTGAACCCTCCCCTACACCCCTCCACGTCACCCCCCCCCCCCATTTCTTTAACCCTGGGTCAGAGCCTGCTGCTCCCTTTGCTCATGGCATCCCCTTTCATGGTGCAGTGGAGTTCACACTAGCCAGTGTTCAGGTAGATGGAAAGGTTGCCACTGCCCGACCTCTCCTGGGCCTCCCCCATCTTTGCCAAGTTTCCCCCTTTTCAGATTTTGCCCGTCTTAGGTAGTTGGAGTCTGGCTCCTAGGCAATGCCAGCCATAGCTGAGAGCACAGGAGAGCAGGTGGCTGTGCAAAGCCACTTCCAGGCTGTGGACGCAGGGCTGAGAAATGGGAAACCTGCTGGTGCCCATCCAGTTTTGACCTGGCTAGGGCAGCCTTGGGTCAAGGCCTCTCTGTAGTCCTGGTTTCCACCATCGTCAGGATGTGCCAGGTAAGGGAACTTCCTGTCTTACCCAGATGTCTGCATTACAGCCAAGCTTCATAAGTCCCTACATAGGTACCTATCATCCTTTATCATGTGCATGTAGCTTGAGTCAAATAGAATCTGGAAGACAAATTTGCTGCAAAGAAATAATACATATCTCAAGGCTTAATGATGTTGATCTATGGATTCTCCACTGGTTGGAATTTTTTTTTTTGCTACATCATTTTTCCTCCCTCAACATGATTGAGAGAGAGTTGACTGGACTTTCTTTCTTGTTGAGGTTGTCTTTCCACATATGAACGTTGCTGTCCTCCCCTCCTCCCAAGCACCTGCACGTGAACGCATATAAGCAGTAATTAGTGCCCTTCAACTCAGACCGTTTTGTTCATGGGTCCATACTCTTAAGCATTCCTGGGTTATGCTATCCTGGATCTGGGATTCTACGGCACCAAGACTAGGATCATTTAAATCCTAGTCTTCAAAGCCAAGAGCTCAGTACAATTGACCCTTGAACAACACAGGGGTTAGGACTGCTGACAACCCCCCACCCCGCCCCCACCCTACCCTGCACAGTTGAAAATCCACATACAGCTTTTGACTCTCGAAAAACTTAACTATCGACTGGAAACCTTACCAATAACATAAATAGTCAATTAACACCTATTTTGTATGTTATATGTATTATATACTGTATTCTTACAATAAAGCTAGAGAAAAGAGAGTGTTATTGAAAAAAATCATAGGAAAATCAACAGTATTTATTGGAAAAAAAATCCATGTGTAAATAGACCCGCGCCGTTCAAAGCCATGCTGTTCAGGGGTCAACTGTATAGATATATATTCATTCAGGAGACATTTGTTCAAGACTCCCTTTGGACCAGGTACTGAGCTAGGTCTGAACATACTAAGATGAACATAACATGGTTCCTGCCCACAGGGGCTTGTAGTCTATAGGGGGAATCAGATCTGTAAGCTGAACAGGTACAGGTACTTCTGTGAGGAAAGGAGCAAAAAGGAGGAAGTGGTTTCCAGGGGTCCAACAGTCAGGAAAGGTTTCGTAAAGGGAGCAGACATTTGATTTGTCTTAATGAGTAAGTGTGTGCCAGATGGACGATGGAACGGGGATGCCAGGAAGAGGGAACAACATGAGTAAAGACTGTGTGCGCTGAGGAAACTTGGAGCAGTGTGATCCTGCTCGAGTGGGTAGTGAGAACACGGGGCTGCACACACAGGCAGGCAGGGGCTCGGCGTGCCTACAGATCCGGCAGGTGGTGCAGGCCAGGCTTTTAGACAACGATTCTTTCTCATCCCGTGCTGCTGTCGAACCAAAGTATTTAATTCCTATTTTTTAAATTAAAGACAAGGTAGGGAGAAAAAGTACTAGATTCTAACAGCCTCTCCCGCCCTTGGCGATGAGTGAGGAAGCTCGCAACTGGTTGCCTTTTTCTATTTTCCCCTTTGTCTTGAGATAACAAATAGGCTTGTGTTGTGCTTTTCTGCCTGTGGGATTTGGTGTCTGGATCACAAAGCAACCCTGCCGTGCAAAAAGGAGGGGGGAACACACCCTCTGGCTGTGCTTCTATTGCTGCAATGCCAGCAAGGGTTTTGCCTGCGTGGGAGAAATGAATTTTTTATTGTTACTACTCTACTTACTACTACTTACTCTACTACTGTACTACTACTTTTTTGCTTTTTATTAAATACTTTGCCACCCTCCTCCCCCCCAACTTTGTAAATTTATTAATCTTTTCTCAAGAGAGTCTTAAATGAATAGAAAATATATTGGGACCGGCCCGGTGGCTCAGGCGGAAGAAGGGGGGAGAAAAATATATATATATATATAGCAATATTTCATTGTACAGAGGCACACTGTTTTCTCCGCATGAAACAGAAAGGCTACATATGGGTTTGGGGACTATGCCTTGCCTGTTTTCTTGTGATGCTTTTGCATTTATGTTCTGAAATCATCTTTTAGTCTGTTTGAATTATGAATTTTAATTATAGCTTAGTGGTTGTGTTTTGCGACCTGGCTCCGGTGATCAAGTGGATGGTGGGTGAGGGAGGTCAAGATTCTGCAGGGTTGTCTAAGCGGAAGCGGGAGCCTGGTGCCTGAGTGTGGGGGGCGGGGTGGAGAGGAGGGGATTGACTCACCAGGGTGACTTTAGGCGGCACGGATGGTGCTGTTCATTGAAGTGGCGCATGTTGGAGGAGGAGGTACGGGGGAGAAATCAGACCTGTTGAGTGTGAGGGTTTATCAGACACCCACATCTGTTGGGTTGGATAATCAAGTCTGGAGATTAGGGAAGAGGTCTAGGCTGATGAGACCGGTTTAGGTGTCATGAGCCACCAAGGTGGCACTTGAAGCCCTGGGGAGGATGAGAATGTCTGAGAAGGAAAGAGAGCCAGCGAGGGTTAAGGACAGTAAGGGAGGAGACCCAGGAAGATGGAAATGATGCTGGTGAAATACAGTGCCCAGCTTTGCAGGAGGCTGTTGGCACACTTGAGGGTGTGTCTATTGGGGGCCCTAAGCTCAGGGATTCTTGGGCCCAGCCTTGTGGTGAACTCAGGACACACAGAAGGGGGGGTACTTGGTACTCTGCTACAAGATGCCCCCAGTATGGTCCTCGGAGACTTGTGGTGGGACACAGAACAGGCTGACTCTCACCCAAGACTCCTGCCTGTGTTATGTGGTTGACTCACACCGTCCTTGAATGTGCTCACAGGTCACTTCCCAAATACATCCAGTAGTTTTCGTGTGTGTTCCCCTTTAGAAGCTCCTTCATAGGATGGACCGCGTCACTTCCTTTTTCTGGCTCCTTCTCCAAGTGCCAGCCAGGAAATGCTAATCTGTCATGTTTATGCATAAACTGGTTTTTTGTTTGTTTGTTTTTATTTTATTGGGGAAGGGGAACAGGACTTTTATTGGGAACAGTGTGTACTAGGACTTTTTCCCAAGTCAAGGTGTTGTCCTTTCAATCTTAGTTGTGGAGGATGCCCTTCAGCTTCAAGTTGTCCTTTCAGTCTTAGTTGTGGAGGGCGCAGCTCAGCTCCAGGTCCAGTTGCTGTTACTAGTTATGCATAAACTGTTTTGTTAAGCCTCTCGGTACCTGGGTGCTAGGCACGGTGAGTGGGGCTTTGGTGGGAGGTTGGCACCTGGGGGGAGCCAGGCCAAGTGTCTTTGTTGGCTAGAGGGATGTTAAGTTTTCCCAGGCTGAGTGAGGTCGTAGGGTATCAGTCTCAGGCCTGGCACTGGCTGCCTTGGTCAGTAGAGTGTGGGCCACAGGTAGAGGGAGGAGGCCTGATGGCAGGTTCCCAGGGCGGCCCAAAGGATATGACCTGGTGGCTTCTTAGTTTCATTGAGAAATCCTGGTTGCTCCTTGCTTTTGGCCTGCCCTGTGGCCATTTCTCATTTCCTCTCGACAGGTATCCCCAGGAGCAGATGTTTGACTCTCCTCTCCAGCCCCTATTCTCTGCCATTTCCCACCATGGTTTGCTTCTTTTCACCCACACCCCTGCTGTTTATTCCATCTCCCCAGGCTCACTTCCTGCCTCTTCTACTCCCTGAAGACCCCTTCTGAGGAAACCCAGCTGCCACCTGTCCTGAGATTACTATAGTTACTTTAGTAGCTTCATCCCAGCCCCCAAGACCATGGTCAGGTCTCTGTCCTGAGACAGTGTCTCACCCGGCGTTAGATTCCCTGGACTCAACCATCACGTATATCAGCCAGGGTGGATGCAGGGCCCTGAGATGCTACAGGTCCCTCCCATCATCAAACTCAAGTGGGGGGCCTCAAAGGGCCCTCAAAAGGATCATGAAAGTGGACTGAGTAGCTTGAAGGAAGCCTGGGTTTTATTTGCTGGTTTGATTTTTTTTTTTTTTAAAGGTACTTTGCCTGGATTTGCCTTCAGGATGGGGGGAAACTTCCCCAACCCCCTTTTCTTTCCGGCTTATAATCCTAGGATCTGAGATCAAAGAGCTGCTGTGTTGAGCATCACTGAGCAGACAGGAAGGGGCAGGGAAGGGTGGCTGTGGTGCAGATGACCCTAAAAAGGGAAGGGGCAGAGGAGGGAACTTGGGCAGCATGGCCCCCACTCTCGAGCTGCTGGGGATGGCCTGCCCCCAGGTTTTCAACCTGGTGTCCTGGGGAGGCCTCTAGCCTGGGGTGAGCTAGGGCGGCATCACACCAGCAGTCCCCACCCCTTGCAACTCGAAGGTAATTAAGGGGTGGGTTACAGCAGATGAGAACTAATTTGCCACCAGGTCTCTCCATTCTGTCCTCATGCCATCACCTGGGTTGGGCAGAAGACATTCTCTTGCTCCCTTTCTAACTCAGGCATCCCATGGGAGGCAGATGGCCAGTGCCTCCCAGGTGTCTCCCTGGAGAAGGGAAATCCCAAGTGTCAGCATGCAGTTCTGCCTGCTGGGAGCTGGCACCCTCATTTCCAAAGGGTGCAGAGGAGTCAGGTCAGTTTCCGCACTTGAAGTGGAAAGTAGATGACTTGGAATCAGCTCTCAGGAAAGGATAATTATTTGTGCCTGAGAGCAAAGCCAATAGGGAACATGTGGCAGAAAGAGGTCAATTTCTTAATATTCTCCTCTCCACCAATCCTGATTCAGAACACAGCAAGGCAGTTTTCCAGCCGTACAAGCCATGCGTGAAGAAGAGAGAAAAATACCTTCCAACTTCCTCCTGCCAGTACAGCGATAAGATGTAGGGCTGATGGGCGCGTTAAGAGGCTTCCGTGCCAGAGTAGATTCAGTTGTTGGTCTCGTATGGCCCAAAGGACTTAGGTATGAGTAGGACTGGTCTCTCTGCCTGTTAATGAAGTGATCAGGGAGAGAGAACCTGTGATCCATTGGAGAGCCATCTCCCTTTTATTTCTCCGGCTGATGTGAGTCAGAAAGGACTGGCTCTAAGGAAAAGCTGTTTGCTTGCAAATGCAGGCCGCTGGAGACAAAGGAGTCTAGTAGGGGAATGGATAGCTCTAAAGGAGCCTTGCCACTCTGCACAGACTCACCAACCTTGGCTGTGTGCTTTAGGGGTGAGTAAAAGGCATCGTCGTTTATAAGGAGAGAGCATTACTATTCTCTGAGAACCACTCGCCTCTGCCTTCAGCCCAGATGCTCTCAGGCCCCTGCCAGTGCACTGAGCTAGCTCCAGTCTCAATCAGCACAGCCTCACAACCCACATCTCCTTAATAGCTCTCTGCTCCCCACAAAACCCCCCACCAAAATTTCGGATCTGCAGCACTTGCTAAAACCAAAATAAGCTCACTGCCCTCCTTGGTGCTGGGGTGAGGGGATAGAAGAAAAGCAGAATCTGTGGTCCTGGTCCTCTCTTGGACAGAGGTGGGCTCTGGCATGGTCCTCCACCCTGGGAAGGGATCCTGGCCTTAGGGAATTGTTTTCTCCAGACTCCTTAGCCCTCTGGAAGTGACTGGCCTCTTGGCTCTCTCTCACACAATTCTTATTAGCAGTCCCTGAGACCAAAGCCTTTGTCTGGGAGTGAGAGAGTTGAGTGGGACGAAGTAGCGTGCTGGTAAGGAAGGTATTGCTGTGACTTGAATCTGAACAGAGTGCGCCTGCTTTGATCTGGGCAAAACTGGCTTATAGAAGAGAAGAAAGCGCAACACCTACACTAGGTCCTGCCCCCCTGGAGGTCCCACCCAGGTGCTCAGGGCCACAAGGTCTGTGTGGCCGCAGCCCTTTTCGAGTCAGGAGAGCAAGGTCCTACCTTCGTCCCAGTGTGGAGTGCTCTGGGAGACCCAGGGTCCCTCCTGTGAGTCTCCTCTCTGAGCTCTCTGAGGTGAAAGACAAAGGAAGCTGTACTGCCAAGCTGCAGATTTTGCCTCAGGCAACTAAATTTATTAGCAAGAGAAAAATTTTTATCAGCCCAGTGCTGAGCAACAAAGTACATCGTTAATAAAGGATAACAAATCCGTCACTTAATTCATAAAACATACCTCAAGCAGTTACAACTAAAAATAAAGTTGGATTTTGTTTAATTTAAAAGCCTCAAAAATAACAAGCAATATGTTTTTAAACATGTAGTAGACACAATTGTCTATTATACAATATACACTGTACATAGTAGAGCGTGGGCAGGTAGGGGTGGGTGAGATGAGAGGAAAGGAGAGCGGTTCAGGCTGTGACGTTTTTATCTGAATCCAGATTCGAGTTGAAATGCTGTGTCATTTAGAAAAGAGAATTGCTAGAGTGAGAAAAAAATTAATATGCTCATCATTGCCCCCCAAAACCCTAAACTGAAAGCAGGCATGAGAGGGTAACAAGGACAGGAAGAAGGGAGCAATTAAATAAAACTTTTAAAGCACACACAATACACAGTGTTCATCATCTGAAGTAGAGTATAAGGCAACGTTCTCCTTAGAAAAAGGGGGATCAAGGAGTCTGTGGGTAGCTTTACTTTTTAAATAGAAAGTTGGAATGTGCTGGAGTAGAGTTGTGGCAGGGCTGGGGCGTGTGGAGTAGAGGCGGCCTCTCGAGCCTCTCTGGAGGTGGATGCCAGTGGTGCCCTGGGTGTAGGGCCTGGGGCGTCCGACGTGGCCGGGGGGCCAAGGAGGTGCAGGAGAGAGGGGCATGGCACGATGATGCGACTCCGGCAGTGTTGGGGGTGGAGGGGGCTCACTTTGCTCCTCGACGGAGTGAAATTTATGTTTTTCCTTTGGAAATAAGGGTTCCCACTCGTCCTGGGTTAGAACGTCTCATTGGGCATGGCCAGTGTCCGCGGTCTGGTAAGAGGGAAGCGCCAGGGCAGAGCCAACAGGCTTCAGGAGGCGAGTATGGGGCAGCAGAGCCCCGTCCTGTGGGGACAGTCGCAGAACAGGAGGGAGGGGTTGGGGGAGGACCCAGGACAGCCATGGGCCTCTTTTCCACCAGGGGCCCAGGCAGGACACAGACGGGGGATTGCATCTTCAGGGCTTCCTGCCTCAGTTGGCCTTACAAGTTCTTCGTGACCAGGTGGGTCTTGTAATGCTTGGTGAGATGGTCACTCCTCATGAAGCGCTTCTGACACTGGGCACACTCGAAGCGTTTGTCCCCTGGGAAGAGGAGAGGCCCATCACTCACAGAGCCCACGTGCAGACACTGTCCCAGCCCCGAAAGAGGAGGAGCCCGTGTGAGATATGAGGGGTACCCTGTAAAGCTGATGTCACCTTGTCACCACACTTGGCCCACTTCCTGCTCACATATTTGCTCCCTATGGTCTGCTGATCTGAACTCTGGTGGGTTCTCATTTGCCCCCACCCCCCATTTGACGTCACTCTCCAGTCTACTTGTTCCCATTCATCCCTTGCCTGAAACGCTGTACTTGTGCCCCTGCACCCAGGACTCTTCCCTTGTAAGCTGTCACCTGCTTTCTTTTGATCTTCGTCCCTCTGACTCCCTCTGGCTCAATGTCTTCCCCCTGGCAGGAAAACCCCTCTCCACTCTGACCTGCCAGCCCCCAGCACTTACTTAGTCCAAACCACACTGACCGGGCTAGGTCAGCTGCTGTTCTGAGTGTTTATTCTTCAGAGTATTTATTCTGAGGGGTGGGCATGACCCACACCGCCACACTGGCCAGGAACTGGAGCTTTGGGTCCCGTGTCCCCATCCCCCATTCCAGGACGGGTCAGCTCACTGGGAGCATTCACTATAGCAGCCGTTCTCAAAGCACATGCAATGTGTGGACCACTGGAGATACCCAAGACAATTTTAGGTGGTAGATGGATGAACATTTTTCACTTTTATAGTTTTGTATTTATTTGCCAGTGCATTAAAACATGTAACTTTGATATCAACATTGTAATGTCAAAAAAATAATAGTTATTGGACATAAATGAGTAAAAATAGTAAAACAATGTCAGGAAAATCAGTAAGTAATTGTAGGAAAGGCAGTGTGGGGTAGTGATTAAGAGTGTGGAAGTGGGAGTCAGAAGGCCTGCGTCTGAACCCAGCTCCACCCGTCACTAGCTGCGTGACCTGGCCTCAGTAAAACGGCCATAATCCAAGTTCCCTCCCACAGAATCATTGTGAGGATTAAATCAGTCAGTCTGCAAAGTGTGCAGTCCAGTGCCTGGCACACTACGTCAGTGCTTGTTAAATAAGTACCTATGCAGCTATGGCAGAAGTTAGCAAGGCTACGTAATGCAAAGGACATACATCACTTACGGAAACACTGTAGGTAGAATGGCTTGCAGGTATTTCCTGGGCAGTCCTGGAACCCTGAGAACCCTGAGCTACAGGCAGTCTGTAGTTCTCGCTCAGTGAGGCAGTTCCTTGGCAGGGCCAGGAATCTTGATGTCACTGAGGGCCATGGAGTGTGGGGGGTGCAAGGCCAGGGGCAGACCTCTGTGGGGGCAGGCGTGCCAGGGGAGGGGCGGGGGGTGAGGAGCCCCGTGTGGGCAGGTGTATACCACTGCGGAGGGGAAGCAGACCTGTGTGGGTACGGGCATGCCGCTGGAGTTCGTCACTCCGCGTGAACCTCTTCCCACAGAAGAACCAGTTGCAGACAAAGGGCCGCTCGCCGGTGTGCAGGCGCACGTGGGCCCGCAGCAAGGACGTCTTCCGGAAAGTCTTGCCACAGTCGGGGATATGGCACACGTGCTTCTTCTTGCCCTGCTCTCCAGACCTGAGGATGGAGGGTGCGGTAGAGGGAAAGGGAAGAGGAGTAAGGGAGGAGGTAGAAGGTGGGGGCAGGACAGGATGGAGAGGAAGAGTCCGGTCAGAGAGCACAGGAGAGGGGAGAGGGCCAGGTGGTATGGAGCCGCTACCTGGTACCCTCTTGGTCCATGTCCCAGGAAGAGGCCTGGGGAACAGGGCACATGCCAGGCTGGCAGTCTGGCTCCTCCCCCCCATTACCTCTTGTCCCCGTCCTTGCAGTTGGGACATGTGCAGGCCATGCGGCGCCGCTTCTCGCCAGGCTGGGCCTCTCCAGACAGGGCCTGCTCCATCTGCAGCTGGATCTGGGTGGGGCTCAGCCCACTTATGGTCAGGTTGTTCCCAGAAACATTCTGTACTGTCAGCTGCTGCTGCCCTACGGGAGAAGGAGGGCAAGGTTCAGGGTGAGGAAGCCTGAAGGGGCAGAAGAGGAAGCCTGACACCCTTCTTCCCTTCTGCACGATAAGATAATCACAGCAGCAATATTTTCGAGAGCCTGTTATATACCAGATACCATTTTACACCCTTAAATGTATTAACTCATTTAACTTTCATAATCCTACTAAGTAGGTACATCATCCCCCTTTCACAGTTGAAGAAACTGAGGCTCTGTAACCTATCAAGGTCACACAGCTAGTAAGTGGGACAACTGGGATCTGAACCCAGTGGTCAACTTCAGAGTCAATGCCCTGACCACTACACCCCACAGGCCGAATCCACTTCCAGACACTGCCCACATATTTCAGTTGGGAAGGGTCTTCTCTTGGAGTGTTTCTTCCAGAATCTCCTCCAGCGTTAGGCCTTTGTGAGATACCAACTCTGCTCTCACGAAAGTGTCCGGGGATTTTTGTTAATAAGAGTAAGGAAGCAGTTCTAGTGTTCTAGGACTTGCAGAAAGCCAGTCAAAGCAGGGGAGTGTCGCTGATTGCTGGTGTTAAGGTGCCACCACCCTGAAAAGAGCCCTTCACCCAGCTACAGGCGGCAAGGAATCATTTTTGTTAGGTAGCTAGCTACAATGTCCCTTTGACGATTTGCACGGTGGCTTTCACACTGTAATTACCAAATAGTTCCTCTCAACAGAAGTGCAGCACAAGCCACTCCTTCCCACCTTAACTCGAGGCTTTCTTCCTTTCTAGAAGCCTTCAAATTTCTTAACCTGGGGCCTCTCTTGAACATCTGTCTTTGATCTGGACAAAACTAAGCTGTGTTTGTGTTAGCTGGGGAGTTTTCCTGAGTGGATCTTATTTTCTCCACCACATTCAAGGTCTTCAGCTGTCAGTGGGGCCAGCATGCATCTTAACCTATCTCACAGGGCTGCTGTAAGGACCAAGTGGACACCTTTTAAGCTGGAAGGGACGAGGTGAGCGCCGGGCAGTATCCTCACTGTCGCTATTGGGAAGCCCGGGGCTGGCCCCCAGTGCCCTCGTGCAGGGGAACAGGCGCACTGCCCAGTCCCGGCCCCGGGGCCTTTCCTCACCTCCAGTGTTGGTGATGGTGACGGGCACACCCTGGACCTGGACTCCATTGATATTAATGGTCTGCATGGCCTGGGCGGCGGCGGCCAGCTGGGCTGCGTTCAGGCTGATGATGCTCCCAGCAGGGGCGATCTTTGGCAGGGGCCGCTCTTTCCGGAGAATTGCGGCGGAGTGTTTTTTGCTGGTTCCGCTCTGATGGGGAGCACGGGACGCAGGGCTGCTACAAGTGGTGGTAGCGGTGGTTGCAGCTGTTGCTGGGGTGCTGTCCTGGACAAGGACTGTCTGCACCTCACCGTTAGGCGTCCGGATGTAGACCTGGGAGGGGCCAGAGAGAAGAAGTCAGTGCCCCAGGACAGACCGACCCAGCGGCACTCCCTGCCGCTTTCACGACAGTGTCATCTGCCTGATTGCGTTGAGAACTGGGAGTGCTTCCGCCCAACTCTTCTCCAACTAGCCGGACCCTACTTCCGGACACAGCTGACACCCATAGGGCTGCTAAACTGGTAAATGGTGACTGCTGGTTTGAAACCAAACATTTAATTTACTTCGAATGGAAAAACAGAATTGCCAATTCTCAGAACTGGAGAATTAGAAGGCAACTAAATGGTGACCTCACAAAAGATGCAGTGTGAATGACCATCAAACAAATGAAAACAGCTCGAAGGAGGCACAATTAATGAGGAACAGTTTTTTTCCAATTCAGATTGGCAATGCTCATTGCTGGTGAGACAGCAGGAAAATAGGCACTCACTCATACAGTATGACTGAGAGTGTGAAGTGGTCTAGATTTGCTGGAGGGAAATTTGGGAATATGTATAAAAAGGCTTAAAAATACCCATGTTAGAGCTTGATGGGACGAGGAGGGCACTTGAGGGCGAGTGGCAGTAGCAGCCTGGTCTGGGTGTTAGAGCCCCAGCTGGCTGAGGTGTCCACATAGGAAACCTGAGACAGCTGTGGGAGACCGGTTAGGTACACGGGATGGACTCAGACAGGAAATATATTACGGATAATGGAAGTGAGGATTCTCACTGTCAGAGAAGGGAGTTATAAATATGGAAAGGGGGAAAACTAGAAGGAACCCTATGGGAATTAGAGGTATTAGTAGAAACTCAGGTTTTCACATCAATAGATACATAGATAAATGTAAATGTATGTGTGCATACACGTATGTGCATGCATATATCTTTAGGTAGTACATACGTATACATATGTCTGTATATTTGTAGATACTTCTTAGCTCTGTCAACTATGAGCAACAACACTACAGGAACAAGGAGCTCACCCAGCACCCAGGTTTTAGCTTCCGGTCCCATGCTCTACTTAAAGGAACCAGGTCTCCTTGGAAGAATAGCTAAGTCCAGGATTGGGGGCAAAGAAGAGCTTGGAATAACTGTTGTACCAGAAAGTAAGGAAGTGTTTAAAGAATGGTGATGACATGTGAAAAGGACACAAGAGCCAACTTGAAAGGGCTCCCACTGGCCAATTATGGGACAATTTGAACATCAAAAAAAAAATAATACAAATGGATTTTAGCCCATCGAATAAAATAGGAATCTGTAAGTCCATATAGACATAAATAAACAAATGGAGGAGAAGAGAATGACAATTAAAAATCTGCTATCACATCCTTCAATAAGATGAACCAGGACTCCGAGGAGAAGTGGTTGATCCCAGGGCTGGGGCTGGAAAAATACACTGGGGCTGGAAAAATGCAGACACATAGAAAATACAAGGAATGAAGCACTGACACATGCTACAACATGGATGAACCTCAAAAACATCACACTAAGTGAAAGAAGCCAGACACAAGAGATTACTTATTGTATGATTCCATTTACATACATGAAATGTCCAGAATATGCAAATCCATAGAAATAGAAAATGGATTAGTGGGTACCAGGGGTTGGGGAGAGGGGCAAACAGGGAGTGACCATTAAATTCAAGGTTTCTTTTTGTGGTGATGAAAATGTTCTAAAATTAGATAGTGGTGATGGCTGCACACTCTGTGAGTATACTAAAAACCCCTGAGTTGTATACTTTAAAAGGGCGAATTTCATGATATGTGAGTATCTCAATAAAGCTTTTTTTTAAAAAAAAAAAAAAAAAAAAGAGAGACTGAGAGTATGTCCTAGAGATACAGGAGCCAAACTGAAAGAGCTCCAAATGGCCAAAGCTGGAACAACGTGAGCAACAAAATAAACACAGTATTAAATTATAACCTTTAGTATAAAATAAATATATGAGTCCATACTGATATAAATGATTGAATAGAGAAATACATGGAGAAGAGACAAATCTGCCTTACAGAAGAATTCCAAATAATATTATGCAGGTACTTCCTTCCAGGATGTATAGCTTAATTCTCAGCCCCCACTCCCACCCAAGAAGGTGGGAGACTTAGCGACTAGTTTCCAAAGAATAGAGAAAGGAAAAAGCAGCAACTTACAATGAAGAAACCTGGCAAACACCACGTTAACCAAGTGATAAAGGTTAGCCTCAGGGGTGCTGTGTGGACACCATGTACCCCTCGTATAATGTAATGAGAGGGGCATTTTGCCTCTGTGCTATTCTTTCTAAAAACCCCTAACCCCAGACGGGGACACTCGATAGGATACCTGACCAACGTGCCTCAAGACTGACCAGATCATGGAAAATAAAGACTGAGAAGCTATCAGACCAGAGGGGCCTAGGGAGACTTGCACCCCACGTGTAATGTGGCATCTGGACTGATTCCTGAAACAGAAAGGATATTCATGGAAAAACTGGTAACATCCAAATCAAGTCTGGACTTTAGTTAACAGTAATGTACCAATGTCAGTTTCTTAGTTTTGACAAATATACCCTAGTAATTAAAATGTTTAATAATGGGGGAAGCCAGGTAAGAAGTGCACTGTACTATCTTTGCAAACTTTCTATAAATACAGAGAGTGCCCCCAAAATGTACACATCTTGAGAAAGGAAAAAACTGTGTTAAAATTGTAATACTCGATATATACTGATAACAAAAGATGAATACAAATCATGTGTATACATTTGTTTGGCATACAGTCATGAGGAAACATCACACAAACCTACACTAAGGAACATTCTACAAAATACATGGCCTGTAGCCTTCAAAAAAGTCAAATCAAGACTGAGGCACTGTTCCATAGTGAAAGAGACTAGGGAGACGTGACAACTCAACGCGATGTATGATACTGGATGAGAACCTTTTGCCACAAAGGAATTATTGGGGCAAGTGGTGAGACTTGAACAGGGTCTCTGAATGAGACATTAGTGTGTTTCATTGCTGGTTTCCTAAGTTTGATGGTTGCCTTGTTATGTAGAATGCCCTTGTGTGGATGAATTACACACTTTCTATAAAGCATTTGGAAGTGATAGGGGATCATGGTGGCAACTTATGCTCCAATGATTCAGGGGGAAAAATTCTTTGTAAAAAAAAAAAAAGTCCTGCTGTGATCGTGACTGGGGTTATTTTTGATCCCCTGGATTACTTATGACTGTTTCTCAGTTAAAGGGAAGCAAACAAACTTCATGTCATCTCCTAATAAACACACAAATTTCACTTCCAGTTTTCTGGTATGTGTCCCTTTTGCAAATCCTTGCTATTTTCTGTGCATCTGAAGTTTTCTGTTACTAGAACATTTTTTGTTCATAACGTAGAGCAGGGATCAGCAAACTTTTTCTGTAAAGGGCAGATGTTAAATATTTTTCAGCTAGGCAGACCACGAGGTCTCTGTCTTGTAGTGCAAATGCAGCACAAATGGGCATGTCTGTGTTCCAATTAAACTTTATTTACAAAAACAGATGGGTGGGCTAGCTTTGACCAGAGGCCCATGGATTGACAATCTCTCATACAGAATACATTTTTTGAAAATATGCATATCCTTTAACCCACTTTAGGAATTTATTTAGCTCTAAGGTTGGAAAGAGTCTAGATATATAGTTAACAGGGCATTAGTTGTATAATAGATAGCACCTCCAGATAATGGAAAAATACGTTGTTATTAAGAAAGCTGAATCTTTCTGCATATGTATGATTATTTCCTTAGAAAGACCTGCCTCCATCAATCTCAAGATATGGAACCTCAGGGAACGGAGGGGAGGCACTGCTGAGGATGTGTGCACCTGTGCAGATATCTTCACCCAGTTCTTCACCTTTTAAGGTAGGAGTGATAATGGAACCTCACAGATATTGTAATAAATAAATGAAACAATTTAGAGAAAATCACTTGGCAATACATAATATGCTAGCAGGGAGGAGGCCTTCGAGGGCAGGCCCTCATGACTTACACGTCCACAGCTCAAACTCAAGGGCACTTCACCCAGCAGATTGCCGAACTTCCTACTGTCACTCACTGTGATGCCTTGGTCCTCTATAGAAAACTAGATTATAAATTCCTTACTAGAAAGAGGGTTTTTTTAATATTAAAAAAGAAATCCTTGTCCTGAATTTTAATTGAAGCACCTGCCACACATAAAACATGAGTCCAGGTGGAAAACGGAAAAGCGTGGGGTTTGACATTTGAGTTGAACCCTGGCTCTTGTCATCTATGTACCATGAGATTTGGATACTTTATAACTTCTCTGAGTGCCAGGTGCTCCATCTGAAGCGTGGGCATAACCTCTGGCATTTAATAGGCATACACAAAGAATAAAACCTGCCTCACAGAGCCAAGTACATCAACATCCCAGATGAATCTAGCCGAAGTGTTCCTACATCAAGGTAGGCACCTGCTTCCTGGTGTTTTCTTGTCATTTTTCTCATTAATTGTCTTACTTTGTATCAAATGCTATGGTTCTGACCGGAATTGTTTCATTCTTGCTACTGTTCTGAGTATATAATTCTATAATTTTTTTAAAAATTAATAAAAATTAGGTATTTGCCCCCTACATATCCCCTACAAAAGACTCCCATAAAGAAAAAGTGGGCCAAAATGTAGGTATATAGATATGTTTCATCTGATTTCTACAGCTAAGCTGTACTTGGCCCTCTGAACTGAGGAGAGCCCGCCTGTCAGGCGGAAGTAGCCACTTACTGCCCACCCCAAACGATAGACTCCCAACACTCAGATCAGATCAGGAGATGAGTCAGCATCATTTTCGAAAGCAAGCTGAGAGGGATGGATCACTAGCCAAGTAGTGCTAAGGACAGGAAAGCAGGTGCAGAGGGTGTGCGTGGTACCTGAGTAGACGTCGGCTCAGCTGCCTGGATCTGAAAGTTCTGGGAAGGCTTCTGGGGGACGGTGGGGAGGGTGGCAGATGCCGCCTGCACCACCCTCAGAGCCTGCTGGGGGATCTGCACCACCTGCTGCTGCTCGGCCTTGGGTGGCACCACCTGGACCTGCTGGACCACAGCCGGCTGGCCCCCGCCCGGGCTCTGAACGATGAGCAAGTTGTTTCCTGCCTGGATGATGTTGTCTGCCGTGGTCTCAATCAGCACCGTCTCCACCTGCTCAGCCACGGCCACAGAGGGCTGGGAGGCAGGAAGGCTCTTCTTCCTGGCTTTCTTATTAGTCTTGGACAGCGGGGTGGGGGGGTTCTCTGTGAGGAGCTGAGTGGGGGCAGCGGTGTCGCTGGTGTTCACAAGGTTGTTGACAGGCAGAGTAAGGGTCACGTTGCCGCCTCCACCTGTCAGCTTCACCACATTGGCTCCGCTCTGCACTGGGGTGGTGGTCGTACTCGACTTCTGGACGGGAGCTGGCTTGATGGGGACAGGCTTGTGACTGGACGGTGAGGGGGTGATGATGGCTTGGTTGGTACCAGGGATGATCTGGATCTGGTTGGTGAGACTGGGCTGTACTTGGATGGTCTGGGAACTGCTCGCCTGAATCTGAGGGACTGCCTGGTACTGGATGTTGGCGTTTGATCGGGTCCCTTTGTTGATCATGGTGGGATTCTGGATAGCGAACACCAGCTGCCCCCCAGGATAGGATGTGCTCAGTTGTGACCCCTGAATCTGAAGTATGTTTCCTTTGGAGGACAGGATTCCAAAGCTATTCTTGCCGGGACTGAGAGGGAGAGGGGCAGGTTTGATAGGGACGAGTTTCCGTGGTGTGGGCTGGGGAGGAGCAGGAGGCGTCACAGCAGCTTCAACAGCTGGAGGGCCAATTTTGCTACATGTCGCAGCAAGCAGGGCCAAGGGAGATGGCTGGGAGTCCTGCAAAAAAACCAAGTGGAGAAAAGGAATCAGACACGAGAGCCTGATGCCGGTTTTGATCCTCTCCTCTTGGCAGACTCCTCCCCGCCTCTGTGGCAGGCAGGGTGCCAGCATCCACTTCCTGCAGTGGTTCTGTCTCCCCTTCCCTGCTGCTTTCTCCACTGAGTAAGTAAGGGAGAAAGGGTGGGAAATGTCTTTTCAGGAAGGAGCTGCCCAGAAGCACTCGGTGACAGGGTGAACAAACAGCGTGAGCTGACCAGTTACTCCCCACTGGCCAGTTTCTACAGGGGAAGGAACCACCCTCTGCTCTTAGGTGGAGTTCCTGTTGGTCACAGGGAGTAGGGATCCCAATTCCTCAACTGAGGAAGGATTAAAGAAGGGAGGGAGGGAATGAGAAAGGGAGGAGCAACAGGAGGAATAAACCGTCTGGTGAAGTCTTTTCTAGTGCGTGAGACATGACTTCCTCTACTGGGGAGAGCTGCTCTTTGGAGGCTACAAGCAAAGAGCCTCTGGGGTGGGGGGACACAGTCTCTATTTTCCTCATATGACCACTGGGGTCCGGCAGAAGGACCTTGAGTCTAAGCCTGCTTTTCTGCCTGACCCAACTATGGCACCTCTGGTTAAGTGGCCGTGGTTTCTTAGTTCAGAAACAGTGATGACGGAACCTTCCCCTGCCTCCTACCCTCGGGTATTTGTAGTGAGCCAGTGCAGTGTTTTCAGTTGTGGTTTAATGGCAGCGTCAGTGAGTCCTTCCAGACGGATGTGGCCCCCCACCCTCAGAGCCCACTGCCCACTCACCTGGGTGGTGGAGGCAGCGGGCTGCAGGTAGTCGCTGGGGCTGACAGCGGCAGTGGCAGCCATGCTGGTCTGTGGATCTGGTGGAAGAAAAGAGTCAGGCACAAGATGCCCATAAAGAACCCAAGCCCCCTCGCCTCAGATTTTCTTTTGGTCTCCACTCGCTGCTGCTTGTCCAAGAGCTGTTCATGACCTTTCCCTAAACTTCCCCACTCAAGGTTAGCAACCCTACATCTCTTTTCAGTAGACAACCCTCCCTCGTCTCAGACTCAGCCGTCCAAGCCTGTGAGGACAGCTAATCCTACCTCCCCTGACTGTCCCCTCCAGCCACCATAAAGCCTAGGAAAACACGAAGGTACTGAGACTATGCCAAGAGTGGCTTCAGTGATAAGCTGTGCCACCTAACGGAGGCCTCTCTGGGGGGCACTGCTGACTCTCCCCAGCGAGATCGGAACCCCCATATGGTGGGTGGGGGAACTCCCCCAGCGAATCCTCCACGCTTCCTGTTCACTGCTGCTATAGCCAGGTGCCAAGCCAGCCTGGCAGAGAAGCTTTGCTCAGCCAGGATCCCTGACAGGGACACACCTGGTCCATGCTAAAGCCTTGGGTGCTCAGCCCTCACCACAAGGGCCCGGTGGTCCGGGTACTGATCTACAGCACATGGGGAACAGCTTTAGTGAATTTACACTTTTACGTAGGACAATAGGTATGGCCCCGTACTAGGTATCACCTAGCCAACCTCAGAAGTAGCACCAAGACTAGGAAGCTAATCACTGAATATAATGAGAATAAATTCTACTTTTGTTTAAATGTACATATTTCTACATATGAATGTAGCAGGAAAAAGTCTGAAAAACATGCTAAAATGTTAAAAGCCATTATCTCTTGGTGGTTGAATTTTGCTTGACTTACAAGAATTTTTCTCCTTGTTTTGCTATGTTTTGTCATTTTCCCACAATAAAATATACTCGCCTATATTTTAAAAAAATAAATAAAGAGCATTGAGAAAGATAGGTAAAATGGAAATCATGAAATTTGGGGACAAGAACCTAAGCAATCTCATAGTTCATAAATATTGAGGGAAAGGACACTGGGCAGAGCCAGGCTTGTATCCTAGACCTTTGCAAAGTAGATTTCGGGAGTACAGAAACAAGAAGGGTATTACTTCAGAGACTTCAAAAGGCAGAATGGCTGAGGCACTGAGCCCCTGTTGGGCATCTGTGGAAAAGAGGTCAGAGGTTGGGGAGAAAGTGGAACCATTCAATTTGTCTGGCCTCTGGCTTCTCTCTTTGGGAGAAAGATTCTTAATGGGAAAAGGTAAAGAGAAGGTGAAAGAACTGAATCCAGGCCTTAAATGGTTTCCAGACCCAAAGGCCACACAAACTGCACTCCAGAATAGGAGAGAATTCGCAGCACACTTGTAAACTGTGTGAGCGCTCTGGGCAAAATGCAGAGTATGGGTAGATCCTGAAATATTAGACACTGATCCTTGGCAAAATCCTAGAACAAATAAATGGTTGGACAGTACTACAGTTACGGAGGTAAGGAAGCAGTGATCAGAAGGCAAAGGCACAGGGTTGCAAAAACAACATGTCATGCTGAACAAACCTGTTCTATGGGGTTTTGGATGAATACACTAGGAGAATGGTAAAAACCCTGTGCATTTTCTTTCAACAAGGCATCTGACTGACATTTTCATAACATTCTTATGAACAAGAAGGGAAAAAACTGCAGGCAGGATGATAGTCTAGTTTGGGGGCTAAGCTGAACATGCCTCCATGTAAGTGCTGAGATCCACACTATCCTGAGCAGTTGGCTGCTGCAAGGTCAACTGGGGTGTCTCAAACTAGGGGTGGGACCCGGACCGGGGTCTGCAGGCTTTTCCTCGGAGGCTTATGCTTTCTCTACCACAATGTTTTATTCCTATGTTTTCACTGAGAAGATCATCTTTTTTAAAATGAACAAATACTACAGACTGCTGGGTGATTGCTGCTTAACCAAGATTTGCACATTTCAGGGCCTGTGTTTACAACTGTGTGGTGCCACTTGGCACCACTAACTGCGTGGGCTAATTAGGACAACTTAATTCTGCCCATTTAACTCAGGATACATTTGCGCAAAATGAGGGGTAACGGCTCTTCAGAAACGTGGGAGGACTGTCGCTCGGCACTCGACACTGCAGGTAGGCGTGAGGAACTCAGGCAGCTGGGTGTCGTCTGTGCCGAGCTTATGCTGATCCGGGTTCAGTCAAATGTCCTCCCAGAATGAGGTTGTGGGTTTGAATTTTACTGACTTTTCTGTAGTTATTAATTTTATAGGGGCTAGATCAATGAGTTGATACACAGATTTGTGTGTGTGATTAACTAAAGTTGTAGCCTCATGAAAACAATCCAAGTTGACTCAAAACATTTTTTCTTTAGAGCAGCGATGTTCAAATTATTTAGACCATAAACATTTATCAAAACAATTTACATCAAGACCCAGTGTGCATGTGCACCCGCACACACACATACACCCACACACTTCCCTGTCGTGTGCTCACGCAATAAGTTTCCAGAAACAAAATCCGCCCTTAGTACATGTGATAGACTTTGATATTTTTCTACTCTATTTCATACTGATTGTGACTCATTAAATTGGTTTTGTGCCCTTAGAAGCTGGTAGACGTGGCTTTAGAGTAGCCTATCCATGTCCCAAGCTTGGAAAACCATGCAAAAAACTAGAAGGCAAGTTCAGCCTGCAGATGTCACAAGACCGAAAAGGGCTGTAAACACAATGGGTGTCAGTATTAGAGTTCTTTAAAGAGATCTTTAAAAACTGGTCTGTGCACGAGGTCCAGCCCTAAATGAGAATTCGGACTGTGCTGCCATCAGTGGGGGCCTGGGGCATTCCTCTCTCAGCACCACTGCGCCTTCTGTAGAACAGAGGTGATGTCATTCTCACGGGATTCCGGGAGGTGTCAGTGATTAATATGAAAAGCATTGAGCACATAGTGGGTAATCAATGGTGGTTTAAACGTTGAAGTTCAGTAAATCCTGCACTTAGGTTAAAAACAAAAATCACATGTATACAGGACAGGAAGACAGAGCTTAATAGTGGGTCTCGTGAAAAACCCCAGTACTTTTGACTCAAAGCTAAATGGGAGCCAACAGAATCTAGATGCGGTTGCCAAAAAAGCTACTGCAACTTGGACTGCATTTCCAAAAGTTCAATCATAGAAGAAAAATAATAGTCCTAGTGTGTTCTGCCACTTGGGCCACATCTGGAGTGTCAGGTTTCATTCTCTGGGACATTTTGAAAGGGGGATTTGCAAAGGGAGCTGGTTCAGAGGAGAGCAGCAATGGTTGTGACCAGGATGCCAGAGGAGCGATACCCACCAGGGTATTTATTCCATCAGTGGGTTCAAAGGGTGGAACCAAGATTGCAGGGTGGAAATTTCAAGAAGGCAGATTTCAGATTAATAGAATGGAAAAACTTTCAAAAGGTGGAATCTTCCTTCTCTGGAATGGTTTAGCCAGAGGCAGGATGTTTCTGTCGGAGACAGGATGTCTAGATGGGGTGGGAAGTTGGACTGAATAACATTTAAGATTTTTGTAATTCTCAAACCACGGTGCTGATAAAAACACAAGATGAGTTAGCTGCTGGCAGGGCTGGGAAGGGAAGGCAGGGGCTTTCCCAGGAGGCTCCCTGGACTCAGGTTCACTTGGCTAAAACTAGTGAGTGGCTCTCCCTGAGACATCCTCTATTATGAAACGGAAGGACGGCAGAGCAGGATGGACAGAGTGCAAACAAAATGAAAACTGGCCTAATGCTTCCTACTCGTCTCCTTTTCTCCCTCTGCAGTTATTATTAACCTGGACCCAAACTGTCTGGACACCAGGCAGGGCTCTGAGTCAGTCTTCAGCTAGGAAACGGCATCAGAATCTATGGAAGCAAGTTGCAGACTGCTGGTGCTTGACGATGTTGCACCATTTCAGTTTGGTTTCATTTTCCTCCCCAGCTGGCTCTTGAAATACTCCTCTAGATGCAAACCAATGTTTCTCCTAAGCATCGTTCAGAGCTTAGTGACCTCTGCCTGCAGATCTGGGCAACCAAACAGAGACCAATCTCCCTGCCATTGCAGAATTATATCCAGAGATTAACCATGAAAGGGAAAAGAGAAGCATTTCCAGTTGGTGTTTGGAAATGAGAAGTGGTTAAGAAATAGCGTAGATGCATAACTGTAAGACCATGATCAAAGTACTTTAGAACCTCATTAATTTGGAACCTTATACTGAAAATGTGTAATTTGGACATAAATTTGTGCTTAACCTTTCCTTCATACCATTCAAAGTGAGGCTAAATAATGTATGAAGACTGCAAAGGGACACTTAGGCAGTTATGTAGTGATTTTATAGCATTCCCACCATTTTAATCGTGCTGTTTGCTTTTAACAGCAGTTTACATCCGATCACTGAAACCCACATTTAGCAACATTAGTAAGTGGGATTATTGCATACTCTTGAAAGAAGAGGCTGCATTTATTCAGAGTTCTGTCTTTCAGACTTTTCATTAGTTCTGGTTGGCTAAAACTTGTCCCTTGTCTGGTAAAGTTTTGCAGTGTATTTATTATACACGCTCTCCTGGGCTCCAAGGAAAACTTCCAAGGACATCCAACAAGGCATCCAGTGCCCGATGGGCCCACACCTGACTTTCCTTTCCCCATAATGGAAGTCAATGTAATTCCAAGAGCAGCAGAAAAGCATCCCCTGAGCATCCCAGGTCTTGATATCAGATCCTTTAGCTCCACCTCTGGCCCCTCCAGCTCCAGCCGTCTTTTCCTCTCTCCTTGGCCAAACCTCCCTGTCCCCCTCCTTTCTCACGTGCTCATTTCCCTAGCAGTGGCACGGGACTTCCACCCCAGCTCTCTGCTGACACTGCCCTTGCCCAAGTCACCGAGGACCTCCTCACTGCTAAATCCAAAGACCCTCTTCAGTTCTTGACCTTTGACCATTCCCACCTCCTTGAAATCCCCAGATTTTCTCCTACCTCTCTGACCACCTCTTCCCCTTGTGGGCTCCTCTTCTGTTTGCCACCCCTTAAATACTGATGTTTCTCAGCATCTGTCCTTCTCAGCCAATACCTGTTCCATGGGTGACGGTGTCCACTCACGTGGCTTCAGGTACCTTCCATAGGCTGACGATGCCCAGGTCTGTCCTCTGAGCGCAGACCCTCCACTGGGCTGCCCACAGAACTTCCAACACTGACCCGTCAGCTTTGCCCCTTCTCTCCCCAGCTTTCTCATCCCCAGCACCAGGGGCTTCTTCCAGATCCGTGACGAGCCTTCATCTCTGCTGCTGCCTTTTCCTTGTTTAGAGCTCTTCTCTCATCGCTAGCTAACACCTACCAGCCTTCAGGTCTCAGCCTGGGTTTTCCCTCAACAAAATGTCCTGAGGGCTCACTATGTAACTGGCATGTCATTTCCTCAGAGAGGCCTTCCAGGCCCCCTGAGATGATGTTAATTTTTCTGGTAACACTCATCACCCTTAAATAATCATGGGCTAATGTCTCCCTCTCAGTCATAGGAGGGCCCCCTAACGGGCCAGTCTGTTTTCACTGCTGAACCGCTACACCAAGCCTGGTACAGAGCACAGCGACCCTTCAGTGCCTGCAGGTTAAGTAATGTCTTTGGTGAAAGCAGCCCCTCTTCTGGTGTTTCCACTCACAGCAAAACCTGGGCCAGTCAATCATCGAGTCCTCATGAGTCTACCTCCTAGATATCAATCCTCTCCAGTCTCCTCATTGCTCCTACTCTCCATCACCATTATCCCAGGATTCAGCACCTTGAGTTCAGCCTGGAATACTGCCCAAAGCCTTCAAAACTGACCTCCCAGCTCCAGCCCCTCTTATGCAGCCTCCACAATCTGGTCAGAAGAATTTTCTATGATACAAATCCCATCCAGCCACTCCCCTGACGAAACCCTTCAAGAGCTTCCAGTCGATCTTATGATAAGCTTACAGAGGCCAAAACAATCTGTCCCTCCCCTCCCCTCCCCCCCACCTCTCCTATTTTATCTGTCACCCTTCAGCTCTCCCAGTCGCATATGTACTTCAGTTTCCTCCGTTTCTGGAAGTACAACACGCCCTCTCTCACTTGGAGCCTAAGTGTGCTCTCTCCCACTTGTCTATTTCCCGTCGTGCCTCAGAGCTCCTTTATAATTCACTTACTCAGGGAAAGCCTTTCCTGACCTCTTCCCTTCCACCCCACAAGGTGTGGGGCAAGTGCCCCGCTATGTGCCAGTGTGTAGGCCCCACAGCACCTTTCACAGCACCTTCCCCCGCCACCTCAGGAGGAAGTGTGTCTCTGTCCTCGGGGTCTTTCCATAGGCAGATCAGGGAGCCCTGCATAACAGGAAGAGGCCTCAGAGGGACCCAAGCCCTGGCCATCAGACTAGGGGCAAGCTGTTCCACGGTCTTTCACCACTCTTGAGACCCAGGGAAGGAGAGAGAAAATGAGCGCACAGAAATACCGCAACAGTAGGCTTGAGGAAGCTCTTTTCCCTCTGGGAAAGAACTTGGCTCAAATTCCACAGCCAGGCCTTGTGGGGACTGAGTTTTTTTTTTGCCTCATGGGTTCCTACCATCCCAGCTATGGTTTTCTTGGCCTCCTGCTGTGGTATTTTCCCCGGAGGAATTTCACTCCGCACAAACAGTCCTTCTGCTGTCTATTTTGGTCAGCCTTAGCTGGGCCTAAGGCCAATAAAACAGTTTCTAAGCCTAGTCTTTCCCAGTTGCCCAGCCTAGAAGAATTCAGAGCTGGTAAGGGAAAAGCAAGCCAGGCTGGTTTTAGAGAACAAAGTTGGACCTCAAAGGGAGCTGATAAATGGGCTAAGAGAATCAGCTTGTGAATGACTTCAAATTGCACTGAACACTGCTGAGACGTAAATCTCCAGCCATCATAATAACCATATAAAAAATCTCAATAACAACGAAAGGAATTTCTTTGACTTTGATTAAGAACACCTCTGGGCCATGGCTTGCTGCCACATGCCAGAGGAAGGTAAATGAAGAATGGAGACCTTGGCTCCACCCAGACACCCTAGAAGCCGTCTAGTCTTCCCTGCTCCCAGCTGGGACCCCAGCCTCAGCCCATGACCCTGATGTGTGTCCACAATTTCATCAAGAAATTAAAATTCCCTTCATGAGCTAAGATCCATTATTCTTTTTTTTCAAGCACAACTTTCAAGAGTCACCTATTTTTGCTGACCCTAATTTCTCTCCTGCCAGTCTTTCTTGATTCTGTTCTAACCAGGCTGCCCCCTCCCCATCTATGCCACAAAAATTGCTCACGTGGGAGCAGCCGGTTAGCTCAGCTGGTTAGAGGGCGGTGCTCTTAACAATAAGGTTGCCGGTTCGATTCCCACATGGGCCACTGTGAGCTGCGCCCTCCACAACTAAATTGAAATAACTACTTGACTTGGAGGTGATGGGTCCTGGGAAAACACACTTAAAGTAAATAAAAGTTTAAAAAAAAAAACTGCTCACGCCACCAGTGACCACCAACTTGCTACCAGTTAATTCTAGACCTCATCTTCTATGTTGATCTGACAGTTAACCCTTCCTCCTTGAAACTTTCTCCACGACACACTTCCCGGTTGGCCTCCTTACCTCTCTGGCTACCTCTTCTAAGACTCCTTTGCTGGGTCCTCCCCTCCTCTCAAATTCTAAATGGTTGGGCCACCCCAGGGCTCAGTCTTGGGACCTGTTTTTCTTCTGTCTACACCTATTTCCTGAGTGATTTCATCTAGACTCATACCGTGTTTCCTCGAAAATGAGACCTAACCAGATAATCAGCTCTAATGCATCTTTTTTTCTTTTTTTAAAGATTTTATTGGGGAAGGGGAACAGGACTTTATTGTGGAACAGTGTGTACTTCTAGGACTTTTTTTCCAAGTCAAGTTGTCCTTTAATCTTAGTTGTGGAGGGCGCAGCTCAGCTCCAGGTCCAGTTGCTGTTGCTAGTTGCAGGGGCACAGCCCACCATCCCTGTGGGAGTCGAACCGGCAACCTTGTGGTTGAGAGGATGTGCTCCAACCAACTGAGCCATCTGGGAGCTCAGCGGCAGCTCAGCTCAAGGTGCCATGTTCAATCTTAGTTGCAGGGGGCAGAGCCCACCATCCCTTATGGGACTCGAAGAATTGAACTGGCAACCTTGTGGTTGAGAGCCCACTGGCCCATGTGAGAATCAAACCGGCAGCCTTCGGAGTTAGGAGCATGGAGCTCTAACTGCCTGAGCCACTGGGCCGGCCCTCTAATGCGTCTTTTGGAGCAAAAATTAATATAAGACCCGGTATAGTATAATATAATATAATACTGGGTCTTATATTAATTTTTGCTCCAAAAGACGCATTAGAGCTGATTGTCCGGCTAGGTCTTATTTTCGGGGAAACAGGGTAACTTTAAAAACCAATAACATAGGTTCTATATAATGATGACTGTCAAATCTGTATCTTCAGACTTGTATATCTGACTGCCTACAAGAGTCTCCACTTGGATGTATTAATAAGCATCTGAAATCTAACTGGGCCCAAACAGGGCTACCGGTATCTCCCTAATTCTGTGCCTCCTGCAGACTTCCCCCCTGCAATGAATGGAGCTCCATCCCTCCAGCCGCTCAGCCCTAAAACCTTAGGGGTCTTCCTCAGCCCTTCTTTTTGTCCACACTCTGCCTGTGAATGAGCAAACATTTTCAGCTCTACCTTCAAAATATACTCAGAATCTGAGTGCTGTCACCGCCACCTCGTATCACCCAGGTGCGGTCCATCTTCTCTTGCCTCGATAACTGCGAAGCCTCTTCTCAACAAGCACCCAGTGAGCCCCATCACACTTATGTCATGATGTTACTTCTCTGCGCAGAGCCCCCGTAGCATCCCATCTCCCATTCAAAGTAAGAGCCGAAGTCCCCACAGAGACACATAGGGCCCTGTGTGACTTGTCTCCCATGACCTCTCTGACTTATCCCCTCTCAACTCTCCCTCACTGCTTCAACCACAGGGCCTGCCTGTGTTCCTGAACAGACCAGGTCTGACCCCTTCTCAGGGCCTTTGCATGTGCGGTTCTCTCTGCTTGAAAGCTTGCTCTCTGCCCCGCACCCCAGGCTGAGCATGGCTCAAATCTCTCCCCTCCTTCACGGTTTTACTCAAGCGTCCCCTTCTCGTGGAGACCTTCCCCGAGAGCCCGGGATCAATTGCACCCCCTCACATTCTTCTCATCCTCTCATCTGTTTTTCTCCTTAGCACTTTTCATTGTCTAATATCTATTAGTTATTGTCTCCCACTATGATGTAAGCTTCCTAAAGGCATGGACTTCTTTAACCACTGATGTTCCTCCCTACCTAGCACATAGTAGGTGCTTAATACATATTTGTTGAATGGATGAATGAATGAATCCTGGAGGCTGCAGAGTGGGAGAGCCTAAATGGAATTCAAGAACCAAAGGAGAAAACCTGCAGATTTGCATATCCTGGCACTGGGCTCATCTGTGATCTGCTCGCCAGGTCGGCTCAGCTGATCCAGTCCCTGATGGAACTCTCAAGCCCACCAGTCACTTCACACTGGATAAACCCGTGTGTGGGCCGGCACAGTCCAGTCGTGCTGCTGGACAAATATCACAAAGCATACACCTCATCACCACACCCCAGGCACTACATTGCCATGCCTCTTTCAATTAACATATATTAAAGGGAGTTCTTTTCCAAGTGAGTTAACATGAGGGTACATGCTATATGAATACCTCTTATCTGTCTCTACCCTGAATTCCTCTCCCCAAAATGTGACTGTGTCATTAGCTAGTTTGCATGCTGCCTGGGTTAGTGGGTCACACTATGAGTGGGGACACGGGGCAGCAGGGGATGGTGAGAACTCTCCGTTCAGACAGAAGCAAGAAGCAGTCCCAGGAAATGGTGCAAAGAAGACTGGGCCTCAGAATTCTGTCTTGGAGAACAGGAGGAAAAAAAAGAATCCAAATTATACTTTTCCCCCTAAAGAATATGATTATGTAAAAAAACACATGCTTTCTCTGCTTTGGCACCTTTATTTGTGAGTCAATCCCTGGGCTGGGATCGGCTTGTGAAACCAGTGGTGACTTCATTTCCCCTGGGAAGAGAGGACTGGTTTACCAATTATTTTTTTGAAGGCTGGGAAATGTTTTGGTCTGTTTTTAGGCTAATCTGAAACTTCCAATTAGAGACTGACCAAGAGCAGAAATACTCCCAATCACACGCTTCTGCCTGCTGTCTCTTTTCATCATTCACATTCTTTGAGAGGACACTGTGACTCCACCAAGTCCCATAGGAGAGGTAATAAATACCCCAAGAGGAAGCTCTAGAAAGAGGACATTTGGAAATGTGCAGCCCGGTACCTATTGGTTCCTGAGCCATTTTCACTCTGGGGCTGAAATGAAACAGGCCACTTAACGGAATCTCAGAGCCCTTAGCCATCAAAAATAACAGTCATCCACACGAAACCTCTGCATTGTGATGTGTGGGGGCTTCTGGCCAGGTACAGCATGCAATTCTGATGTTGTAGCTAAGGAACGAAATGTCCAAAGAAAGAATTCAAACAGTTGGTCTGTAAGCATGCTCTTCCTGTGACACAAACAGCCTTGACATGTCAACAACTGCTCAGAGCTACTCACTGGGGGGCCAAATGAGAAACATCTGAAACTGGGCACTTCGCCCTTTCATACTCCATCGCTCCTGAGCAGAGCTCATCAATCTAGAACACGCCAGTCCAAAGCCCACCCTGACGAGAAGCACAGTAATTCCCTGTACCAGTGGCAGCTTCAGAGAATCTGGAAAGAGCGCTTCCTAGACCCAAGTGGGAGGCACGGCTTCCCGCAGGCTGGGAGCACTGACTCTGGGCTCGCTCTTCAGCAGCAGAAAATCAGTTTTCCACTTTGGAATCCTGTCAACTGGCACAGATCCATTAGTACTACCTGGGAGCAATTCCTCAAGGGCACGCTCTAATCCCTGTCCTATTTAGGCTGACAATGCCCTTGAGTTAGTAATGCCCCAAGTTTTTACCTTCTTCCTTTTCCCCAGCTCCAACAGACAACTGACAGAAAAGTGAGACCTCCCTACCCTGAGGCCTCTTAAGAGAATGCTGTCAGCCAAAAAAAAAGACCTGCTGATAATTGAGGAATAACTTTTAACTGCATTTCAGAAATGAACTTCTTAAGAGAGAGACTTTCAACTGCATTTCAGAAATACAAAGATCTAAGCACTGGTTCTTTGAAGAAAAGAAGAGAAACCTTTCCCCCACTCCTTCAACAGGCCTAGAATTCATGCAATGAGTTGCATGTGGATCCAAACCAAAACAAGCAAAAACCAAATAAGCAAAAACATCAACAAATGCATTCCATAATGATGTCCATTTCTCAGCCCAGCTTGCACTAGTTTGGTCTAGCATGTAAGCCAAAATGTTCCTGGTTTAGAACTTGCTGAGAAGTTCACAAACTCAGTTAAGATATCCAAAGGGACACTCCAGAGCTTCCCAAAAAACTCCTAAGAAAGTATCAGAGCTTCTCCAAGTAGATTTTACGCCAAGTCTGCAGCCCACAAGGCTTCAGATTGAACCATGTAACTGTTTAAATCCAGAAGTGTTCCTACCACCACATTTCTATAATTTAATATTCTACACACACTGTACAGTAGCGTTTCTCTGCATCTTTCACTCTGTGGCTATTGCCCACTCCCTCCAAAATAATTCCTAAACTTTTCAATCTTTGGAAGCGAGGCTTCCAATTTGTGTGTATACAGAGAAGAGAGGGAGTGAAGATAAGTCTTTGAAGAACATGCTAGTTTCCATCACAGAAATGGGGGTGAGCAAAGTCTGAAGACTGCTGAACCCAAGTCAATACCAGGGTCTACTGGTTGGCTGCAACAAGCTTAGAAGTCTTCACACAGCCCTCAGGCAATACTTGCTTAAAGCAAGCTTGAGAATTTTCACATACCTATGGCAAAGAACTGACTGTTCAGGCTATAAGGAACATTGCAACTTCTCCAAAAGGCTACTGTTAATCAGCAGGAGAAAGAGGAAGTTCAAAGCCAAGATATCAAAATGAACTACCCTATCTGCTGTTACGCCATGAGGTTCCTTTACTCAGACATTTGCCAAAATCTTCTTACAGCTTCTCCTGACAGGGCTCCAGGGGCCCAAACTTTTATAGAATCTAAGGGGAAAAAAAGCTGGCCAGTCTATGTGCTATCAACAGTGATGCCAAACTCTCCTTCTGGAGCCAGTTCTCCCTCCTGGGCAGTCACGTGAGGATCTGATTATGAACTGGCTAACCACTTGGGTCTCTTTGGCAAAGAGACTGTATCTTTAAGCCTAGCTCAGGGGGTTCATAATTATGTCAGACTAGCTTTTTTGTTGTTGCTGCTGCTGCTTCTAAACAAAGAGGTTAAGCCTCTGTACAACCAAGTGGAAGAACCAGAATCAGAAAACTTACCAATCGTCCCAGCCAATGAGAATCCATTTCCAGCAAGTATTAATGCCTGTTAGAAACCACTGGAACACTGACATCATCTGCCCAACTGATAGGTTGACAGATTTGCCCCCTTCATCACACATAAGAGTTTAAAACAAAACAAGTCACTACAGTTATATTCATTATTGCAGACAACAGGTTTCTTTGTGTTATTAAAATTACTCCTATGGTGTGGACTCCACCATCATTCCTTTCCCAGGCTCTCTGTGAGCTGGCCACACCCTAAACTTCCTAGCCCGAAAAATCTTATCCAAAATACCAACTCAATACTTAGCCCTCCACTGGATCCTTAATGCCTTCTGGGGTACAACATGGGAATTTTAGACAGTGCATGTTAGTGTACCTTGAAACAATTCTCACCCTTCTAGCTGCAATGAAATCAGTCTAATGATGGACCATGGACCGATTCGTATATCTACTGGCTCTTCCCTTTCTCTAGGAAACAAATAAATGAGCAACATGTAACCTCTGAAAAAGAAACAAAGTTTGGGAAAATGTGCATTAAAAAAAGCCAGACTGCATCCCTCTGGATAAAGTTAATTAAGAAACAATTAAGACAGTATATTGGAATCAAAACTAAGTAATGCAGCGAAGACAGGTTTCTCTATTGCCCAAAGACACAGTTCTTTTTCAACTAAAATTAGAAAGCCACCAGAACGTAAGCCAAAAAGCACGGGTAAGAGGCGGAGATCCTTAAGTCAGCAATGGGGATAGAGGCGGGGTGGATTGAAAGTTAAGTATCCATTTTATTTCTTCTGTTCATTCTTAGGTTTGTGCCTGGCCTTTGGGATTCAGCAGTTCCCTCCAGAGGACTTGTAATAGAAGCTCTGTCAACAAGTTCTTAACCATCTCACAATTCTGCTAAGAGCTTGCAGATATCTAGCTGGAAGTTCAAGGAGCCAAGTGAGCACATTAAAAGGTTTTGCCCACTCGCAGTCTAAGGCGAGAGGTCATTGGTCTAGGGAGTGCCCTCGTGTCCTGACACCATCTCTAGATTGGGATACATCGGTTAGCAGGTTGGCTTCTATGCCCAGCAGTGCCCACATGGTTGGCGCTGTCTGAATTTGAAGCATTCCCTTGCCCCTCTCTGCACTCGGGAGAACCCTGAATGGATGGTGAGCACCTAGAGTTAAGAGTGCAGGAAGGTCGCCCGAACACAGTGCGAGCGCCAGGGGCATCGGCCGCCTCTTCGGAGCAGACCCAGGCAACATCCACCTGCCGGACAGCGCTGAGACAGGTCGGCAACCAGGCGGAGGGGGTACTAGGCCGGCCCCAGGTGCCCGCTCCTCTCGCCAGCCCTCGGAAGCGCCGCCCTCCCGCCCAGCGGGCTCCGAGGGGGCGGGGAGTCGAACGCCCCCTTCCGGGTGCCTCCGCCCGGCTGGCCAGCCCCGCTCCTCCTCCGGGCGGGAATCCTCCCTCCCCCGCCCCTCCCGGAGCCGGGCCCCGGCGCCAGGCCCGGCCCCAGAGGGCAACCCCCGGCCCCAGTTCCCCCTCCCTGCGGCCTCTGCCCGTCTTCCCGACCCTTGGGGGCCGGAAAGACCCCGCCGGCAGCGGCCAAGACCCACCGCTCATTACGACATCTTCCTCCCTGGCCTCCGCCGCCTCCGCCGCCACCGAGAGCCTGACACCGCCCGCCTAGCACCCGCCAATCCCGGAGCCCGCCACCGCCCGAGCGACGGCAGCGTTCACCAATAAGAGGTCTGTACATTGGGGACCGACAGCACTACTAACCAATCAAAGAGAGGTATCGAGAGCGACGTTGGTTTGGCCAATAGGTCTGTGAAATGTCACTGATGGACGGTAGAGGGCACCAACCGGATACCCATTGAAGAGTGAACGACATGTTCACCAGCCAACTGGCGGGAGGCAAAGTCCCGCCCACGAGTTGGTTGATGGACAGCAACAGGAAGCTAGATGGGCAGGGTCTTACCTAAGGAGTGGTTTTGTATTGGTCGTGCTTGACCTTCCACCCACCTCTAACCCAGAAGATGAGTGATAGATCTGCCCTAAAGCCAATCAGAAGTCCTCAGGGTGAGGCCATGAAAAGCCCTGTAAATAGCACATACATTACGCCTCAATCCAGTGTCGCCCTGGTGTGACAGGGGCTTTCTCCTCTTCGGCCACTCAACCTCATACCTGGTGAGCCACCAGCCTTTTATTAAGTTCCTCGCCTTTCTCCCTGGGAGAGGGAAATGAGCCCCCAGGCTACTTTGTACAACGAGGCATTGGAGTTCGACACGATAGTGGGAGTTGGGGCTACGTGACTTCTAAGAGAAGGGATTGTTTTCACCGTCTCAGTTCAAGCCCCTGACTTGTAATCCTCACCTGGTTGTTGCAGTGACCTCCTAACTGATGGTCCCCAAACGTGGGCATCAGAATCACCTGAAGCTTTCTGAAAATAAATTTTCCGTGCCGCCTCTCTTAATCCTGTTGTGTACTTCTGGGACACTCCTAGAATATGCATTCTAACCAGTACCTCGAGTGGACAGAGTTGGTGTCTGCCCCCACTTCCCTGTTTGAAAGAGGTGCTGTGAGTAAAGCATGTGGCAGGTGCTACCCGTATTGGTTTATCTTTCTCTCCCAGGTCTTTCCTGTAGACGCATAACTTGGGAAGTCTACCTGACATTAGTGAGAAGGAATCCACTCTGGCTCCAGACCAGCCTGGGCTCGAAACTTACACATCCCACTTGCAGAGAGGCAGGTACCGAAACCGAGCCTGTGTCCTCATCTATGAAACGAGGCTAATCACACCTACACCTTAGAACAGTGGCTTTCCTTTCTTCTTTTTTTTTTTTAAACCATAACCCACAGTGAGAAATACATTTGCATCCGGCCCAGTACACTTACACTCTTATGAGTGTATAACAGTTTCTGAAAACAATACTTACCCTTACTACCTATGATGCACAGATATTTTCTATCCTACCCTAATCTTTCTCTCTTTTTTTCTCTTTCTTTTTTCTGTCCTTTTCTTTCATTCCTGGCAGTTTGAAAAACACTGTCATAAAGGGTTCGTGTGATAAAAATTATATAAAATACTGAGCAGAATGCCCAATGCACAGTAATTGCTGAATAAATGTTAATAGTCTCTTCCAGTCTACGCCTCTCAGCCTTAGCCTTTGAAAAATAAGACTTTAGAAAGATACCACTCTTCTAGTTAAGATCCTTCATTAGTTCCCTATGCCTTTCTGGGTAAAAAGTCCAAACTCCTTTTTAGGTAAACAAGGTCCTTCACACTCTTTATTTGTGTATCTTTCATGCTTTATCTCCCTCCTCCACCCCATTCCCTTCCTATAAATCCTCTCCTTTTGCCTCAAGGAAGGATTTCACAGTTCCTGAACACTTATGCTTCCCTCTACTATTTTCCTTCCTACCTAATCTTTCTGTTGGTAAACTCCTCTGCATCCTTCAAGACCCTACTCAAAGTCTGAACACCAAACTCCTACCCAGCCATAGTTTTTTCCTTCTCTGGACTGTTCTTGGAACATGCAAAGGGCTTCACTCACTGCGTAAGTGTGAATGAATTACACAGTTATTTTTACTTCTGATTCCCTGCTAGACCAAGCTGCAGTGGAAGGATTGGGGTGAGGCGAGTACACAGAGGACTGGCAGGAAATGTATGCTGAGTTAAAGAATGAACATTTGCATACAATTACATCTACATATGACTTGTTTATATAGACCATACATTCTGTTCCCAGGCCATTTTTCAAGTTAAGATTGCTTCACTGTCAAGCTAAGAACTCCACCCAGGTTCAGTGACTCAGGGATTTGGGGGGGAGGTGGGGTTGAATATCCTGCTGGGCCACTGCCAAACCTCTTGTGGTACAAAAGCTGGGGGCAGCTGTGCTTCTCTCACCCTAGGCGCCCAATCATGAAGTCAGCAAAAGTGTGTGGTGGTGGGGGGAAGTGTGCATATGTGTAGGTGGGAAGACAGGGTGCAAAAACTTAGAATTTAGCAGCAGTTTTGAGTTAACTTGAATGTTTCTTCCCTCTTGAAGGCCGCCATTTTCTTGTGGTTTTTTTTTTTCTTCTTTATTTCTAGCCTATATAGCTCCACTCTTACTACAGTCACAACCAAGAAAGAGGGCACTTTCTAAGGGGAGGACCACCTTATACTTTTGTCAGGACCGTTGGAGTCTTTGAGCCTCATGTACAACTCCCCAAAATCACGTCACAACTTCCATTCCCACATATTGCTTCTTTCAAGATGACCCCATCTTCAACAGAGAGAAAGGAGGCCAGGCAGCAGCCTCTAAATGCTCGCTTTCTCCTGATTGCACTTTAGACTCAACAAATAGCTTTTAATAAATTCTGCAGTCTGAATCCCATCCCAGGCCAAGGAAATCAGAATCTCTAGGATTGGGACCCTGATGACAGCATTCAGAAGTTCCTCAGGTGATTCCAGAGGGCAGCCAAATGTTGAGAACCACTCCTTAGCCCAAGATATCTTCCCACTGGGGGTGCCCTAGTAAAAAACACTATGAACAGACTGTATCCTCCACGCCCACCCACTCCTGTCCCTCCCCTTTCTGAATTTCTCCCCTTCCCCACCCTACCTGCCTCTGTCTGCAGAGCCAGAGCTGACAGGTGGTTCCTGCTGTGTCTCAACATCAGTCGGTCAGATCTCTCTTCCCTAGTGCATCTGGAGCAGGTTCTCAGTGATGTTCTCCCTCTCGTTTCCAACTCTTTTCAGCCTCTTCCTGCTCTAAGTTGTCACTTTCTCTCCTTTTCTAATTTACAAAGCTACCCATTCTCCACCCTTAAGAGCCCCATGTTTCTCTTGTCCACTACTGCACCTTTCATGCCCAGCACATTGCTCGATATATAGTGGGAGCACAGTAGATGTTTGTTGATTGACTTACTGACTGTATCCTCCTAACACTTTTCATGGATTTATGCCCTTCTGTTCCAGACCCAGCTTCCTCCAGCTCCGTTTCACTTTTCCTTCTTGTCTGCTTTTTAACCCCTTTTCTTCTTCATTTCCCCATACTTTTCCTGCTTCCTGACATCCTCTTGTCCTTCTCTTCTGCATATGGCTGCCCCCATCTAATTCATTAGTACCAAAGAGTGAATGTCTATCCCCAAGGATGCTGAGGGCACCAGAGGGAGAGATGAATGGATGCAGAACCACAGTCTCTGCCCTTAAAAAACTCCAAATTCCTCTGAGGCCTCCTATAAAAGAAACCACGTGTTCCAGCTGGTGCTGGATGTCCAGAAACTAAAAGAATATCAATGTCCCGGCCCTTGACTATCTGTTGGTCCTCACTCATAGCTACAACCCAAGCTTTAATCTTTATTTTTGAAGAGTGACAACCAACTCAGCCTTCTAAAGGCTGCTCATTCTGCCTTAAGGAGTTTCCCAGTAGCCTTTGCTTCTCTCCTTTACCTCCTCTGGTTTTCTACATTCTCCTCTCCACCTACAGAGAAATCAAGGTTGCAGACTTTTCAAACCATTCCTGGCATTCACATGCCCAGAGAGAGATTTGATGGGACAAACACCTAATTTAAATAAATCATGGCTACTTTTTTCCTCCCAGGTCCATCTATGATTTCAGTTATCCAGGTTTCCTCAGTCTTCTGTGAGCATGAAAAATGGACAGAGGCTGTAAAATGCATCTCCCTGTTATACTTGGGCAGCTACCCAACGCCACACCCCAGATGCACACACATAGCCACCCCTCTTTCTCCACTGCCCAGAGAGGCCCCTCCAGACCCACACACCCTGACTCATCAACTCCCTCTACCCACTGGTTCTCCTGCCCAGACCGGTGGCTGTCCAACTGCCATGGAATCTTTCAGCAAAAACATTCCACCCATCCTCCCCACAGGGTTCTTCCTTCTTCTCTGGTTCTTCTTACTCTCAGTCCCCTGAGCATGAGGTCTGTGGAGCTAAGGAAGAAAGGGCAGCCCCCACCCCTAACCTAAGGGGGAAGGAGCCGTTCAGGGTGGAAAGCACTGGTGCCTCCTCGGTGTTTGTGTATCACCACCAGGGGGAGCCCAAGGCATTTCCAAAAGCCGGTGTGGGTTTTGTTTCTGTTTTTGGAAGTATAATTAAAATATAACATTGTATTAGTTTCAGTGTACAGCATAATGATTTGATATTTGTATATATTGCAAAATGATCATCACAACAGGTCTAGTTGCCATCTGTCACCATACAAAATTATCTTTTTTTTCTTGTGATGAGAACCTTCAAGATCCATTCTCCCAGCAACTCTCAAATATGCAATACATCAATAAATACATAGGGGTTTTTGACCTTACAGGAAGGAAAGGCAGGCATAGAAATTCCACTTAACAAGCATGCATTGAGTGCCTACTGTTTGCCAGGTCTAGCCTTTACAAAGACTCCTCGTAAGGAGCCATTCGCCTCTTCAAGGAATCATTTCCTACCTAACCAGCTCATTTTACTGATTCTGGTAACAACATACTCTCTCCACTTCAGCCTCTCCCTTGCACTCAGCCCTTTCCACCCCTCCTGACCCCTACAGCCACAGCTCCATGTCTGCTTCTCTGAGTCCACGCTTCCCACAGCAATCTGGAAACGTCCCTGGGGAGAAAGGGGGGTTGTGAATTTCCCTGAGCAGGCACTGTCTCCCTCTCTCTTCTGGGGCCCTGACCCCCTTCTGTCTAAGCCCCATGTCTGTTGCCATCACAAGTTTCCTGAGGGTTCCCCAGACTCCTTGAGTGTGGAGGGTGTGCATATAGTGAGGCCACTGGCTGGAATGCTGGGCTCAGGAGCCTAACTTCTTCCCCTGGAAGCGCCAACCCAGCTGGCAGAGACTCAGGAAGTGGGTGATGGTGGCGATAACGATAATAATAATAATATTAATAATAACATTGGGGCTCACAAAACAGCTGTGAAATACCCTATAATGATTCCTTATATTTATAGATCTCCTTCTCTTCCTAGACACTTCAGAGCCATTGCCCAATTAACCCTCCCAGCTTCGCTAGGAGGGACAATTAACCCCATATTTTATGGCCTGGGGAAACCCAAGAAGGTGATCAAGTTGGCTAAGGTCACACGGAATATTAGTGACAGCAGAATGTAGAGTAGCATTCTCCCCTTCCTGTCCTCTCTGTCCAGACCCACCCACCTAGGTGTGTGTACCACGGACATACACACACTCGCGCACACACGTACATGCTCCCTGCCCATCCCAAATCTACCTTGCCAGGGACCTCAACATCTGGGAGAAGCTAGAACTGTGGTAAAGGATGGTTGCCTGGTGTTACCGGGAGGGACCTCCCAGTTATCCCTGAGGAAGCCTTCTCAGGGTCAGCCAAAACTCCGGGGAAGTCTCTCTCTGTTCTGTTGGACACTCATGTCGGGCACTGTGCCAGTCAGGACTAAGCCTCTCCTGACTTCAGGACTCATGAGGAAAGAAATGTGGGGTGTCTGGGGCCCTCATACTCTACGTCCCCCACTGATAGTGCCAGACCCATGTTCATTCTGACAACCAGTGTGAAGAACCCTATTAGCAATATGATTCCTAGCAGGAAAAGAGGTGGGGCAGCCCTGGTGAGGAAGGAGAGGGCCTCCCAGAGCGAGAATGGCAATTGTTTGGCCTACACAAGAAGACACTGAGGACAGGAGCAGGGGGACGAGGGGAGAGATGGTGCCGGGGCATAGGACTCAATCTCAGCTTCCGGTCTTCACTGGGAAAGTATAACAAAAACAAGGAGCAGCTTTTTTCTAGTCTACACTCAGGTATGGAAAGGGGGAATGTGCTTTTGTTTACAGCAGGAGGGAGCAAAGTTATCTAATCTAAGAGCTTCCTGCTTATACAAAGTAATGCCCTGGAGCAGGTGACAGCCCAGGCCTGCGAGGTAAAGGTGGGATGACATTTAGCTAATGTAGACTCCTCTTCCAATTGGCTGGGACACTGGGATTGCAAGAGTTACACTTGGGTGGGTCCTTGTTTGGAGAGAACAGCAGTAGAAACCAACTTATGGCAGCCTTAACTAGATTCTTCAAGTCACTGATCTTTCTTGACTGGCCCCCACCCCCAGCTCCACTCCTGACTCTTCTCAAGCCTCTGAACCCCTGACCCCTGAAGCCAGGGCCTGGGACTGTCCCTCCCCCAGCTCCTGGTTTCCCTGGCTGAAACTCCCAGGCTCCACATTGCTGAGATTTTACTAGGGCTCCCAGCTGGGTCCCACCTTTGATCTGGCTTCAAAAAATAAAAAGCAGTACCAGGAGAGTAATTTTCCCCGACCTGCTGGGGAGGAAAGCAGGCTGGAGGCAGGTCCTGACCAGCCCGGCCCACTCTTCCTTGAGCCTGCAGTCTGAAGCTGGTGACAGGAAGGTTGGGGGCCAAGGAAGCAAAACCATTTTTCCTCTCCGGCTTCCTCCCCTCCCTGCTAGAGCACTGACCTCAAGTTAGTCTTCCATCCCTACCTGTCAATCAGCAGGAGAAAGGATGAAAGGACAGACAGAACAGCCGCTCCCCTGACCAACTTCCCCAATACTGGGCTCCTCGCCCCAACCTCTTGCCTATTAGGCTGGATTAGAGCAGTGCCCTGCTTGGAAGGGCAGTGTCGCAGTCCCCTTCCCCACTGTGCCCCGGCCTGTTCCTGAGGAGTCCTGACCGACCACTCAGGGTGGGGCCTGGCAATGGGCAAGTCTGTGCCCACCTGGCTGGGCACCAGAGACATTACTCAGTTGGCTGTCTCAGTGCCAGCTCTGGTCTTGGGAGGCTGGACTAAGGGGTGGGGAGGAGAAAGTCAGGCTGGAGAGAGGGTGGGTCAGCCTTTTATGGTGCTTCCTCCCTATCCCTCTCCCTACGGTGCTACAAGGCCCTGGCCCAGGATTTCCATCTTCCGGCAGCAGCCCCGCCCCCCTCCCAGTTCAAAGGCTCTGGCTCCTCACCTGTCCCAGATGCTTACCGGCCCTTTTAAGTGGTTAGCAGTACACCCCTCCCCCACCCAGCTGAGGATCAGGGCTTCTCCATGCTGGTGTAGGGGACCTGGGGTGCAGAGTCCAGAGTCTGGGAGGAGGCAGAAACACACCCTTAAACCAGCTGAGCTGCCCCCAGAGATGTCAAGCCCGAGACATTGGCCACTAGATAATCCTTCCACGGGTGGGGAAGGAGCCAGGGGTCCTGCCCAAGGGAAAACTGGCAGCTGGTTTGGTGGGCAAGAGCTGAGGCTCCTGAGATTCCCAGCTTAGCCTTTTGGTTCATTGGCTGAAATGAGAGATGGCCACCAAGCACAGAGACTTACTGTGTTTCTGCAGCCTTATTGTGCCATCTTTGTCTCCCTTCAGGTAAGACTCCTACCCTACATACACACTCTGAAAGTACTCCCTCAATATTGAAACTCTTCCAGAACTGGCCAGAACCCACCCACACTCCTGTTCCCACTCCCAGGCCACTGTTGCTCTTTCCTTGTCTGGGAAAACGGACCACAGGAGCAGAGCCCCACTGTCTCCAGAAGAGAACTTCTGGAGGTTTCCTCCCTCGACTCCCCCTATCTTGCCCCAGGCACTTCTCTCTGACCTGGGGGCAGAGAGGAGAATGGGGGGGGGGGAGTTGGGAGTCACCTAGTTTCCAAGTGGGGCTGGATCCCCACAGAGATAACCATCTTTCTGGCAGCTCCAACCTGTTCTATTGGTGAGTAAATTTTTTTTCCTAGAGGAGAAAGGTGAAGGCCTTGGTGGGGAGTTATTCTGGCTCTGAAGTGTCCTTGCAGCTCCCCAGGCCCCTTCCAGGCCTTGTGCAAGAGCTATAAATCTCTAACCACCCGCAGGCCTGGGGGGGCTGCTGCCTGACTTTCATGTCGGGAGGTTTTATGCGTTTGCTCCTCTGTCAGGCTCCACAGCTCCTGCCTGGGGCCCCTCCCCAGCCTGTAAAAATCCAGTCCCATAAATCTCGGCGGCCCCCCTAAGGGCCAAGCAGCGTTCCTCCCACTCCACCTCCCACCCATAAGCATCTCTCCCCCCAAGAAACAGCAGATAGCAGAGCAGTAGCAGAGAACAGAAGCAAAAGGATTTCTGAGAAGGGCCGCAGTTGGGTGGGGGTTTTCTGGGGCCTGCCTCGCCCTTATTCCTCTGCCATCAGCCACTGCCTGGCTATGTTTGGACCCTGTAACTGAAAGTTCTGCTGCAGCAGCTTCCAGTGCTGGAGGGGTTTCTGGGGGGTCTCTGGTTGGGAGGCCCTTGGCCTCCATGGCCTGCCAGCATCCACCTGAGCCTCCTGAGACAGGTGGCTGTCTGTCTGCCAAGCCCCCAGGTGCAATCAGGAGTGGCAGGCAGCCCAGTGACTATGCTGCTTTCCTGGATGAAAATGGGGAGCCTGAGGAATGGGAATGGGGGAAATAGTGGCTGAAACCTGGAGGGGTCATGGATCACTTTTAGGGTCCAGTGGATTCAGTGGTAAAACACAGTTCTTAACTTCCCGATCTGATAGGGGAGATTGGACTCACCCTGGACCAGGCCAGAGAGAAGGGGGTCAGCTTGCAGGCCCTGAGGTGAGTCTCAGGGCTGGGGCAGGAGGAGGAGGTTTGGGCTTATGTCTGGGAACCTCTGGATGGAGAAGGGAGCACAGGACTGGTTCAGGAAAGAGGACAAGGTGAGAGCAGCAGAGGACAGGGCGTCTCCGGTGGAGGGAACAGTCTGTTCGAAGTTTCCCAGGGGGGAGAGGATGCAGGCGAGGCGGGGGAAATGAGCAGGTTTGCCAGGAAGGAGAGAAGCTTGTGGTTGGCTCTGCCCTTCTGGAATCGAGGTGAAGCTGAAGGTTGGGAGAGGCAAGGTGGGCCGTGGGGGAGAGGGCTCCACCGTAGAATGGAACGCAGACTCACAGGCAGGAGAACTTCCCACTCCAGGGTTGGCTGACCCCCCTGGCTTTCGCTTCCAGAAGAGAGGACATCGGGAAACCCATGCTGTCTGTGAGGCAAGTCATCTCACCCACCCCTCCCCCATCCTGCCAGGTCCAGATTCAGCCAAACTTACATTCTATCTCCCCACTCTCACTGCCAGGCCAAGAGAGTGCTAGTGGCGACCATTTATTGAGCACTTACCACTTGCCAGGCACTGCTCTAAGCACTTTACATACACTTACCCCCACTTTACAGATGAGAAAGTTGAGGCACAGTGAGCGTAAGTAACTTGCCCAAAATCACCCAGCTGGATAATGGCACAGTCAGGATCCCAACCCAGGCAGGCTGGCTCTGGAGCCCAGTGTTCTTCACCTCTGCCCTCTACTGTGGAAGTAAGTGGTGCCATCGCTGAGGCCAGGGCCAAGAGCATACTCTGTACCAACTCCCGACTCCCACTGAGGCCAACAGGGGTATTGTCCTCTTTCCTCAGGAAAGGAGCACTGTGGCCTAACATTCTCATCCTCTCTGGGGGCTCTTTGCCTCCTGGGGATTACCCACCTCGGAAACAGCATCAGGAACTACCTGCTGACTCCTACTGGGTGCCCTGCTTCCGCTAGCGCCCAGCAGCCATCGGGAAACAGGGCAATACCAAAAGTGAAACTGACTCAGCTGGTTTCTTGCCCCCACCTAGGGAAATGGGAAGCAGGCTCAGCTGGACAACACCCAATTAGGCACTTTTTATTGCCCACACCGTCATAATCCTCAGAGCTTGGCCAGGATGAAGAGGAAGTGGGATAATATGGAATTCCAAGATGCCTTCAGAGTTCATCCCAGCCATCCCCCTACTTCCGGATGGGAGAGGCCAAATGCCATCCAGGAGAACTTTCCTCCAAGTGAGGCCACTGCCCTAGAATCGATAGGTCTTTGGGTCTCCCAAGTCTTTCAGCCTCAGAAAGGGGTTTCTCTAGTCCTTTGCTCCAGCAACTCAGGGAAGAGTTTGTTCGTTCCCAGGACAGGGTTGGCAGGGAGCTAGGGCACCAACACGGTTGTGGAGGCCTCTGGTTGGTATGCCCTGGGTGTTGGCTCAGGAGTCAGGGAATTACTGATTTTTCAAGTACAATCTGACTTCTCTCTCAGACCCATAGCTCCCAGAGGACACTGGTCTTGACTCCTCCATCAGACTGAACACTCCTTGAGAAGGTGTCTTCCCAAAAGAGGGCCATGACTCATTTGTCCCCTGTCCCTTCCCTCAGTGTCCCAGGGCAGAGCTTTGTCCACAGCTGCTGTCCATAGAACAGTGATTCTGGCTTTGACCCAAAAAGGGATGCATTCTGGTTAGGAAGTGCCACTGCAGCTTTTCAGAGTTTCCATTTCCTCATCTGTAAAATGGGGTAATATGGTAATAGAACCCACCTCAGGGATTGTTGTGAAGATTAAATAAAGTCTGGCCCACAGTAAGGGCTCAGTGAGAGCTCTTATTAGCTTTTTGGGCAACTGGCAAAAGGGAAGAGACTCCTTCCTGGGCAGCAGCTTTCTGCCCATCAGAAATCAGGATGGGACTCCAATATCCCAGGCCTAGCCGGATAACCCTCAGAATGGGAGTGGCGGAGGACAGCTGGCCTGGTGGCTCTGTGCGGGTCTCTGGCTGGACCGATCAAGTCCGTCATCTCCAGGAGGGAGCAAGGAGAGCTGTGATCCGCATGGGCCACCTCAGAGGCCTGGAGCAGAGAGTACAGCAATGAAGATGTTTATCAAGTTAGGACCCAGCAGAGTGGAGAGAAAGGGCTGTGAGTTTCATTGCTTCAAAGACCAGGAAGGAATATAGTGGCTTCTTCACCAGGGTGGCAGTGGTCTCAAACCCAACAGAGATGTATGGAGGGTTGGGCACGGGCAGGGGGCTAGACACAACGACCTCTCCCAGATCCGGGATTTTCCAAAATCTCCTGAAGGAGGGAGGCAGACAGAAGGAGGTGAAAACACACGGAAGCAGAGCACACATCCACCTCTTCTGTCATGGTTAGAGACATACCCCTGAGTTCAGAGTGGTCCACAAGCTGCTTCACATATCCACACTGCCTCTCCTGGGCGAGGGGGGGTGTTGGGGGGGGGCGGTTCAGGCTTGGCAGCTGCTTTGAGAAAGAAGAGGCACTGCCTCCCCAGCGGGTTCTGCCCTGAATAAGGACCCTGGGTGGGGCTGAACACATTGACACTTGGCCTGGAGCCAGGGCGCTCAGGTGGGTGGGGCAGGCAAGGCCGGGAGGCCGAGGGAGCACCGTGACATTACAAAAGAGATGGGACAGACCTCACTGCCTTCTGTCTTGGGCGGCCAAGGAAGAAGCAAGCTGGAATGGGAGGTGGGGTGGAAGGAGGGGCTCTGACGCTCTTGGGAAGATCTTGAAGGAAAATGCTCTCTCTTCTCCCTTCTTTTCAGTTTCAACTTAAAAGTTGCTTCCACTGGGAAGCCTCTCCATATGCTCCCATCACTCCCTGAGCTTAGCTTTGGATTTGTTTACAGAGGTGGAGAAATGAATGTGCCTCCCCTACTCCCCGCTTCCCCTCTCCTTTGCTGTTGGCTACTCTTGTCAGTGCTTAGGGTCCTGTGCCCAAGCTGGGAGCAGGTCCAGATGGAGACCCTTTCAGGAAGCCCTTGGTCAGATAGGAGAGACACAGTTCTTGACCACAGAGATTTCCCAGTCTGATGGGGAAGACAGAATTCATTCCTGATTCATCATCAGAGTCCAGAAACAAGGACAGATAGCAAATGAGTGGAATTCTTGAGGTGGTGCTAGAAGAAAGGGAAAAACATCTAGGGACAGGGCTGAGTGCAATCATTGGGGAAAGCTTCCTAGAGGAGAATGTGAAATAGATTTTTTTTTTTTTGAAATAGATTTAAGGAGAGAGGCCAGTAAATGCCATTTATCCTTAAGCTATGCCCATTTATCCCAAGAAGAAACTGCCTGAGATAGTAAATCTGAGCCAGGAGTCCAAATCCCCCCCTTTCCTCAGGCTTCGGGAGAGCTCTACAATAAGGTGCAGAAGGAGGAGAAGTCAGGGAGAGTTGGAAGATAGGCAGGGAGGGGGGAGTGGGAGGGGGAGCTTGTCATTTTGGTAAAGTTCCTCCCTGGCCTATGGATGACCCAAAATCACTTAAATGAAAAGGGGAGAGAGGCCAGTTGAACAGGTCCCGGTGGTGGTGGTGGTGGTGGCCGGTGTAGCCACAGTGAGTCAGGGAGCCGGCGTCTGATCCTAGGAGCCAAATCTCTGAATCTCTGAGGACTTAAAGGCTCCTTGTGTTTGGCCACCTCCAGGTAGGGCTCTGCCCCCTCCCTCTGAACCTCCTCCTCCTGCCCTTTTGCTGCTCTCTGACCTCCAACCCCAGGGCCTGAAAGACCCATTTTCCCTGGAAGGCTGAGTTACCTCTCCCCCTACCCAGGTTTGGGGTGGACCTGGACAAAAATGGCAGGATGAAGGGACTGTGCAGCTGGGCACAGGGCAGGGGGGGCAGAGAAATCCAGGCTGTCCAGCTGCTGGGAGGTCTGGCCACTGCTGGCCCCCACGCCATTAGCCACAGTGGAATTTAACACTTTGTGAGAGTCTGCCAGGAGTAGGTATGTTTAGTGTGGGGGGGTGGGGAGAAGGCGAAGGTGGAAAGGAGGAGGAATTAACATGGGTCCTCAGAGCCCCCTTTATGTGGGTGCTAATTGCCATTTAATGGAGTTCGTCAGAAGGAAACTCTGCAGGGGACAGGACCCTTCAGCTCTGGGTCTGACCCTGGAGGGGCATCAGGGAATCAATCCTCATCAGCTTCTGCAACAGGCCCATGCCCGGCCAGTCCAAGTCATGGACTTCCAAGTCAAGACACTGGAACTGTCCAACCTCTCAGTAGGACGGACCTAAAGGACCTAGGCTCTCCTCCTGTCCCCAAACACATCCATGGGGGTGGGTCTCCTTGGCAGAGCCAAAGCTTCTGATAGCCTTTGACATTCAAGACAAGGTGGGACATGGGGAGAGGGGCGTGGAGTAGGATGTGTGGTGCCCATTTTGTTGAAGAGGAATGGAGGGGGTGTCTCTTGAGCCCCTGGACACTCTCTCTGAGCCCACAAACACTGGCACCACAGGCCTGTGCCTGACTGACTGGGGAGGCTCAGAGCCTGGCTGAGCCCCAGTCTTAGGAGGGAGGGAAGACAGTGGCGGTGGCGAGGGGGTGGGATGTCTCTTCCGCCTGGTAGATTAGTGACTCTGAGACAGGAGAGGGCCTGTCACCAGGCCCATAAATAAAGCAGCTGAGTCTCTCCCTCCATCTGTGTTTATCTGTCTGGCCTCCCGTTTCCGGGAGAGGAGATGTCTCAGCAACCCCCAGCATCAAACGCCAGGCGCTGGGAGGGAGGCGGGGCAGCCTCCCTCTGTTGGCCTCCGCTCTCAACCTCTATTTCTGCTTCCTCAAATCTCTTCCTCTCAGTCCCTCTCTCCTCAGCCGGGTCACTGATTCCAGGAGATACTCCTGGGCCAGCGGGGAGGGGCAGGGAGTGTAGGGAGTGTGGCCTGGTATCTGTCAAACCGCTCTGCCATCTCTTCCTATTGGTGCTCACCCTTCATGGACTCCAGAGAAGGTGCCCTGGGTCCCGAGGGAAGTGAAGGGTAGGGATCCACAGGGTGCTCGGAAGCCTGAGCATCTGCTGGAGCAAAGAGTGGCACCACGAGAAGGACTATCAGGCAGACAGCCAGCCTGGTGGAGCCCCATCTTCTCCCAGGATGTGGCCCTGGGGAGCAGACCCTGCCTCTCCTCTCCTACCCCAGCTGACTCTTTCTCACAGCACCCTCCTCCTCTCTCTTTGCTTCTCTGGGGCCCTGAAACTCTCAGCTTGTTATAGCGTGGTCCCCAGACCACTTACATGGCCATCACTGGGAAAGGGAAGGGGGAACGATTGTCTGGGCCCCGTAGACTTACTGAGTCAAGAGGGGCTGGGGCCTTTTCATTTCAATGAGCATCCCAAGTGATGCTGGTGTAATTCAAGCTAGAGACCACCCCCTGTGCTGTATGAGGGCAGGCTCTCGTCCCCGCCACATCCTCAAGGCCTGGAACGTATTAGGTTGGTGCAAAAGTAATTGCGGTTTAAAAGGTTAAAAACAATTGCAAAAACCGCAATTACTTTTGTACCAACCTAATGGTAAGTGTTCAATAAACATCTGTTGATTGAATGCATTTCTCGACAGTGAATGCCCCTCCTTTCTCCCCAGGCCTTCGTCCCTGGCCTCTCCAACAACCCCAATCTATGGAGAGGGAGAGGCTCAAGTTCTTGCTTTCTGCTGAGGCGGCAATGCCAGAATATCTCAGCCAGACCCCCGCACTATCACATGTCTTTAAACAGAAGGCATCTGCATACGTCACTGGCACTCACAGAAACACTCTAATGGTAGGGATTTTAGGTACCAGGGCAGGTTGGTGGGCGGCTCTCCCTGGGGCAGGTGAGGCCCCTCAGCTCTGCTCTGATTACACAGGAGGAACCACCTCTGCCATCCATCCACAAGGAGCTGTGGTGGGGTGCAAGGCAAGGAATGGCAGGAGCCTGGGAAGGGGGAATCATAGAGAAGGGAAATTATCAAAACTGCGTGAAAGAGCCACAGCTGGATGAGGTCTAAGGAAGAGAAGAGCACATTTGTTGCACAACTCAAGTCAGTGGCCCCTGGAATTTTCCAAAGGACCAGGCATCCCAGCCAGGAATGCATGAAATCAGTCACTTTTCCTCTCAAAGCCTTAGTTTTCCTGAATGTCAAATTACCACCTCTGGAAAGAGAACAGAGGCTCGTGCACGCACATGTGGAGTCCTGTCCTTGTGTCAGGGCCATCCAGTCTCACTGCCTCTGCATCTGGTTTGCATTGTATTTGCATTAATTTGCTTGGGCAGGACCAATAAATGTAGTATGCAAATTAATAGAAAGTGGTGGGTTCCAAGGTAAGGAGTCTCCCTGAGATGAAGACAAAGAAGATGTGGAGGAGGGAAGCACAGGAAGGTGCCTTGCAGCTATAATGGGACCCCCAGGCCTACTCTGACAACCTTTCCAGCTCCAAGCAGAGTGGCCAGTCTCGGACTTTAGGAGCCCTGGCATTGCAGGCCCCAGAAAGCTTTGGAGAGGCGGGAGCAAGCAACCCACGTGTTCTGGGGCTGGTGAGGGCAGCCCTGATGGAGGAGGGCCGCCAAGCAGGGGTCCCAGGGTCACATGAGCAGCAGGGACCTTGGGAGCCAGACCCAGGAATGCAGGTGGCAAATACTTGCCCTGAGGCCCTAGACAGGAGTGAGGGAGGCTGGAGGCTTGGAAAGGAGGAGTAGGAAGAAGAGGAAGATGCCAGGACAGAGTTTCCTGAGGAAGGAAGAGGCAGAATCACTCCTGGGCAGGAAAGGGAGACAGCAAAAGCTGCCACCTTGGCTGTGGCTGCGGGTTGAAGGGGAAGCTGAGAAATCGGCCAGTGAAGACTGGAGAGGCTGGCTGTCCAGGACTCTTCCCCCTGTAGAATGACTCCTGCTGAACCCAGGCTTGGACTAGGTCAAGGAGACAGAGTCCTCAATCTTAGAGGGAAGTCCTGATCTGATGGTGGAGTCAGTCCCACCCTGATGGAGGCTCTCTCTCTGTCCTAAGGACACAGCCCAAGTCCTTGGGAAGCCCTGGTCTAACGGAGGAGACAGCCCTGAGTGGGGGTGTGGAGGCACAAAGGGATACTATACACATTCTCAAAATGACTTAGGAGCTCTTTCAGCAACATATAAGCAAGGGAACAAATTGAGCCTTTCACAGATGGAAGGACCCCAACATAAAGTAGCAATCAGCTGAGTAGGGTTAATCAAGGGAGGCTTCCTGCAGTGGATTTTGAGTGGTTTTGAAGATGGAAAAAGACGGGGGTTAGGGGTTCATCCTCCATTCGCTTGGAGCAGGGAAGGGTGAGAGCTAGTGAGGGTGAAGAGGGGGACAGTTGGCTCAAAGGCTCTGGACAGCAACTCTGATGGCCTGGTGTAAGGGGAGGACTCCAGGTCTAAAAGAGTCTTTTTCTCAGAGATGGTCTTTTGACATTCAGCGAAGCTGAGGCTTAGAGAGGAGGGACTTGATCAAGATTAGGGGCCAAGCTGAGACCAGAGACCAGATTTTAGGGTTCTTAGTCCTGTATTCTTTCCCCTCCCCCGGCTGGCATGCTGACAACCTAGGGTTGTTGTCAGAAGGCTCCAGGAAGAGCCCTGCCATCCTCCAGGTGGGCTGTTAGAACAGGGGAAAGTACCTGAATTTCTTCAGGCCTCTTTTTCCCCGTCTGTACTTTGGGTTCTTTCATCTAAGAAGGGGAAAGTCCTTTGCAGGAAGGTCCCAAATGAATCCAAGTTCTTCGTAGGACTTGCTAACGGTTTTCCTGTAACAAACATGGATGAACGGAGCAGGAGAAGGAGGCCAACGGAGGCTGGGGTAACCCCAGCAGATCAGGCAAGTTCTAGTATCAAAAGGGTCAGAACTGTTGATTTTTGAGGGGAATAAAAGTCGACAAATTTGCATTTATTTGCATATCAATTGTGTGAATTCCAGGCCCGGCCACGCGCTCCGCGCTCTGGAATCTCCCTGGCTCCTGCTCCCTCCTCTGTGGTTTCCCCACCTGTCTGAGGGCGTCCTGGTGCCAGTTGTGTGGCCACAGCTGGGGAAGGGGCGTTCAGATGTTGGCCACTGGCTTCCCCAAGACCAACAAAAGGCCTTCAAGCCCACCCCAGGCCCTCATCGCCTCACTCCTGTGGGTACCCTGGACGCCGCCCCTGAGGCCGTGTGGCAGGCTCCGGGCTGGCTGAGGGCCTCCCACCGCTCTGCCTTCCCAAGCCGGGACCCCCTCTGAGGGGAACCCAGCGGGAGTCCCTCGGGCCCTCCCTCGCCCGCTGGGGCTGGTGAGAGTGGTCCGGGCACCCCCACCCTTCTGCCCTCAGCAGAGGCCGGGGCCTCAGCGGCAGTGGGCCGGCAAAGGGCTGTCCCCTCCCACTGGAGCCAAATAATTGCCTCCTGCTTTGTTGTGTGGTGTCTGGGGCCCGGGGCCTCTCATTTGTGGGGACGTGCTGTGGCGAGAGCCTCCCAGCGTAATTACCCTCCTCCCCATCGCCGCCGCCGCCGCTGAGCCTCCTGCGTCCGCTGGGCCTTACTCACCCCGCCGGCCTGCAGCTCCCCCCACGGCCCAGACGCAGGGAACTCCCCTCCCCGTCCCGAGCTGTCCTTTCCCGGCAAACAACCTCTGCCTCCCCCCTACTCCCTGGAGCCGGGTGAGGAGGAGCAGACACGGCCGGGTCCGTCGCTGGGACAGGGACCTGAAAGGCTATTTCTGGTCTGAATACATTCCCCCTCCCCCTCCGCCCCCCCACCCCACCCCCACCCCCGCCGCTCCTGACCCGGGGAACTGCACTCCGGACGGGACTCTGGGCACGTGCCTCTCATTGCGCAACATCTGGACAGGACAGGCACCTGTAGAGACTCGTTTCCAGTTAGGGCTGGAGCTACCTGCGACCCTGATACCTGAGAGAAAACACTCCCCTCAACCTTCTTCTTTTGTTTTTTTCCTTTTCCCATTTCTCAATCACAAGTTTACACATTTGTTGGAAAGGAAAGGAAGAAGAGAAAGAATGAGAGAGGGTGCTGCGTGCCTGAGACACACTCACCCACCAAGGAAGAAACAGAGAGACTCCAGCAAGGAAACAGACACAGAGGGGATACAGAGAAGGCTACACGGAGAGCCAGAGGCACAGAGACAAAGTGACAGAGAAATGGAGAGGTTTTCACTTCTCTTAAATGGAGACAAAAGAAGAAATAGAATGGACAAATATAATTAGAAAAGCAAGATATTTATTAAATCTTGGGTAACTCTTGGAGAATAGACCATGGAAGTTGAATGAAGGCTGGACTTGGAGACCGAGGGGGACAGTGAGAGACATTGGGATAAGCCAAGACTCTTAAATTATGAAGATATAGTCACATATCACAAAGTTTTGCACAGAGTAGGTATTCAATCAGTCATAACCGATGGCAGATGACCCCTCTCTTCTGAGACTAGAGTAATTGAAAATGTAAATGGCAGCAATAGGAACGTTGGAAGGACTTCTGGAGGAGGGACTTTCCAAGCATAAGAACCATTCATCATCCAACAAATACATACAGAGGTCCTACGATGTGCCAGACACTATTTGGGGTGTTTCTGATACAATTAGTGAACAAAAACAAAGATCCTTGGGAATACTTGAGAAAGTTATGGACTCTGCCTGCTGGAAGGAAAAGCCAGAAAAGTAAATTCCTCTTCTCAGTGTGTTTTAGGGATGCCACTTAAGCAAGATGTGCTCAGGGGGTGGTGGGATTTGCCAGAAAACTAGGGAAGGGGAGCTCTAGGCTCCCGGTTATAGAGACCATCACACCAATAGAGGCCAGGATGCCAGGGGTACCACCTATGAGCTTAGAGCAGGAAAGAGTGGATGTCTCCTGAGGTAACACAGCACAGGAAGAGTTTCAGGGTCTGGTATGGCTGTGGGTTCTGAGGTACCAAATAGGAAACCTAGACATTGAGGATCTCTTCCCAGCCAGATAGGAGATGTCAGGAGCAAGGCCATTCATTGTGTTATGCTTGCATGGGGAGATTCTTGCAGTGGAAACCCAGCAAGCTTAGGACCGTGTGAGGTGATCTCATTTCTCCCTCTGTCTCTAGAAAGGTCAGTCTTCAAAGAAATCTTCATTGCCCTCCTGCTTATTTTCGCACTATCTCCAAGGACTTCTAGCCACCCCAGCTATCAGGAAGCTGTCCCAAAGAGCCAGTACAAAGCCCCCTCCCGCAGTGGCAGTGGAGGAAAGCAGTGCCTCCTGCCCTTTTCCAGGGTGGAGGAAGGACAAAGAAGCAAAGATGTCATTTGATGAGGTGGAGAACAAAGGCTCCTCCACAAACACCTTTCCACCTCTCCCCAGCTACCTCTTTTAGGCCCTAAAGCAGAGGAGGGAGATGAAAGGGACAGAGCTGACCTTGGGGGGGAAGAGAAGGTGGGACCTGCCTGGGAAAGATTTCAGGAGCAGATAGAGAGGATGGGGAAGAGGAGAGCAGGGATTCTGGCAATCTCATTGGTTCCGATGGCACCAAAGCATCCACTGGTTTCAGCAAAGTAGAACCTACTCATGTGTATGTGTTGAGTATTGGGTGGTGATGGTAGGGAATGGGGTACAGGATCCTATACTGTGTTACTGCACAGCTTCATAACCCCGTTTCTTACCCACACGCAGTCAAGAAATTCTCTAGAATCTGGCCTTACCTTGTCTTCATTCTGGAGACCCTGTGATCTTCCAGCTAAGGAAAGAGACATGTGAGAGCCCCTTAAAGAAATTATAAAACAAAGTTTGGGCCTGACATATAAAAATGTTTTAATGTAAGTGTTTATTAACTATGACACACATATTGAAAAGTGTCATAAGCATATGACATAAGTAAATCATAAGTAAAAAATGGACTGAGTTTTCACCAAGTGAACACACCCAGGTGCCCAGCACGCAGCTCAAGGAACAGAACATAATGCTACCCCAAAGCCCTCCATGTGCCCTCTTCTGGTTACTAAACCCCCCAAGGGTAACGGAATTGCTAGTCTGACTTCAAAGGGCATAGACCTTTTTTTGCCTGTTTTCGACTTTCCTATAAGTGGAGTCATATCCTGTGTACTCTTGTATCCAGCTTCTTTTACTCCATAGGTTCATGAGATTCACCCTTTGCTTGAGTTTGAACCCATCTGTGAGGGGAGGGATGGGATGTATCAATTATCCCCTTTGGGTCTCAAACTCAAGCTCCCCTGAGATCCCTTTCAGCCCCCTTTCAGAGTTTGGTGTCAGCACCCCCACTTTCCTGGTTCTCTTAGACTCCCAGTTTCCAAGCAGGATGAGCATTCTGGAAGACCTTGTCCTCTCAGGGCTCCTATCCAGCTGGGATCTGGGAACTGCTCGTCCCAGACCACACCCCTCCAAAGGGACTCTAGAGGAAGTCCCCGACTTAGGTGGGGTCAATTAGATGGCGCTTTGAGATCTCAGGATGAAAGGACTGCCTAGAGCCATTGTCCTTGGACTCCTGTCCAGCTTGGCGGGGGAGGGGAGCACCCTGCCCCCTCAGGCTCCAGGGATGGGCATCAGCCTATTGTGATTGGGATTGCCAGACTCAGGAGGTTCTGAGAAACTCCTGCCCAAAGAGGCGGGGAACTCAGGCCTGCGATATTGGGGAGTGGGGAGTCAAGGGCCCAGGCCCCTGGGTCTGCCCCCTACCTCCCGGGCAGCACCCAGACAGCCAGGCTCTGGTGCCGTGTGTGGTTTCAGGATAAGCTGCCGATGCCACCCAGAGCGCCCTGCTGACAGACAAGGATCTCGCCCGCTTTCAAAGACGCCCTTTCATCTGCCAGGGCTAATTACACCTGCAGAGCGGAGGAGAGGGCACTGGAGCCAGCCCCCTCCCTCTTCCCCCGTCCCAGCTCCCAAGCCCCCTGCCTCAGGAACCCTTCTACTCCCTCCTTTCTGCTTGTTCTAAAGCTCTGGCGGCAGCCTCAGCACCTGCCAATTATGGCTCCTCTAGTGACAAGTGGCCCTGTCTTCTGGGAGAGAAGCATGTAAGAGCAGAGGGCTGGAAGGTGGGCCTGTACATGTACATGAGGCTCCGGGTTTGGAGGGTCTGGGTGGCATTAGGAGGGTTTCTGAGAAGCACTAGGGAGTAGGTAAGGGCCTCCCCTACTGTGAAAGTTCAAGTCTGTGATGGAGGCAGTTCAATGGGGGCCATGAGCACTTGGACTTTGATTTAGGCAGCTGTGTCGGAATCTGTTTCATTACTTTATTGGCTACATGACTGCTTCTCACTTATTTGAGCCTGAGTTTTCTCTCCTGTAAAATGGGGACATTAGTGCCTACCTCATGGGGTGGTTGTGAAGAATAGATGAGACAATGCATGTAAAAGGCTTAGCCTTTAACAGAGGTTCATTTGAGTATGGGAGAGATGCCACTTTATGTGGGAAGGCTCCTTTGGACCCCCAAGACTGGGTTGACCATGGTACTCCATGCTTACTCCTCTTCCAGCCCTTAATACACTGTTTTGCAACAAACTGTTTATTAGTCCGAGTCTACTATCACCTTGCAAACAAATTCCTTGAGGTGCCCTGTTGTATCTGTTTTCAGCCTAGTGCCCAGAACATGGCAGGTGCTCACTGCACAGACTGCTGGTGTGGCCGTGGAGCGTGCGATGGAGACACAGGAATGAAGGGCTCCTCTGGAGTGTGCGAGGGTCTCCGGATCAGCATGAGAGTGTGTGTGGCTGCTGAGCAGCACAGTGAGAGGGGGAACGTGTGTGTGTGTGTGTGTGCACAAGTGGTCACTGTGGGCTTATGAGGAGCAGAGTGGCTCTGCAGCGTCTGTCTGAGTTCAGGTCTGAAGGAGCCTCTCAGTAAATGATGACTTATGAGGGTGTGTGGCTGAGTGAAAGGGTGTGTGTGTGTGTGTGTGTGTGTGTGTGTGTGTGTGTGTGAGATGGCAGAGGATCTATGACTGCATGTGACACTAAGCAGGAGGAGCTGAATCCATCTGTGTCTGGGGTGTCTGGGTGGGGCACATGCGAGCATGGCTGTGCCTAAGGGTCTGTTCAGGGCTTCCAGTGTGCTGAGCTCTTTAGAGGAGCTAATAAGATCTCCAACCAGGGGCCTTCTTCCTTCCCAGGCCCCTCACCGTAAGGCCGGAAAGAAAAAGAGTAAGGGCCCACTCCTTCCCCAGAGTGGGTAAGTGGCAAGCAGCCGTCACCCCAACACCGTCCTCCACACCCACCTGGTCCAAGGGAGCAGGTGAGGTGCTGGCAGTGGGTTTCTTTGGGAGGCACAGGAAGTTGGTGGGTCCAGGGAAGCTGGGGGGGGGAGGGTCAGACCCGCCCCCTTCCAACACACACACACACACACACACACACACACACACTGGCTTTGTAGGCAAGTGGTGATTCGCCCTTGAATAAAAGGCATGATTCCACACTTCCTGTGTTGGCTGTGGGGTTCTGCACTCAGCCCCTTCATCGTCCTTCCACCCCAAAGCAAGAAAGTTCTTGGTGTCTAACCGAAATCCTCTATATTCCAGGCCAACTGAGGCCCTGCCCTCCCATTGTCAGAATCCTTACACAGACATGAACCATTCATCATGAGGACCCTGAATCCTCAAGTCGGGGGCGCTGATGTCGTGGTTTCCCCACTTTCCTTCTACGCCTCATCATGTCTCTTCACCTTCCCATAATCCCTCCTCCGACCCTGTCCATCTCAGGAAAGCTCATTCCCCAAGCTCATCCTCACAGCAGGTCCTTCTGGAGTCTCTAACCGACTTCCCTCATATTCTCAGGCCCTGTTTGGGGGCTGGGTGCAGGGGACCCCACTGGATCAGTGCAATGAGATGGGGTCTGACAGCCCAGCTGAGGTCACCGGCCGCTGAAGTACGTCAGCGGTGGGTGTGTACGTCCCAACCAGCCGCACAACCTCCCTTTCATCCTTTGTTCCTGCCAGCCCGGCCCATTCCCACCACGGATTCTCGGATTCCCAGCGTGGCGTGTCCGATGAGCCAGAGGCTTCGCCCGGACACGATCTTCTCCCAGCCCTGCCCTCTGCTCATCTCCTCCTCCCTGTCTCCCTCCCAGCCTTGGTGAAACCACTTTCGGGTGGTGGAGGGGCAGTTGCTTGCAGTCTCCCTCCTGCCGTCTCCTTGCCAAGCTGCCACTGGCCACCAAGGGAACTGTGGTCGGACACAAGGAAGAACTTTTAGTGGTGTTATCAAGTGAGGAACTTGGGCAGGTGGTAGGCCCCACTACCCCTGGGAGCAAAAGAGTTTGGGAGGGAAAGGAATACGTGTGCCTGGGGGCAGAGAGGTAGGTAGAGTGACTTCTTCAGTCTCCCTTCCGTCCTCGGATGCCATCCCCAACCCTTTGTTCCCCACAGATGTCTGGCTGCTCCGGTCTGGCAGCCAATCCCCAAACATTTCTCCATTCATCCTGGCTTAGAACTGGGTTTCCACATCACTGGAAATGGCTGCTCCACTCGACCCCTCCCAGTTGCCTGGTTGACCCTGTGTCTGGGCTCCCAACCCCATCCCGGCCATCATAATGCCTCCCCGACCTGGGCCAATCTTCCTTCTCATCTCCAAGAATTCTGTGGTTTGGATTTTCCACTCCAAACACCTCCTTACATCTCCCTCCGGCTCCTTCTCCAGGAAGCCCTCTCCTGGCCTTGCTTCTTCCTTCCTGCCCTATCTCCCCACTCCTGAGGCCCACCCCCCTTCCTTCAGTCAGAGTCTGCCAGTGTCTCTCGTAAGCCAGGGATTCCCTGAGGATGGGACCTGGATCACCCCCAGGGATAGGAACCTTTATATTTTCCCAATTCCCAGCAAAGCTCGTGAAAACAGAGCTCGAAGAAGTGAGGGAGGGGATGAGGGTAATTATCAGGGGAGGTAAGGAGAAAGAACTGGCAAAAGTTGAAGCATAAATAAGAACTGTGTCTCCCCTGAGCTCAGGCCCAGGGAGCAGGGCAGAGAAGAGAAAAGAAGTGTTATGAAAATTTAGTGGGGAGGGGTGGGGCAGGAAGAGAGAAAGTCTTGATGGCTCCTCTGGTGGGTCTGTTGGGAGGTTCCACAAAAGAGTTTCCCAAAGCAAAGGCTGGGAGAGGTGACAGTCCTTCCTATAGGGGCAGGCAGGCATGTTGGAGGCCAGCTTTGGGGGCCATTTGTTAAGGACAGAGGGAACCTGTTCCATTGGTCTCCTCTTTCTTGAGCCCCGCATTCCTCGCAGTAGTGTTTGGGTGCTGTGGGCTCACTGCAGCAATCCAAAGTCATAAAAAGTGCTAACAAAAGCCCGCAGGCATCCTCCAGTCTTGGCCTGGAAGAGAACCCATTGGGTTCTAATCCTGGATCTGCCGTTAATTAATTTGCTGAGTGATCTCTGGCAAGTTCCTCAACTTCTCTGGGCCTCCCTTTCCTGTCCCCGCCCCTCCACCCCATGAACAGGTGCCTGAGGGAGGAGGTGGAGCCTCCTCTAGGCTGGCTCTGAGGCAGGAGGATGGATGAGATGACCTCTGCAGAGGCCCTTTCGGTGCTGGTGGCCACGGCCAGTGGTTTGGTCCCAGACCCTTTCTCTGGTCAGTGGAGGAGGTTGATATAGTGCTGTTCCACTCCTGGGGGAACACTAATCTCTGCACTCCTGCTTCCCCACCCCTCCTCAGGCTGCCTCCTGTGAATCCCCTCCTGGGCCCTGAGCCTCCTCCCTTGACCCTCCCCATCTCCCTGCCCACATGGGGCCCTGCACGGAGCAGAAGCAAACCCTCAGGAGAGAGAGGAGCCCAGCACTCCTGATGAGCAATAATTTGTTTTATGACAGAAAAGGAAATTGTCTTCAGTTTCACAAGAGTGAAACGAATTCGTTTGAAGTAGTTTGCCCTGCGGCTGGCAGGAGAAGCTTTCTCTCCTGAGCTTGCCTTCCCTCTCCTTCTCTCCCCCTCTCTCCCTCTTCCCTTCTAATTACTGCAGCTTCCAAGCTGTTGGCATGAGTTGATGCCAGGCTGTCAGATGCCAACTGCCCCAGGATCTCACCTCTTGGGTGTGGATGGGGGGATGGAGCCACAGGAACAAGGTGGGGTGTCTCTTGGTTCAGCCCCTGCCATACCCGAAGCCTTACTTGGCACCATCACGGAGGGAGGAGGGCCGGGGCAGAGGGCGACTCATCAGGGCCCAGGAGAGCAGTCAGCTCTGGAGACTTGGGAGACCACTAGCTCCCTGAGGCCCCAGGAGAGGCCTGTCATGGCCTCGTGTGCTTTCTTCCATGGACGGTCCATGTTTCTTGATCAGCCCTCTTTCCTCATCCTCTCTGATAGCATCCTAGAAGCTGAACTCCATGGTGGCATCTAGACAAGAAAATGAGCCACCTACTTGTATCAAGACTCAAAGATTCGTTGGGGGTGGACAGGATGGGGAGAAAAGCACCTGGGGATAATCAATGCTATCATTAAGAAGTCCAGTGGACTGAAAAATCATGGGACCCTCCTATGCCCATTCTAAAAGCCCCTTCCCCCTCCCTCCATCCCTTCCACCTAGCCAGTCTTCCATTCATCTATTCTAAAGCCCTTGAATGCCAGGTACCATTCCAAGCACTGGGAGTGGAGCAATGCACAAAAACCCTGCCTCCATGGAGCTTACAGTCCAGTGGGTAGTGTTAGCCACAGGGGGAAAGGGCTATGCCTAGCACGTACCTGGAATAGAGCAGGCACTTAAAAATATTTGCTGAATGAGTGACTAAGTGCCAAGTCTGAATCAGAGGTGATACTACAAAAATTTAACTGGTGAAGGAAAAAGAGAATCACCTGCTTAACGCCTTCCCTGCCATGCTCCACCCTGCCTCCCTCCCTCTCCGGGGAACTCTCCTGCCATGGTCCTAAGTGAGGGTGTGAAGGGGAAGCTGGCTGCATGGAAAGCAGGCAGACGCCAGGCTCCAGGGCTGCCAACCTGGCACCGCTGCTTGGCGCTGGGCGCCCTCTAAAACAACAAACCTTATGTCTCTAATTGGGTACTTCCTGTTTGTCTTGATATTATCTCTTGTCCTTGGAGCCCACAGGCCCAATCAGAGATGGGGCAAAGGGTCAGGGTCGGAGCTTTGGGGATTCAGAGAGAGGGCGAGGCAAGGGTGCCCTTTCCTGTAGGTTTCCTGGCTCTGTCCAAGGGCACTGGGCAGAAGTCTGAGGTCTAATGCTCCAGATCACTCAGTGAGGAGCCTGAGCCCCTCTGCCCCAAACTACAGGAAGTTCCTATGTTCTGGGTTCTGGTCATTGCAGGTTCTTGTATCAATGACACACCTTCCCCTTTATGACTCTTGGTTTTCTAAGGCTGCAGAATAGAGCGTAATTCAGGGTGGGAATCACCAAGCTTCACTGTTCTCTCCCTTTCTCAATCCCAAATGGCTGGGAAGTTCTTCTTGATATCTAACTTCAGTACCTTTCACTAGCCGTTGGGCAGTGGCTCCAGCCTTGAGTGCTTTAGTTCCCAAGTCTTATCTGTCTTAGTTTCCCGAATCAATACTGTAGGTGCTTTACAGATGAAGCTTCTTCTAGACTTTGAAGTCCCCTGGGACCAGCTGTCTCCCATAAAACTAGCCCCCCACTGTGTTAGTGTGTCCACCATGCTAGGCATCAAGATGGCTGCCCTGTGGGTGGTAGGATCAGGGCAAATTCCAGACAGGCCCCCACCCTGGCCAGAGGGGCAGCCTCTGCCACCCCCAGAACTCCAGGTAATAACCTAGGGGCCACGCCAGGCTCGCCAGCACCTGAGCCACCGGCAGCAGATAATGACGGGGGAGCTGGGCAGGGAGAGCCAACCCCTCAATCAGGAAGCAAATTAAAAAGGGGAGGAATCTCCCAGACAGACCACAACAATGAGACCGGCCCCCTTTCCAGGGCACTGGCCGCCTTACCCCCCACCCGCTCTATTTTGCCTGCCAGGTCCTGGTACCCAGCCCTCCCTTCTAATTCCCTTCTCGTGGGATCCAGCTAGAGGTTCTCTGGTTGACCCGGCTGCAGGTTGCTGGCAGTGTCCAGGTGGCCAGGACACAGGACACTGGGCCTCTCAGGGAGCCTCATCTGCCAGGCTGACCTTGGGATTCCTGACAGGGCACTGGGCACCGGGAGAGGGGGGTGAAAAAGGAAGTACAGGGCATGCTTCTAGTGCAGCATCTTGATGCCCACGAGGCAAACTCTGGATGGCTGTGACAAAGGGATTTATAGAGAACCCACCATCCTCTGGCCTGGCAACCCCTTCTCCTCTGTAAAGGGTGCAATTCAATCCATTGCAACATATATTTATTGCACACTCAGTACCATATGAGATGTTGGGGAGATACAAAAAGGAACAGAGAAAATTCCAATCTTTCAAGAAGCTCATGATCTGACACATACACAACTAACGATATCACCATCAGACAGTGTTAAAACCTCTGCATTTTAAGACTCTGGGAACACAGAAGAGGGTTCCTTGGAGAACTGGGGAAGGCTTCACAGAGGAGGGGGGCATATGAGTTGGGCTTCAAAGGATCAATACAAGCTCACCGGCAGAGAACGGGGAAGAGCATGTCAGAGCAGGAACAGTATGGGGCATGAAAAGGTGTGGACGATAATGATGAGTAGAAGCCCCAGTGGCCGGAACCTGGGGAGTGACAGGGATGAAACGGGAAAGGTAGGCTGAGACCAGATGGGGTATAGGCCAAATGGTGTGGATTTTCTCCTGTAGGTAATGGGGACCTATTGAATGTTTTTGAGCTGAGGCATGACATGATCAGAATGCTGCCACCTTGGTAAGAAGAATTTTAACTGCCCAGAGAGCAACAAAGGGGATTCTGCTTTTTCTGCCTCTGCTTTTCTCCATGGCTGCTATCTAGCCAGCCCTTTCTCCCAGCTCCCACTCACTGCCCTTGCTCCTTTTGTCCCAAACCTCCAACTCATTGTTCCAGGCAAGCTAACAGGGCAGAGTGTGTCACCCTTCCCCAGCTCTCACCCCAACCCTGTAGTTCCCAGGTATCCTGGTAGGTCCTTCCACCTTCATCACACAACCAGGGCCAGTGTAGGAGGTGGGGGGACAGCGGGATGAGTGGACAGGGAAGGGGTGGCAGGGAAGCTGGGCCCTTTATGGATCTTTGGGTCTCAAGGCCTCTGTTGTGTCCTCCCATCTGACCTAGGCTTTTGCCTTCACTGCTACCCTCCCCAGCTGAGGAGCTTCTGGAAGCTTTGATTCTAGGAAAACATTTTTCTAATTCTCTCAGCTGTGGCTTACCCAACCCCTTCTCAAAGAAAGTCACTGGGCTGAGGATGGTATGGCATGACAAAAGACATAGCCCCTGCCCTCCAGAAGCCTTCTGACTAGTAGGGAACTAAGAAGACAACTCCATGGAAACAGGTCACGTAGCAATAAGTACAGGGAAGTTCAAAGGAGCAAGCCAGTGATGGGCTGATAAGAGAAGACTTCATAGAGAAAGCAGTCTTTGAGCCAGGAGTTTGAAGGATGATAAACTTTCCTGAGGTAGAGATGGGGAGGCAGGGTGGAAATACTTGGAGTGAAAGTGAGAAGGCTAGACATGTTTGGTGAACACTGAGTCCAGTGGGCTGGGCTGGGTTGGAGGATTTGTACAAGGACCAATGGAAGTGAAGATTGCAGAGGTGATGGAGGCCAAGTAGGAGAGTCTTGAATGCCCTGGTTAGCAGTGCAGGGGGGTGGGGTGGTCACTGGATGTGTGTGAGATGGAGAGTTCCAAGATGGAGCGGCATTTCAGGATGACTAATCTGTTATTGGTCTGCAGGACAGATTAGGTGGCTGGGCACAGAAGTGGCAGAAAGCCTAGAGGAGATCTGAAAAATAATCTAGACGAGAAGTAATTCCTGTCACCAAGTGGACACTTCTGTAGGATTTTCACAGACCAGTTCCCATTTCTAATTCATTCATTCAACAGATATTTATTAAGCACTTGCTAAGTACCAGGAACCATGTTAGGTTCTTTTTTCATTCCCCAACTCACCCGGCTGATTTTTGGATTTGAAGACAAAGGTAAATTACCCACACTCACCTGAGGACCTTAGCCCAGTCTTCCCCCACCGCCCCATCCCAAGCTAATCCAGTAGCTTCTGTCTTTGGAGTAGGTATACGGGGGAAAAAATTAGAGAACCTATTCAGTAAGGATTTGAGGGATAGCATGAAGGAGGGACATTTGAGAGGGAGGGTAAGCAGCTTGGGCAGCAGAGAGCTATTGGTGGGAGGGAAAAGCTGACAGCTGAGTACAGGGGGGACCTGGGATCCTCTGGGGGAAGGGAGGCTGAGGAAGGAGGAGAAAGATGGAGAGAAGAGTAGGAGACATCTGGGTGAGGATGGGGGCCAGGAGACAGGGAGGGACAAATTAGAGAGCTGGAGAAGGAAGTAGAGTCTTAGCAGCGAGAAGAGGTGGGGGACTGGGAGGCGAGGGCAGAGGAAATGGGCCCAGGCACTGGAGACAAAAGTCTGGGAGTCTGAGCCTCTGAGGAGCCACCTGGAAGGTGCAGGCAGCGGCAACATCAAACTTGGGATCCAGGGTTGGCTCTAGGAGTGAGCTGGAGTTGGAGGGGGGGTGGGTGTCTCCAGGGGGAGCTGAGAGCAAAAGAGAGGGGCTTGAATGTACCATTAACCCTGCTGGGTCTTCAGCCTCACCCAGCACCGTAATGTAATCCCACCCTCCACGTGTTGCTCTAGGCCCCACTGCACCCACCCCCGGCTTTCCTACCTCATCATTGGTGGTGGGAAAGCATATCGTTCCAAGGTGCAAATGGAGGAGGAAAGGGGGTCTCCTGCCAAATAGGGTCCGGGTTGTGTTAATAGCTCCCCTCTCCACAAACCAGTCAGAGTCTCCATAGACCCTTTCCTGATCCAAAGCTGGGGTAAGGGGTGTGGGCCAGTAGGGCCAGCCCAAGAGCTGTCTTTTTTCCTCCCCCCCCATTTCCCCCACCTCAAGATTCTCCCATCTTTTGGACTGGACCTGCTACCTAAGCATATGGAACCGATTGAAAGAATTTGTATGCTCACCTTATAATTTATGCAAATCAACTCTGTAATTAACTATAATTTGGAGGCATCCTTTGGTATTTGAGACATTTATCCATGAGGAAATGCCCTAGTGATAATGCTCCCGTATTAACATTATTTACTCCACCTGTGTGGTCTTCTCCTTGTTTCCCCCCTCACTTCAACTTTCTGGGCTGGAAGGTGGGGAGGGACAGGGAAGCCCCTCCCTGGAGCCTGCCTCAGTCCTGACGCCTGCGTGCCCTCAGGGAGTGGTACTGGCCCTGTCCTTTTAATTCTGCTGAGGATTGAAGGAAGGGGTGCAGCTCTGCCTCCCAAGCCCCCTACCGCTCTACCCTCTCCTGCCTGATGGGTGGCTTTCTACTGAGCTTTTTAGTTCTCTTAAGGGCCTTAATGTTCTCATCTCTGAAATGGGTAGAAGAAGGACCTGTTGGGGCCTTTACAGGATAATTACTGAAAAGCTAATGAAGGGACTGGGAATCCCCAGTCCAGAGGTTTCTGGGGGTGGAGGGGGAGGAGCAGGACAAGAGTTCAGGGTGAAGATTGCCTGACTCAGCCTGTGGGGGACTCAGTGGGGGAGGTGGCGTGCAAGACTTGGGTTGCTGGATTCTGGGCATGTGTAGAGGGGGTGCACAGCAGCTCCTGTCCTCAGTTCCAAGGGCATTGAGCTATGGCCGAGAGTAGGACATGATCACATAAAAAGTTTCCAGGCAGCTCACTATCCTATGTGGGTCAGAAATCCTAGCTTCAGAGAGCTTTGGGAAACCGGCCTTATTCTGTTTCATACCCTTTCTCCTTCCTGGTCTTTTGGCCCTCTCAGCTCCAGGACACGCTCCTTTAGCCAACGTGCCTAACCTTACAACCCTAAAATTAAGTTCATGTAAATAGTTGGGGTTGTGGGGGGGTTCCACCTAAATTCACCTCCAGGCCCCTTCGCCCTTTGCAGGCCATGTGCCCAGCCTCTTCACTCCAGGAATCTCCTGGAGTCCCAGGATTCCTGAATTGTCTATAAAAGTTCTCGGCAGGGCTTTGCCTCTGGTCTCAGGTGACCTCTTGTCTATGTGACGCTGCGCCACCCTATCCTAAGTCAGGGAGAGCGTCTTCTCTCCCCATTTGACAAAGAGAGATCCCAGATCAAAAAGGTAGATTACACTGGATCCTCATGGGAATCAAAATTGGGAAGGGGATGAAGAAAACGGAGAAGAAGGAATGATGCTCCAGCAGAAGCAGGAGAGACCCACTGGGGTAGCCAGTATCACTGATGGGGAGCTCTGCAGCGGGGACTGGCTTGGGGTCAGTGTGTGTGTGTGTGTGTGTGTGTGTGTGTGTGTGTGTGTGTGAGAGAGAGAGACAGAGAGAGAGACAGAGAGAGAGACAGAGAGAGAGACAGAGAGATCTAAAAGTGGTACTTCTTTCATTCCCACCCAGTCCATGGAGGAAACCTCAAAAATAGGGGGCTGGAATTTGGAGAGTTCCAGCCACCCCAGCTCTTTCCCCTGGTGATGCTCTCACTTCTTCCATCCTGCAAGAACCACTTTGTCCCTTTCCTACTACCTGTCCAACCTCTGGGGAGGGAAGGAAGTCCTGCTCCCCCACCCACCCCCAGCTGTGTCTTCCAGCTGAAATCCTCCTTTCCTGGCACACCTCAGAAACTCAGATCTCACCCCCTACCACTCCCCCAGGAGGGGGGGGACACTGTTTCCTGGATTATCCTAAAAGCTTCCGAGGCCGTGAGGACTTGGCAGCACCCCTGCCCACGTCTCTCACCTCCCCCTCTGGCTCTGACTATTGCTTCCTTTATAAAGCTCGGCTCTCCCATCACCCCCACTTGCCCCTCACTGCCGCTGCCAGCTCTGGGCTCCATGGACTGGTAAGAGGGGCTCTTCCCTGTCCAGTTCAGGAGACGAGAGGTCTCCACTTAAATGGGGATTGTTGAGAAGGGTTTGGAAGGCTTGATTCTCTCTGAGTTGGGGAGGGGGAGATGAGAGGGAGATCTTGGAGGGCTCTGTATGGAGAACCAAAGAGGGTTCCTTTGGACTGGGCTGGACTGAGATCTGGGTGAAAAGTGGAGTGGGTTCCCCCATTAATAGATGATTGGGGGCTTCATTCTGATAGAAAAACTGGGCAAATATTAATAGACATACAGGGTACACACTCACCACACAGAAGTTCATGGATGATAAACACCTGCAGAAGTAGTAGGGGAGAAACCACTTTACATGTCCTGGGGGGAGCTCCGTTTGTCATGGAGGAGAGAGGACAGACACCCCACATTTAAGCCCCAAAGGTACCCACAAGGCACGACGGGTACCCACAGGCAAAATGTGCACACACACATTTGTAGATACACCCTGCTCCCCAACATATAGATGCACTGTCCTCAGCTGAGTTAACCTTTCAGACTGAAAATGGATGTAGGTGCTAGTGATATTTGGATTTTTGATGAATTAGTGTCCAGCCTAGTGCTTGTACCCTAGGTAGACTCTCAGTAAATGTTTGCTGAATGAACAATGGATGAATGAAAAACAAAACATTTGGCCCCAGCTCTGGACTCTGTCCGGTTTCCCAGGAGCCTGGGACTGTGGGGTGGGAAGAAGAAAGGAAAGGAGGATTGTGTTGGTGTCCAGGGGTCACCAGTTTGCAGTCTTTCTAGTACGGCCTGGAGGTTGGGGTGGAGAGTAGGGAAGAAGAGCGAGCAACTAGGAAACCAGGAATTAGGAGACCTGGGTTCTGGCCCCGCTCTGCTTTGAGCTGTGTGGCTTTGAGCAACTGGCCTCTATGTTCTGAGGTTGTTTTCCTACCGATAAAATGAGGGCTTGCACTAGACAATTTTTATGGGTAGACCAGCTTAGATATTCTCATAGTGCGATCTTCACAGAAAGGCAATTGAGGTTTGGAAGGGACCACAGAGGTAGCTGTGACTTGTCCCAGCAATCCAGGATAGGGCCAGTTTGTCCAATTAAAGTCAGGGTCATGGATGGCTTTGATCTAGGGATCAGTTTGAGAATGCTGTTCCTTCCACTTTCAGGATTTAGGAGAGCCAAGACTCCCAGGGCCACACTGCTGCCATAGCGAGGCTGCGTGGAATAGCCGGCAGGACGCAGGATTTGGAGTCTGGCAGATCTGGACTTGGTTTCCTTCTCTGTCTATTAACGGCTGTGTAGTCTTGGGCAGGTCATTTAACTTCTTTGATCCTTGGCAGAATTCCTCATCTGTACAATGGGAGTAACTACTACTTAGCTGCATGCTCATAAGAATTAGACATATTTGGGTAAAGCACCTGGAACATAGTAGATGCTCAATAAATAAACACTGAACGTGGGGACTGATGAGACTGCTCCATATACAAAATGGATTGCGATTATCAGCGAGGTGTGAGAAGAAGAGGAGTAGCAGGAATGGGAGATGGGCACTTGGGGCAAAATCTGTTTACCCCTTTGGGGGAATGAAGGAGAGGAGAGAAATGGCCCAAGTCCTGGGCAGATCTCAGTTTGTGTGGGAGACGCGGTGGGCAGCATTGTTCAGTTTTGTGATGAGAAAAGAATACTGGACAGTCATGTCAACATCAGACCAGGGACACTGTTTAGTAGGAAAACATCCAGCATGTGGGCAATAGAAACGGACATGGATGGAATCAGAGTCACGCAAGTAGGGGGAGATCTGGAAGGAAGATAGTGCCCTGAGTTAGGAGCAGAAAACTAGGCAGGGTAGGAAATCAGAATGGCTGAGTTTTGCAAGACAACTGTATTACCGTTGAAGTCTATGCTGATGAGACACAGGCAGATGGAGTTTCTTTGCTTCTGGGAAACCCAGATGTCTGTGGGTCTGAGTGAGGTCGGGTTAAAGGGGGCCTGGGTAAAAGTGGGATGGGATGTCTACCATCCAGGGGATGGATTCCTTTCTCTCTTGCTTTCCAGGGAAACATAGAAGAAGCCAGAAAAGTAAGACAGTCTGGTGCCTATAAATAAATGGGAGAGGGGCACTCTCTGTCCCACAGCAGGGAGGAGGAGGCAAAGAATGCCTAGCGGTCTAATCAGACTTAACTCAGGAATACAGGTAGCTGGCTCTGTGACAGGAGCTCCTAACTCTGTTCTGGACATGGCTGTGAACTGAGATGCAAACCCAAATAGCCAAAATTGGCAGGCGGAATAAACAGAAGAGATAAAACCCCGATGATAGAGAGGACTGTCAATGTAGTTGTGGCCACAAAGGTCCAGAGCAGTTCTTGACAATCTACCTCTCAGGGACTTGAGTGTCAGAAAGAAGGAAACCCAATCAGAAAGAATAGCCCTGACGTCCGGGAGACACCTCACGGCTTCCCAAGCGCCTGTCTTTTACTCCCAGGGCAGTCGCTCTAACAGAATTTCACCAAGGAGGAAGCTGAGGCTCAGAGCAACCTGAGCCGCCAGATCAGCGTAGCAAGTACGGGGCTAGGGCTAGAATTTAGGTCTGTCAACTTCTAGTCCAAAGACCTTTGTGAATATACCTCAATCCAACAAACATCTGCTGGGAGCCGACTTTTAAAATAATTATAACAACAACAACAACAACAACAACAACACCTTCTGTTTTCTGTGAGCCTACCAGGCGCCCACGGGACTAAGTATTTTTGGTACATCAATTACTTTAAGCCCCGGGAAACCCTCCCAACTTGTACCCAGTTTGTCTAGATGAGGAAACTGAGTCACAGAAAAGCGTGAGATACACAGATTAATCAGATACTGGCTCTGAATGGGAGAACGGATGTGTTTGGCGGGGGAAACAACATACACAAAAATCAATTTTCAATTGGCTTGTGGATTCAGTTTAGCCGTTTTATAGTTGAACCTCGAGTGTGTCGCAAATGAGAATGCAGAACGGGTAAACCAATGGTGGTGGAATCGGGGCTGTACAGGCGAGATTGAATCAGCCTAAATTTCAGTTGGGCTGTGCGAAATAAACTGTAAAGACAAAAACGAAATTTTATAAAGCGCGTGGCAGAGTGCTTAGGGAAAGCCAACTGGCGCAACGAAAAAAACACGAAAATTTATCAGAATTCCCCTACAAGACAAGGGTCACTTCGGGAGTCAACGTGGCGGGTAGACACCAACCGGGAAAAGAGCATCTGACTACCGGGGAGCAGAAGCCAGCCAGGCTGGGGTGGGGCGCGGATGGGGGGACTCCCCTACCCACCGGCGCTGGGTATCGCAACTCGGATCTTGAGAGGTTTTAGGGGCGCCGCGAACGCCCTGAAATTTTGACAGAAAGCTGCACTGTGTATGCGCATTCGTTTTTCCCAAAGGAATCCCAGACCCTTCCCCAAAGTTAAGACTCTTGGATTTAGTTAGACATTCAGATGAGAATCGGGAAGAAATGGTGGCCAGGGGTTGCTCAATTCTTTACAGAAGTGTCCCTTCTCAGGGCCATTCAGGCGCCTGCCCCAGCTTTCAGGGCCGGGTGAGCGGGGGCGAAGGTGGCGGGGCTATTTGAGGGGTGGATTTAGGAGGCGCCGGGGCTGCTGCCTAAGGAAAGATGGACAGTGAGAGCTGAGGGGGCCTGGGAGACGAGTGGGAGCAGGCAAAGACGGCAAGTGGGGAGTTGAGAGGGTGGGGAGAGAAGAGGTCACTCAAAAAAAAAAGCAAGTGGCTGGAGAGGGAGAACCGGAAAGAGACCGAAAGCAAAGGACAGGGGAGGGTGGTGGTGGTGGAGAGAAGCGGCGGGGCGAGGGTACTGGGGAAGGAGGGCAGCCGCCAAGATACATTTCTCACGGCCTAGGCCTGGGGGTAGACCGGACACATACTTGGCGCTCAGTCCTGTTCCCTTCTTTCCTCTCAGTTCCGGGACAGCGCTGGTGGGCCGAGGGCCGTCGAAGCAAACGGCGCCCTGAGGGGGCTCGGTATCACCACCAGTCCCCGCTCCCTCCTCTGTTCCCCGAGGGTCTGAGTCCAGTGTCTCCGCAAGACCAAGCCATCTCAAGGGCAGTTTTTCACCGGGTGGGGCGGGTCTCGGAACCTGGGAAACACTCCGCCTGGGCCCCTCGCCCAGAGAATGGAGAGACAAGGGAGGAGCGTGGGAGGGGGCGAGAGACGACCTAGTTAGAGATCCCTCCCCCACTCCCTGCCCGCCCCCTCCTTGCGGGCCGGGCTAGGCAGGGCCTCCGGTCCTGCCGAGCCTGCAAGGGTTAAAGGCGGCCGCAGGTGAGGTGGGCGGGGCCGCGATTTCGGGGAAAAAGGAGCGCAGGGCCGGGGATGAAGGCAGAGCGCGCGGGTGAGTCACGGGCGGAGCTGGCCTCGCTCGCTCGCTCGCTCGCTGGCTGGCTCCTGCCAGCCCTCCGCCCCTCCTCCGCCACCCGCCGCCGGGTGGGATCGCGTCCCCCGCTTGCCCTCGGCCCCTGACCCTCGCCGCTGGAGAGCCCGCCGGCGCTTAGGGCCCAGCAGTGCCCGCCGGTAGCGCGCCAGCCAGCAGTGCCCGGAGCCCGAGCGCAGCCTCGAGGTAGGAGCCCGGGTTGGGGCGGCGAGGGGTACGCGCTATTCGGATCCTCTCGGAAATGCGCGCACGGAACGCTCCACAGCCTCCTATGGCTTCGGGGGAGGTGATCCTAAGTAATCCGAGGGGCTTAGAGCCCCGGCGGAGTGAAAACTGGGCGGACGGGACAGACTGGAGGGACCGAAGAGGCTGGAAACTGGGGAAACTGGAGCGACTGGGACAACCGGAGCGTTGGAACCCCGAGGACTGGGAGTACGGAAGTCCTGACCACCTGAGCGCCGGTGATCCGGAGAGGCAGCCGGCGGAAGGGGGAAGGAGGGTGTTTCAAGCCGCCTTCCCGCGTTGGAGAGCGGGAAGCAGGGAGTGCGCGTTCTTCTGTCTCCCTCCCGAAACCTTGTTGGTAGGCCATGCGTCCCAGGACTGGGCTCCCTCTCCTGTGTCGGGAGAGGCCACTTTGTGGAGCCTGGTTTGTTAGCCTTCCCACACCGTAGCCCCTGGGGCCGTTCTCAGGAGCCAAAAGCTATAGGGTCCCAGGCCTCACTGCTCCCGCCCAGCCCCTTCTAGGCTGCCCCGCCTGGGCCTGAGGCTCCATTCCTGCTGCTTCACCCTGTTCCTTTCTTGTGGTGAGGCAGCAGGAGCCTGAGTAGGCGCTCCAGTCCCCCTCTTTCTCCCTCTGCCAGACTACCAGGGCCACCTCCAGGGTCCCAGAGGCAGAAGGTGGTAAGAAGCTGTGGGAAGAAGTCCCTGCCCTAAATTACTGCGCCTCATCCTCCACCATCAGAGGAGGCCCAGGGACACAAAGTCCACACCTGGGGCAGCAGGGCTCCCAGGCCTTAGGGAGAGAGGCGATAAGAGGAGAGCCTGCAAGTCACAGATACGTGGTCAAGAAAGGGGTGGAGGTCTTTAGGTTCCCAGTCATTCAGGGAAAGAGAGAGGAGACCTGGTTCACAGAGGTACATACAGTAAATATTTGTTGGTTGAATGAATAAATGCATGTCTTTGTTAAGTCACTTCTCCAAATACTGCCTCAGTCTCCTCTTTTTTAAAATAAGAGGGTTGGCTTGAAGCAGTGGTTCTCAACACTTGGCTGCATGTTAGAATCATCTTTGGAGCTCTTAAAAATGATTCATGCTTAGAATGCATCCCCTTATATAATCTCTTTGGGCAATTCTTCCTTTTAATATCTGATTCTGGCTTTCCCTGGTATCCTCTGCTTCCCCCATTCTGACCCTGCATCTCTAAAGGGGTGGCAATTGTACCTTCCTGAGCTTGCTGGTAAGCTCTTCTCTCCCTGACAGCTTCTCTGGGGAAGCCGACCCCTCCTAGCTTCACATCGGGGTCTCCCCTCCCTTGGAGAAGGGCATGGGCAGCAGCCGGAGAGTTGGCTGGCACTAGTGTGGGTCCGGACCGGGAAGGGGTCTTAACTTACTCTGGTGGTGAGAAGTCCTAGAAACTGGCGCTGCAGCTGCACCCCCAGAGAGGTGAAGTCCCTGCCTGAGGGAAAGGGGTGGGGGCCAGGCAGGGAGCTGACCGGGAGTGGAGTAGAGCAGTGAGAATCTCATCCTCACTGAATATGCTTCCGGGATGGAATGAGGGCTCTTTTTCCAAAATCTCAGAATCTGCTTTGGGCTTTGGGAAGTCAGGTCTCCTTAAGCTTTGAGTTTCAGAAACAGACCACCTCGCTTCCCCCATGTGTGTCCTGAATTAAAGTAGGGAAGCTGAGATGGGTCTAGATCCTCCATCTGGGCTGGCAGCAGATCTGCTGGGGGAAATGCCACTGCTCCTTGCCTGGGTCTGGGCAGTTGGGGTGGGATGGTTTGAGAACTATACTGTAAGGGCAGCGGGTTAGCTCAGTCGGTTAGAGCGCGTTGCTACTAACACCAAGGTTGCCGGTTCCATTCCTGCATGGGCCACTTCGAGCTGTGCCCTCCTTTTTTTTTTTTTTTTTAATTTATTGGGGTGACAATTGTTAGTAAAATTACATAGATTTCAGGTGTACAATTCTGTATTACATCATCTATAAATCCCATTGTGTGTTCACCACCCGGAGTCAGTTCTCCTTCCATAACCATATATTTGAAGTGCCCTCCTTTAAAAAACAAAAACCCCAAAAAAAACTACTGTAGGTATATCTAACCTACCAGCCTTGGACCAAGCCAACTCCCAGGATAAGCTGGGTCCCATAGAAGGGATAACTAGAGCAAGGTAGACTTCCACCATCCTCTGCTCTTGGCTGAGAACCTCCCTTCCTCAACCCTTCCTAACACTTCCAAATTCTCTTAACTGATGATTAGTCCCCGCTCAGAGGTGCATTTCTCTTTCACCTGGGAGCCAGAGAGGGACACTTTGCAGGGAGAGGATCTAGGTTGAAATCTGTCAGTGAGCTAGCTGTTGACATTCCTCACTTCACCTCTTCTTTTCCTCCTTTAGGTCCCACCTGAGGTGCCCCTGACCGTCCCTGTCCCCCACCCCACCCAGAATCCCGGCAATGCTAACCGCTGTCTGTGGCTCTCTGGGCAGCCAGCACACGGACGCCCCTCACGCCTCCCCGCCGCGTCTCGACCTGCAGCCTCTCCAAACATACCAGGGCCACACGAGCCCGGAGGCCGGGGACTACCCCTCCCCGCTGCAGCCTGGAGAGCTGCAGAGCCTCCCGCTGGGCCCCGAGGTGGACTTCTCACAGGGCTATGAGCTGCCGGGGTCTTCCTCTCGGGTAACCTGTGAGGACCTGGAAAGCGACAGTCCCTTGGCCCCGGGACCCTTTTCCAAGCTCCTGCAGCCGGACATGTCACACCATTATGAATCGTGGTTCCGGCCGACTCACCCAGGTACAGAGGATGGCTCGTGGTGGGACCTTCATCCGGGCACCAGCTGGATGGACCTCCCCCACACTCAGGGCGCGCTGACCTCACCTGGCCACCCGGGGGCGCTTCAGGCTGGTTTGGGAGGCTACGTCGGAGACCACCAGCTTTGTGCCCCGCCACCCCACCCACACCCGCACCACCTTCTCTCAGCTGCCGGAGGGCAGCACCTCCTGGGGCCTCCCGACGGGGCAAAGGCCTTGGAAGCTGCCGCCCCAGAGTCCCAGGGGCTGGATTCCAGTCTGGACGGGGCAACCCGGCCCAAAGGTTCCCGGCGGTCAGTGCCCCGCAGCTCAGGCCAGACCGTGTGCCGCTGCCCCAACTGCCTAGAGGCGGAACGACTGGGGGCTCCGTGCGGGCCCGATGGGGGCAAGAAGAAGCATTTGCACAATTGCCACATCCCTGGCTGCGGGAAAGCCTACGCCAAGACGTCGCACCTGAAGGCGCACCTGCGCTGGCACAGCGGCGACCGTCCCTTCGTGTGCAACTGGCTCTTCTGTGGCAAGCGCTTCACACGCTCAGATGAGCTGCAGCGCCACCTCCAGACCCACACAGGCACCAAGAAGTTTCCCTGTGCCGTCTGCAGCCGGGTCTTCATGCGCAGCGACCACCTGGCCAAACACATGAAAACCCACGAGGGCGCCAAAGAAGAGGCTGCTGGGGCGGCCGCAGGAGAGGGCAAGGCCGGCGGAGCGGTGGAGCCCCCCGGGGGCAAAGGCAAGCGAGAGGCTGAGGGCAGTGCGGCTCCCTCCAATTGAGCTCCTCGGCACTGCCTCCCCCTAATTTCCCCTGGGGGCATCAGAAGAGAGCTCTCTGGCCTGATGCCCTTGGGGAAAGGCTTAAGTAAGAGGAGAAGGTGGTTATTTATTGAGAGGGAGGAAAAGTGGTGGGGGGGCCAGGGAGAAGGGGCACTGGGGGGTGATTTAGTCTCTGGGGCTGGACGGACGCGTTTGACTGTTTCGCTGGGCCGGGAGGAGCCGCGCCTACACCTCTGTTTTCCGTTGCTTCACTATTTCACTCACGACCCTGGGCTGGGCGTTGGGGTGGGGTCCCCCCAAGGAGGGTGGAGGGGGACCCGCTGGAGGAGACTATGCGTCCCCCAGCAAAAAGGAATGGGGCCGCCCTGGGCGCTGGGGGTAGCTGTCTGGACACGTCCTTAGCACCTAGGAACCCGGACATAAAAGCACCTCCGGAACCGCCCAGTGGCCTGGGTCCCTTTCATCCCCCTCATAGTACTTCTTGTAGGGTTTCCAGAGGGAGAGCTGAGATGGAGTAGGGAAGGCTGGGGGGTCCCCCTTTGGGAGGGGTCTCTATCGGGCTGGGATGGTTGTTGCTGTAGAAATAACTCCTTTGATGCACCTCCTTATTAATCCTTCCAGATCCAGTCTGATGGAGCCATGAAGGAAGAGGGGGAAAGGACCAGAATCTGAGACAGCTTCCCAGCCAGAACTATGGGGTGGAGGAGAGAGCTAGCTGTAGGGGGTTGAGCAAGGAAGTCCTTTTCTAAAATGAGAGAAAGGGATTTGGTGGGGAAATGGAAGGAACTAACCCCTTCCCTCTTGAACTTGCATTCAGTCCTTAACTCTTTGTCTTTATAAAAAATAAAGTTCAGTAGTCCACACCCCCCATTTGTTACCCCCCCCATCCCATGTAAGCTTTCAAGGCAGCCAGAAGCCTCCTCTCTAGAACTGATGTAATTCCTCATCCCAGGTGCCCCATCATTTGCCTTCCCTTGGGGATGGAAGAGGGTCACCTTGGTTTGCTGGGGGTGTCCCAGCAGAGGGACCTCCGGTGATTCCCACTCAGAGTGGAAGACTCTGTCTTTGCCTGGTCATCTCCTGTTCACCTGAGGTTAAGCTCCACTCTTTTTAAGCCCCACTTTTAGCTGGACCCTCCCCTTCCTCCCCTCCTCCCTGCCACTTGCAAGCCTTGACCCTCCTTTGGAGTGCGTGTTAAGAGGCTCCTTCGTCCCCACCTTCCATATGAAGGAGTTGTTCTTCCGCTGGAAGGGGTCTGCCTTCTGAGGTGATGTCTAGGAGGCTATCTCTGTTCCTTTCTTTAGATGCTAGAAATACATCCTGATTGTGATCATGAGTGGGGAAAGGGGAAGGGGAGAAGCCCAGCAGAAGGCTGAGCCCAGCAAAGGGAAGGAAGCCGATGGAAGGGTTTGGAGCTAGTGTGCTTTCCCAGGCTTGAGGCAGAGGCCATAAGGTTCCCCCCGACTTCCCCTTCCCCAGCCCTCTTTCTCCCCCCAGGGCCCTATGTGAGGATTAGTTGTGTATTGATTTTTAAGTTATAAGCAAAGGGTATTTTATTTAATATTAGGGCATGTGTGTGTGCATGTTGGGTGTACGTACGTGTGTGCACGTGTGTTTCTCTACTGAGCCTGGGGTCTCTAGCCAGGGAGACCCTATCTTGTTTTCCCCATCCAAGATCCTGGGGCCTAGGCCCACAGTGTCTCTTTCTCCCTTGGGGATGCTGGAGCCCAGTCCAAGGACTGGGAGTTCTACGGGAAATGGGGCTGGGATCTGGGTGGGAATATGTGTTTGTGTAGAAGGGAGCCCTTCTTGAAAGGGACAGGGTGACTCTCCCTGAAGGACTCGTGGGCCTGGGGTAGTTTAAGAAGTAATGCTCTTTCTTTATGCTCCCTCTTTTCCCTACCTCCTGCTAACCCAATAAGAGGTCCCTCTTCTTGCTGAGAGGGTTGGGGGCAGGAGAGTTGGCAGTGCCTGTAGGTTGCCTGGCCAGGTGGAGAGAGGGGGAGAGAGGGAGGGTACTTGGGTGTGGGATGTCTTTCTCCTCCACCCATCGAAACCAGCCACCCCCTCCCTGTGCCACCAGGACCGCCTTTCTCAGTGACCATTCTAAGGGGAACTCCTGAATGGGTGTTAGTGCTGGGGGGACATGGAGTTCCCCCTGTGGAGGCCCTGAGCTCTAAGGTGTCAGGTGTGGACTTTGGTTAGGTTTTCTTCTGCTCCCCCTTTTATAGATCTAGGTTGCTTGGCTGTCTGCCCCCTTCTAGGCAGCCCCCTAGAGGAGAAATGTAGGAATTTTTTCTTTAACTGCTGTGAACCCACTTTGTGGGGGGGGAGGGGGGGAGGAGGAAGAAACAGCCTGTGTTTTTTATGCCATAATAAAGTCATCAACCACATCATTGCTTCATTTGTCTTCCAGCTCGGGTTTCCTTTTTGACTCAGTGTCCCTCAGCAGTGAGGACCAGGCCGGCTGCAGGGTGGGGTGGACACTTCCCTTTGATCTTGCAGCCCTGGGCAACCTCATCTCTCTTTGTTTGGGGCAGAGCTGAGCTGATTGAAGGGTCCGATCCTGCCCCCGAGGTGGTTGGTGCAGAAGGAGGGAGGAGCTCCCACTGGGTTGGCAGCTGTGCAGACTGTCCCTCCCCGGTCTTCAGCTATGGGGATGAGGAGGTTCTAGATGTTTCCTTCCTCCTCCACATACAAGCCCCCTCTTTCCCCTCCCCTACCAAGAACGCTGGTTCCCTGCCTTCCCAGAGATAGCCAGCCTCTTGGCACCCTCACCCCACCCCCATGGGGGTGTGTGTTTCGACTGGTCCCTCTGGCTGTGAATGAGGTGGGGGTGACTGACAGCGATTTCTTCACTCGGAGTGATCCCTATCAGGAACAAGGCGATGAAAGGCAGCCAAGATATCTGATGGGCTCCCGCCCAGCTGGAAAGTATGAGGGAAAGGCTCCTACTGCAACTCCCAACTAGAGACCCGCCACAGTTACACAACCACGCTGTTCACAAATGCGCCCTCACGGGATCATGGAGCACCCTTGGATGTGCAGAAATGCCCATCTGTGCACTTTCCCAGGCTGCCCAATGCCTGGTATGCAGTTGGTGCCTAATTCATGTCAAATGAGTAAAAATCTCAGCTCCAGAGTCCTAAAGCTAGGTAGGTGGACAGCGGATCATTTGGGGATTCCAAGGGGGCAGGGTAGGTTATTGTGTTCTTTTACCTTCCTATCCTGCATTGCTTTTTGCCAAGATTATTCTTTTTCCCCTAGTGGGATTTCTATTTCCCCCATTCTAACCCTAACCCAATTTCTCAGAGCCAAATTTGGTACCCAGTGTGGCTCACCCCATCACATGTTTGGGAGAGTTTCGGGTCAAAGTCCACCTTGGGATGGGCATCAGAATGATTTAGGGGTCAGAGGAAACCAGACTGGTCTGGGGGCCAAATGCTTATTTCCATCTGCTGCTGCATTTAGAAGGCTGGGAGGAGGAGGGACAGGCGTGTTTTCCTGTGACCTCATGCCTGCCCCACTCCTTGGGGCGCCTCTTTTGTCTTCCTGGTTCTGGAGGAGTTAGACCCCAGGAACCTGGTGAGTCCTTTCCTCCCTTTCCCCCATCACTGCCCCCAGGGACAGAAGGGCAGCTGTGGGGCCTGCTGGGCCTGTCTGGGCAGGGTTGGGGCCGCCCCTCCTCCCCTTGCAGCTCCTCCCGCTGACCTGCATTCTTAGCGGGGGCCTTTGGTGGGGCTCTGACGCTCACTTACGCTCTTTGCCTTGGCAGCAATGCTGCCTGGCTGGCCTGGCCCCCTGATGGAGCCCAGGGCCACCTCTGACCCCTCATATCTGGCGCCTCCCGCAGGACAATCCTGGAGGGTTTGGGAGGGAGGGAGGGAAATCAGAACATCTGGACTGACCCTCTGGGCGACATCTCCTGGCCGCCATCCCCTCTCCTGGACAGTGGGAGTAGAATTCCTCTAGGGTGGGTGAGTGAAATCAGGAATGGGAAAGTGACTGAGAAGCAGACAGCCAACCCACGCCTCTCCTCCTGCCTTTCCATGCCCCACAGCGGGTGGCTGGGGAAGTGCAGGAGGTTAACCGGCTTTCCTGCTGGCCCTTTCGGTGCTCATGTTAGCACACAGCCTTGATGTTTGCTCCTGGGATGACATCCAATGGCAACCCCACCACCCCTCCCCAACATCTCACCCAAGCAGTCTTCACCTCCCTGTTAATCTTAGTGAGCCTGACTGTTCAGCATCCCAGCAGTGTAATTTGAAAAGAATCTCAGGAACCAAACAGTCCAGTTGTTCCCACCCAGTAGAGGGCATATTAGAATCACCTGTGGAGGTTTTCAAGCTATCCCAATTCCCTCCCCAACACCCCACCTGGCCATGCCCCTTGGGGGTGTATTAGAGCAGTGCTTCTTAAACTTCACACCGGGGTCTTGTGAACATGCAGCTTCTGACTCAGTAGGTCTGAGATGGGGCCTGAGATTCTACAATTTTCACCAGCTTTCAGATGATGCTGATAATGGCAGTCTGAAAACACTTTGATAGCAGAGTATTAAAGTATTGTGTTGTGCAGTGGGAGTTGTGTGGTTGAAAAATAACCCTTCTTCACTCCACCCATGGTTGAGAATCACCGATCTAGTCCAATGCCTTCATTTGCCACTGGGAAAACTGAGGCCCTCGCAGAGAAGTGACTTGCTTGAAGAGACCCCACAGATGTGTAAGAGAAGCAAGATGAGATGGCAGTATGCAGTTCTAGGTAATGCTCCTCCCTGCCTCCAGCCCAGCTTCTAGGTCATTTTTCTTTGCAAGTGGCAGTCCCCTTTGTGAAAGTGAAGCCCATATTCCTGGAGACAGCATCCTCTCAGGACTCAGCCGTGTATGTCTGGACTCAGTTAGGAAATATCTCAGATTTCCGAACCTCCCAACAGCCTTCTCTGGCAGGTCTCCAGCCATCACTGAGCCTACAGCCTGCCTCTTGGGAAAGCCTTGGCCTCTGCCTTCGTTCCCATCCCAGGAGTGACCACAAGCTCAGATGCTGTGGCCAGGACTCGGAACAGCAGCCCAGATTTGTTGGCAGATGGATGTGGGAGAAGTAGATAATCTGCAGTTCCTGGAGGGCTCCACAGAGCAAAAGGGTGTGAGATGCATTGGCTTAAATGCTGGTTATGGAGATGGTTTATAGAGGGAAATGACCTACGCCTCCTGGCCTGATCACTTATTATTTTTTTTAAAGATTTTATTGGGGAAGGGGAACAGGACTTTATTGGGAAACAGTGTGTACTTCCAGGACTTTTTTCCAAGTCAAGTCGTTGTCCTTTCAATCTTAATTGTGGAGGGTGCCGTTCAGCTTCAAGTTGTTGTCCTTTCAGTCTTAGTTGTGGCGGGCGCAGCTCAGCTCCAGGTCCAGTTGCAGTTGCTAGTTGCAGGGGGCGCAGCCCATCATCCCTTGCTGGACTCCAGGAATTGAACCGGCAACCTTGTGGTTGAGAGCCCACTGGCCCATGTGGGAATCGAACCGGCAGCCTTCGGAGTTAGGAGCATGGAGCTCCAATTGCCTGAGCCACCGGGCCGGCCCTTGATCACTTTTATAGATCTTATTGAGGAGGTGGGTGGGCACCAGCCTGGAATTGTGCCTTTGGAATTCAAACCAGGGCACAAGTAGCTGAGGTTCTTTCTTAATCTCCAGGTGCCCCAGCAGTCCCAGCTCTCTATTAAATCAGGCCGGTTTTTCTTTCCTCCCTTTTCACGTGGGCTCCCTTTTACCTCCAGCTCCCACTCCCTACAGTGATCCCCACTGGCGCTGATTCGCAGCTTTTATCCGGCGCGACAGCTGCGCCCTGGAAGGGCAGGCAGCCAGGCAGGTCTTGGGAGTCCGCTCCACTCCAAGAAGTGGTGCTGGCGTGCGCCCTGGTGGAAGACAGCGGAACTTCAGGTGCTCGGTTCCGGCTCCGCCCCTGCGGGTCAAGGCCTTCCAGGTCACCTGGGAGCCTCTGTCCAATGGGAGGGACCTGACCCTAAACGGAAGCATTGGAGCCCGGGACTAAGCTGGGCATCTTGGAGGGAGAAAGGGTGAGGAACATAGAGTGTTCGGGAAGCCAGAGGATTGTACAGAAAGGGGGCGTGGGACTCTTGGAGAGGGGCGTGATAGCTAGGAGATCCCACGAAGGGCCAGGACTCTCAGTAGGGCCGGCCCCCGGAGCCTGCAGGGTCTGTGCCCTCCTGCTGACTCCCAAGTCTGGAGTTTGGGGAGAAAGTGGGTGCCTTTGTTAGCGCATGGCGCATCGAGTGTGCATGGGGTGCTGAACATCCAGAACTTGAGGGGAGTGTCTTCCCTGAGTGTCTGTTTGCACATATTGGGAGAGGAGCCCTCTAGGACTGAGTCCTGTCCAGGATGGTGGAGAGGTGTCATGAAAGGGACACACTCATCTCCATCTTTCCCCAGATGGCATTGTGGAGCCCTGACACCCCATGTTCCTGCGACTGCTTTGTCTCGGTGCCTCCGGCCTCTGCCATCCCAGCTGTGATTTTTGCTAAGAACTCAGACCGACCCAGAGACGAGGTTCAGGAGGTGGTGTTTGTGCCAGCAGGCACTCACACCCCTGGGAGCCGACTCCAGGTGGGTTAGGCCTTATGGGGTGCCAGGAGGTGGCAGATACAGGCATTCTTTTAAGAACTTTCTCCTCTCCTTTCCACACCTGGGAAACTGCCAGATGTGGTAGAAAGAGCATGAACTTCAAGTCTACCAGCCTGGACCTAGCCTATTATTTAACTTTTGTCAACCTCAGTTTCCTCATCTGTAAAATGGGGATAATAAGACCTTCCTTAAAGGGCTGTGTAGGCCAGCACTTTGTTGTTACCTCCTCCTTTCTAAGTGGACTCTCCCTTTCTCCTCCCTTACTTGCAGTGCACCTACATTGAGGTGGAACAGGTGTCGAAGACCCATGCTGTGATCCTGAGCCGCCCTTCTTGGCTGTGGGGGGCTGAGATGGGTGCCAATGAGCATGGTGTCTGCATTGGCAACGAGGCTGTGTGGACCAAGGAACCAGTTGGGGAGGGGGAAGCCCTGCTGGGCATGGATCTACTCAGGTGTGGCCCCTGCCCTCCCTCATCCTGTGGACACACCAGAAATCTGGGGCTGAGTACTGACCCAGGCTATTCTCTCCTCCAAGCCAGGTTCACAAGGGCCTCCTTTATGCCCACCTTGCCTTGGTGTCATTGCCAGGAAGGCTGCCCCTGTCCCTCCTCTCTCCTGGCCCCATCCACAGTCTAGTAAGGAGCTCCCAAATGTGGCCACCTCTGGGCCTCTCTTGGCCCAGAAATAGGGCAGTGGTTTTAAATTTCTTCTCAATAGAAGTAAAGTGTTTGTCACATAGAGTCCAGATTTATAAAACCAATAAAAGTGGAGCAGCTCTGAATGAAGACAGGTTGGGGGGGCACTTCTCTCTCTGAGACTGTTTCAGGCCTTTTCATGGAACCCTCGGAAATAGCTTGAAAACCATTGGAATAATTGTGCAATGTTGGCAAATTCTCTATGTGACTTGGGTCTGTCACCAAATCTCTTTGGGTCTCTTTGGTCCACTGTAGTTTCTGCCACCAGCCACTAATATCCCACTGCCCTCTCTTTGTGTCAGGCTGGCTTTAGAACGGAGCAGCTCAGCTCAGGAGGCCTTGCATGTGATCACAGGCTTGCTGGAACACTATGGACAGGGGGGCAGCTGCCGGGAGGACACCACGCCATTCTGCTACCATAACACCTTCTTGCTGGCTGACCGGACTGAGGCATGGGTGCTGGAGACGGCGGGGAGGCTGTGGGCTGCACAGAGGATCCAGGGTAAGGGGCCCAGTGCTGGGGTCTGTCTCCCAGAGGTGTCCCCTTCTCCCAGCCTTGGGATGGGGGTGGGAAAGAGGGTGGTGACAGGGAAGGCCCAATCCAGGTGTAAACCTCTCAGGTGGCAGGGCCATCCAGGGAGATGGGAAATGAGCCCACTGGGGAACTTACCCTCCCCCATCACTTAGTTAAGTCTCCTTGTGCTCCAGCCTGCCGCTTCCTCTGGGAAGCCTTCCTGGACTCCCCTGTGGTAAAGTTTCCCCCTTATATGCAAGCAAGGGCCTCTTCATCGCACTTACCACAGTTGCAAATTCACATTTATTTCTGTGATTCTTTTGTCTGTCTCCCCCTCCACAAGGGTAGGTTTGTTCACCATTGTGTTCTCAGCTTTTCGCTGAGTGCTTGGCACAGAATAGGTGTTTAACGATAAATGAGTGACCCCCACCTACTCCACAGAGGGGGCTCGCAACATCTCCAACCAGTTGAGCATTGGCACAGACATCTCAGCCGAACACTCGGAGCTTCGGACCCATGCCAAGGCCCAGGGCTGGTGGGGTGGCCAGGGCACATTTGACTTCGCTCAGGTCTTCTCCCTGACCCAGCAGCCCGTGCGCATGGAGGCTGCCAAGGCCCGCTTCCGGGCTGGACAGGAGCTGCTTCAGCAACAGCAAGGTCAGAGAGTGAACGGGATGAGGGCCAGGAGGGCCATGGCAGTGCCAGACTCTCTCCCCTCCTACAGATTCTGGGGGCTTGGTCTGAGGCCGGAGGTCCCCCTTCTGCCCTGGGGGCCCCCTTATCCTGTCCTCCTTGGTAGGGGGCATCACGGCAGAGGTGATGATGGGCATCCTCAGGAACAAGGAGAGTGGCATCTGTATGGACTCTGGGGGCTTCCGCACCACGGCCAGCATGGTGTCCATTCTGCCCCGGGATCCCATACAGCCCTGCATCCATTTCCTCACTGCCACACCGGACCCATCCAGGTGAGAGAATGAGGCTGGGGAGAGGATGCCAGGCAGGGGAGATGGAGGGATGTGATAGCCCTCAATCCTTCCATCTGTGTCCAATTAGGTCAGTTTTCAAACCTTTCATCTTCGGGGTAGGAGTGGCCCAGGCCCTCCAGGTGTTGTCCCCCACTTTTGGAGCACAGGACCCCGTTCGGACCATGCCCCGATTCCAGACTCAGGTGGATCGCCGGCACACTCTCTACCGTGGACACCAGGAGGCCCTGAGGCTGATGGAGCGTGACCAGGTAACCCCAAGGGAATAGGAGCTGCCCTGGAGGGATAACTCACCTTCCCCACCCCCTAATGGGACTCTGGAAATATGAAGGGACCTGGAAATGGAGAGACTCCAGGCTGGGGAGAGGGGTCTCTCCCTTCAAAACCAGCTGCCCGGGAGAATGTCCAGTGGTCTGTCCTTTCTCCAGCTGTGTGAGACAGCAGACATGCCTCCCTTAATTGGGAGGGAAACCTGTCCTTGGACCTCATCTCTGCCTTTCCCGGGCAGGATCAGGGGCAGCAGCTGCGGCAGAAGCAGCAGGATCTGGAACAGGAAGCCCTGGAGGCTGTGCGGGGTCTGTTGGCTGGGGAGTGGGCCCCACCCCCCCAGGAACTGGGTGGCCTCTTCCAGGCCTTTGTGGAGAGGGAGAGTCAGGCGTATGCCTGAGCACTGCAGTTCCTCCCAGCCTGGGCTGGGGTGTACAGGCTGGGGGTGAACGTCGGTCCCCTGGGGTAGTGGGATCAGAGCTGTGTCTTCACGCCCCCAGCCTTTTTCTGAGGGGTCAGCTTGGCCTTTGCCTTAATAAATGTGTTTTATTTATGACGTGTGTTACTGATTGCTCCCCCTGAGATGCCCCAGTGAGGTGAAAGACATCTTCAGGGCCTGGAGACACTTTATTGGGACAGGCTCCTGCCACAGGTGAGGGCTCTGAGGAGGCGGCAAGGCCCACTCCGCTCCTTGTTCTTGCCCCGTGTTTGTTCCTGTGGCTGCACTTCATTTCTTGATTCTTCTGGTCATAGTTTTGGTTGTGCTGGGGGCCCCAGCCAGAGAGGCCTTGGGGGCTACAGCTGCTCTGGCCCCCTTCCTTGCCTGGACAGTGCTTTGGGGCCCACTAGAAACCAGATGGCATAGTTTCTTGGTGGCACAGGAGGCTTGTGGCAAGGAGGTGGGCTCATGGGATGTCTCCTTCCTCTGCCTGGGAGTGACTATAGGGCTGTTGTCCCCAGCCATGGACCTCCCGGGCAGCAGGGGGAGCTCAGTGAGGACAGGCTGTGTCTCCATCCTCAGGAGGTGCTCCGTCAGGGCTGCCTGCTGCCTCTGTTCCTTGTGCCTGCTCATGTCCTGCTCTAGCTCCTTGAGGAAGCCTGTGAGGGCCAGGATGGTGGGTGTCAGATAGAGCCTGGTCCTGGCGGGAGGGCCCCTGGGCTGAGGGAGAAGGTCTCTGGCTGAGCTGAGCAAACTGCCATCCCTAACAGGAAGGCACCTGAGGCTGGGGTGGCCCTGGCTGCATTGTCCTCCTGCAGCCCAGATGCTGATCTGGGCTTGGGGCCGCTTTCCCAGACCCCGCAGGGCAGGGGTGAGCTCTGGGGGGCTGCAAGCCTTAGAAATCAGGGTCACCTCGCTCTGAGCAGAATGGGCCACTCAGCTCCGGGAACTCCTCATCCGAGGCTTCATCCTCCTCGTCCGAGGTCCAGCGCTCCGACACAGGCTGTCCATCCAGGTCCAGGAGCAGTGGCAGGGCTCTTGTCACCAGCTTCCTGCAGAGAAGAAAGCAGAGGTTACGCAGGAGGGCACCACTGGGTGTGGAGCCTGGGAGGATGCGCAGACACAGTCACAGCACCCACAGTGAGAGGGAAGATGGGCCCGTGGTCAGCCCCAAAGAGCTAAGGGCTGGCTCCATTTGGAGTTACAAGGGTGAAAGGGGAAAAGTGGCTGACTTGAGCTGGGGTGGGGAAGGAGAAGGTGCCATGTGCCAAGACTACACATTTGTAGGCTGAGAAGCAGCCCCCACAGAGATAGTAAGAGGAGTTCAGCCATCACCGCTTTTTTCCCACCTTCAATTCCTCCTCACCTGTAGCCATCCTGGTTGGTGCAGCAGTTTCCAGCCAGGTTGAGGATGAGAAGGCTCTGGGGGAACTCATCTGCTCACACCAAAGTGGGGGAATGAGGTCCTCATACCCACCTTCCAGCCCACAGCCACTGTCTCTGCACAACCCCCAGAACCCCTGGAGATTGTGCCATTAGTGCAAGCACAGGGAGATGGGGGCAGAGAAGAAGGAGGGCTGTGCACAGAGCCAGGGTGAGGGCATTCCTACCCAGCTTGAGTTGTTCTATCAGGTTCTTAGAAAGGTCCAGAAACTGGAGGTGTAGCAGGTCACGGAGGTTTTCCACCTGCCTGATTTGGTTTCCTGCCAGAGACAGGAAGCTGTAGGGGAAGGGAGGGGTGCAGAGAAAGAGCTGAGTCACAGAACAGCTGAGGAAAGGAAGAGGGCACCAGGCACTTGGGCCCCTGGGTAGGCAGCTGGATGACAAGGTGGGGCACATGGCCTTCTGGGATGAGAAGCAGAGCTAGGCTCACTGGATCCTCAGCTGATAAGCTAGGCTTGGAGAGGTTTGAACCAGTTATGGGGGGTGTTACCAGGTTTCTTCCCCTTCACCCTCTCCCTTCTCCCCACCACCCTGCCTGAACCCTGGCACCACATACCGCAAGGAGGGGATGCAGGCCAGGTTTTCAATTCGCTGGATCTTATTCTGCGAGAAGAAACCAAGGTGGGGAAACCAAGCTGAGGTTAGCTGGGTGGGGGAACCTTTAAAGGGACAAAGCCCCAAGACCATGTCTACTCTGGCACTTGGGAATGATGACCCCAGTCCCTGAACTGGTTGTCACTGCTTCGATATGATTTGCTTTCTCCAGGTGGATGGTTAAGGGCGTAAACTTGGGGCTAGCTAAACTTGATTAAAGTATACCCTGCTCACCCCACAACCAGAGAGTGACCTGGAAATAAGAGAAGGAAACCAAAGCTCCACAGGGAAATGGAAAAGGCCTTGGTAGGGGGAAGATTGCATACATGGAGGGAACAGGAACATACAACATTTCGATTTGTCAAGTTTCTCTGCGGAAAGTTTCAGGGAGCTGGGTATATTCAACCTGGGTGAGGCAGAAAGGTCAATCAACACCCCCGCCCCCTCCCCACTGACAAACAGCCTTCAAGGTTCTGAAGGTTCTGGTTCCCTCTTCTTCAAAATAGGAAATGGGCTTGAGCTAGATAACATGAGAGATTTATGGTAGATACCAAAAAGAGCTTTTAGACTAAGAAAAGTGTCTGACAAAAAACAGTGATTCAAGAACATGATCAAGATCTCTTTTGGGAGGATTGGTCTTTCAATTCAGGAGAATTCCTCGTTTATCTGGGAATGATTTCTATGACAGTCTGCCTGTCCAAACACCAGGGAATGGGCAAGATGACCTGGTTGGCTCCTTTCAGATTAGACAGACTTGAACCACAGGGAGCAAGTTGGGAGGAAGGGCAGGGGGCAAGAAATTACCGCTTGCAGATAGAGGCTATGAAGATTCTGGAGGCCTTCTAGGTTCCTGATAGTGGTAATCCCCTCCCGGTCCAGGCGGACAGTCTGTAGTTCAGCGAGTGTGTGAAACCTGGGAGAACGGTCAGTAGGGTGATATAGCAGAGTGCCACTTGTGTGGTCTCTTAGCAGGGAAGATGGGAAGAGGGGAAGAATAGGGAAAGAAAGGTGTTTCAAGAAGGACTGGATGGCTAAGTGACTTTGATCAGATGTCAGGAACACCTTCTTGACTCATGAGCTGGTACCCAGATCATGAAATTGGATTGACTTGGAGACCTGGATCTCTGTCAGTAGCACTGGAAGGATCAGAGTGAGAGAGAAGTCAGGGCCCTTTAACTGGGAACCTTGGTGATGGCAGCTTACAGTTCCTGGAGAGACTCGGAGGCAAAGGAAGCCTTCCTCGATGGTGGAGGCAGGGGCTGGGATGAGATGAGACAATCTTTGCAGGAAGACCCTTTCTCACCTCCCTTTTGAGTGGTCCATGGAGGGAAAAATCAGTTGTTCCATCCACCCATTCATTAATTCTACAACATTTACTGAGTGCTCACTAGAGATAAATGAGAGAGCCCTTGCCCATTACTATTAGGGAAGCAGGCCAAACATCTATGACAAGTGGATGACAGAGCCAAATACAAGAGACTAAGGTAATATATAGTCCATACACTGAGTCCAGAGTAGGGGAATCAGGGAATACTTCCTGGAGGAGGTGACATGAGTAGGAGTTAGCCAGCAAGACGAGAGGGGGATGAGGAGAAAGCATTTCAAACAGAAGGAATAGTGTGTGCAAATCCAGCCCTTCTCGAACTTTAATGTGCCCATGAATCCCTTGGGGGTCTTGTTAAAATGCAAATTCTGATTCAGTAGGTCTGGGATAGGCCTGAGGGTTTTCATTTCTAACAAGCTCCCAGGTGATGCTGATGTTGCTGTGCCCCTCCCTCCCTCCCCTCCAGCACCACTCTGAGTAGTAAGGTACTAAGGTGTGAGAACATGGGGTCTTAGAGGAATTGCACACTTGTGGAGAATGGCAAGAAATAAGGCTGAACGGGCAGCAGGGTCAACTCATGCTAAGGTGTTTGGATTTTATCCTGGAAGCTTCTATCAGGGAGTGCCTGATCAGATTTGTCATGTGAAATGATCACTTTGGCAACAGTGAGGGGAGCCTAGACTGGGCTCCAGGAGGCTAATTAGGAGTTTCTCCAGAGGTGATGACAGCCTTATTTAAGGCAGTTGAGTGGGCATGGTGGAAAAGAAATAGAACGATTTTTAAGGAGGGAAAATCAATTGGACATTACCACTGATTAGATGTGGAGTAAGAGAGGGACAAAGATTAGCTGACGAGACAGCACAGCTCTGGGGACTGGTCGTTCTGTGTTTCAATCTTACAGCAAGCACCCTTATCTCGCCCGTGCACTCACATCTTCTCTGACAGATCCTCATCCTCAGGGAAGGTTAAGTTACGTTTCGTGATAAGGGCTTCAGTAATGCACATGCCCCCTTCCTCTGGACCCTGGGCAAGCTTGGCTGTGAAAAGATGGGTCCAACTGTTACATTTCCTTATTTTTGGAGACCTGACCCGACTGTTATCCAACTGTTCTACTCACCATCCCGCCTCCCTACTCACCTCCAGGCATGATCTAAAGGCTGCTGGGCCTGGGCCGGGATTGGAACGAAGAGCAGAGCAGCTTGGACAGTCCTGAGGATGGAATCCAGGATGATGTGAAGAGAGAAACTCAGAAACTTAGGGGACAGGGGTTGATTTAGAGCGAATTATTGAGGTGGGGTAGAAGACAAAAGTAAATCGAAGTGGAGAGTCTGGAGTTTGAGGGGTGTAGAGGGGCTCTGCTGGCCGCAGACTGGGGGAGGGCGGTGTATGCAGTTGCCGGAGACCAGTTCAGTGGAGTCAGGCGTCGTTGCTAGGAGACTGGACGCCAGGTGGGGCGTGGGGGGAGGGCTCTCAGTTGCGGGGCTCAGCGCATGCGGATTACTGCTCCAGCCGGCGGGTCCGCCCACTGCTTCCGGCCCCACAATCCTTAGCTCCTTCCGTCTCGCTGGGGTCCCGTCTATCCTTCCGGTGGCAATGGCTGCGTCGGTGGCTGGGATGCTGCGAGGGGGTCTCCTGCCCCAGGCGGGTAAGGAGCGGCCCAGGTCATCACGGCACGTTACGGCCGGTGCTCTCTAGTCCTCGTCTCCCCATCTCTACGACTGATCCCCTCCGTAATCTCTGACCCCAGACAACTCCCGATGACCTCAGCTAGATCGCCGGCCTCCTTCCCCAATCTAATTCCCTGTGATTCCACAGACTCTAGTAATAACCGCGACACAGCAGCAGCGTCGACAACAACCACATTTGTCGACAACCGCATTTTCTACGCCGCAGTCCCCCTGCCTTCTTTGGGTTTCTGTAATCCACCACCCAGGTTTTGCTCGCTTCCAGTTTGCTTAGACCACTCCCCGCCCCGACCTTGTCTTTTTAAGGTCTCAGCCTACATGTCACCTCAGTCCTGCCCTCGCCACCCTCTGCAAAGCAGGTTTCCCCTGTTAAATCTACCTTGTGCCCTGTTTATTGACGCCTTAGCCCATCACAGTCTATAATTTTGCATTTGTTTGTTATCTCTCCATTAGCATTTAAACTCCATCAGGGCAGAACCATGTTCATTCAGCATAGCTAACAGGTGTATTAGTACCTGACATTTGGCATTCAATAGGTATTTGTCTAATGAATGATACTGCGCACTTACTACAGGCCAGGCATAGTGATAAACGCTTTACATGTATCATCTCATTTAAATCTTAAGCATCTTATGAAGAAGGCATCCTCAAGTGACTGGTCAAGGTCACAGCTAGTAAGTGGCAGAAGAGAGATTAAAATATGGTTCCATCTGATCTAGAGCCTGTGCTCTTAACAGTTAGGTTATGTGACCGCTGGTACTCTCCAGGCTGTCTGACTGTTAGAGCCACCTTCTAGCTGAACTTTTCCCAGAGATCCCATCCTAGATGGGAAAGACTGAAAGGGGGAAGCTCTAGCTTGGGTTTTTTTGTCGAGGATGAAGGGTTCACTTTGGCTCAGTACTTTGGAGTGGTTCCTTTGTCTTTTGAAGGGTGCTCTCCAGCAATGCCTGCAAACAAGTAGAGTGGAGGGAAGGGAGACTTGTTTGGGGGAGCTGTGAGGGCGGTGTAACGTTTTTTCCCTCTTGCTTCAAATCATGGGAGAAGACTTCAGAGCATTGCTTAGAGAAGTGTTTGTCAAACTTCAGCATGCATCAGCATCACCTGGAAGGCTTGTTTAAACACTGTTTGCCGGGCTCCACTCCAGAGCTCCTGATTCAGTAAGTCTAGAATGGGGCCTGAGAACTGGTATTTCTAAGAATTTCCCGGTGGTTGCTGATGTTGCTGGTTGGGGGTGGGGGCACACTTTGAGAACCACTGATTTAGACCAGAGGTTGGCAAATTATGGCAGGGCTAGTCCATGTGTTTTTTTTTTGTTTTTTAAAGACTTTATTGGGGAAGGGGAACAGGACTTTATTGGGAAACAGTGTGTACTTCCAGGACTTTTTTCCAAGTCAATCTTAGTTGTGGAGGGTGCTGTTCAGCTTCAAGTTGTTGTCCTTTCAGTCTTAGTTGTGGAGGACGCAGCTCAGCTCCAGATCCAGTTGCCATTGCTAGTTGCAGGGTGCGCAGCCCACCATCCATTGTGGGAGTCGAACCGGCAACCTTATGGTTGAGAGGACGCGCTCCAACCAACTGAGCCATCCGGGAGCTCAGCGGCAGCTCAGCTCAAGGTGCCATGTTCAGTCTTAGTTGCAGGGAGTGCTGCCCACCATTCCTTGCAGGACTCGAGGAGTTGAACCGGCAACCTTGTGGTTCAGAGCCCACTGGCCCATGTGGGAATCCAACCGGCAGCCTTCGGAGTTAGGAGCACGGAGCTTTAACTGCCTGAGCCACCGGGCCGGCCCTAGTCCATGTTTTATAAATAGAGTTTTATTGGAACTTAGCCACATCTATTTGTTTATATATTATCTATGGCTGCTTTTGTGATACAGTAACAGAGTTGAGTAGTAGTGACAGAGACTATTTGGCTCTTAAACTTGAAATATTGGCTATTTGGCTATTTAAGAAAAAGTTTGCTCAACCCTCTCCCCATCTCCCTTTTTTTAATGTGTTCAAATACTTTCTCTTTGGTTCTCATCTTTTTTCCTCATCTCTGTGCATAAAGAAGCACTGGAGTGATGGGAGCCTCAAAGGATCAAGCAACTGACCTACGGTCATCCATTAAAAGAGAAGGTTTGGGGATTCAGGATTTCTGGCAGGAAATGTTTCATCTCACTCTTACACTGAGTCTAGCTCTGTGAGCCATGGTTATTTCTGCCTAGAGGGTGGGCTTTGTCTCCATCTGGGGCAGACTGGATCTCATTGCACTACCATTTCTCCTCCCAGGTCGGCTGCCCACCCTTCAGACTGTCCGTTGTGGCTCCAAGGCTGTTACCCGCCACCGTCGTGTGATGCACTTTGAACGGCAAAAGCTGATGGCTGTGACTGAGTATATCCCCCCCAAACCTGCTGTCAATCCAAGATGCCTAACACGTCCTTCCAGGCCCCCCCAGGAGGTGAGGAGGAGAGTGGTCATGTCACTTGATGGTGGGATGGTGGATTAAAGTGATCTTGTTTCTGTGGCCGTAATGAAGTAGGACTCCAGGACACAATCATCCACATCATTACTTACTTACTTTGACCCCGTGACCCAGATGCTTTAAAATGGAATCTGCACTTGATTTGGCATTAGTCTTTGGGCTCTGTGGATTGGATGGGCCTCCTGAATTTCTTTCAGTCTTTACTTGTCTCCAGAAATATGTGTGTGAAAGCTATCCAAGCAGGTGGAGGGAGGGGATAGTATCTCTCTCCCGTCTTGAAGTACTTGAAGTTTCCATGTTTTCCTAGAAGAATGATAGGGATTTTCTGTTCTTATAATGGAACAGAAAGACCAGTGGGGAATTTGTGACTTTATGGTGTTTCCTGTTATTGTAATAACTAATAAATTCTAGTTTTAGTTTGGCTACTGCTGCGGAAGGACTATTTGGCTGTCCTCTCCAGCAGTGGCTGGGATGTGGGTAGGTGAGCAGCAACTGCAGCCTGAGTGATTTAGGTCAGATGTCAAACACTGATGCAAGAGGTTAATGAGTTGTTTGGCCGAGATTCCTCAAGGACTTAATGGTTGGCCAGAAACCACGCATCTGGGTTTTCTCCCCGTGAAAGCAAAGAGCTATCTGAAATGAGCCCTGAAAGGTCAACCTGTAGAGTGCTTGACAAACCATGTTTTAATGTCTGGAATTCTTTCAGCAGGATTTAGCTGTTGCCCAACCAGAATTGACTGATAGAAAAATGGATTGATAGCCCCCAATTCAGACAACAGTGGAGTCATTAGATGGAATTTTCCTACACGAGTTTATCCCCCCATAATTTTTCTTAAGCCAATAGTGCTTGCTACCTCATAATTATAGAAGACTAGAACAGCACCATGCAGTAGAACTTTCTGGGATGATATTCTACATTTGACTGTCTATTGAGCACTTGAAATGAGGCTAGTGTGACGGAGGATCTGAATTCTTAATTGTATTTAATTTTAATTAATTTAAATGTAAATAGCCACATGTGGCAAGCAGCTACTGTATCGGACAGGGAAGATCTAGAATCTAGATTTAGCACCATAGTGAATCTTCCATATTTTACCTTGTATGTATTAATATTTTCATGGAATTCTGCAAAGAGCACCATGACTTCCAGGTACTCCACTAGTTCAATAAATTTTAGAACCATTGCTGTGGTATATAAAAATAAAAATCTCCTACACAGCGTTTATGGAGATCTGTGAATATATTCTCAGGTTCACAAGTTCTCAACTTTGAGAAACAGTGTCTTAAGAAAATGAAGTCTTGTTCTGTGAAAATGCCTCAATTTTGAATTAACACTGCAAAGGAGTTATTTTGTATTTATAGTTGGTAAAGCAATTCAACATGAGTATAGTGTCAGAGGGATAATTGAAGTAATTTTGACAACATTATTGTCAAATAATGTTGACTGGGTCAGACTGCTGACCAGTTTGCGGGGGACTGAGTATTCTCAAGTTTGAGAAACACCACTCTAAAGACTGCAGTTATCTAACGAAAGTGAAAGGATAGAGAGGGAGATGGAACGTGTCTCTGAGAGTCAGGGGCCCAACTGTCCTGCCTGTACCCTGATCTTCCCCACATTTTGGCATCACTGGAAGTCCAGCACCCACCCCTGAGGGAGTAAGGGGTGCAAGGAGAAGAGGCAGCTTATGTCCCCTTGGTCATCCCTTCCTGACTTCAGGAGACTGGCCTCATCCGGCTCCTCCGTCGGGAGATAGCAGCTGTTTTCCGAGACAACCGAATGATAGCTGTCTGCCAGAATGTGGCCCTGAGTGCAGAGGATAAGCTTCTTATGCGGCACCGGCTACGGAAACACAAGATCTTGATGAAGGTCTTCCCTAACCAGGTAGGGAGCGGCCCTACTCATGGGCCCTGCCTGTGTTCCCCCTCCCCCGCCAGCTCAGACCCCAGCATCTCTCCCTCCATAGGACACTTCAACTGCTCCACTGTACCAGCAAACCTCTAGTCTGGGGCCTAAACTGCAGTCCGGGAGGAGACCTTCAGCCTGATACCGTCTGTGACCATGGTGGGCGGCTCTTCCTCCCACTCATCCCCAGTAAACCCTGCTTTCCTGGCCTTCCAGGTGCTGAAGCCCTTCTTGGAAAATTCCAAGTACCAAAACCTGCTTCCCCTTTTTGTGGGGCACAACCTGCTGCTGGTCAGTGAAGAGCCCAAGGTCAAGGAGATGATGAGAATCTTGAAGGGTGTGCCTTTCCTGCCACTGCTAGGTGAGTAAGCACCCTGCCGCCGGTTGGTGAGGTAAAGGGAGCAGGTGCTACAGGAGCCGGGTGCCTACCGTCTGCTGGGCATGAGTGAGTGAGTGAGACCATGGACAACCTCTCACAGAGGGGCCCTGAGTCCACAGCACCATTTGTTAGGGCGGCCTGTCATTCTAACACCTGTGTGGGCTCAGCTGCCCGGCATCACTTCTGCACTGGAGGGAAGATTAGGAAAGGGAGGGAGGGCTGTACTCGGGGGAGGAAGTTCAGACTCTGAGGCTAGCAGTGAGGTAGTAGGTGCAGAAACCCACACAGAGATACTTAAAACAGATAGCCCAAGTAAAGGGTGCTGAAGGACAGTGAGCAATGTTCTCCAGAACCCCCCGATTCTAAGAATCCCCAGAGGTGCTGCTTCTCTCTAGAAGACTGATTTTGTAGGTCTCTGTGGGAGGCGGCAGGAATCTGTGTTTATAACGCCCCGACCTCCCAGACACACACAGACACACACTCCATGGTTCTTCACGAAAGTTTAGGAAACAGTGACTTAGTGGGGGTCAGCCCAGGTAGATGCTTCCTGTAAGGGTGTTCTAGGGAAGAGTTAGGAAGAAGGGGATGGGATCAGTCCTGGAGTAGGCGTGGGGCGGGGCACTGTGGGAACGAGATGGGGGAAGGCGGGGAGCTAGAGAAGGGCAGTGCCAACGGTCCCTGGGTTGGAATGCTGTTTTCAGAGAAGGGCATTTGCGGGGCGCCCAGCTGACCCTGTGTTCTTCTAGGTGGCTGCATCGATGACACCATCCTCAGCAGGCAGGGCTTCATCGTTTACTCCAAGCTTCCCAGCCTGGCCTTGGTGCAGGGCGAGCTGGTAGGAGGGCTCAGCCTCCTCATGGCCCAGACCCACTCCCTGCTTCAGTACCAGCCCCTCCAGCTGACGGCCCTGTTGGATCAGTACGTCAGACAGCAACACGAGGGGGACCCCGTCATGCCAGCCAGTGGGCAGCCCAGCCCTTCCGACCCTGTTCCGGACTCATAGCCAGCCTTGTATCCAGCCTGCCCATAAACACACCCTGCCCCATGGGCTGTGCTGTACTTCCGGAGATGTGGAAGAACTTGGGGTGGGGGTGACGTGTGTTCCCTGGCTTCTACTGACGATGACCTCTTCAGGCACAGGGCCACTTGGAGATAAAGAAAGAGTCCATTTCCTTGGAGGCTTTTAATCACTGTCTCCGTCCTTACCACCTTGGGACCTGACAAGAGCAGTCTCAGCTCTCCATGTCCAAGGCAGAGAAGCTGAACAGATGAGGACATTGCCCCCTGCCTCTGTGTTCACTGTCCCTTGCACATGTCTCCCCAGCCTGTCCCCTCGTGTCAAAATAGCAAAACTGAATAATTGTGCTAAGAATGGCTTCTTTTGGGAGCCTATTGTGGCAGGCTGCCTGCTAACCAGTTTCCATATTAGTTCTTTTCTTTCTCACCATGTTAGTTTAGCCCCATTTCACAGAGAAGAAAACTAAGAGGCAGAAAAGTTAGAGCCTGTCCAAGGTCATACAGTTGGTCAGTGGCAGATCAAGGACCTGAACCTGCTCTCTGCTCTGAAGATCATGCCCTGGATTTCTACACTAGAGGAAGCTCTCCACCCTGAGGGTGTGCCATGTTGTGGAAACGTTGGGAACATTGCTTTATAATAAAAAAAAATGCAGGTTACTTTAGTCTGTTTTTCTGTTTATCAGCTTATTCTCCCTGTAGACTTATTCTCAGGGTCGTCTCTGATTCTCACTTCCCTTCTTAGAAAATCCTGCTTCCCACGTCCAATCCTTTTACTTCCTTGTCCCTACTTTCACAGGTGACATTTCTTCATGCATGTCCTTTTGAAGGCAGCTGCCAGCTTTGCACAGTAGCTAACATGTCTCAGCTGGTTCTGAGCAAAGGAGCTGGGGGAAAACCGGGATTCTGTATCAATGAGGGGGTCTGACGGCTCTCAAATAGAAGACCTCATCCAAGTGTTGGGGAACAAAAGTTCCTAATGAAGGAGAGGGTGTTTAACCCTCGTCCTTGGAGCAGCTCTGGGTGGGAACGGGTGATGTGGGGAGAGTGGCTGTTGAGCATTCCTTCTGGACTTGGAGCAGTGCCTCAGTCCGGGACAGGCACCTGCTTGGCAGTGGTGACCTGCAGCAGCTCTTCTGTGGCCTGGTCCAGGACCGGCCGCCCACAGTGCCCAGCTCTGTGCCGGACACCCAGAGGTGCTCAACCAATGTGATCTGAAAGGGCACCTGAGATGCCAGAGTCAGGGTGGCCAGTGCTTCCCGGTGCTCTCCCTGACCCCGAGAATCATCAGTGCCGACAGCATCCCCCTGGGGTAGTCAGAGCAGTGCTGAGAGAGCAAGCAGGTTCTCCTGAGAGATGTGTAAGACCCCAGAGGGTCAGCCAAAGCCATGTGGGGATGAGATGGATGGGGGGAGTAGCCTAAGTCATTTCTGGATCAAGGAAAAACCCCACATTGCACCCTTCCCTGCTGGTGGTGCTTGAGGCCCCACCACTAAAATCCTTTTTTCCAGAAAGTGGCTTCACGGCACTTAAAGCTCTTTGTTTCACATTCGTTTGAATGAATTTTAGACCTTTCTCAAGAGCTGATTTTGAAAATGAGAATGGAGCAGCTGAACACAGTATTCCAGCAGAAGGGCAGAAGTGCTCAGAAAAGGGAGGGTACCCAAATTGGCTCCAGCTAGCCCTTTAACAGCCAGCTGCTTCCTGCCCCAGGCCGGCTCCTGGTGCAGAGACTCAGCAGGTTGGGGTTTTGTCTTACTGCACAGGTGCTTCCAGCCCCTCCACCCCATCAGCCTGACCAGTGACAGCCTCTGTGGGGGCCACCAGCTGCCCCGTTTAAGCCTTGACTGCGCTGCTGACTGCTCTTGGCACTGTCTACTGTGGTCCCAAAGGGGCATCCATCCTTTCCCATCAACTTGATACCTATGCTGGTTCCAAATTTTGCAATCTATTTTCAGATGTAAAACGAGAGGCGGGAGTGAATAAGGAAGTGGCCTTGGGTACTAAGTGGGGTCAAGGCCATGCTAGTCAGTAAACGCTTTACCGTCACTGGCTTGAGGCCAGCAGCTCCCCAGTCCTCTGTGATCCCTTTGGAACTGTGCCCAGTGGGGACTCTGTCCCCATTCCCAAGCCTTGGCGTTGGGGAGTCACTCAGCTCTGAGTCCTCCGGGGAGCAGGGGGGCAGAGCTGAGCGGCCGCCTGGAGCTTGGCGGGAGGAGGGACGGGGGAGGGGAAGGTTGGGGAGATCCGGCTAGAGGGGAGGCTCCACCGTCTCCTTCCTTCCTGGTTCCTGCAGCAGCTGCTGCCACTGCTCAGCTCCGTGAGGAGGGAGCGGGCGACTCGGAGAGGGTGACTCAGAGGCAGACCGGCGCGCGCGGGCCAAGGAGCATTGGCGTCCATGGACCCTGGGGTAAGGGGGCCACGCTGGCATCAGCTGACATTCCTGGCGAGGGCTTCCTCCTACCTGAAGCTGGCGGGTCTGCTCCTCCGGAGACGGGGGGCGGGAATGGAGGTGGAGAGGGGGCACCCACCTGGTTTATCTCGACCCTGCACCCTCTAATGACAGAGCCTCCCCCTCTACCCTCAAGCAGTGGGAGGCCGAGGTCCCACAGGGCAGGAAAAGGGCACAGGGATACCCAAACGCCAGGAGAGTTTCGGAACTTTCAATGGCTGAATGCAGGAGTTTCCTCACCTGGATCAGCTTCTGGCAGCATGGGCCCCTCTGCCCTGATCTCCTGGCCATCCCTGCCCCACCAGTCCCTGTTCCCTCTAGCCTCAATTCCTCAGGTGCTTACAAGCTCCCTCGGACGATCTGAGCTGTTTCCCCAGGCTCCGGCTAACCTTGCCCCTTCCGTCCCCTCCCCCATCTCTCTCTCTCTCTCTCTCTCTCTCTCTCTCTCTCTCTCTCTCTCTCTCTCACACACACACACACACACACACACACACACACGGTCTCATGCATTATTGATCTCCCTGTGGAGCCAGGATGGCCAGGGCTGGTGCCAAGGGTGCCTGTGGGCACTGCTGCAGGACCTGTGTGGACCTCGGCATGTTCTTAGCCACTTCTCCTCCCCCCCCCCCCACAGTGTCTCCATCAGCTTAGTCCCCTGCCCTCTTTGGGTGGGTACCCCAAGGAATGGGATGGTAGAAAGGCAGTGGTGAGGTTTTGGGGGGACACTGAGGGTCCAAAGTGGGTATCCTAAGGGGATGTTTGATGGGAGGAGGCACAGGGAAAAATGGGGGCTGTCTCAGCCCTCAGTTTCCCTATGTAGAAAATGGGAGCCCAAGAACTGGAGGATATGGGGACCAACTGGTGGGGAGTTGGGATAAAGGGGTTGGGAGGTTCTGCAGGGGAGTCATGACAGGGGAGTCTCCAAGCCATGGTGGTAGGGGTACACGGTCTTGAAGTGAGAGGAGCTGGTTTGAGATCTTGCTTTATCTAGTCTCTGAATTCCTTTGGCCTTTTTTGGAGCCTCTTCACTCCCCTGCCTCACCTCTGATCACCCCCCAGGGGATCCTCCCGAGATAACACCAAGTTTTTCCTGGAGCCCAGGAATGTGTGTTTAGGGTGGGGCTGGGTGGACTTTTCTTGGTTTTCCCTGTGGCGCAGGTCTGCCTTTCAGTGAACTAGCACACAGTGGCTGCAGTGGGAGGGTCTAGACTTGGAGGCCCACCCAAGGTGGGGTAGGGACAGACCCAGGAGAGGCAGGTCGGGGAGCAGATGGGTTGGTGAGCTCATCTCCGAGAATGGAGGTGGAGAAGGTGATAGCAGGGTCTATGCTAATGGGGTCTCTTTCTTGCTTTAAGAACCCCTTCGGGACAAGGCGACACCCTTCCGCTTCACCTCGCTCTGGTCCTCAGAGGGAGTAGCCTCTCCCTTCTCCATGGACTTCCAAGAGAGAGACCCTCCCTCGCTGGTGGAGAGAACTCAATCTGCAAAGCCCAGTGGTGCTCAGCAGGTCTGAGGGTAGGAAGCAGGCAGTGGGTGGGCTTCACTTGGCCCCAGGGGGCTTCACCAGCGGCTCCCCAACTCTGTCCTGGACTGCAGGCCTCCGAGCTGTGGGAGGTGATGGAGGAGCCTCGGGGCCGGAGGGGTGCAGAGGGTATCATGCCTGAGAGGCAGGAAGGCCACCTGCTCAAGAAGAGAAAGTGGCCTTTGAAGGGCTGGCACAAGGTAGGGTGGGCAGATGCTGGTGGGTTGGGCAGTACGGGGATGGGGTGGGGTGGGTGGGTGTGTTGAGAAGAAGAAAAGTCCATGTGAGTGGTTGCTCTCTCCCCACACTCTTTCCTCTTGGCTATCCGGGTCCTGTACCTCCTGGGCAACGTCACAGAGATACTTTGTGCTCGAGGACGGGATCCTTCGCTATGCAACCACTCAGCAAGATGTGAGTCAGGCCCTGGCGTGGGGTGGTGGGAGGAGTCTGGCCCCAGAATGCTCTGGGCAGGCAGGGGGTTTCTGGAATCCTCCAGAGCAGGGCCTGAATCCCAAGCAAACCATTCCTGGGTGTGGGGTCTTGAGCAAGTGTCTTCCTTAGCCCTCAGCTCCCTCGTCTCTAAGCTGAGGAGAGTGTCATCACCCACTTGTAGGGTCATTTTCTTGGTAAGGGCCCTCAGGACTGTGTCTGGCACAAAAGTGTCCACAAAGGGGAGTTTTATTATCCTTGTCCCCTTCTCATGCTGGGAATGAGAAAGCGAAGGCCTAGCCTCCTGGGTTCTCTCTTCCTCAGCCTGAAGGACGCCCGAGGGTGGGGATAGTTTTCCCTGCTCTGTGACTCCCTCAAGCTCAGAATGTGACTTCTGAATTCTGCGCACAGGAGGACAATTGACAACTCCCTGCAGATACTGTTACTTGGGCATGAGGATGAACCTATTGCTTGGCCCTGGGCCTAGAGTGGCCTCAGGGAGATGGTAGCTCTGTGGCCCAGGGATCTAAAAGCAGCCTCCTCCTCCCCATGACCCCCCACCCTAGATCACCAAGGGGAAGCTCCATGGCTCCATTGATGTCCGACTATCTGTCATGTCCATCAACAAAAAGGCCCAGCGCATTGACCTTGACACCGAAGACAATATCTACCACCTCAAGGTGACATCCCTGGGAGCCAGGTGGTGGCTTGGCACCCAGCCTGGCAGAGGCACTGGGGCACACAAGACAGGGGGACGGGCTGAGGGTCTCTTTATCCCTGAGTTTGACAAGAAGGGAATCGTGTCTAGTAGCCAATGGCAAACCGCCCCTGTTGGTTTTGATGTGAACAGGCGCAGCGCTAAGGGCTCAGACACTTGGGGAAGCTGTGCTCTGCCTCCCCGCAGGAGCCTTTGCACAAGCTGGGCGCTAAAGGGAGCGAGCCTGCTCGCCTGGGGACCAGAGCCCCGACTTCTTGTCCCTGGAGAGCAGTCCTCCTTTCATATAGCCTCCCCCTACTCTCTATCACTTCTGCAGATCAAATCCCAGGACCTGTTCCAGAGCTGGGTGGCCCAGCTGCGTGCCCACCGCCTGGCCCAGCGCCTGGACATGCCCCGCGGCCCACTGCCTAGCACCACTCACCAGAAGGTAAGATGGGTCCTGAGCCAGGAGATGTGGGGATTCAGGGCTGGCGGCTTGAGGGAACTGTGAAAGCCGGGGAGGCGGGTACCATCCTTCTTGACCCTTGACTTACCCCGCAGGTTCCGGGTGCCCAGCTTCCCACAGTGGTTAATGCCTCAGCTCTTCCTGGGGTTGGACCTCGTGAGAAGGTGTCTTCCTGGCTGAGGGGCAGTGATGGCCTAGACCGCTGCTCTCATGGTGAGGGGCCCCTGGCACTGAGCCTCGATGGGTAGGGCCCACGTTGTCAGGTCTAGGTGACATCAGCAGTCACAAGGAGGAGAAATTGTTACCTTCAGCCCTGCCTCAGGGTGCCCCAGTCTGATGGGGGGGATAGCCTCTGTCTCCAAGCTGATAGGGTCTACCCAGGCTCTGTCCCGGGAGCCCTAATCTTACACAGGGCAACTGGGCTCGTGCCCTCGGCGCATGGATAGACACGGACACAGGGCCAGGCTTTAGCACAGAATGCCAATGCAGGGAGGGGTCCTGAGGAGTAGTGCCTGGGAAGGGTGCTCTGGCATCGGGTTCCTGGAGTAGGGGCTGTGATGTTGGCTGGGGGGAAGTGCAGACCAAGCGTTGAGAGAGAATGAGGCCCCTCCCCCGCCTGTGGGGAGATAGCAGAGGTAAGGTGTAGTCTGGAGACAGAGTGGAGACTGGGGTGCTGGCCATCTTGGGAAACCAGTGTGAGGCCAGACCCAGAGGTGGGAACTGGGGACTGCTTTGGGCTCACAAGCGGGAGACGGGGAGATAGTATCAGGATTTCTCTGGCCGCTGGGTGAAGCCCTTGGAGGAAGGTAAGCTAGGGGACAGACTTTGGGGTGCTCGGCCAGTGTTGGGATAGGGTCTTCCTCATTCATTCTTCCCGCAGAGCTCTCTGAGTGTCAGGGGAAGCTCCAGGAACTACACAGACTCCTCCAGAGCCTGGAGTCCCTGCACCGAATCCCCTCAGCCCCCGTTATCCCCACACACCAGGTGAGGTCCAGGGGAGGAGGCAGGCTCCTGTCCAGGGGTCTCTCTCCTGCTTGCCGCCTTCATTCCATCACTTTCCTGGGACTGGTCCCCAGTCCCCCTTATGTGACTGCTGTTTTCAGGAGAGCCACATATCTTCCTAGTTGCCTCTCTTTCCATGTCCAGACTGCCTCAGGGTTGTCTCTGCGCTCCTTTGGAATGACCCCTTCGTCCTGTGCCCATGCTTCTGCCGGGGGTTGGTCTTCTTCCTCTGGGATGTCAGTTGTCTCTGTGTCTCCTCTGTGGCCATCTGCCTCTCTCCAGCTTTGATGGTTGCTGCCCTTTTCCCCACCCTAAGAGTGAAACTCCCCTCACCTTGACTTGCCAGGCCTCGGTGACAACTGAGAGACCCAAGAAGGGGAAACGGACCAGCCGCATGTGGTGCACACAGAGCTTTGCCAAGGATGACACCATTGGACGGGTGAGGTGGGGTGTGGACCCGAGTGACGGGGGTGAGACGTACTGAAGGAGGCTTCTCCTTCAACCCCTCCCTTTTACCCACAGGTTGGGCGTCTCCATGGCTCTGTTCCCAACCTGTCTCGCTACCTGGAGTCCCGGGACCACTCAGGATCCCGCGGGCTGCCACCCCCAGACTATGCCCACCTGCAGCGCAACTTCTGGGCCCTGGCCCAGAAGGGTGAGTGTGTGAGGGAGGAGATGAGGGGCAGGCAGGGGGAGGGGGAGGGACAGGAGTCTGATGGCCTGCCCCTGCCCCGACAGTGCACAGCTCCCTCAGCAGCGTCTTGGCTGCCCTCACCGCTGAACGGGACCAACTGAGGGAACTGCACCAGGATTCAGAGCTGTCCAGGATGGGGGTGAGGCCTGGGGACAAGGTGGCTGGTGGGAGGAGAGGGCTGGAAGTTGAGTACTGCAAGCCTGGGGGTGATAGTGGATCTGGGCCAGGAAGGGGGGGGTGGGGGGTTTACAGAGGCAGCCTCTGCATGGCAGGGCAGGGAAGGGCTTCATCCTCCTGGTACCCTGTCCCCTCCCCCTCCCCCTACAGGTCTCTGAGGCCTCAGCTGGCCCAAGACGCCTCCATTCGCTGTCCATCTCCTCAGACACTACGGCAGACTCTTTCAGTTCCCTCAACCCTGAGGAGGTAGGAACCGGGTGGGCAGTGGGGACCATTTCTGTCCTAGCAGGAGTGAAGGCATGGTTTTCAGACCTGAAACAGAGCCCAGAAATCCTAGCTCATAACATTGGCAGCAGCTGCAGCTTGGTCATTCCTTAACAGTGTGCAGATTGCTTTTACTTTTAATTCAGAGGCCTGTGGACAGTGATTCCTACCCTCAAGTTCATAGACCAGGAAACAGAGACTCAAAGAGTCTAATTGTTGGGCTCAGCCTCCCACATTTGTGGACCGGCTGCACTGGGACTTAGGGATTCTGAGCACAGACTCGGGGGCCCTACTCCATGGGTTTGAACTTGGCTTCACTGCATGCCAACTTTGTGACCCTGAGCCTAATCTGCAAAGTGGGGGTAGTAAGTACACCTACTTCATAGGATGAGTCGCAGGATTAATTGAGTTAATGCAAGCAAAGTGCTCGGAGCTGGGCTCAGAATCAGCACTCAGGAAGTGTAAGCACTTACTGTGGAACCCGTGTCTCCTTACTCACAGGCTGGTGTTCATTCCACTATGCTCGCCCCCCCTGCATCTTCTCCTGCTCAACAGGTTTCAGACTCAGACAGTGAAAGTCCTGGTTATGCTTCCCTCTCAAGGGAGCTGTCAGGCAAGGGGAGCCCTGCCTGACTCTCCGGGCTTGGCCTCTGGGATCTGACCTGTCCTACTTCCACAGCAAGAAGCTCTGTACATGAAGGGGCGAGAGCTGACCCCCCAGCTCTCCCAGAGCAGCGTCTTGTCTCTCGCTGATTCCCACACAGAGTTCTTTGATGCCTGCGAGGTTCTCCTGTCCGCCAGCTCTTCTGAGAATGAGGTGAGGGAGGAGGGAAGCTGGCAGTGAGAGAGAAGAACCCTGTGAATATAGGGTAGGGGTGGGGTTCAGAGAGACTACAATGTGTAGATTCCCCAATCCTTTCTATCTGCCTCCGCTGCTCTCTCTGGGAACATGTCTAACCCTGCTGGGTTTGAGCGGCCCTGCTCAGAAATCTCTGCTGGGGACCCTTCTTCCAGTTTAACGTGCTTTATCTTTGTTGGGTTCTCCTGAAACTGCTGCCTCAGCTCCACCCCAGCCATCTTCCTGCAACCCCATTTCAGATCTAAATCTCCCTTGATCCCTAATCTCCATCCCTGCTGAATCTTGGTAACTCCCAACTTCCCGTTCCTTTGTCTCAACAAGTCCCTGATCTTTCTGCCCCAGTCGTAGGGCCAGGCCCTCCTTCTCCCAAAGTGGCAGGTGGTTCCAGGCCTTTTGGGGCAGTGTCTTAGGGCTCAGACCCCCCCAAATATGTTCTCTTCCCCTTCCCACCAAAGGGCTAGCTGGGCAGAGTCTTGCCAGGCCCTGGGCACTGCCCAGCTGCCCGGGGAAGGCCCAGTATGCCCGGCCTGTCATCTTCCCGGCCCAGGGCTCAGAGGAAGAGGAGTCGTGCACCAGTGAAATCACCACCAGCTTGTCCGAGGAGGTGCTGGACCTCAGGGGAGCTCAGCGCTATCAGAAAGGTGCCAGCCAGGTGTTTGGGCGGGGGGGGCTGGAGGTGGTAGAGAGATAGTGTTGTCCACGGCCCAGGCCCTTTGGGGAGGCAGTCCCTTGTGGTAACTGGTGGGGTAAGGGCTTTGGATGCTGACTCCAGAGGTGACCCCAGGAGGTGAGGAAGGCTAAGCTGTGAGTTACAGAATGTTCCAGCAGTGGCTGCGGAGGTGGGTCAGGCTCAGGCCTCGAGGCTAGCTGGTCTTCTGAGAAGGCTCACATAGGGCCTGATAGAGAGGGAAAAGATCCCACTTTGCCACTTTTTAGCATTGTGGCTTTGGACAAGTCATTTTACTTTTTGGAGCCTGTTTCCTCATCTATAAAGTGGATGGAATAATCTGCATCCTGACTTTGGTTTCTGTGTTTATGAAAGGAACTGAAAGCAAGGGTGGGGACTAGGGAAGGGATTTTGGGGTGCAGTTACCCTGCTGCCCACCAGGGAGCTGATCAAGAATTAGATCCCCAGCTGTCCTGCCCCGCAGTGGGTTGAGACTGGGTCTTGGCTGGGAGGCAATAGGGCTGTGGGCCAGCCTGAGGGCCTGCTGTGTCTGGATGCTGGGAGAGTGACGGCTGTGGTGGGCCCCAGGGGTGTGTGTTCCAGGGAGAGCTCCGGGGCCACCCCGTCGCCGCTGCCTGCCTGCGGCCAGCGGGCCTGGGGTTGACGTGAGCCTGTGGAACATACTGCGTAACAACATCGGCAAGGACCTGTCGAAGGTGTCAATGCCTGTGCAGCTCAACGAGCCACTCAACACTCTGCAGCGGCTCTGTGAGGAGCTTGAGTACAGCAGCCTCCTGGACCAGGCCAGCCGCATCGCCGACCCCTGCGAGCGCATGGTACCAGCCCCCACCCACCCTTGGGCCCAGCCAGGCTACCTCTTCCTCCTGAGGGCCCCTGCCTCCCAGAAAATCCTGGCTGGGCAGCTGCTGAAGTCCCTCCCCAGTTCCCCAGTCCTTGCTTGCGGCGGGACAGTATCTCCTTCTCTGATCCCTACCTCCGACCCCCGTTAGCAGTCTCCCTGCCCTTCCGCCCACAGGTGTACGTTGCAGCCTTTGCTGTCTCTGCCTACTCCTCCACGTACCACCGAGCGGGCTGCAAACCCTTCAACCCTGTCCTGGGGGAGACCTACGAGTGTGAGCGGCCTGACCGAGGCTTCCGCTTCATCAGTGAGCAGGTGTGGGCCCTGGAGAACAGGGCTGGCCTCATGGGTGTCTGGGGCAGGATAGCATCTGGGCTCCAGAGGGGCCAGGGCATGGGAGAGAACACAGGATAGTTGGCTCAGTGCTAGACACTGGGCCCTATGCTGGAAGTGCAGAGGGCTCTATTTGAAGGAGCTCCCCATTCAGTGTGGGAGACGGACTTGAAATAAGGAGTTACTGTGCCATGTTCTAGAGCTGGGATCATGGAGGCTTATAGGCGGCCAGTCAGCTCCCCTGGGAAGGCATGCTCTAGAGGGTGATCTTGAACTAAGTCTTGAAGGCTGAATTGGAGTTCACCAGGAGTACCAGGCGGTGGGGAAAATGTGATGTCCCAGACCGTGTAACGAACAGATGAACGTGTTTGGGAGGAGTTAGACATCGGCTGGAAGGCAAGGCAGGGCCAGACGCTGAGGAGCCCTGTAGGTAACGGTAAGGAGGAGTTTGTTTGTGTTTTAAATCCTGAAGGCTACGGGGAGTCATTGAAGGGTTTTAAGTAATAGAGTGACATGCTCAGAATTGTAAAGAACACTCGGGCAGTGGTGTACGGACAGGTCAGAGAAGCCCATTAGGAGGCCATTTCAGTCACCTCCCTAAGAGCTGATGAGGACCTGCATTTAGGCCGTGGCAGCTGGATTGGGTGGACGGAGGATTCAAGAGCTATTTATGTGTTGCCCTTGACAGAACTCAGTGGTCAGCAGAATGTTCTTACAAGTAAGGAGTCGGGGAGGTGGTTGATGAGAGGGAGAAGTCTGGGGTGGCCTCGAATTTCTGGATTGGGGGATTTGGTGGGTGTGTGGTGGTGCCAGTTAGCAAGATGGAGAGAATGTGAGGAAGGTCATTGAGTTAGGGAGGCTCCTTGTCATGGGGACTTGACTTCCAAGGAGAGATGTCCAGTAGGCCCTGGGGGATGTGGGCCTGGAGCTCCCCGGACAGCTCTGGGTGGGGCTGACAGATAGGGGAGTCACCAGTGTAGATGGCAGGGAAAGTCATGGACTGCTCCCAGGAGACGGTCTGGAGAGGAGGGCCGGCAGGAAAGGTGGAGGAGCTCTGAGGCAAAGGGGGGTGGCGCTTAGTGGGGTGTCATTGGCTTCCTGCCAAGGAAGATTTCAGACAAAGACTGGGGGCTGAGGCTGGATTACAGTTGGTGTAAATTGGAAGTAAAAAACAAATAATAATAAAATAGAGAAAAATGCAGATTATTTCCAAAAAATTTTACCATGAGGGAAAGAAGAGGGAGAGAGAGTGGCAGCCAGAGGGGGAGATAAAGGGTTGAGACATTTTGTTTGTTTGTTTAGATGTTTTTGAAAACATGGTGACAAGTGTACACAGTCCAATAGTGTGTACAATAAACAAAACGACCCTCCACCTTACTCCTCTGAGGGGACAGCCGCTGCCAGTGTTTGTTTTACTCTTTGTTAAGATGGAAGAAACAGGAGCTACTTCTATCCAGAGAGAAAGAGAAATGTAGAGGGAAAGACTAAAGTGCAGGGGGGTGGGGGGAGGAGTGAGGGGCCTGCAGGAAGGGGTGGCGGGTAGCGTGGAGGAGGAAGGGGTCCTTGCCTGGCAGCAGGTCGGGGTGGGAGCCCATAAGTTGCTGGAAGGAGTTGGCCTCTGTCCTCCCTCTGACTGTGCGAGGGAGGGTTCTGGTTTAAGAGGGTGGCTTGGGTATCAACCCTCAGAGGAGGGTTATAGGTGATGTGAGGGCCCAGGACAGACATGATGCAGAATTAGAAGTTTCCCCGCGTGTGCTGTGTCTCTGCTACATGGAGAGGTGGTGATGGTGGTGGTGGTAGGGGGACGGTTCTGAAGAGCGTGGAGTTGGGGCAGCATGGAGGCGGCCAGTCAGTGCTGGGAGTCGTGGCAAGTGGTGGCAGCAGGTTGTTGAGGGTGCTGGGCGAGAGGGCTGGACATGACTGAGCAGTCTCAGCTGGGTGGGAAGGAGATGGAGCTGGTAACAGGCCATGGCAAAGCAGAGCAGTTGGAAGTCTTGGCAGGAGCCACGGGCAACAGTGAACGGAGAAAGAGGCAAGGCAGGCAGGCTTGTGGGACACAGGAGTTTAAGAGTCCAGATGTGGAGCCGTTTGTTTCAAAGTGCACAAGGCCAGGGTTTTCCGAGGGTTTGTGAGGAGGTTGCAGGGAGAAGGTGAGAGAAGAGGGTGCTCGTGGGAGCGTTGGACCCCGCCTGTCACTGCCAGAGGACTTCAAAGGCTTGAGCAAGGGCTCTGGAAGGCTCCATAGACAGGGGTGGCAAGGAGGCGAGTGAGTGAGAAGGGAGAACAGAGGGACCTTGTGAAAAAAGAGAGAATGATGGAATTGGGTGATGGCCAAGGATGAGAGGGACAAGAGACCTGGAACTAACTGATCTTCTGATTCTTAGGGGAACTGGGGCTGGAGGTAAGGGACTCTGAGGGGCCCTGGGGTCAGGAGCAGACCTCATGGCCCTTAAGGGCAGCCTCAAGAGAACTTCCTTGCTCACCAAGGTCTCCCACCATCCCCCTATCTCGGCGTGCCATGCAGAGTCTGAGAACTTCATCTTCTGGCAAGGTGAGGTAGGGTCATGGTGGGGTGGGCCTGGGGGTGAAGGGCAGATGGCGGAGGGGCTGGAACACTCTCTGCTCTTATCTCTGCTGTCACTCTCTTCTCCCAACCTAACTCCAGACATGAAGTGGAAGAACAAGTTCTGGGGCAAATCCCTGGAGATTGTGCCTGTGGGAACAGTCAATGTCAGCCTACCCAGGTGAGTGTTCCTAAGCGCTCAGCCCCCGGGCCCAGTCTACAGGCCATCCTCCAGACTGGGACGGGGAGGTGGGAGGGATAGGAGAGAAAGATCCTGCCTGAAGCTGCTTGGAGTGGGCAGTGTCTGTACACTTTGCACCCATATTTGCAGCAGTTGCCAATAAAGAAAGGTGAAAAATCTTAGCATGGTAGAGCTGGAAGGGCTCATTGAGTTCATCTGGTGCAGTGACTTTCATGCTTTTTTGACCATGATTCACAGTAAGAAATGCATTTGAGACTTCATGGCAGCGCGCGCACACACACACACACACCCCTAAATTGATCTCAGGACTGGTCACAAACCACATTTGAAACCCCTTCATCCAGCTCTCTTTACAGGGGGGACTGCAGCCAGGGAAGAGGGGCTTACCCAGCGTGGTCCAGAAGTTAGCCAGAGGCCAGTGCAGGGGTCAGGGTCAGGGAGAGCCTGGGCTTTGGGGTCAGACGTCCTGGCTGGGAGTCCTGGTTCTGTCACTTAATAGCTATGCAGGCGGCAAAAAGACTTGATGCCTCAGAGCCTCAAGTTTGCTCTTCTATAAAATAAGAGTAACACGGATGCGGTCATAGAACAGGCCTACCACCGTCCTGCCCCTCGAGGCACGGGCCCTGTTTGTGTTTTGTATCCCCATGACTTAGGCACTTAGGAGCTTGTGTTAGCTGAGTACTTTCTGGGGAGGCTGCTGTGTGTTATAAATACAACATTTATAATTATATAAATATAACATTTATGGTATATATACATGGTATACCATGTCACCCTTCATGGTATAGCCAGAACCAGGACCACTGTGACCTGTGCCAGTGAGACAGGCTCTCTCTGGCTCAGGATTGTACGAGGGCCAGCCAGCTGCCCTCCCATGCTCTGTCTCTCTCAGGTTTGGGGACCACTTTGAATGGAACAAGGTGACATCCTGCATTCACAACATCCTGAGTGGCCAGCGCTGGATCGAGCACTATGGGGAGGTGCTCATCCGGAACACAAAGGACAGCTCCTGCCACTGCAAGATAACCTTCTGCAAGGTGGGCGTGCATCCCTGACCCTGCCCAGCCGCCCCCAGCAACTCACCCTGCGGAAGGGGAGGGGACACCTCCCTAAGCCCCCCACTCTCTCCCCCACCTCCACCACAGGCCAAATACTGGAGTTCCAACATCCACGAGGTGCAGGGGGCTGTGTTCAGTCGCAGTGGTCGTGTTCTCCACCGTCTCTTTGGGAAGTGGAACGAAGGGCTGTACCGGGGACCCCCACCCGGTGGTCAGTGCATCTGGAAACCCAGTAAGTGGGGTGGTCAGGGAGGGTTGGGCAGGGTGAGGGCAGCTACAGCACAGTCCACCTGCCCCAGCCCCTGCCTTCCCCCCAGACTCAATGCCCCCAGACTATGAGCGAAACTTCGGCTTCACTCAGTTTGCCTTGGAGCTGAATGAGCTGACGGCAGAGCTGAAACGGTCACTGCCTTCTACAGACACACGGCTCCGGCCAGACCAGAGGTCAGTGCCAGGCGGGCGCTGCCCTAGAACTGCCAGGCTTCTCCCCTACGTGGGTTTCTGTGTAGAGCTGGGACTGTCCTTCCTTCCTTGCATTGCCTCAGGGAAATGGGGCCTGTTTGGGGTAGAGCAGGGCAGGGGACAGAGGCCTTGGATTTGGGCGTCCCTGAGGGGACAGTTCCACTGACGGCAGTCTGGATGCCCAGGTATCTGGAGGAGGGGAATGTACAGGCCGCTGAAGCCCAGAAGAGAAGGATTGAGCAGCTTCAGCGAGACAGGCGCAAAGTGATGGAGGAGAACAATATCGTCCACCAGGCTCGCTTCTTCAGGTGCCTTTGCCTTCGCCCTGGGTCTCTGCAATGCAGGCCCCCAGCCCTCCTCCCCTTCCTGCTTTGAGTGACGCCAGCAGCAGGAGGTAGCATCTCTGGATCAGTCTTAATTCTGGATATTCACCCTTCTCCCTCCATGGTTCTCTTCCCTCAGGCGGCAGACAGATGGCAGCGGGAAGGAGTGGTGGGTGACTAACAACACGTACTGGCGGCTGCGGGCCGAGCCTGGCTATGGGAATCTGGATGGGGCTGTGCTCTGGTAGCCCTGGCCCCAGGGGCTGTAGGCTCCAGTTCCTCCATCCTGCCCCCACCCCCGCCACGGACACATGGGTGAGGCCAGGCTCCCCAACTTACTGCCCTGGGGACCAGAGGGGCAACACTGGCTCTAGCCCTTTCCTCTCTGCTGGTCAGAGGGGCTACATCTCAGTGCATCACCCACCCTGTGTTTGGGGTGAGAAGCAGGATTCGTGCTTCCCCAGTCTTGTTGCCCCCATAACCGGCATGTAAGACCCTTCTTGCTCTTTCACCCCCTACCTTCCCCCTGGGGGTACTTGGGGGAGATTCCAGGCTCTCCTGGATCTGCTCCCCATTTCAGTGCCTTCCTAAGACACAGGGAACCCCTTGATGCTCCCCAGGCTTCCTATGCCCAGGACTCGGGCCCCAGCTGTGTGGACGGGGTGAGGGAAGGAGAGGAGACAGCCTTTTCTTTCACCCTGTCCTTCCCAAGCCCCTCTCCAGCATCTTCTCCCCGCTGCCCTGGTCCAGCAGGGCTTCCTTTGCTTGGTCCCTGGCAATCTCTCCCATACCCCTGGATCCTCTTCTCCCAAACTGCAAAACGCCTCCAGCTTCCAGCTCCTTTGGCCCTGGTCCTCAAGTGGTTTCCTTCAGGATCCCCCCAGAGCAGATAAGTCCTCTCCAAGAGATGGAGAGCAGACTGAGCAGGCAGGGAGCCTGGCCTCAGACCCACCAGGAGTGAGTGAGCACGTGTGAGAGTGTAAGTTTGTGTAGAAGTGTGTGTGTGTGTGTGTGTGTGTGTGTGTGCGCCTGTGTACTGCTTGCAGGCGAGCAGGATTCCTAATGTAGCCTGGACCTGGGTGTCCACCACTGTTGCTGCTCATTTTCACACAGTCTGCCTCTGACTAAGGTGAATTGCTGACATTCCAAGCTCCAATAAAGACTGTCCCAAACTTTGGCCTGTGACTATTCACTTAAACACATGTGTGCTCAAGTTCAAAGGCGCACAGCTACCCACTCACCTGGGCTAAAAATCCGGTATTGTCTCTCTCCCAGAATCCTCACATCCTGTCAGTACTACCTCAAGTACCCCGCAGCTCTGGCCCTTCTCTCGACTGTACCTGTCCTAGGCTGGGCACTTACCAACCCTTGCTTGGGTCCAATGCTTGCAGTAGCTTTGAAGCCCCCAGTTGCTCCATTTTAATGCTGGCTTTCAAGGTGAGATTTTAAAAGAGAAAAGATGAGCACCTTGTGCCTACTTCAAATACATCCATCTCTCTGAGTGCCTAAAGGAAAACCCAAACACTTCAACCAGACAGAAAACTGTCTGGTCCCTGTCATGCAGGGTGTCATGTGGACTCTCTGGTTCCGCTCCCCACATAAGAACGCAGGACATGGTGAGGCCAAAAAGGAACACCCACGGAGCCATAGATAGGGGAGTCATACCACTATATTCTCGCTGGCGGCTGGGTTGGAGACACAGGAAGCAGGAGCCACATGATCCGCAACCTGCCGTCCACTTCTCTCTGCCAACCAACCTCGCTAGCTGCAATCCACCGTGTTATCTGCAATCCGCGCTTGCCAACTCAGCCACCATCTGCTTGCTAGCCCCCATTTTCTGTTAGCGTAGCCACGGCAGTTATATTAGTGGCCAATGGCTCACTGGTTACAGCTGACGGCCAACTAACCACAGCTGATGGCCATCCAATCACAGTTAATGGCCATTTACTACCCAAGTGAGCACCTTTCCACGTGAGCGGGAGAGCCTGGAAACTGCACTCCTGGCTCTGTCACCACAGTCCCTGTCCTGCTCTAGCAGCGCTGACCCCTATACCCAGCCTCCCTGGTCAGGTCTGTGCCCCGACCCCCACCCCCTAGATGAGTGAGTGTTCAGGAAAAGGTGGGAGGGACTAGAAGGCACTGGAGAACGGGGCGAGTTGCAGTTTCTCCTGCTCCCCCATCACCTAGGCTGAGCCCAGCTGTTATTCCAAAGCTGTGTGATCTTCAAGTGCCTTACCTCTTTGTTCAGAGAATTCATTCTCTCATTTCGCTTCTTTTGTGTCTTAGAGGAGACTATATCTGGAGTGGCCCCGGTTCCTGAATTCATTAGTTGTCTTTTAGCCCCTGACTCCACCCCACCACAACAGCAAGCCCCAGACCCGGCCCTGGTTTGATGGATGTCCCAGGAGTAAGTTGTGCTTTCTCTGGGCAGGTAGCAAGAACAGAGGGGACCCCTGAGCTATGGCAGCCCTTCTAATCCTAGTCTTTTTCTTTTCCTCCCTCCCCCAGCCCCTGGGGTGGGGTGGTGGTCCACATTTCCACATTTTATTTACAGAGAGTGTTAAAATGAACACGCTTGCTCTGGCACCACATGCCAGAAATAACCTATCAGGCCCCCAAGAATCTGGCAGTGGCTTGGGCCCAGCTCGGTAGTGATAAATGACAGCAGCAGACACTACTTATCAGCTCACATTCCTGTAGATTGCCAGTGTACTCTACTTTTGCCCACCTTCACTTTTCAGAGCAGTCACTGGGTCAGGAAAGCCCTTCTCTGGGAGACCCAGGTGTCCCCAACTACTCCCAGAAGCTGCCCACGTATTCTGGAAGAGAGTGGTCAGGCCCCCTTTAGTGGTGTCTCCTCACTGCCAGGCAACAGCACCCCGAGGACAGCTGGTCCAGGACCCCCACATACACTTACACACATGGAGCTCTCATAAGAGAACTTCCCCTAAGTTTCCACTAATACCTCTCCTGTTTGTGTACTGCTCCCCTAGCTATCACACTGGGGGAGGAACACTGAATATTGTCTTGTACCCTAACTTTGAACTTCCAAAGAAAAAGGCAGGTGGAGTGGAGAGTAGGAAGAAGACCACCCTTAGGTCCAGACAAGAAGTGCCCATGCCAGGACCCTGTGCTTTAAAAGGTCTCTTTTCTAGCCTTCCTCTGACAATGCCTCGCCTCACAGGGCCAGAAATTGGTGGGGTTGTGGAAATGTGGTATCTGACCCCTCACAGAACATTTTGGGTAACTGGGACCTTGGAATCCCTGACCAATTGGCTTCTAGACCACTGTGCAGGTATTTCCCAGGCACTCCTTGTTGCGGGTTGACTGTGCCAGCCAGTATGTGTGCTCCCTCCCAGTGCATGACAGATCTGGGGGTCAGCCATTGGTCTAGGGCCAGGTCTCCCCACACTGGTGAAGAACTCGAAGGATTCTGAGAATTCTAAATTCAAACCTGGTGTTTCAGGTCATTATAAAGTTATATTTTGTCAAGGCTGGAAGGTAAAACATCTTATTTAAGTTGTTAGTTTGGTTTATAATTTAAGTATTTAACATATGTATGGGCCTCTGTTTGTACTCCTGGGCCCTCTAACTGTTAGGGGGGCCCAAGAAGATTCCTTGTATTGTGCTTCTGAAGGGAGTTTGCCTGTGTGTGTGTCAAGGGGACGTGCATTGTGCCCTCCTGGCGATGATGAGAATGGGGATGAGAAGGAAGCTAGGCCAGTGCCAGTTTAGCTAGAAATCTTGGCCGATGGGGGAAGCCATCTCACCTAGGACCCCCGGAGAGAGATAGAGAAGGTGGGAGGTGGGGACAGCAGGTCATATTTGCCTGCCTTCCCTTCTCTGCCACTTAGCAAGGTACTCCGGACTCAGGGCAACCTCTCTCCTCCAAGCAAGGCCATCAGAGACTAGCATACTCCCCTCTACCCCCTGTGAGGCAGGGTAGACAGGGACCGGCCCTGAACTAAGAGCCAGGAAGTATGAGTTTTGGGCCTGGCGCTGCTGTTTATTCCCTTCCTTTGGTTTTGCCTCTGTAGAGTGGGTGTGGTGATAACCACCCAGCTCCCTCACAGTTTACCTCCTTTATCAAAGGAGATAGTGGGACTCGGCATTGTCCAAGCAATGGTGCATCAGACAAGGGTGGCTTCACATGACCTGGGTAGAGTCACCCCCAGCTCTGCCGTCCCCATACCTGGGGCCTCCCAGTAAAGCAGCAAGTCCTCCCTGAGAGAGGGAAGCAGAGCTCCGTGGTGGATGTGCAGACACAGTTGGGGCCCTAAGTGTCCCAATGCTTTTGGCAGGAAAAGGAGGATACAGAGCATCTTCACAAAACATGGGGGCCTCAGGCACGGGTCAAGGGGGAGGGGGCCGCCCGCCTCATCTCCGTGGTTCCTCTCCCCATCAATCCCTGAGACAGACACAGCATCTTTATGTCCTTAGCTGACTGACCTCCCTCCCCAACTGAGAGTTCCTGCCCCACCCACCTGAAACACACAGAAACCTGGCCAAAAAAAGGCCAGAAATTTCCGGAAGGGCAGGAATCCCAGGCTGGCAAAGAGGAGGGTAGTGGGGACAGAAATGGGCACCGGTCCCAGGCGTCACCTTCAGCGCGCGCTCTGGCACCGACACGAGGTGGCCCGAGATGAGAGGTGGCCGGGGCGCGTGGGGACATCCCGCTTCGCAGGAGCATCGGGAGCAGAGCCGCGCTGGCCAGTCAGGCGGCTCAGGTGCAGCTGTCGGGGTGGCCGCGGGGCGGAGCCCGAGGACCGGAGACGCCGGAGCGCGAGAGCCTTGGTAGGGCAGGAGGGACTTGGCGCGCCTCAGCCCGGAGCGGCGCGGGGCCGGGTGAGCCACTGGTGGGGAAACCCTGCTGGGATGCGGGAGGAAGGGCTCGGGGACCCGGGCGCCAGGGCGGGCAGAGGGGCGGCTGGAGTCCCTGAGCCCTCCCTCCGCGCACACGAATGCGGGTCCCTTCCCCAACAAGGACACCGGGGCGCTGCCCAACCTGGGACCTTGGCCCCAGCCTGTAGCCCCTGAAGAGAGGGCAGGCCCAGGGCGCCCCAAACCTGGACGGCCTTTCGCAACAGCCTCGACCACTCTCCCCCTCCATGTCAATGGGTGTCAGGTCGCCCCAGAATGAACATCTGGAAAAGGATGTCCCGAGCGAAAAAAGGATGGAAGAAAGGGCAGCATGGGCTGGAAGAGTGACAAAGGGTGAGAACAAGAGGGAGGCTGCAGGGATGTCTGAAGGCAGAATAATTTAGAACCCGTTTGTCATGGAAAGGAGGTGGTGACCGAGTTCTCTTTCTAGGTTGTCTTTCTAGGTTGTCTGTTTCTCCTTGAAGTTCTTTAAAACGACAACAGCGTAACACAAGTCTTTTTGTTTTACCTCCTCTTTACCCCTATTCGAACAACGTATTGTTCATTGTTGGAAAATTGACAAATAAAAACAACAACAAAAACCACATATTACTTTAAAAGTATGCATAATATTCCATTGTAGAATAGGAGGTTTAGATTTATAACCTTTAAAACACATCATGACATAACACAGCAACAGAAATCCTTGAAACATCGTCTACAGCTGATTTTTTTTTTTTAAGGCTAAATTACTAAACATGAAATTATTAGATCTAATGCAGTGGGTTTCAAGCCCCGCGGCACATTCTATTGCTCTGGGAAGTTTTACCAAACACCATGGGCCCTGTGGTGCAGTTATTGCTAACCTTCACCACACACTTCTAGACCCTTCTAACCGAAACAGACTCACTCAAACTATCTACTCACTCAGACTACCTACCTTGCGTCATATTTGACAATAATTTTATTTGTTCAATATTACTCAAATAATAATTGTTTTTCTTTCTTCTCTAGTGGATTTTACTCATCTGTATTCTGAGAAAATTGCCCATTTAATCCACATTTCCAAGTCAGTATGTAGTTGTATGTGTTGTTCACTCATAATTATTTTCATTAACCTAGTAGCTGTTATTATATCACATTCTTATTTCTCAAAATTTATTTCTGTCTGAAGGCTAAAATTAAAAAGACATAATATGAAGTGTTGGAAAGGATATAGAACAATAGATCTCTCATACCTTGCTGGTGGGAGTGTAAATTGGTACAACCATGTGGGAAGCTGTCAATACCTTTTAAAACTAAAATTCATATACCCTAGGATGAGCAGTTCCACTCCTAGTCATATTCCCAACAGAAATGAATGCACGTGTTCCCCAAAGGACATATACAAGAATGCTTGTGACATTCATTATTCATTATTACCAAAATACTAGATACATCCCAAACATTCATCAAGAGGAGACTGGATAAATAAATTGTGGTATGTTTATACAGTGGAAATCAAAACAATAGAGCAGGGCCGGCCTGGTGGCTCAGATGGTTGGAGCTTCGTGCTCCTAATGCCGAAGTCTGCCTGTTTGATTCCCACATGGGCCAGTGGGCTCTCAACCACAAGGTTGCTGGGTTCGACTCCTCCACTCCTGCAAGGGATGGTGGGTTCTGCCCCCTGCAACTAACAATGGGAACTGGACCTGGAGCTGAGCTGCGCCCTCCACAACTAAGATTGAAAGGACAACAACTTGACTTGGAAAAAGTCCTAGAAGTACACACTGTTCCCCAATAAAGTCCTGTTCTCCTTCCCCAATAAAAACAAAACAAAACAAAAAACATATCACCCAGTAACATTTAAAACAAAACAAAACAATAGAGCAACGTAAAAAGAAAATACTGCTACTTACAACAACATGAATGAATATCACAGACATAATATTGAGCAAAGCCATACTACATAATGAATGACATAGAACTATAGAAAGTTCTATGGTGACAGAAAACCAATTAATGGTGACCTTTACATAGAGGGGTATTGTCTGAGAGGGGTTCCAATGGAGCCTTCTAGGGGTGCTGGAAATGTTCTAAATTCACCAAGCTGTCTATACACTTAAGATTTGTGCACCTAACTGTGTATAATTTTACCTCAATACAAAGTAAAAAAGAAAAATTTGGAAAAAAGTACTTCTGTTTTGCAGTATTTTCCCCAAATGTGAATTTCCTTTCTTGTGACCTCTTCATATCCTTCCTTTTGTTTCATATTTTAATAGATACCATTGGGTTATTTTTCAAACTTTATTATTTCTAGAGTGAGCATAATTAAATAACACATGTGCTGTTTGCCCAGAACTGTCACGGCTGGATTTTCCTAGGGTTTTCTCAACTATTACTTGAGGATTATTATGAACCTTCTCTCTAAGTTTTGAAAAATGCAAATAGTAATTTTATGTTATTTTTTTCTGAAATTCATATGATTTCTTACAGATTACACAGTGAGTTAAATGAAATAAAACAGCAAAAGGAAGAGAAAGCAAAGCAAGGTGCTTATGCCCAGAACAGAGAAAGGGCAAAGGATTTCATCAGATGAGTAGGGTCTTCTACAATTATTTATGTCAAAGGTACAATACAACTGTTAACTGCTAAATTTTATTTTTATTCCCACCACAGAAAACACTAGAGAAACTTTGAGCCAAAAATACATGATGACTTTCTACAAAAAGCGTAAAGTTTTGGTTGTATTTTATGTGTAACATAGGCACAATTATTTTAAGTTAATAAATTTTTATTTAAGGAATTTTTCATGTTGGGGTTCCTTTCACTGCCTTAGTTCCTTCTGAGTTTGAGTCTTAATCCCTTTTAAAAATAATTTTTGCTCAATCCCCAGTTGTCAAGTCAATCAGTGCCATAATCATTGGGACCCAATTTCTTCAAGCAGTTTACTTTAGGGTCCTAGAAGTTAAAATGTAAAAAGTACATTGCTATTTTGACAAATGATCTAAAATATATTATTCCTTAATTGTTTCTAATATTGAAGTCTTATTACATCCAATTTTTACTCATTGAGCATAGCAAAAAATGTTACAGGTCTCATTGTCACCACTGCAATAAACTTACTGTGATGGAAGCATAACCTGTGTCTCAGAATAGCCACATTATTATTATGTTATTTTTAATTGTGGTAAAATACACAGAGCATAAAAGTTGTATACTTGTGCAGCCATCACCACTATTTAGCTCCAGAACCTTTTTCATTTTTCCAAACTATAATTCTGTACCCATTAAACAATAATGCCCCATTCTCCTCTCCCCCACCCCATGGCAACTACCATTCTATTTTCTGTCTGTATGAATTTGACTACTCCAAATACCTGTGTATAGGTGGAATTACACAGTATTTTGAAGAGGTCATTGTTACCAAAAATATGAATGTTACATGGGGAAACATATGTTTCAGACACTAGAAAATCACAATGGCAACACTGAAAGAAAATGAAATATTTTCTTCTATATTTTTATAAGGCTGCAGAACACTTAAGATGACCCTGATCTGTCCAGGGTGCTGATAACTCACAAGCCATCCTGCCAAACAGGTTGGAAAGATTTGATGCTAATTATGATATTAGCTCTAGTGGCTTTATGGCTTCCAGCCTTGAGGAGAACTGAGGATCCAGACTCTTCTCTCCCCATCCTCACCCTGGAGAAAAGTAAGTCAGGGACATCCTGTCTTGAACCCAATAGATTAGAATCCCAAGGAAACTTGAAAGGAGGTACAAAGCTCAAAATAAAGCACAACGAAATGATACCTTGGAGAAGAGTATATGAACATTGGATTGAAAATTTTAAACCAAGAGTTATAGCAATAAACTCACAACTCAGGATAATGGTAAACTCTGGGGGAGACCAAGGTAACTGGATAGGGAAGGAGGACACAGATGCAAAATTATTGGTATTGTTTGGATCTTAATTTGTGTTTTATTCATAGGCATTTGTTTCAATATTACACTTCAAATCATAGGTATATGCCATATGTATTTTTATATGCACCAAAAATGCAATATAAAAGATCATGAAAATTAATAAGATTCCTTAAAGGAATCTTGAAAAGAGATAAGCCTAGGGAGGTGTTTATATGCTGCAGGAAGAATTGGGCCACTCAAAGAAATGAAAGTTTTTGGGTTTTCATCTCCCACATTGTTTGTTACTATTGAAAACATATGAATTGTTAATCTTACTACATTTTTATATTGAAAATGACACTATGTAAAATAATACAATATTTTATAGATGAGTTTAGAAATACTGCTTTGTCACTCTTTCACTTTATGAGACTATTTGATCCAAATTGCTCCTTTGGTATCTTATGCTTGTTTTCACTAATGGGACTGTTTGAGCACTTCCATCTGAGCTACTTGAGGATAAAAAATTTTTGCATCATGTGTGATTATGTCCCTGGAAATTTTATCCCAAGTTACCCGTTTGCTATTCATGATCTTCACAATATAACAACCTATTGTATGAAATTTCCCTTTTTATTCTGAAAATATAAAAGACACTGTAAAGAGCACATACAATGAACCCCTATATTCTCATCCCCTAGAATTAACAATTATCAAACTTTTTGTGAACATGTTTTCACTTCTTTAGGATAAATGCCCAGGAGTGCAATTGCAGAATCCGATGTTAGTTGCATCACCCAGATGTTTTTGCACGTGCAAACTACACACACACGTATACATATATATATTCGAAAACAGCGAGCATTGTATAAACATCCTTCTGTGACTTTCCTTTTGTTTCCTTTTCCCCCCTTTTGTTTCTTTTTGAACCTAAAATATATTTGGGTACTTTTCATTTGCATATGTATAGAACTACATCATTCACCTTAACAGATTCATAATATGTTCCATTGCGTGGATTTACAGAAAATGTGGCCGGCACTGAACAAGACCCTCGGAAGCTGCCACTGTCATCCGCTGCCAAGGACATGACCATTGCTGCTGCCCACTGCCACACTGCGACCTGGGGGGTGTTCTCCAGGGCATTACTTTTTTCCCCTTGTTACTTACCAACAATTACTTAGACTTAACTAGAAGGATACTCATTTCTTTGCCTTCTACTCTTTACCCACATCTTGCCCTTTTGTGGCTTCACTATTTTTTCTTCCTGAACACATCCTCAAATCATTCAGAGAGAGTCTGTGGGTGATAAACTTTCTTAGGGTTTGCAAATCTAAAAATCTTTCCTTCACCTCCTCACTTGAGCGTTAGTTTGGATGCGTTGAGGATTTCAAGTTTACAATTCTGGGCTGTTCTCAGCTCTGCTCTTTACTACACCTCAGCTCAGGCTCCAATTCCCTCTGGTGGTCAGGCAGAGATCTCAACCCTGGCTCCATCACCCTGTACTCCACAGACAAAACACAATATCATTGTAACATCTTTATATCTAATAGCCTATGTCTGATCCCCTCCCCAATTAGGGAGCCTCGGGCTGTGGGTAGTCCCACTTCAGACATGCAGAGAAACCTTACTAAATGGGGCCAGGTAGTTCTAGAAGGGCAAGAAGTCTCAGGCTGACAAAAATGAAGGTTGAGGAGGCAGAAATGGGCACCAGCCCCAGGCATCACCTTCAGCGCACGCTCGGGCACCAACGCAGGGTAGCTCGGGATGGGAGGTGGCCGGGGCGGGCGCGTAGGGACAGTCCGCTTCGCAGAAGCATGGGGCAGAGCCGCGCAGCCCAGCCAGGGTGCAGCTGGCCCGGTGGCCACAGAGCGGAGCCCGAGGACCACAGATGCGGGAGCTCGGGCCTCTGCCGGGCGGGAGAGACCCTGCACTCCACGTCCTCGGTCGCCTCTGCCCAGAGCGGCTCGAAGGCCCCCGGCTCCCGGAGCGCGAGGGAGGTGCGGGGTCCGCTGCCATCCTCAGAACCGGTCACCCTCTGGTGAGAAGACCCCGCTGGGATGCGGGAGGGAGGGCAAGGGTACCCAGGCGTAGGGGGTCTCAGGCCCCTTACAGGACTTTTTGTTTCTAATCCTTGTAACAGCCTATATGGTGAACACTACTGCCCCGTATTACAGGAGAGAAAAGTAGAAATCAAGACGCCTGACTCCCAGGCCAATGTTCTTCTCAAGCCCAGGACTACTTCATCTTTCTGTATTGATAACTATCTTGCCTCCTCACCAGAATACAAGCCCCCGGGTGTCAGGGCTCTGACATCCCTGAGGCCACAGCTGATGCTGTCCCAGCTGTGATTCTAAGTGACAGAAGTCTTACTAAACCCCCCATCCTGAGCCAGGACTGGGCGGGAGCATCTGGAACATGGTGGATAATGTGACTCAGTGGAGGCTTCCAAAAGGATTTCTGGCCTGAAGGGCATGGTCAGAGCTTAGAGAGCTTCACAGGACACTGCCCTTGATACTGGCACAGGGAGTGAGGCCTCAGGGGCCAGTAATGCTGAGACCATGCTAGGCTCAGCTCTCAAACTTTCCAGAGCCGAGCATTCCTTACACACACACACAGACACACACACAGACACAGACAGACATACAGACACACACACACACACACGAAACATGTCAGAAAGCCCAGACTTGCCTGTGAGAAGGGGGGTCCACCTGAACTGACACACCAAGTTCAGAGGGCTGGGAGGCCCTGGCTGACCCTCTGGGTATCTCCTTCTGTCCCCAGTCCTTGATGTAGTTCCTTGAGGACAGTTCTGAGTTTGATAGCCTGGGGGTCCCCTTCACTGATGGCGCATTGGTGCAGCCTTCACCAGGACCCTGTTATTCAAGCTGTCATTCAGACTACTAAGTCATCTTAAATGACCTGTAACCTTTCTTTGCCCACATACGCCAAGCCCTGTGGTTTCTCTCAACTTGTGGTCGGGTGGCTGGAATTTCATTGTTCTGTGGGTTGAAGTAGAGGAGTGTGTCTTGGCCTAAAGAGGGTAAAGTAAGCCTCTGGACCCTGAGACTCCTACGGGAGGGTGTGAGAAGAGCAGTTCCTTCCCAGCTTCATGGAGGAGAGCAATTCAGCCCAAACAACACCACTTGGATCAGGTGTAGCCATGTCTTGGCAGGGAAGACCCTTCAGTTCTGGAAGGCCAGGCCCCCGCCAGGCAGGCCAAGGACCTACAAGTCTTTGTTCCAGGTCCCACCAAAGAGGCTATTCCTTCCCCAGGGCCTTGGGTCTTTCCAAACTGTAATGGTGCTGGGATGATAGCTTCCAGCCAATCTGCACCAGCCCACTCTGGGGTCTCCCCTCCAGCACCACAGCTTCAGGCCCTCACAGGGAGTGGGCCACCAAAGCAGACATGGGAACATTGGGAGGCAGGAACAGACACTCAGGCCCCATCTTTCCCAACTCTGCTTTCTTTCCTAATGTTATTTGATTAGTTGTGGTTGTTTTTACAATGAATGTGGGTTGGTTTTTTTGTATTTTTAACAATGTGAATTTTTCTTACAATGACTTATTTGATTTTGAAAAGAGGAAGAAAGGATTATAAGTGTGCTTTGCTGTTCCCCCATCATATACAAATATACACCTTAGGGTATGTGTATCTGTCAATGCATATAGGAAAATCTTGAACAGATTTTACGAAAGTGTGAATGGTGTCACCTCCCAGGAGTTGGGCAAAGAGTAGGGGCTGGACTTCAGTGTTCTCTTTTGTACCCTTTAGAATTGCTTATATATTTTGCAAGGAGTTTATACTTCTTTTAGAATTAAAATAAATTGGAGAAAAAGTATTCGTATATTTCACTCAATGCTTCAACTCTTAGTTCTTATGCTAAAAGAACAGGCATATGAAATAAAAAAGAAGAACAAGCATATGTTGGCACAGATTCATGTGCAAGGATGTTGGCTGCCGCATGATTTAGAGACTATTTAGAGATTGACAACCTAACTTTACATCAATAAAGAATTGGCTAAATAAGTTGTTATCTACTCTGCCAATTAAATATAAATCACGCTTTTTAAAAATTATTTGATGATATGGGAAAATGATCTTGCTATAATGTTAAGTTTTAAAAGCAGGATACAAATTTAAATACAGCAATATATATATTATATATATATACATATATTATATATATAATAGATTAGGAACAATTGACAATTATCTTAATTTTGTTGTAAATATTTCATCTGTAAAAAAAACAACAACAGTGATTTAAATAAATACAAAGAGCATTTAAGCCTGGAAAGGGTCGACGGTCCCTCCAACCCCATCCCCCAGAAAATGATGTCTGCAGTGGCTTGTGTCTCCAAACCCCACCCCACCTTTACATTCCAACTCCTCTGCCCCTTAATCCAACTACCTCTTCGCCCTCAATCCTTTAATTTATGGAACCTGAAGTATCTGTTTCGTCGTCATCCTATAGCCTCCCCACGTCCCTTAGTAATTAACTGTAAGTGGTAGAGGGCCACCAATACTGGGGCACCCTGGGCCTACCTTCTCTGCAGGGGGAGGGCTGCAGGCTGGGGGCCACGGCTCTGGCTCCAGCCCGAGGCAGGTGTTGGGGGAGGGACCCGAATTTGTATGCGTGGAGGGAACACACGGAGACTCCACCGAAGCGTTGCCTGGCCCAGACCCCGCTCCCCAACCCCCTTACCCTCCCTCCTGCATCCCAGCGGGGTCTAAGGAGCAGGTCCCCAGCACCGTTCCAAACGGAGGCGATCCAGGGCGACCCCGCACTTCGGCATCTCTGGTCCTCCGGCTCCGCCCCGCGGCCCCTGGGCCAGCTGCACCCGAGCGGCCTGGCTGGGCCGCGCGCGCAGTTCTGCCTCTAGGCTCCTGCGAAGCGGGCTGTCCCTACGCACCCCGGCCACCTCCTATTCTGGGCCACCCAGTGTTGGTGCCAGAGCGCTCGCTGAAGATGACGCCTGGGGCCGGTGCCCATTTCTGCCCCCTCTATCTTTCTTTTTGCCAGCCTGGGATTCCTGCCCTTCCAGAACTTTCTGGACCCTTTTAGCCAGGTTTCTGCGTGTGTCTGAGGTGGGTGGGGCAGGAACTCCCCACAGCTGGAGGCTTCTTAATTGGAGAGGGGAATCCCACAACTAAGGACAAAAAGATGCTATGTCTGTCTCAGGGAGTGATGGTGAAGGAGACCACAGAGATGAAGGATCCCATCTTTTGAGAGGGACCTTAATTCCACTATCTGCTCTGTTCCTGCCACAACTAAAGTGTTAGGTAATTTTAGGAACTATTTTCGAGTCCCACCTATAGTTGGCAGGACCCCTATGACACTCAGCCTTCCAAGCTCAGATTCCATCTGCAGAAGCCAGTCTGCCACACGTTGCCTGAGCTGGGTGGCATCGTTCTTCCACCTTACAGATGAGGTAACTGAGACTCAGAGAAGTGACAACATTAGATGACAGCGGTAGGCATAGAACCCAGGTCTCCTATAGAGTCCAGTGCTCTTTCCTCTGCCTATGACTCCCTCTATGTGGGGTATTGTGAAGGGGCCAGGGGGTCAGGAGTGGTTCTGCCCTATCTGGGACCCACAGAGTTGGCTGCAGGAAAGGTGGCCCTGGGCCACACTCCCTTTCCCAAATATCCAGCCAGCCCAGGGAGGAGCAGATTTGAGGACGGTGCAAAAGGTTGAGGGTATCTGAGTCTCTGAGGATTAAGAGGTGGTGTGTGTTGCGGTGCACACAACCTGAGTTTGGAGATGCATTTATCATCACTGAGCAGCACCTTCAGCCATGATTACACTTTGTGGTCTGGTTCTGACTGAGCTGCATTGGGGTACAGATACCCACGTGGAAGTAAATGTAGGCGGTAAGTCCCATTGGCTCTCCATTCTGAAGTGGGCTCTGTTGGGAAATTGGGTGCCCTCTTGTGGACACTTGAAGAATTTCCCTATATCGTCTGTCTTCCAAGGGGTTCCAAGACCATTTCCACCCCACCCCGTATCCCACCACCCCCACTCCACTCAGTCATTTGAGGGGTCTCTTTATTAAGGACAAAAAGGCTTCTGTGATCCCAAGTCTGGATTTCAACACATGAAATCCTAATATAGTCTAAACAAACATTTACATAATACTTGTTATGTGCTTTCCAAATATCAACTCATTTATTCCTCAGTTACCCTATGAGGTAAGTACTATTATCCCTATTTAAGAGATGAGGAAATCATGGCACAGAGAAGTTAAGTGACTTGCCTAAGGTCACACAGACATTCTGGATGCCAGACCCTCAACCATGCTGCCTCTCACTGGTGTAGGAAGCCTCATAGTTCAACACAGATACATAGCCAGAGGACATACACGCAACAGCATCTTCCCAGGTCCCTTCTCTGAGTCCCCCAAAGCTCACTCTGAATCTCCCGGGGATGAATCTGTCCTGCCATGTGAATGGGGAGGGTCAGGAGATTTCCAAGAACCTCCCTTCTTTGACCTTGTTGGTTTTTGTTTTTGTTTTAATCACTTCTGGGAGGTAGAGAGTGAGGGAGGAAGCAGGGCTGCTCAAAGCCCTGTGAATCTCAGGCAACCTGGTCCCATTACTAACTGAACCAGACACCAGTGTAGACACAGGCTGGTCAGGTGGCATCTACACTGCCTTCCCACTCTCCACCCTCTTGGCATGAATGGGGTTCTGGTGAGTAATCACAAGACTTGCCTCTCTTCTGAAACCTGAAATCTGGGGGTGGTCAAAAGATGCCCTTTCCACTACTTTACAGACGAGGAAATGAGCCTCTTCCTAAGATGTCACTCACTCACATGTCAGTTGACAATCTACTGTGGGTGTTGGGAGAAGGGAGTACAGAGGTGGATAAAGAGCAGCTCTCTGCCCTTTAGGAACTCTGTCTAGTACAGGAAGGACACATGAGTAAACAATAATTGCAATTCAGTGTACAACGAAGGCGTACAACGGAGGTGACTGCTGTGGAAAAGGAGGCTGGACTCTGCTTGGTGGGGCAGGAAGACTTTGAAGTAGGTGTCAGTTGCGATTGGTCTTGGAGGGTGGGTTGGGAGTCCTGGTGGGGGAGAAGAGCACTTCAGGATGAAGTCAGTGCAGAGAGGCAGTGGTGGGAGACAACAGGGCAAGTGCAGGGAACTGTGAGCATTTTTCTGGCTGGCACAGAGGCTGCCTGGGGATAGGACCAGAGACTGGCTAGGGAGTTGGGGTCAGATCGCAAAGTTCTCACTTGCCAGGCTAGTGAGTTCAGACTGGACACCATAGGTGCAGGCAAGGGATGGTGCAACTTCTACAAAGAACCTAGATGAGGAAGTGTCTTGCCATGCTCAGAGGGAGCAAGGGTGGGGGAGAGAGAGGCACTGGAGGTAGTTCACTTAGTTTATTAATGTTTTCATTAAACTTTAATGGGGTTCTCTATTAGTCGGGACTCAAGGCCACCAGAACTCCATCCCTGCTCATGGCTTATTTCTACTCATCTCTGCCTGGCTGTGTTCTGCAAGAGACTTTCTTCACATGGAGGGAAGGTGGCCACCCCCAACGCTACACCTGTATCATCTCAAGCAGCAGTCCCAACATGAAGAGGACCTCCTTCCCATGTTTGTATATTAATCCCAAGGAAGGGTCTGATTGGTCCTGCTTTGTTAGTGATACCTGTTGGTCTAAACACTGTTGCTGGGGACCAGGGAAACTGAGATTAACCCATCCTGAGTCACAAGTCCACCTCTGTAGAGGAGGCATAAGCAGAGAGAGCACCCTGGACTCACAGCTCCTTAGGACCACATGGAGTGAAGGAGGGAGTTCCCCATAGAACAGGGGGTGCAGTTATCAGGAGGTGCATGGGAAATGAGCCAAACAGAAAATAATATTAAAAAGGAAGCTACCACTTCTGTGTGCCAAATGTTCTACTAGATGCTGGGGAGTCAGAGATCAGATCCCATCTCTACCATCAAATAGTTCCCAGTCCAAATGAGGGTTTCAATGATTAGAAATTGTCACAGTGATGATGGGATATGGGGATTTTCCAGATGCCTTGGGAATCCAAGAGAGGAGCCCCTAACCCAGACTGAGGCAGAAAGAAACCACGTTCCCCAATATGTTGCTCCTCGACTGGGTTATGAAAGATGAATGAGAATGAGCCAAGGGAAGAAAGGAAGAAGGAAGTTCAGGGAGAGGGAGTAACATATAAAGGTGTAAGCCATGCAGAGATGGCAAGTTTCTGGCTTGGGCAAAAGGCAAACTGTTTTGCAGTGTCTCGAGAAGTGGACACGGGAATGTCTGTGAGGTGAGAAGGACTGCAGCATTCAGACGGACACACGAGGAGCTTGTGGGGGGCTGTGGGTCAACCTGGTAGATACCAGTCGATGACTGGATGGTTTTGGATCCAGAGGTTGAGAAAAAGGATTAAGCTGTAGAGATAAATCTGAGATCATCCCAATGGGTGGTGGTTAAAGCCACAGGGGGAGGCTGCCACTCAGAGGGATTGACAGGAAAGCTAAAGATACGAAGCTGGAGAACACCCACATTGGCTGAGTGGTGAATACAGAGGGCACAGGCAGGAAGGAGTCTGAGAAAAGAACAGGTGCAGGTCAGCTGCTCATTGTGAGAAAATGATTTGTACTCTCAGGTCCCAAGGCCTTTGCATATGTAATTTAAAATCTTTCAGGGTAAAGAACAGATTGCCTACGAAGGAATGAAAATCAGATTGTCGTAAGACATCTCATCAGCAACCCCTGGTGCAAGAAGAAGGTTAAGCAAAGCCTGCAATTGGGGAGGGATTGGCAAGACTGTTAGTTGTCCCCGCATCTGTGCCCCCATTCTTACTTAGTAAGAGAAACTTGGGATTTTAGCCAGACAAATAGCCATCCAGAATAAAGATTACGTCTCCAGCTTCCCTTGAAGCTAAGTGTGGCCATGTGACTGAGTTCTGTCTGTCCTTTCTTTCTTTGCACTTTTCTCTATCCAGCCTGCTGCCTGGAGAGCCGATATGAGGCCATCATCTTGGACCATGAGAAGAAGAACCACATCTTATGTGAGGCAGAGTAAAAACACTGGGAGGAGCCGAGTCCCCTCTAGTCTTTTCCATGAGAAAAAGATAAACTTCAACTTATTTGAGCCATTGATAATTTGGGTCTCTTATTTACAGCTATGCTTAATCCTAACTGATATTGAGGGGAAATTATACCCAGCCAAAATATCAATCAAGTATGAGAATAAAATAGTCATTTTTGTACAGGAAACAATGCAAAAAGTCAGGAAGTAGATGTTTAAATACATCATTTAAAGCCCTACAAGTAAACAATAGGAGGAGGACATAGATATCTGAATGGCAGGGATTAGGGAAAGAAGAGAAGCAGTGAAAGCAACTTAAAGTCATCATCTTTCATTGCAAGGAATCAGGAGATACTGTTTAAACTTCATGAATTAGGTACAAAGATATTAGAATATTTTCAGGCATTATGGAAATACTATCAGGAGGGCTAAAAAGAGAAATGGTTGAAAATAATTTCTTCTCAGGGATAGGCCTCAGAGTTAATGGGGGAAACTTTACCTTTTCAATTTTACTCTCTTGCACAGTTTAGATGTATGTTTTTACTTGTATGTATGTAGGAAAAGCTCTAAAGGATACATACCTAACTCAATGCTGTAACCCTCCGGGGACAGGAGTGGACCCAATGGGGAAGAGTCTGGGAAAAGACTAAGGTTGCACTTTATAACTTTTTATATTATTTGGTGTTATGAAAATGAATGCTCATTATTTTTATAAAAAAATTTAAACGTGTATTTTTTAAAAGAGTGGGGAAGGGAAAAATAACACACAATGTGGTTACAGTTTGAAAAATACCACAGGCAGAAGGATAGGACCTGCAAGGACTCACTGCTCTGGCAGTGAAATCAGATGTCTCTTAGCGAGTCTGATTGCCCCTGAGTTTGGCCGCTGCCTAGATTTATCTTGTCCTCCACAGCCATACCGGAGAGGAGTTTAAAGAGAATTCCCCTCTCGGGAGGTGTCCTGCTCAAGTGTCCCACTTCCTGCTGGCATAGTTAGAGTTGGAATTATCAAAGAGCTGAGCAATCAGAGGCCCCTGCTTGCCAGGCGTGGGATTTCTTTGGTGACATAACTCCTTTAAATCCTAGTTGGCTGTCTGCCATTTCAATTCCTAGGGATGCCATGTGCAAGCAACCAATGCCAGAAATCTTGCCCAGTCACGAAACTTGACTCTGAACCTGGTTCTTGTGGTTTGTCTCTTAGCAACAGGCTTGGGGGCTCTGACTATCCATCTAGGCTTTAGGTTAAGATTCTTCCTTTGTATATAGACATCTGGGGTTCACTGCCCAGCATCCTTCTCCCATTCTCAGCCAAAAGATTTAATCTGGGATTGTTTTCTACCCCCAAATCTAGGGGTGTGCCAATCAGCATGTTCCCATCTCCTTGGCCAAAATGATTGTTCAGGGATGAGCCCATGATCTATGGCAGCCCAAACAGAGTGAATCACATGACTTTTGCTGAAAATGCTGGGACATGGGCTTGCTCTTTCATGATGATATTGAACAAAAAAGCTTATAGCCCCAGGAGCTAAAAGACCAGAAAAAAAGGGAGCTTAGCAATGCAGGAAACTTTTGGACGTGAGTCACTTTACTAGAGCCAAACACCACCAAAAAAACCATGGCCTAACTCCAATATCTGCCATCAAAGACCAAGTGAGGAGTCTAGATCCATCCTTGGCAGGCTGTAAGGAGACAACTGACCCTCCTTTCCTTCAACCCACTGTACTGTTGTCAACAAAAGGCTGAATAAGGAGTTAGGAATTTTATCCCCACTAAGAGTAAGGTCCTACCTCCCTCTGGGTCAGAGGAGATGGTGAGGAAAACCTGGGCTTCCACCTCTACCTGGCAGGAATGAGAGAGTGTCAACCTTTGCCTGAACAGTGTCAGAAGCAGCCAGATAAAACAGAAGGTTTAAATAAGATCTAGAATATCATAACATAATGCCCAAAATGTACAGATTTCAGTTGAAAGTCACTTGTCATATCAAGAACCAGGAAGTTCTCAAACTGAACGAAAAAAGAAAATGAATAGATGCTAATACAGATGACAAGTATGTTAACACTGTCTGGCACAGATTTTAAAGCAGCCATGATAAAAATGCTTCAACAAACATGCTTGAAACAAATGAAAAAACAGGAAGCCTATTCATCAAAGAAATAGAAACTTTCAGCAAAAAAAAATAGAAACTTTCAGCAAAGAAATAGAAGACATAAAGAAGAACCAAATGGAAATTTTAGAACTGAGAAATATAATAACTGAAATAAAAAATCCCTCAATCGATACATTAGCAAAATACAGAAGGGAAAGAGAAAAAGAATCAGTGTACTAGAAGATAGAAATTACCCAGCTGAACAACAGAGAGAAAATAGACTGAAAACAAAAATGAACAGAGCCTCAGGGACCTGTAGGACTATAATGAAAGATCTAACACTCCTGTTATTGGAGTCCCAGAAGGAGAGGAGAAAGACAGGGTTGAAAAAATACTTAAAGAAATAATGGCTGAAAATGTTGCAAATTTGGCAAAAGACATAAACCTACAGATTCAAGAAGCTGAGTGAACTCCAAATGGGAGTTCCACACCAAGACACATCATAGTCAAATTTTTGAAAACTAAACAAAGAAAAAGTGTTGAAAGCAGTGGGAAAGAAATAACATCTTTCCTATAGGGGAAAAATAATTCAAATGACAGTGGATTTCTCATCAGGAACCACGGAGGCCAAAAGGAAGTGACATGTTTTCCAAGTGTTGAAAGAAAGAACTGTCAGCCCAGAATTCTACAGAGGGTGCCAAAAATATATATATACACATTTTTATGAAAGGAAAACTGTATTAAAATTGTAACAATATATAACGATAACAAAAGATGAATACAAATCACGTTTGACTCCTGCAATTACAAGAGGTGCCCAAAGTGGTTACCATCAGTGTCCAGACAGTTTTGATTATGGCGAACTATTGCTTGAGCAACGTTGACCAATATGTCCCCTTGTATACATTTTTTTGGCCACCTGGTATATTTAGCAAAAATATCCTTCAGAAATGAGGGGGAAATCAAGACATTCCCAGATGAATAAAAATAGACCTACTCTTTAAAAAACAACTAAAGGAAAGGATACTACAAAAGAAGGAAACTTGGAACGTCAGGAAGGAAGGGAGAACATGATAAACAAAAATATGAGTAAATTCAATAAGCTTTCCTTCTTCTCTTGAGTTTTCTAAATTATATTTGATGGTTGAAGCAAAAATTATAACACTGCCTGATATAGTTCTAAGTGTATATGGAGGAAATACAGAGGGTACCAAAAAAAGTATACACACTTTAAGAAAGGAAAAGAATGGGATTAAAATTGTAATACTCAATATATACCAATAAAAAAAGATGAATACAAGTCATGTGTATATATTTTTTTGGTAACCCCAGTATTTAAGACAATTATACTAAAAATGGGAAGGGTAAATGGACATATAAGGAGGTAAAGTTTCTATATTTTAACTGGCAAAATGACAGCACTAGTAGACTGTGACAAGATTATATATATATATATAACTAAAGTGACTACTAAAATAAACTATACAAAGAGATATACTCAGAAACACTATAAGTAAATCAAAATGAAATTCTAAAATATGTTCAAGTAAGCCACAGGAAGGCAGGAAAAAGAAAGCAAGAGAAATAAAAAAAAAAGAACAATTTTAAAATAAAAAATGTAATGGCAGGCTTAATCCATAACATATCAGTAATTACATTAAATGTAAATAGTATAAATCTACCAATTAAAAGACAGAGATTGGCAGTATGAATGAAAAAATATGACCCAACTATATGGTGTCTACAGGAAACTCACTTCAAATATAACACTATAGACAGATTGAAAGCAAAAAGATGGAAAAAAATATATCATGTAAACATCAAAAGAAAGTAGAAGTAGGGCCGGCCCGGTGGCTTAGGCGGTTAGAGCTCCATGCTCCTAACTCCGAAGGCTGCTGGTTCGACTCTCACATGGGCCAGTAGGCTCTCAAATACAAGGTTGCCAGTTCGGTTCTTCGACTCCCACAAGGGATGGTGGGCTGTGCCCCCTACAACTAGCAACAGCAACTGGACCTGGAGCTGAACGGCACCCTCCACAACTAAGATTGAAAGGACAACAACTTGACTTGGAAAAAAGGCCTGGAAGAACACACTGTTCCCCAATAAAGTCCTGTTCCCTTTCCCCAATAAAATCTTTTAAAAAAGAAGAAAGTAGAAGTAGCTAAATTAATATCATATAAAGTAGACCACAAAGCAAATTACCAGAAACAGAGATGATGAAAAGGTCATTCTATGAAGACGACATAACAATCCTAAATGTGTATGCACCAAAGGACAGAACTACAAAATATGTGAATAAAAACTGATATAACTAAAAGAATAGACAAATCCACAATAATATTGGAGACTTCAACATCCCTCTCTCAACAATTGGTAGAACAACTAGACAGAAAATCAGCAAGTTTACAGAAGAACTTAATACCATCAACCAACAAGATCTAATTGACATTTACAGAACTCTCCACTGACAACAGCAGATGACATGTTCTTCTCAAGTGCCCACAAAACATATAGCAAGATAGACCACATCCTGGGTCATAAAACAAACTCAACAATTTTAAAAGAATTGAAATCATATAAAATGTGTTCTCTGACCACAGTGAGATCAAACTAAAAAACAATAACATAAAGATAAACAGGAAAATCTCCAAACACTTGAAAACTCAACAGCACATGTCTAAATAATCCATGTGTCAAAGAGGAAGTCTCAAAGGAAATTTTATTTTTGTAAGTAATTATTATTATTTTTTATCAGTTTCAGGTGTCAAATGAAATTTAAAAAATACATTGAACTAAATGAAAATCAAAAGATAACATTTCAGAATTTATGGGATGAAGCAGTGCTGAGAGACAAATTTATAGAAAAGAGGAAATGGTCTAAATGATCTAAAGACACCAATTAAAAGACAGATATTGGCAGGGGGAGTGAAAATATATGATCCATCTATATGCTGTCTACAAGAGACTCATTGTAGATATAAGGACATAAAGAGGTTGAGGTGTAAGGATGGAAAAGATATTCCATGCAAATAGTAACCAAAAAAGAGCTGGGGTGGCTATATAATTGTCAAAGTAAACTTTAATTTTTTTCAAAGTTTTCAAGGGACAAAGGAGGACATTATACAAAAGTTTCTGTAACAATTACAAATATTGAAAAAAAATTACAAATATATATGCACCTAATAACAAAGCCCTCAAAACATGAAGCAAAACTTGATGGAGTACAGAGTAGTGGGTATTCCCCCAGGGGGTAAGGAGGGGATGGGGTCTGGAGGGAAGTGAGTGTGGCTACAAAAGGACATCATGAGGGATCCTTGTGATGATAAAAATGGTCTGTCTCTTGACTGTGTCAATGTTGATATCCATGTTGTGATATTGTACCATAGTTTTGCAAGTGTTACCATTGGGAGAACTGGGTAAAGGGTACATGGGATCTCTCTGTATTATTTCTTACAACTGCATGTGAATCTACAATTATCTCAAAGTAAAATGTTTCATTTAGAAAGTATATTATTGGCCTAGTAATAGACAAATAGATGAATACAATCATGTGCTACTTAACGATGGGAATATGTTCTGAAAAACACACCATTAGGTGATTTCCTCATTGTGCGAACATTATAGAGTGCACTTATCCAAACCTAGGTGATATAGCCTACTACACACCTAGATTATATGGTATAGCCTATTGCTCTGTATGGGAGGAAAATTAATTTGCCCTTTACCCTTCTGGGTTCTTGGCTGAGACCACCTGTAATAAAGGACAGATTAACAAGAGAAAAACAAACAAAAGTTTAATAACGTGTATATCTCCCATTTACATGGGAGAGACCCAGGAAAACTGTGTAACTCCCCCAAATGGCCGAAGCCACTACTTTAAATACCATCTTCAGCTGAAGACAAAAGAAGACATTGCGGGCAGGGAGTCAGTTATGGGAGGTTACCAGGAACAGCACAGTAAAGAAGGGTAAGGTTGTTATGCAGATTTAAGATGTTATTCTCTTCTGCCTTTGATAAGAGTTTCTAGAGATAAGGACATCCCCCTCTTCCTGGTACAGCTGAGGGTGACACCTTTACAATTGTAATGGAGTTTTCCCTTACAATTTACGAATTGTAAATGTGTCTGCTGTTTCTTAAAATCAACCAGCCTAAAATGATCCTTATGCCAAATAGACATATTATAGGGTGACACATTCTGTTCCCCTACAGCTCCTAGGCTACAAACCTGTACAGCATATTACTGTACTGAATATCATAGGCAATTGTAACACAATGGCCAGTAGTTTTGTAATGTGTTGCACTACGACATTATGATAGCTGATAACTACAATGTTATGATGGTTATGACATTACAACCAGACATCACTAGGTGATAGGAATTTTTCAGCTTCATTATAATCTCATGGGACTACCATCATATATGTGGTTTGTCGTTGACTGAAACATCATTATGTGGCACAAGACTGTAAGAGGAAGAAAATATCTAGAAAGACACACATGTGTACCTTGGAATTTCATATATGATAATGATGGCATTGCAAATAAGTGGGGAATTGATGGACTAGTCAACAAATGGCATTATGATAATGACTATCCATTATCTTTTTTTTTTTTTGTAGGGCTTTTTTTTTTTATTAGTTTCAGGTGCACAAGACAAAGTAATACTTAGACGTTTATCATTTATATCCCTCACACTGTGGACACCCACCCCTTCCACTATCTCTCTGACATCGCACCGAACCATCCCATTTCCACTGTCTCCATGTCCATTATCTTTTAAGCACATATTTTCCTTGATGACTTAGTGGGAAGCGGGGTGTATTGACTAGAATAGGTTAAGCTGCTGTACCAAAGAGACCTCAAAGTAGAGTAGCTTAAAGAAAAAAAATGTTTTTCTTTTCCTAGTAGACCTTTAAATGTAGGGTGAGTAGATAGCCCACCTGTGAGCACAAGGAGAGGTTATATATTATATAGGAATCCCACATTTGAAAATATGGCATCAGTACCTACTTAAATTTCATTTATAATCCCTCTCACTATAAAGTTGGTCAAAAAGTTCTAGCAGGACAATCAGACTGTTAATTCTGATGTGATTTCTTACATATATAATTTGTTGGAAATGAATGAGATAGAAGAACAAGTCAAATGACACCATGAAAAAGCAATTGGCCAGATCCAGAAGATGGGGTAGTCCTCTACAGAACAGTTGATCTGGCTTCTTAGAAAGTCAACAGCATGAGAGAAAAGGAAGGGGTACTATTCCATATTAAAAGATGTTTAAAAGGAATAACAACCAATGTAAGGTGTGGACTTTGGGCAGCATGTAAACAAATCAATTGTAAAAGACATTTAGAGCACAGTTAGGTTAATGTGAATAAGGGCTTAGTATGGGAACTTATTAACAATTGCTGTTGATTTTGTTAGGCGCGATGATGACATAGCGGTTATGTAAGAAAGTGTCCTTATTTTTAAGAAAAGCAGACTGAAATATTTGGAGGTGAAATATCATGATCTTCATAATTTACTTTAAAATATGTCTGAAAAAAATAGATGAAGCAACATGGTGTAATGTTAGCTGTTAAATCTGAGGTATATTTTGTATGTTTGAAAAGTTTCATAGTATAACGTTTCAAAAGAATAAAGTCACTGGGTATAGCATCCAGGAAAGCTCCCTGGCCCTGGTGATATTCAAGGGCTACCTTGGAGAGTGGCCTCTGGTCCCCGTCAACTTGCTGTCATCCCCACCGGCTGAACTAGGTGAATCTCACTCAGTCCTGTCCTTTTTAAAAGGCAACCTGCTGTCCCCCCAAGGTCACAACATCCATCCAAATGCCCACCTGTTTTTCACACACTTGCAGTCCTAGATTTCTCTGGCTGGTATTGAACATGAAGAGTAGGTACGTCTTAGATATGACCCTTCATTTCAGACTATGGTGGTGGTCCTCACCACCAAGCCAGAAGCTTTGGTTGCTCTCTCTCTCCTTTAACTTCACATCAGGAATTGGCCATCGGCTAAGCTTTTCGAGCTTTTGCTACATATATAGAACCTGCGCCTTAATACTTCAGCAAGACCTAGGAATGGCAGGGTCAACCTTCTGATGGATCAGAAAATAATTTCCACAAGGGTAAAATGAGGATGTGGTGTCTGTGCCCCACCCAAACCCACCCCCACACCTTTTCACTTTGTTTCCTAATCATCTGATATTACTTTGGGATGAGCTGGATACAAGTCCTCCCACGACAGGAACAAAATGTGCAGCATCGTCTTCATCCTGTTACTCATAATGTTGTGATTTGCCTATTATGACTGGGAAGGGATGTCTTCATCAAGGTTCTCGTAGTAGTCCCAGGCTCCCACTCCAAACTAAAGGGAAAATGTGAGCACAATGGGTGTGGCTCAGAGGACAAAGAGAGGAAGTTCAGTAGGACCTCAAGAGGAACTGGGTCCAGAAAGTTCTTTCTCACTCTCATTCTTGCTCTACCACTCACTCCCTCTCTTATATTTTATCTATATCTCTTTGCACATCTTCTTCTGTTCCTCTCTCCACAAACTGCATTCTTTCCATTTTCATATACTTGGCTGCCCTGTTGCACCATAATTTATACAACCCAAACTCAAGAAATACCCCAAACTAACTAATGACTCTCCACCCCAATTCCTTTGCGTGTCAACCCTTTTCCAATCAGCTATGATGACGTATGAGGTGGAGCAGGGTTATATCATATAAAGATGACCTTCAGGGGCTTAATCCCTGGAAAGAAGAAGGTGTGGGTAGAGTTTTCATAAAGTAGTATGGTCTGAAGACAAAATTATTGTGCCCAAAATTGCTATAGTTCAACTATTCATTTAACTAATTTATAGCTAATAACCCCACACAGTAAGTTGCCTCACTCAATTATCTTGCCATTTCAAGATCCAAAAGAAAATTCCAGGGAACTATTCAGCATCCTCAATGAAATAAAGAAATGTTAGGAGAAAATTGAGATACAAAAATAATAAGTCAGGGGGGTGGCCGGTTAGCTCAGTTGGTTAGAACGTGGTGCTGATAACACCAAGATTGCCGGTTCGATCCCCATATGGGCCACTGTGAGCTGCGCCCTCCTTAAAATAAATAAATAAATAAATAAAATAAAAATAATAGGTCAGGATGAGATAAGACAAAACTGAAAAGGAGATTAAAATTCAATGGCAGAATTTAAACTTCCAATGAAGTCTCTAAAGAGCGCAACTGAACTGAGGGAAAACCAAATCAGTGTAGTGAAAATCCATTATGATTTGGTGTGTTTGGACATGATTCAGCCATATATCTATGCCACAATTTCTCTTTCATCTCATAAGGATATTTGTCACTTAAGGATATGAGCATAGGCAGTTGTGTTTCTTCAGATATTTCCTGAAGCAATTCTTGTGTCACTTTTCCCTGCTTGGAGGAACCTCTGGTAATAGATAAAAGTAACTCAAACAGGCCGGGTTTTGCTGAGTCTGAGAAAAGATTAAACTAGTGTTTAATCTGGTTTCACATCTTGACCCCAATAGTTACTTTTATGCCCAGCTATGTATAACTCTTGTTATTATTAACTCTTATAAAACAACATTTTAAGACACAGCTAGAACTAATACATTCACAAAGGCATTCAAGTAAATCATAAATATAGGTATTTAAGCTTCTGGATCATTCTCTCTTTAGAAGTTAGTTTTCAGTCACCCCCAAATTAATACTCCATTACTAAGATAAATTTGAAAACCCCTCCCAGAATACAGAATACAAGTTTTAAAAGATGAACATAAAGTAATAGGAAAAGAAATAGAGAGTAGTGATCAAGTCAAAGAGTTACAGATGCCTCTGAAAAACAAAATAAACGGTAACTGGATGAGAAGTAATCAAAGACAAAATGAAATAAAACTTTTCTAAAATGGGGGTCGGGGGGGTGGAGGGTGGAGGCCAGCTTATGAAGGTTAAAAAGATTTACAAGGTTTCATTCAGAATTGATGAAGGGTATTTAGTTTAAAATTTGTGGGCGACTGGATGGCTCAGTTGGTTAGAGCACAAGCTCTGAACAATAGGGTTGCTGGTTCGATTCCCACATGGGCCAGTGAGCTGCACCCTCCACAACTAGATTGAAGACAATGAGCTGCCACTGAGCTTCCGGAGGGGTGGCCGGATGGCTCAGCTGGTTAGAGCACGAGCTCTCAACAACAAAGTTGCCGGTTCAATTCCCGCATGGGATGGTGGGCTGTGCCCCCTGCAACTAAAGATTGAAAACAGTGACTGGACTTGGAGCTGAGCTGTGCCCTCCACAGCTAGATTGAAGGACAACGACTTGGAGCTGATGGGCCCTGGAGAAGCACATTGTTCCCCAATAAAAAAAATTAAAAAATAATAAAATTTGTATAATGGTTACTAGAATAATAATAATATTATTATTACAGGAATATAATAATAATAATAATAATAATAATGTAAGACTTAATAATATAGGAATTTTCTTTTTTTTTATTGTGGCCATGCTAATCTTCTCTGTATCATTCCAATTTTAGTATATGTGCTGCCGAAGTGAGCACAGGAATTTTCTTACTATACGGAACCACGGAAGCAAAGAGAACAGTAGAGGGGGAAAAGGCAGACAATAAATTTCAACAAATTTTTGGAATATAGAAAGCAGATAGATAGGGAAGTAGTATCTGATTAAGCAAGATGGAACAGGAACAGCCTGAAATTACTACAAACAGGATTAACAATGAGTGGACTGACTTACCACCAAATAACCCTTAAAAGGCTCAGGCCTGGGAGTATCAGGCATAGTGGAAGGTAGAGTTGAGGCATGTTACTGAAAATTGGCAGATTGGCTAAAAGTCTGAAATCAGAGATATCAAGATGCTCATGTCTGCTTCCGACCCTGAGTAGCTAAGCAATCATCTCACTACCAACACCACCTAAAAGAACAGAGTATTATTCTCTGAAGAAAATAGGAAGAATACACATGGGACTTGGGGATACCAAAGACAGTGGCTGAGAGGGCTGAGGCAAAGCTGAAAGCAGAAAGTTTACGTGAAAGTTTGTAAAAGCAAAAACTAGACCCCCAATTTCCCTTCTTATATCCCAATCCTAGAATGCCATCAGCCAGGGAGAGATTTGTAAGTCTCCTTAGCAGAACTGAATGATAGCTCAGGAGAAAAGCTCTCTATAGACTAACATTGTGGGGGCCCCAACCTAAGAAGGCAGTTCCCAGTGGTGTGGTACTAAATGTTTAACAACCAGCAATCTGAGAGGAAGTGTGCCCTTGCTTGTGGCATTTGCTGATTTCCATGGTGTAAATACTCCCACAATTTCAAGCTACCACCATGATGTCACTGAATGCAGGGTTAGGAAATACGTGTACATTCAGCTTTTGCAAGCTGGTGTGAGGAAGCTCTAATATACCATTGCCAGTTTTCCCATCTGATCATCCTTTCATATGACCCTGACAAGAGGCCCCCCTGGTTAATTAACCCTCCCCTAATATACACACAAGAGCTCTTATGTAGACTTCTAGTGTATTATTATTATTCCTCATTCTTAAATATGAACAAACCTCCAAGAGTCACCAAATATTTGAGCAAAGATGCCAATGTGAAAGGAATCCAAAATGAACAAGGTGAAAAAAGGAACTTTGAAAAAAACAGATACTGCAAGAAGAAAAAGAAAAACTTCCCTTTTCAAGTAATACGAGTATATTTAAAGATATGAGAAGGGATTTCCAGTCAAGATGGCGTAGTAGGCAAACACTGTGCTTACCTTCTCTCACAACCACATCAAAATGACAACTGAACTACAAAACAACCATTATTGAGAATCACCTAAAATCTTGCTGAACCAAAGCCCTACAACTAAGTACATGCAGGAGAAGCCACCTTGAGATTGGCAAGAGGGGCGGAGACACGAATGAGGCTGGTCCCACACTCGCGTGTGACTATTAAAAATTGGGAGGGATATCTCGGCTGCAGAGGTCCGAGGGGTCCCAGCCTTTGCCCAGCCCAGGGTTCCAGTGATGGAGAGGGAAGTCTCCATAATTTCTGGCTGTGAAAACCAGCGGAGATTGTGACTGAGTGAGACAGAAGGCAGCTGGAGTCCCAGGTTCTCCTCTTAAAGGGACCGCGCAAGGACTTACCGTCATAATCACTGGCGGCTCTGAGCTCCAGCACTGGGACAGCAGCTGGAGAGGTGGCGGGGACATATGGTGGGGAACTGAGTTGTCTGGCTTCAGGACGGGGGCTGGAGGGGCAGCTTTCTCCTGGATGGAAGAGCTGGTGGAGGCCATTGTTTCTTTGTTGAGTCCTGCATCTTCCCAGCATGCAGAAGCAGGTGGCCGCCATATCTGAATCTCAATCCAGCTGGCTAAAGCCGTTCACTTGCCCCGCACAACTTTCTGGCGCACCCAAGCCGCCTCTAGTGGCTTTTTCATACAAACCGCATGCCTTGGCTCATGCTGCAGAATTTCCTAGGGTTTCTCAAAGGTTCATGGAACCCAGACAAGCGGCATCTGGCTTGAGGGTGTCCTGTACCACTGGCTGAGCAACCCCAAGCCCGGTACTAGCAGCAGCCTGCCTTGGTTCCCAGCTTGGCCTCTCAAGACAATTCCAAGCATGGCACAGGTGGTGGTCATCTGCGGATTTCTTTGTGGCTCCTGCTGGGAGGCCCTGAGTGGGGCACGGGCTGCAGCTGAACTTGACCTGCAGCAGGTCCTCTCCCAGGTAGCCCTGAGGCTGGCACCCCCAGTGGCCAGCTTCAAAACGAGCTGGAGCATCAACCAGCCACCTCCAAGGACAACACACCCAAGGAGCAGATTGGGCAGGCACCAGAACGCTGCTGAGGTAGATCTTGCTCTGTAGGATCAGCTCCTGCACCAAAACGCCTCACAACCAATGAGCCCTAGGGTGAATCCCTCCACTGATATGCAAACAGCAACCAAGGCTCAGCTACCAGAGGAGGGCACACACACACACACACACACCTGGAGTGCACAGCTCAAGTGACCAGGAAAACTGCCACTGAGCCCCACAGCACACCCACTAATACATTGGTGCAAAAGTAATTGCGGTTTTTGCAATTATTTTTAACCTTTTAAACTACAATTACTTTTGCACCAACCTAATACATAAGGCCACTCTACTAAGACTGGGAGATATAGCAGCCCTGCCTAACACACAGAAACAAGCACAGGGAGGCAGCCAAAATGGGGAGACAAAGAAACATGTCCCAAATAAAAGAACACAAAAAAGCTCCAGAAAAAGAACTAAACAAAATGGAGAATGGAGACAAGTAATCCACCAGATTCAGAGTTCCAAACACTTGTTATAAGGGTGCTCAATGATCTCAGGGAGAAGTTCAATGAAGAGATAGGAAACATGAAAATAGAGATAGAAAATATAAAAAAGAACCAGTCAGAAATAAAGAATACAATAATGAAAATGAAGAATACATTACAGGGAATCAACAGATTAGACAAAGCAGAGGATCAAATCAGTGATTTAAAAGATAAGGTAGCATAAAACACTCAATCAGAACAGCAGAAAGAAAAAAGAATCCAAAAAATTGAGGAGAATTTAATGGGCCTCTGGGACAACTTCAAGAGTACCAATATTTGCATTATAGGGGTACCAGAAGGAGAAAAGAGGAATTGGAAACCTATTTGAAGAAATAATGAGAGAAAACTTCCCTAACCTGGCAAAGGAAATAGATATACAGGCCCAGGAAGCACAGAGAGTCCCAAAGAAGATGAACCCAAAGAGGCCAACACCAAGACACATCCTAATTAAAATGCCAAAGGTTAACGATAAAGAGGATCTTAAAAGCAGCAAGAGAAAATTACCTACAAAGGAGCTCCTATAAGACTATCAACTGATTTCTCAACAGAAACTTTGCAGTCCAGAAGGGATTGGCAGGAAATATCCAAAGTGATGAAAAGTAAGGAGCTACAATCAAGATTACTCTACCCAGGGGCAGCCGGATGACTCGGTTAGAGTGCGAGCTCTGAATAATAGGGTTGCTGATTCAATTCACACATGGGCCAGTGAGCTGTGCCCTCCACAACTAGATTGAAGACAATGAGCTGCTGCTGAGCTTCCTGAGGGGCCGCAGGATGGCTCAGTTGGTTAGAGTGTGAGCTCTCAACAACAAGGTTGCTGGTTCAGTTCCCTCATGGGATGGTGGGCTGCACCCCCTGCAAATAAAGATTGGAAATGGTGACTGGACTTGGAGCTGAGCTGCACCCTCCACAACTAGATTGAAGGACAACAACTTGGAGCTGATGGGCCCTGGAGAGACACAATGTTCCCCAATAATAAAAAAAAAGATTACTCTACCCAGCAAAGCTATTATTTAGAATCAAAGGACAAATAAAGAGCTTCCCAGAGAAGAAAAAGGTAAAGGAGTTCATCACCACCAAACCAGTATTACAACGAATGTTAGAGGGACTTTTTTAAGATGAAAAAAAAAAGAATAATAAAATGGCAATAACTACATACCTATCAACAATTACTTTCAATGTAAGTGGATTAAATGTTCCAATCAAAAGATGGGGGCTGAATGAATAAGAAAACAAGAGCCTTACATATGGTGCCTACAAGAAACTCACTTCAAATCGAAAGACACACACAGACTGAAAGTGAAAGGATGGAAAAAGATATTTCATGAAAATGGTAACAAACAAAAAAGCTGAGGTAACAATACTTATAACAGACAAAATAGACTTTAAAACAAAGACTATAACAAGAGACAAAGAAGGACCTAGTAATCCCACTTCTGGGTATTTATCCAAAGAAACCCAAAATATTACTTCGAGGGGACGTGCTCATCCATATGAGGTCAGACAATTAAGTTTGTGAACACATCCTAGAAAAAGTGCTACATACCTCATTGCTGAATATCACTGCTTTCCCCTTTGAAGTACTCCCCTTGGGAAGTTATGCACCAATGCCAGTGCCTAGTCCACACTTCAAAGTAATTTTGGAACTCTTTTTCTGGAATGGCCATCAGAGCTGTCATTGTATTACCCTTTATGTCCTGACTGTCATAAAAATGTCTGCCTTTCAATATCCCCTTTATCTTTGGGTAAAGAAAGAAGTCATTGGGAGCCAGATCAGGTTAGTAGGGAGGGTGTTCCAATACAGTTATTTGTTTGCTGGCTAAAAACTCCCTCACAGACAGTGCCTTGTGAGCTGGTGCATTGTCATGATGCAAGAGCCATGAATTGTTGGCGAAAAGTTCAGGTCGTCTAACTTTTGCATGCAGCCTTGTCAGCACTTCCAAATAGTAAACTTGGTTAACTGTCCAGTTGGTACAGATTCATAATGAATAATCCCTTTGATATAAAAAAGGTTAGCAACAATGTTGCAACAAGTACGCAAACTTAATTGTCAGACTTTGTATGTTCATTGCAGCATTATTTACAATAGCCAAGATATGAAGGCAACCTGGTTATCCCTGAATGTATGAATGGATAAAGAAGAAGTGACACATATATAAAATAGAATATTACTCATCCATTAAAAAAAATGAAATCTTGCTATTTGAGACAACATAGATGGACCTAGAGGGTATTGTGCTGAGTATAGTAAGTCAGACAGCAAAAAACAAATGTCATTTGATTTCACTTATAAGTGGAATCTAAAGAACAAAATAAACAATCAAACAAAACAGAAGCAAACTCATAGATACAGAGAACATTTTGATGGTTGCCAGATGGGAGGGAGTTTGAGGGTGGGTGAAAAAGAGGAAGGGATTAAGAAGTACAAATTTGTTGTTACATAGTAGTCATGGGGATGTAGGGTATATAATAAGGAATACAGTCAATAATATTGTAATAACTATGTATGGTGTCAGATGGGTACTAGATCTGTTGGGGTGATAGATGGAAAGGGGTTTGGGGGCAGGGTGAAAAAGGTGAAGGGATTAAGAAATACAAATTTGTAGTTATAGTCATGGGGATGTAAAGTAAACCATAGGGAACATAATAATATGGTAATAACTATGTATAGTGCTATGTGGGTACTAGTCAGGGGGATCACTGTAAATTATATAAATGTCTAGCCACTATGCTGTACACCTGAAATTAATATAAAATAATATTGAATGTCAACTGTAATTGAAAAATAAGAAAAGTGGGGGGAAGATGAAAGGGAATAAGAGGTTCATAATTCCAGGTATAAAACAAATAATTCTTGGTGATGTAATATACAGCATAGAAAATATAGTCAATAATATTGTGATAGTGTGGTATGGTCTCAGATGGTTGCTGGACTTATCATGGTGGTCACTTCTTTAGCGTAGGGAATATAATCAATAATATGGTAATAACTTTGTATAGTGCCAGATGGGTACTGTTGACTAACTATGATGTATTCCTGAAACTAATACAATATTGTATGTTAGCTATATTTTAATAAAAATCTTAAGAAAAAAAGCAATACTGAAAACTAAGAGACAAGGAAAAATGCTGAAAACTAAGAGACAAGGAAAATTCCAAGAGAAAATTATTTCCAACGTAGACTTTTATACCCAGTCAAGCTATCACTCAGATGTGTAAGTGAAATCAAGACATGTTCACACATATTAAAAATCCAGAAGTTTTACCTCCTGTGAACCAGAAAACAACTACAGAAAGAAAGAAGAAAAAGATGTCCTTCAGAAAAATAAGAGAATAAACAAAGAAAGAAAAAGACATGTGACCCAGGAAACAGAAGATCCAACACAAGAGAGAAGTGAAGGCAATGCCCAGGCTGATGGTAAAGGAAAGATCCCAAGACAATGGCTAGACAGCACATGACACTCCTCCTATTCAGAGAAGACATTTTCTCCCCTCCATTTGTATATGTTTTGACCAGTAGATTGTAGTAAGAGTGATGCTGTCCCAGTACCAGGCCTAGCCCTTAGAGGCCTGGAAGCTTCTGTCTCACTCATTTGGAGCCTGAAGCCAAGAAGATCAACTATACTGCTGAAGAGAAAAGTACAGTCACAACTTGGTGTTCCACATCTGTTGAATCAGAGGCAACATCTGTGGTAGAACGTTTCCCCAAGTTAGTCTGACAGGACTTCCATGGGCTAAAAGTCAAACATAACCTTACAAGTAAAGACCAGCAAGTGTGAAAGAAGGCAAACTCACTATAAGTAAGAGTCAGGAGAAACAACATATTTAGACAATACCCCTACCACCACCCTCTACAAAGACAGCAAATGTTAGAAATGTCAAATACAAAATACAGAATGGCTGTGTATAGAATGTTTATAGAAACAAACAAAAAAATGCAATTATAAGGGAAAACATACAACAGGAAATCACCAGGATTTTACAAACTGGAAAAAAATAGAAGTTATAGAAATATAATACAAGGCATAACATTGAAATAAAATTCAGTGACGATATCTAAAACACTGATGAAAAGTGTTTTGTAAACTGTGAAAAAAATCTCAGTGGATGGGCTAATCAGAGTATTAGATACAGTTGAAAGTAGAATTAAAGATATATCCCAAGAATTTATCCAGAATGCAGCAAAGAGAGACAAGTCGAAATAAATATGATAGAAAGTTGTGAGACATAAATAATAATAGAATGAGAATGCCTGATATCCATTTGATTGGAGTCCCAAAGGGTGAAATGAGAGAGAATGGAGACAAGCAATATTTAAAGAAAAAATGACTAAGAATTTTCAGAACTGGTGAAAACCATGAATACACAAATCCAGGAAGCACAACATATCCCAAATATAATAAGAAAAATAAATTCATACCTTGTCATAGTGAATCTGTTCGATATCAAATATAAATAGAAGACCTGGAAAGCAGAAAGAAAAAGATGACCTACAAAAGAATAATTAGAGTAGCAGTAGGTTTCACAAATAATAATGGAAGCCAGTGGAATAACTTCTATAAAATGTTTTAAAAAGTACTGTGCACTTAAAACTGTGTACTTAGCAAAACTATCATTTAATAATGGAGGGGAAAATAATAATCTTTATAAGAAACAAGAACATGAGGAGTTTACAAAGAGACCTTTTCTGAAAGAACTTATAAAGGATTTAGTTCAAGAAGTAGAAAAATGATCCCAGAAAAAGAGGTAGAAATGCAAAAATGAAAAATGAACAAAAAGAATGGTAACATCAAACTAAACCCAAGTAAAAACAAGTACTGTCTCAGTAAAGTAACACAGAAATCTAATCTGTGGGGGTTAAGAAAAAACAGAATTTAAATGTTCAAAATCAGTTAATTGGGAGAGAAAACAATAGTAAATCAGGAAGAAGAAGATCAGAAATAAAGTGATCTAAAATTCTTTTATTGGATGAGAAAGGTAAAGGGATTAGGAAGTACAAATTGGTAGTTACAAAATAAGTCAGGGAGATGTGAAGTACAGTATGGGGAATATAGTCAATAATATTGTAAAAACTATGTACAGTGTCAGATGGGTACTAGACTTATCAGGGGGATCACTTCATAAATTATATAAATGCCTAATCACAACATTGTACACCTGAAACTAATATAAAGTAATATTGAATGTCAACTATAATTAAATATATATATATATAATCACAGGATGTAAAGTACAGCATAGGGAATACAGTCAGTGGTATTGTATTAGCTATATACAGTGTGAGATGGGTTGTGGACTTGTTGGAGTTATCACTTTGTGACGTGTGTAAATGTCAAATCACTATGTTGTTTTGTATACCTGAAACTAATAATAAAAAAATAAAATAATATTGTTTTATTGGCCAGAATGGAAGGCAAAATATCATTCACGTTTGTTAGGTTAAATGTGCATATTATTGTATAGAATCACTAAAATAATGGAAATCGATTACAGAAATGCCAAACCAGCGTAAGGGAAAAAGTGAAATAAATAGGGGGGAAATCACCCCTCAAAAGGCAAGAAACTAGCAGTTGAAGTTCTGGGCAGCACAATAACATAGGAAGAAGAAATTAGAAGCATAATTATTAGAAAGGAAGAAATAAAACTGTCATTGTTTGAAATAATCTGACTTTCTATAGAGAAAATAATGAATTTATAGCAAACCAGTGAAAAATAATAACAGCGTTTAGTAAGGTGGCTAGATGTTATGATCAGCATACACAAAAATCAATTGTGATTCTATATACCAACAAACAATTAGAAATACATTTTTAAAAGATAGCTTTTATAGAAAAAAATACCTAAGAATAAATCTAATATAAATCTAATAAAAGACGTATAAGACCGATACCTATAAATTGTAAAACTTTACTGCAGGACCTTAAGGTTGACCTAAATAAAATGAAGAACTATTCCATGTTCTTGCATAGAAAGATAACAATAATTATATATATATAGATACATGTATATATATTTTTTATAAAATTCAAAACAATTAAAACTAAATAATGCAATAATTAAGTATATAAAATGTTAACCATAATTTCAAAACCAAGAAAAAGAGAAATACAAAATTCAGGATACTGGTTATCTATAAAGGAAAGGTAGGAGATATTATTATTTTATTAATAATAATAATTATTATTACTATGATATTATTAGTGTTTTAGTTTTTGAGTTGTGTGGTGGGTTAATGAATGATTATTATATTTATAAATAAACAGAAAATATTTTAAGTAAAAAGTCTTAAAATGTGTTTTTAAATCCATTAGTTTGCTGCTTGACAAGAACATAACTACAACAAATATGAAACTCAGTCATTATCAACTAAATATGAGAAAATTTATCAGACGAATTCAAATAAAAACAAAGCACAAATTGGAATATTAATGCCAGTGCATAAAATATTTAAGGTTAAATGCATTACATTAACTAAAGACTGTGCATGTATATACATATATTACAGCCATATACATATATATATATGTATATACATGTATATACATATATATATATTCAGTTAAAGGTACATTTGATAGAGAAGAAATAATAGTGATGAAACTTTATGACACAGCATCAAAACATATGCAGTCAGACTTCTGGAAAAAGATGGTGGAGTATGACTTGATCACAACTTCCTTCAACTCGTATCTAATGAAGTGAACAAAACCCATTTAAAAACGGTGGGGGAGAAGAGTATTGTACTTGTCATTAACTGTTCCCCAAGACAGGAAATAGGCCCAATTTAATAAGTTACCACCAGAGAGTGACCTCCAAAGTGTGGGGCAGGGAGAAGAATAATCTGCCCTCACAGAGTACAGGGCGGTGGAACTCATGATGTCACTTACAAAATTCTGAGCTCTCAAATCTGAGAGAAAGGAACCAAATATGTCTCCTTATCTTTTCCTTCTTCTGATTATATGGTGATGAAAATAGCCTCTGGGCAGAGACCAATAAAGGAAGAGATGTCAATTGTGACAGAAGTGAAGTTTTCCAGGCTCCAATTGGGAGAACACATCATAGCCCATAAGGACGTTTCCCTTAGAATGGGAATACCCTGGAATGGGCTGAGGCAAACATAGTAACTCCAACCTCTTAATGTTTCCCATAAGCTCCTTTCTTAACCTTAGAGTGCTCTTTCAGGAAACATTTGTTATCATGAAGAAAAATTGGTCTTGAGTTCATCAATTCTCTTCATTCACCTGAGAGTTTGGGGTTTTTTGATGGTTTCTTTGATAAGTTTGGTTTTGTCATTTTTATAAATTCTGTTAACCAAAATTCAATTGTGTTGAGGTTGAATTAGTATGATTCTAATTTTATAAAAGTATTTCTGTCTATCTATCTAATCATATAATATTAATAATAGTTATTGATGGGTGGTAAGACGGGATAATTTATTGCTGTTTTTATAGTTTTTTGCATTTCTTAAAATCCTTAAAAGAAGCATATATCAAACACAATTCAGCTGTGTATATAAAAAGAAACAGAGCTAGAGAATGATAATAATAACACTAATAGTTTGCACACTGCTTATTGTTTATCAGGCACTATTCAAAACCCTTCACATGAAATAGGTTGAATCATATGACATTGCCAACATTTGGCTGTTCTTGACCTACAAAACCAGCAATTTCATGTGGTCCAATTTACACTTACTCCTTGAACAATCCTAAGAGGAAGATGGAGAACCAAAGCTGCTAGAAATGCAGAGAAATGAAGGCCATCCTTTCCCTTGGAGCCCACACACCTCACCCAGACCAGTCCTCTGGCCTTGCCCTCACACCCCTCCTCCACAGGTCAAGGCGTACACATAGGCAGAGGGATGGTTCTCTATCCCAAAATGCCTTACGTGGAAGGTAGGACATGTGTTCTTGCTCTAACTCAGTTTATCCTCTGGATGAAGCCACTTCGTGTTTCTAGATGGTACAGGTCCTTCAGAACTTCAGGTACTGTTCAAGAGCCCAAAGAATAGCTTTGGTGCACTTACAATTCCCAGTAGAGTCCCCATGTACCCCACCAGGACACCAAAGCAGGACACATTCAACAGTTTCATGTTTATTTTCAGAAAGTGATGAAGACAAAAGAAATATATCCAGACACCACTCTCTGTACAATAAATAGTCAACCTGTTCCAAAAAAAAAATAAAAAAAAGAAAAGCACGCACGCACACATAATCTCCCCCAAGACCTTCTTCTTGAGACATGCACCCTCATTCCCAGTCCCTCCCTCAGGACCCCGCTGTTTCTGAGTGGGTGAGGTCCAGGCCAGCTGACCAAAGTCACCTGAGTCCTTTCCCTGACCCCGGCTGGCTGTTTTAAAATCCATGTATCTTTATTTTCAGATCAGGGATTAACACACACGCAAACAAAAATGCTGAAATTTCCTCTACAGAGGAAGCGAGTTCAGTCTCCAGTTCCCCACCTTCCCCACCTGAAACCCCTCCCCCCCCAGAAGAGAAAACACTCCTTGTTCTGTTTTTGGTTCTCCACCTGGGAACCCACAGCCAGAAGCAGCACCAGGTAAATGACTGTAGTTAGGGCACAGGAAAGGGAAGGGACACTCTACTCAGGTTTCGCTGTGAGCGAGGAAGCAGCCAGTGAACCCCAGAATCCCTTTCCTAACCAACTACAAAAGGAGAAGGGACAGAGGGAGCTGGGGACTGCTCAGTCCTGAGTCTGTTGTTTACATTAGCTGGTGTCCTCCAACCTAATAATACTGTTTCTGCTCTTTTCACGGTGTCATCTACTCAATTGGGAAAATAGTTATAAAAGTGGCCTTCAGTTTCCTTATCAAAAGGAGAAGGGGCCCCAGCAGGGGAGGAGCTGTCACCACTGGAAGGATAAGGGGACACACGCCTCCTCTTAGAGTCTCCTTCGCCCAGTCCTGAGTCACTGGATTCTGGCCGGATGGGGGTGATCTCAGTCCACATTGAAGGGGAGCCCTGGTCCTCTGGCCCCCGCCCCTCTGAAGATCCAGGGCCAGGCTCCATGGGCAGAGTCCGCATGGGACGGAACCAGCTGGCTGGGCCCATCTTGGGAGGGTACTGGGGGGCCACAGGCCAGCCAGTTCCAGGCGCCAGGACCTCCTGGCCTCGGTAGTAGGACATGGTGGGCCCCGGGGCTGAGGGCAGGAATGCAGGCTTCATGCTGACTGCTCGAAACTCAGCCTCGTAGCTGTGGTCCCGGGGGGCTCCCAGCCAGTAAGGCTGGGGAACCACATCCTTGGCCTGGCCAGGAAGGTCGGGGTAGAAACGGCTGGGAACAGGATACTGGTTGGGTAGGAGAGAAGAGTAGTGGTCTCCCCCAAGCAATTGACAGTTGGATCCAGGTGGGGAGGGGACACTGGTGTCAACAGATGCATATATGCTAAAAAATATAGGAGGCAAGAAGACAGGGGTCAGGAGCAGACCCAGTCATCTATGAGCACAACCCTCCCTGACCCTCCTTCCCTGGCCCTCCTGCCCTCTAGCACCCACCCCACCCTCTCTCATCCTCAGGGGCAGAGAGGGAAATGTGCTGAGCACATGTCTGGAGTCCCAGTCTCAGAAGGAACAGGTGGCCTCTGCAAAGGTGACTTGAACCCAGTGGCACTTACGACTCAAAGTTCTCCCGGAATCCTTTGGCAAAAGGGTTATTATCAATTTTCAGCTGAGTGATCTAGAGAGAGGGGAAACAGAGTGACCTGAATCCTGAATCTGAGGCTAGGAAACCTCCAAAATCCTTCCCAAGGGGGTCAGGGGGCCCCACTCTCCCAGTCCTCCGCCCCCTCCCAGGCTCAGGCTCAGGATCACACTCGGCTGCCAGGAGCAGCCCCCACCTCGGCATTCTGGTAGGCGGTCACAGCAATAAACTGGGTTTCTTGGAAAGTAAAGATATGCGTGTTGGAAGCATTGCAGGCTGCCTCTGGCTCTCCATCATTCACCTCAACGATGTGCAGCCGGGGCTGGTACTTATGGAGGGACTGGAGCACAATCATCTGAGAGACAGCAAGAAGGTTTGGGGGTGGGGTTGAAGGATCTCCCCACCCTGAGGTCAGCATGTCCATTCCCTTGCCCTGCCATCATGTAACTTCTCCCAGGCCTTTCAACTCCAGTCCCCAGCCCCTTTGGGGCACCAATTCTACCCTCCTGTCCCATTTCTTTCTTCCCAGATGTCCACTGTGACCAAGGTATTAGCACAAACAGGGCTTTTCAGGGCATCCATTCCCTGGAACCACTGGGTTCCGAATCTATGCCCAGCATGGTACAGGAATGATGGCAGCCCAGGGTTCGGTGGGGAAACCCCCAAGCTGGCTTGGCCTGTGTCTGCCTGAATGTGATGCCCTGTCTGCCCTGAGATTCAGCTTCCTCCCACATCATATTCCTCACAAGGTGGGTGGGAAAAAAAAAAAACAGAGTTAGAGAGGAAGAAAAGTAACTCCAGAACGGAATCAGCCTGCAGGACCCCACTCTGGCCTCGAGACCAGGTCCGGGGAGTGGGGGCGGGGGCAGGACTAGTGCGTGGGGAGGAGTCCCACCTGAGTCGCATTGTTGGAGGCCCCCTTGTTATTCGTAAGCTTTAGTTTTCCAAATGAAACTTCCTGGCGCATCCAGTGGGCTCCAGTATTGGGGGAATCTGGGTGGACGTACAGGCGGTTTCCTGTGGACAGTTAACCTCTTTGGCACGCAGCCCCCCAGCACCAGATCCCCGGTGTTGTGGGGCTTTGTTTGAGCAGGATGTCGAAAAGGATGCAGGGGGAACAGACAGGGCAGGGCAAGGGGAGATGTGGGCATAGGACAGAGCAGAATACAGGCCAGAGCAAAACAGGGATGACAAACAGAACAGAAAAGAGAAGTGGGAGAGGATGGGGTAGCATGGGATGGAGGGGTGGGATAGGGACTTAAATTCTAGGTATCCAGGGCAGAGGTTTAGGGGTTCCTCCTAGATCCACCAGGGGGCGCCCAGTCTTGGAGAAAAAGAGTACCAACAGCTCCCAAGGGGGCGCGTACCTGGCATGCTGCCCTCGGCCTTTCCACACTGCACCCACTTGCCGCTCTGATACCGCCAGTGGTGCTGGTCCACCAAGACCACGTCCACGAACATCCGGTAATGGCTGGTGGGCTCCAGCCCAGCCACAGTGAATGACAAGAATGGAAACATCCGCCTGGGAAGAACAGAGAGACCCACCAATAGCCATCAGCCCTCAACCCCTCCAACAGTGACCCCTTGTGCAAAGGTCATGTGGTGTGCTGGAACCGGCCTCCACTCCTCAGGAAAGCCAACTGGAAATGTTCAGGAAGTCTGCCAGCCAGTTGTTAAACAGCCATAATTAAAAATTAAATTATATGAAATTACAATGAAACACGTTATATTATAAACCAAGGCAATAAATACTCAACCACATCACTTCCCAATACTTTCACTACATTTTCTTGTTATCTCGGGTCTTGAGGTTATTTACATCTATTTTACCTGTGTGTGGAAATACTAGATAGCGTGCACTACTGCAGGACTCTTCTCAACTCCGCGTTCGGTGATATCATGTGGGTAGCTTGAAATCAGCCATCATAGGAGTATTTATGCCACGGAAATCAGCAAACATTACAATCAGGGCTTTTTAAAATTCTTTTCTTTCAGAGGGTCAGTTGCTAGACATTAGCTGAACACCATTGTCTCTAACCTTAGTCTGCTTCCTAGCACACTAGAGAGCAAAGCCCCAAGCCAGTCCCCCATAGGTAGTTCCTAGTAGGTCTGCACGCCTCAGTCCCCCAAGCCCTGGTCTGACTTCAGTCTGTCATTCATCCTTTCCACTGTGGCTCTCACTCCTAGCCCCATGGCTCCCATCCATAGGGTCTCCCTGTCCCATCCTCCTGGGCCTGATGTCTGTGGTATGGGCTGCCCTAGGCCTGGGACTTCAGAGAAGTAGCTAAAGTCCTAGGTGGAGTTTCCCATCCACCTGAAACAGGACTCTATCAAGTACAGTCCTCATGCTCAAAGTCCTGGTTCCCAGGGAAAGTGGAGGAAGTTGGGGTTGGGATGCTGCAGTATTGTGCCAGAGTAATAAATTCAGAGAGAGAAGCACTCCTATAACACAACCATCTCCACCACCTCCACCATCACCACCCCCATCACCACCATCCCTATAACCATCACCTCCACCATCACCACCCCCATCACCACTATCCCTATGACCATCACCTCCACCATCACCACCCCCATCACCACCATCCCTATAACCACCACTGCCACCCATCGCCACCATCACTACAACCAGCATCTCCACCATCACCACCATCACGATAACTATCACCAGTCCAATCAACAGCATCACTACAACCACCGCCTCTACCAACACCAATTCCATCACCATCTCCAATGGGATAGCCTTCCTCTTCTAACCCAAGCAGGAAGAGCAGAGTTTTCAGAATGGCAGAGTCAACCCTCGTCAGCATTACTTTTCATTCCCATACACTTCTCCCCATCTCCTATGAGAAGTCCCATAGGATGGGAAGAAAGGCACTAACTAGCCCACGAATCATGAAACCTGAGGGAGGGAGAGTCCCAGGGGCCTAAGAACACTATTGAGTGGATCCTAGTCCCCAAAGGGTCCCAGAGAAACACCCTTAATAACCTTGGGGAGGGCTTCCAGGAGGGTGCTATCACATTCCTCTCTTCCCCAGATTCTGCTGAGCTGAGAACAAGAGACTCACTGGTTCTATGACCTTGGATAAGTTAATTGCCAAACCAAACCTCAGTTTCTTCACCCGTAAATGGAGATGATAACTTCTATCCATCTTTCCTCTGACAGCTGTTAAGAAGTTCCAAAGACGTGAAGCTCAGCTTACCCGTTCTCTTGTCCCACCCTCATCCCACTTTCTCCCAGGCCCAGAGTTGTCAAAGCCCTCTGGCTAGGCTGAAGAACCCTGAGCAAGTGCCCAGAGTTCCGGTTCCAGGCCCTGGGTCACAGGGGCTTGCTAGGCCAGTTGACTTGCGAAATCGTTTAAGAATGAGACCATGAGCAATCGAGGGTGGGAGAATATTTTCAACCTATTCCTACCACCAACTCATTATACGACAGTGGTCAGGTTACTCACATGTTTGCTATATTGTCACCAGTTCCTATCCAAACTAGAAGGAATCAAGGAAGAGAAGGGAACATATTCACTGAGTACTTATGTAGCAGCCAGTTCATTAAACCAGTCCTTTGAGAGATTAAACGTTATTTTCAATTTTACACTTGAAGAAAATGAGACTTAGAGAGGTTTGGTGACAGACAGCTCCTTGGTAGGAGAGCAGAGCCAGAGTCTCGTGACCACAAAGGACAGGCCGTGGTCTCCGTCCCTCCATCTTGCGTATCACTAGTAGAAGGAAATGGAGGACATACAGGAAGAGGATGGACAAAAAGGAGAGGAGTAGGGAGGTCTCAATTTCACCCTAAAAGTCTAGAATCACCACCAGCTGGAATCCCAAAATAGCCCCTGATTTACATGACACTTTGCTGGGAAGGAACAGGGAGTGAAGATGGGTCTGGTGCCAAACTGAGCCCCTCTGACCCCCCAAAAAAAGACCACTGACCATTCTACTCTCGTAGGACAGGGTCCAAGACTCCAAATTCCTCTGCTGCCCCTAAGGACCACCCAGCCTTGAAATAATTTTCAGGGTCATCATATCCCTCCCTCATGCTGAACACCTCTGACATGCTCCAATTCACCGCCATTAAGTACAAATTGAAAAAAGACAGTTTTTGTCAGTCACGTTGGCAAAATGTTTCAAAATTTGTAATATCTAATGCTGATGAGCCTGTGTGTCCTCTGGAGCCTACGGGAAAATGGATCCTTTCATACACTAACGGTGGGTGAGCAAATTGGTACCACCTTTCAGGAGGGCCATGCCTTGTACCTACCAAAATGTGAAACGCACTGGGCCATCAAGGGGGTCTCCTACTTCCACCAACCTTAGACCCAATTAATAGAAATCAGGGGGCCACTAGCAAACAGCCAAACTGAAAGCAAAGCTGTTTTTACCTGCCCCAAGAGAAGTGAAGCCAGTCAGCCCAAATGAAAGCCACCTTAAAACTAAACACATTTTTGAACGATTTACAAAGTTCTTAGAGTTGGGAATATAGAGAAGGCAAAACCACAATGGCTGTGAGGCCAGTGATGGAGGATCGTGCAGGATTGAAATTGTTTTATCAAGCCCTAATTTCAAATATACATACACAAATTCAAATTGAACTACTTAACAACAGACCTACCAAAAGTTATCTTAATTATAATAATCAACTAATCACACCCAGAAAAGTGGGGATTGCCAGCAATTAATGTACACCCACACACCCACAAATACCAGCCTCTCTCTTCCTCTACTGAGAATGTCTACCGTCGACTATTATACGCTCGCCAACACATTCATAGCACACATTCATAGTGCTGTACAGAGACATAACACAGGTCCAGGGTAGGCACTAGCAGGCACCCCAAATCTCCACAAACACACAAACAGAGACTTGAACACCAAAGTCTCCAGTTAGCCAGTCCATCATTTTGTCCTCAATTTCCCCTCATAGCCCCATCTGAGCTGCCTGGATCAGTCTCTGGACCCACCTTCTCCTCACCCCATTCCTACCCATGGAGGAGAGCGTGACTGTGCTACTTGTCCATTCTGAGGGATGGGTCTAGAGTGAGTGGGAGAGGAAGGATCTGTGAGCAAGTGAGTCAGCCCAAGGCGAAAGGCTGTGCGGCTGTGGGTGGGCCTGGGCTGGAAGGATTTTTCAAAAAGGAAGACGGCCGTGGGTGATGTGGTGGTGACTGACAGGTCACTGGAACCCACAGAGGGTCAGGCCAGCCCGCCAAAGCAGGAGGACAGAAAGGGAGCTGTTCTCTGAGCCCAAGTCTTGCTTCTCAGAAGCCAGTAATGGAAGAAAATGGCTGCCAACTTCCCAGATCACTGGAGCCCAAACTCAGATACGGGGTGATTCAGGGTTGATGGGACTAAATTGGGGTGGTGTGTTCTCTGTCCCTTCCATCCGACCATGGGGCCCCCGAGACCAGATCCAAGGGGAGACATCAAAGAAAATGGTGAGGGGCCACTGCCCCTTCCAACAGGGAGCCTGCAGTATCTGAAGCAGTCCCTCAAGATGGATCAAAAGCGTGAGGATTATAATCACACACACACACACACACACACACACACACTTATGAAACAGTCAGGGAAATTTGATGATATTTAGGAATTTCTTTTCAGGTTTGCTAATGGTATTGTGTTTATATTTAAAAAGCCTTTTCAGAGGTGCATAGGGAAATATTTAAGGATAAAATAATATCATGTCTAGGATTTACTTTGTAATTCTTCATACTATCACTAATATAGTTGCAGACCAGAGAGATGGAAGTGAAGTGAGTGAAGATAAAGAAGAAATAAGATTGGACAGGTGTTGACAACTGTTGAAGCTGGGTATGGATAGGTGGAAGCCCGTTTGCTTTTCTTTTCACTTTTGAACAACACAGGAGTTAGGGACACCAACCCCCTGTGCAGTGAAAAATCCATGTACGAGTATGACTTTTGACTCCCCCAAAAACATAACTACTAATAGTCTATTGACCAGAATCCTTACCGATAACACAAAGTCAATTAACACATATTTTGTATGTTATATGTATTATGTAATGTATTCTTACAATAAAGTAAGACAGAAAAGAAAATGTTAAGAAAATCGTTAGGAAAATAAATTTACAGTATTTATTGAAAAAAATAGGCATGTACATGGACCCGCACAGTTCAAACCGGCGTTATTCAACGGCCAACTGTACTGGAATACATAATAAAAGAAAATAATAAATAATTTCATAATAATTATGAAATAATTTCATAATTATGAAAAAATTTCATAATAAAAGAAAATAAGTGTATGGATCAGAAAAGGAGACAATAAAACTTGTCAAGAGAAAATTATTCAGCAGGAACATACAGGAAAGAAGGAAGCCGTAGGGGTAGATAGGATAGGTGGGGACCACACCTAGAGATGCATCCCCTGAGCCACCTTCCTAAACAGCCTGTGGGCAGACCCGCAGCTAGCCCAGCTCCCATCAGGTCCCTAAAGTTCTGGCTGCTGCTCCATCCACCCCATCCCTCAGGCCTGGAGGCGCCGGGGCCTGGCAGCAGGCTGTGGGGAGACTCCGGCCAGGCCCCAGGGAGGGAGGCTTCCTGACCACAAGACAGGGTGGAGGCCCAAGTTCAGGTCTCTGTGTGACCAAATGTAGAGCCACTAGCTATCCCTGTGCCTCAGTGCCTTCAGCTGTATAAAGGGGAGACTGCTTGGCCTACCTAGCGCACAATGAAATAATGGAAGTGAAAGCACTCTGAATGCATCAAGGCCTTCGGACAGTGTGGGCGGCTGTTTTTACTATTTGGTCATGGGAGGCCGGAGAAAGAAAGTGAGGCAGATAACATCTGCGTTCTAGAGCCAGTTCTACCAGTGATGGATGTTCTGTGTACCTCAGAAGAGCCTCTTACTGTCTCTGGGCCCGTTTCCCTCCCTGTCTGTGCAGGAAGGGGATTGGACAGGATCTTCAGGGTCCCCTCCAATTCAGATCCAATGGCACTAGAAGCCTGGGCTGTGCCTGGGTGTACCCAAAAGGGCTGGGGGGTAGGCAGAGAGGAATTATCAGAAGGCTTAGGAGAAGAAGGTCGTGCCATAAAACAAAATGCCAACTTCCCCGGGTCCAACCCAGGGAAAGAGGAACAGCTCAGCAACTTGAAGCCAATTGTCGTTGGTGGACAGGTCCCTGAATCCTAGGTCACTCCACAGAAATCATCAGGAGGGAAGAATGTTCCAGCAATGCCCAGATTGAATGCCAACCCCCAGGCCCAGTATGGCCTCTCCCATTTTCCTCCCCAGCTCCATACTTGGTATACACCCTTCGACACTTCCCGGGTCCACTGATGACACAGCCCCTCCACACACAGGTCCTTGCTGGTCTCCTGCCCACACCGGCCCCTACTGGGAAGGGTGGATACACTCACACTCCAGACACAGGCAGGGCCTGCTCAGAGTGTTGCTTACTAAACAAATACCACACAAGTCACAAGTTTCTCTTTCTTTCCCTATGCAGGAGGCTCTGTCCGGAAGTAGCACTCTTGGCCCCAAAGCCTACCCCGCATGTACTGAGCCCAGGGGACCCTGAGCAATGGCACCATGGGTTCTCCAGGCTGTACCAGTGAATATCTGGACAGGTGTGGACAGGCTTTCAGGGGACAGACCTCAAAGTGTGAAGAGTGCGGGACTGGATGCTAGCTGAGACCCAGTTAGCTTCACCTGCTCAGACCCATAGGCATTTGTACTCTGCAGCAGGGGCCTGTGCCTGGAAGGGATATGTGCCCCCCACACTTTACCACCTCCCAACACACACACACACACACACACACACACACGACATATGATCTCAAAGTACTACCGGAAAGGAAACTTGGCGACCGTGTCTCCATGTCACCAAATCCCAGTCTTACCACCCCTCCCAAAGCTGACCTGTGAACAACACCAGCAAAGGGGCTGGGAGAGGTGGGCACCGAGGGGCTCCAAAGATGAGGGCTGGGTTAGAGTCCCCCACACTGCAACACTCTGCCCTCCTCTCTGTTTCCCCACACACAGGGGCTAAGAGGCGTCTGGCCCTGTCAGACCAGCACCACTCACTCCCCCTCTGCCCACTGTGAACCCCACTCAGGCAGAGAGCAGGGCACACACCAATTCTGGATGAACCCATAGACACCGTTCCCCTAAACCAAGATAACTTTTCATTGCACCCACTCTCATCCATCTTCCTTTTGAGTTCTACCTGTTGGTGTAATCGCCCCGGGAGTAAACAACCCCCAGAACTTTCCCGTCCTCACTACCAGCCCCTGTCCCTCCTCACAAAGCCTAAACCAAAACAGTGAGGGACACGGAGACACTAGCAATGTCTAGACAGGAGAGAGAGAGAGAGAGAGGGAAAAAGAGAGAGAGCACTCGTCGGAGTTCCGGGCGGGAGGGACAGAGGCGAACCGGCGGGGGCTGCAGCGCGTCTCACTCACCGGCCCTGCTTGGTGATGATCATCTCGGTCTGGTGCTGACTGAACTTGGACCACAGCAGGTGGTTGTTGAGCGCCACTCTCAGCTTCCCGGACACCTCCAGCCCGGCCGGCAGTGCATAGTCCTCACGCGGGTAGAGCCCGGCGCGCGGGTCCGGGGCCGCATAGCCGTCCCCAGGCTGGTAGCCCTCGGCGCCCGGTGTCGGCGGGAAGGGCTCACCCGGCCCGGGAAAGCCGGCGGCCTGGGGTCGGGACGAGTAGGCGTACGCTCCGAGGAATCGGCCAGGCGGGGCGGGCACTAGGGCGCCCCCGGCATAGGGCGCCCCCAGACTGGCGCCCCCACGACGCTCGGCTGCGTCCTGCGCTCCCGGCTCCGGGTAGAAGTAGCGGTTCTGCGGGTCGGCGCCAGGCGCCCGGCCCTCGTCGCTCGCCGGCATCGGCTCTGTTCCCGTCAGCATGTCTCCGCAGCCCGGCTCCACGATGCCCATCCGGGGCGGGCGGGCACCTTCCCTCAGCCGTCGAGGACCAGCCCCCTCCGCGCTGGGGCGGCCCAGAGGGTTTGGGGCTGCGGGGGCGGGGGTGGGGCGGGGGCCCCGAGAGCGGGGGCCCCACGGGAGCCCGGGATCGGACGCCTAGGTCGCGCGCCCGCCAAGCGCGGCAGCTCCTGGGCTCTCTCTCCAGCAGCCCGCTGTCACCAGCCTCACGGTGCCTTTGCTGTGGCTTTATGAAGCTCTCCAAATCCCCCCCTCACACCCGCCACCTCGGCCGGCCCCGCCCCGCCTCACCCCGCCCCCTCATGGCTAATATTTGCAAATTCTTTGCGGGAGGCGAGGACTGGAGGGTCCCCCAATGTAGACAGCGAGTCCCCGAGCCTTGTTGTTCGCGCTTAAAGACTGCCTTCTGGGAGAGCCAACCCCTCCACCTGAAACGCCAACCTGTTTCTCTTCCCTGGACCCTCGTGGAAATTCCACCCACCTTTGGAGGCTCAGCTCAAAGCCCTCCTCCTACGGGAAGCCCTCAGTGATGGTCCAGGTGGGACTCAAGGGGCCTTCTCACAGCACTCGTAGGCTCAGAGCCACTTCGACCATGAACATTCATCAGATATTCATGGATGCCCACTATGTGCTCAGACTAAGTGGCTTTGCGTGAAGTGTTTGTGCTCTTTCTCCTGACCAGGGGCCCAGGTGGGCTCTGTGGGATGCATCTTGTTCCTCCAGACTCAGGGCGGACCTGAAACCTGATGGGCAGCAGGACAACTCCTTGAAAGGGATTGCATCCACAACAGCCTCAGGCCTGGAAAGCCCTGGGCTGGGATGGACCCACAAAAGTTCCTCCACCTGAGCATGGCACCAGGGACACTGGAAATGGCACTGGGTTGCCAGTGCTCAGAGTCTCAGGATTGGCTCTGCTTGTCACTCAGGCCTGAAAGTCAGCCTCAAGTGCCTCATCCATAGACTGGGGGAAACTGATGTACTTTTCAGAGCAGCTGTGAGCCTTACATGAGAGGACGTACCTGTGCAGCCCCTTCCAATGTACAATACCCGGATGGAAAAGCTGCTTTGGACAGATTGGAGACGGCTGACCCGAAGGAAATCCACCACATATTCTGAAGGGCTACTTGGCTGATAGGAGTATGGGGGCTTTTTTGTCTCTATTTTCCCTTTTCTGTTGACTAATGTAGTTTTAGTCCTTTTAGGATGAAAACTATCCTTTCTCTCCCAATTGAAAATAGTATCATTGGGAGTTTTCCTTTGTAAAACATTTAGAAAACTTAAGCAGTAGAGGCAAAATCAGGACTGTATAAATCACCCCAAATTTAGGATTAAAATTTCGACGAACACCCTTCCAGATGTCATTCCCGGCACACAGCCTCTCTGTCTCTGTCTTTTGCACACACACACACACACACACACACACTTTTATGTAAAGACCACATGTGCTGCTTTATAATGTGTTTTTCTTTTTCACTCAGTAAGGTCTCATGGAATTTTTTGCGTATCAGTATATAGATAAAGATTTACATTTTAAAAGAGTGTTTTGAAAAAGACTCATCTTTCAAAGGCTAACCTCTCCTCACTTCTACCTCCCCAGCTCTACTCAATTCTCCCCTGGGGGCTGCCCCATCTCTACATCCCAGCCCAACAGGGCTTCACCCTTAGGGGTCTACGGGGACTCTCTGCTCCCAAGTAGAGCTGAACCGAGAGGCAGGTTGGCAGGCGAAGGCGAAGCTGGGGACCCCAGGGGGCGGGCATGACCCAGGGAGGGTGGGGGGAGAGAAAACCATCACATCCCCTGAGGATGGAGACCAGATACATGATAGCACCAGAAGGGAGGACAGGCCTCCTGCCACCCCTTTCCCCACCATTTCCCCCTGCCTTAAGGAAGGCAGAAGTTTCTGCCTGCTGTTTCAAGCAGCATTGCTTGAAAGAGAGGGTGACCTTGGCTACTTTTTGGGAAATGTTCGAGATTTCAGTAAGACTTACCTGAATGACTGATTTCCCCAGGAGACATGAGACTGTTGAATGCTGACACCTCTTCAGGGGTACATTTTTGCTAAGTGCTTGGCTGTGGAAGGCCAAATGGAATCTTGTTCCTCCATAGCTCTCCCCTCCTCTTTTCCACACTAATCTTCAAGTCAAGTGAGCCATCCTTCTGCCTCTGAACAAGGTGACCCCGAGCTGCCACCCAGCTTTCTGGGGCAGGAGGGATTAGGAACCTCAGAATCAGGTAGACCTGGGGACATGTCCCAGGAGGAAGAGGTGGCTAAGGACAGTCTCTCTATAACCGGATGGGCTGTTAGAGGGTCTTACAGCCTGGCTCATCAACCCCAGATTCCTCACACTCCTCCCTCCAATTTCTTTCACCCAAAAAAGAAAGTGCTTGTGAAAAGCAGGGGCCAAGTGGCCCTGGTGTCACCACTGCCAGTTCCGCCCCTCTGCCAGCTTGGGTGAGAAGAAGAACCCTGGCAGTGACACCTCCTCCTCCTTTTCCCAGGCCCCAGGGCTGGAGAAGTGGAGAGGAGGAGCAGGAAATGAGGCCCCCTGGGATTCCCTCCCTTCCCTGTCACTGCCCCTCTCAGCCCCTCTCTCATCCTATCAACCCACAGGAGCATCCAGCAGGCTGGTCCTGGTGGGGAGGGAGCAAAGATGCACAGGGTGTGTGTCCAGGATGAAAGAGTCACGGTCTCTGACAAACATCAAAGTATTGACACAGGTGGATACAAAATATGGGAAACTGAATGATTTACCAAACTTACACAGCGCATTCGTGACAGAGCCAGGCTGGAACTCCGGTCTCTTGACTCTTGACCCAGTGCTCTTCCCACAAGAGTGTTTGCCTTCCCATCTTGAGGAAGAATAATAATAATAAATGAAAACTCATGATCACATTAGAAAAGGCTTGGAAAACAGAAAATTGCCCCTAACCCACCAGCCTTGATACCGGCTTTCTTTATTCTGTTGTCCTCTGCATGTATTCAAGGCTTTTTTCCAAGCCATTTTCCATCGACTCAAAATGATGTCACACACACCACCACACCTGTGGGCTGCAGACTGCGCCAGGAAGCTGTTACAATGTGGATTCCTGGGACCGGCCTCTAGAGATTTTGATTCCCAAGCCTCTGGCAAAATCTGTCTTGACGAAGGACTCCGGGTGAGGCTGGACCCCAGGGAGTCCACACATCCCACTCTCAGGCCCCCTTCTATGTTGCTCTTCTACCTCCAAGACCTGTCCCAGCATAAGAAAGTCACTGAGTCCCGACCTTGCTTGCAGAGAAGTTTTAGTGTCTGAAGAAAGCTGCTACAGGCATTGAAACAACTTTCTCAGCGAAGCTCTAGGAGCAGATTCTAGGAATTGTCCTCATCCTAGACTCTAACAGCCGCCTGGGTCCTCTCCTTAAAATGTGTGGAGTGCTGAGCTCCCCCAGGGACCCAAAAGGCTCTTGAAAGGGCTCATACCGCATGGTGTGGGGAGGGCTGAGCGGCAAGTATGTGGGAGAGTCAGGGAGTGGACAGCTTAGAGCACAGGGGTACCAGCACCCAGGATTTCTGCCCTCTACCCTTCTGGGCACAGCCTAAGAAGCTGTAAGAGGGTAGATGAGTGAAAGACATGGGGGTAGCATGTTGGGGATGTGGCAGGAAAGGAATGAGAGCACAGTGAGAGGCCTGGGCTGCATTTCTCAAAGAGAGGTTTAGAGATGGAGAGGGACAGGGACCACAAAGTCAGACACCCAGAGCGTGACTCAGTGAGAAAGTCTCAGCCAGGCAAGAGAGGAAGGAAAAAGAGAGGGAGTTGAGCCAGTGAGAGGGAGCTGTACAGAGGCAGGGACACCTGTGGGCCCTGTGGGTATCAGAGGCTGGGGCAGAGGGAGACGGTGGCTGGCTGGGAACCCTGTTCAGGTCTCTTAACATCTCTGGTTTCTTTGTCAGTGCGTGGAGCTAATAGACCTTCTGCCAGGACAAACTGGGTCTCAAGTAATGTGCGAGGTAGTGTAAAGGCTGAGGGGTTCTGCCACAAGACAGGAACAGAACCGAGGAACGGGGCTGGGCGGCTGAATTACCTCCTCTTTCCTCTCCTCCAAGCTGCCTGCATCTTCCCGTTCCTTCCTTTGGCATCCATTAGTCCCCACAAAGCATCCTTCAGATCCTGTCTACAGCCTCCACTAAGGGCCTTGGGCCAAAAGAGAACCTGTTTGTAAGACCCCCTCTCAGAAAGGACTGGCTTCCCCTCCTAACACTTACATACCATTCTTGAAGGCTCATGTAATGAGGGCTGGGATGAGCGAGACCCTGGGGACTCTGGGATCACAGAGATAAATTAGTCTTAGCCCCTGCTCCCCAACAGCTCCTAGCAAGGTGACCCCAAGGACTAGAGTTCTCAAGCCTCTCAGCCCATTTGCCCTCAGGTACGGACTCAGCACACACCAGCCTGTGCATGTACAACAACACCCAAGTGTGCGCGCATGTACCCTCCACGGAGCTACGCTCGACAAATCCCTGTGAGCCGTCCCCTCTTCTCCTGTCCCACATCCAGCCTCTCTGAGTCCTTGGGCATCTGCTTGGCTCACCTCCACCCACTCTGAACTCCCTCCCTCTCTGGGTCCAGACTGCCAGTCCTTCAGAGAGCATGGCCGGAACCATCGGATTAACAGGCAGGGAGGGCAGAAGGGGAGTGACAGGCACCTGTAGAACCCCCTCCCCCCGTGACAGCTGCAGGAGCTCTGTCCCCAGCACCCAGCACCAGGTGGTCAGTGTGAGCTCATCCCAAGGTCAAGGGCTCTGGGCTCTCTCCCCCAGGCTGGCTCACCCTCCCCTGCCCTACACCCACCGCTCAAGGCTAGGCAGCCTTTGGTTCCAGGCCACGCTTGGGTCCTTCTGCATTTCAGTCCTTCCCCCTCGGATCATCTCTTCTCTCTTGTCTCTAAACATATTCACTCTTGACCCAGCTCTTCACACAAGACTTACACCCCCACACACACACACACCCATGCAGCACCCCACCCCCACAGTGCCCCCAGACAAGGGTTTCTGCACCCTCCTGAAGCAAGGTTAAGATGTTGGGCACTGGAGCACCTCTGTGATCATGTGGCATGCCAGGTTAGGGATGGGCAAGCTGGAGCTTCAGGGAGGCCCTGGGGAGAGGCTGGGTTCTCCCCCCACCCCCCTTCCTGGGGAATCTCAGTAGACAGGCCCTTAAGCTCAGGCAGGAAGCAGGGTCCGGTTACCAGGAGTGGGGAGTGGGGGGGAATACCCAGGGCTTTGGGTAAAGGGAGCTGGGTGGGGGGGGCAAGGGGTGGGGAAAGAGGGACAAAAAAGAAGAGCTGAGTGGGTTACAGGCCCAGGATTAACCCCTTCACAGCCAGGCTCTTCTCTGCTCCCCATCCTGTGTTCTTGGACACAGAACAATCAATGCTTTAGCACAGTCGGGCTGTGCTGGGCCAGGTCTCCCAGGTAAGGCCTCCCCGCACAGCCTTTGGCCACAGGGCGGCAAAACAGCCCCTGCTCAGCCCCTCTCACTCCAAGGCCCTCTCCCAGCTTCCTGTTTGCCCTGTGACTCGGTTAGACTCTCGGTACTTCTGAGCCTGCTTCTCTGCCGTGTGTCTGATTCTGCGTCTCTCAGGGCCCCTGTGTGTCAGCCTGTCCCCAGTGCAGGGGACAGTCTTTACATCATCACAGTCTTGGGGATTCTGTGAAATCTGCCTGCTTGTCCTGAGTGTAGATTCTGTACCTATCTCTCTGTGTCTGTCCGTCTGCTTTCTCTGGAGCTCTGAGTCAGCTTATGTCTCTGTATCTCCATGTCTTTATCCAGGTCTCAGTGTGCCTACTGCATGTCTGTCTGTCTGGGACTAGGCCTCCATCTGTGAGTCTGCCCTGGGCCTGTCTGCCTCTGGCTTGAGGTCCTTCGGCTTGTCCATCTGGTTAACATTGTAGGGCGGGGATGAGATGGGGACAGACTTATGGGCTGGACCAGGGATGGATGAAAGAAGGAAGGAAAAGGGGGACACAGGGGATAGTGGGGGGAAAAAGTGGAGGGGCAAATCCCATTCCTAAATGGTGCCTGAAGCAAGCGGGACAGCCCTGAAATGCCAAGGTGAAGCTTCGCCAGGCCCGTGGGCAACGGAGACAGGGACATGGCAGGGAACACATGGTCAGGGGCGGGAGCAGAGTTGCACAGAAACAGATGTCAAATGGGGAGGACCCAGAAGCAAATGGAAAGACAGATGGGAAGCTCTGGGTTCTGCTCCTAACTCTACCACTAACCCCTGATGACCTTGGGTTAGGCGCTTTCCCTCTCTGTGCCTTAGTATTGATTCTGCTCTATGAAATGAGACAGTTGGCAGACACTGTCCTCTAGAATTCTGTGAGAGCAGGTTGGCAGGGAAGACTTCCCTAAACCCAAGGCAGGAGGCTGGTTGCCCCTTTCTCTCCCTTGAGGAATATCCCGAAGTCCCTTCTAGTACCAATATCCTCTGTGTCTGTGATTCATCTAGGGGCAGGACAGAGGGAAGAATGGAAATTAGACAGCAGAAAGGACTTCCTGTCACGCAGGAGGGTGAGGAGGCCCCAGGTTCTCCTCCCAGCAGTCTTGGGGCCCTCTCTGTTGGGGCTGAGGGTGGAGGGGTAGGATGGGGGTGGGGGCTCAGCAGCTGGGTAATTAGCCATTGCTCTCAGGCCCTGGGGGAGGGGCTGGCTGGACTGAGAAACCAACGAAAAGTGACAGGGGCAGTTTTGACGCGCGTGGAGCTGACGGGCCCAGGGGGCCGGGGCTTTGGTGTGGAGGGGTGAAAATCCCATCAGATGATTAAAAAATAGGTCAGAGGGAAGAAGCCGCAGCCGGCATTGGGTTTGTAGTGAGAATGGCATGTAGCTTCCCTAGGGCTGCGGGGCAAAATGGGGTGGGGGGGCCGAGGAGTGTTTGCAGGGGGCGGGTGAGCCAGGAGTAGGGACAAGAAGGCTGCAGGCCCAGTAGCTGGCTCTCTGTCTCCCTCAGCCCTGTCACATGGGGACACTTAGGAATTCTCCCTGCAGTCCACCTTCTGACCTCCTTGGTGCATCATCTTCCTCCTCAAAGCCAGGAAGACGCAGCTCTTCCTCTGTCCACCCCACCCCACCCACAATATATATACAAATTCTATTCCAGAAACAAGGAGTATTGCCCCTTCTGGAAGACCCTCGTATCTTCTAGCCTCAGGTCCTCTTGATGCAAAGGTTGCTGACTTGTCCTACATTTTTTGCCCAGGTGGACAAATTCATCTACCACTGCATCTTGCCAACTGCGTCCTGCTTGGAGTCCACTGTGGTCCAGCATGTTCTCAAAGATCCCTTTTCCCTCCTTCTCCCATTTTTCTCCTTCTTAACTCCTGCCGTGAAACACAACACTGGCCTGGGAAAGGTCTAAGGCTGAGAGCAAGGAGGAATGAGGTGGAAGACCCAGAAGCCCGGGGCAGGCTGATGAGCGCCAGGACATCAAATGGAGGCTAAGTGACTGCCTGGATTATACAGAACTCTGACACACCTGGTCCTGTCCCCTCTATCTGAGTAGTTTAGAGCTACCTCCTACCTCATCCGCTTAAGGTTAGGAAGTTCTGTCAGTGTCTTCCCACAGCAGCTCATCCTGCAGCTCAGCCCCATTTATTTCCTTTTCTGAGATCCCTGAACCCTGTAATTTGGGAGTGGAAAGGACGTCTAGGTTCTCCATGTCACGCTTCAGTCCTCATAAATCCCAGGCACAGGCAGAAAGCAAATGGGTAACTAGGTGTTCAGAGCAGAGGGACAGACCAGGCATTAGCAGTGCCATCTCCAACTGAGGGCGCCCCTGGGGCCCAGCCACTGCAAGGGATGGCACCCAAGGCCATGTTGGTATGGAAATAGATTGACTAGGTCTGACCTTGAGTTTAACCCCACTTACCACCCCAGACACAGATCTGCTCTGACACGCAAGTCTGAGATTTCCCCGGGAGTCTGCTGTCTCCTACTCACCCTCCTCAGTTACCCAGGAAGTGTCACAAGGCGTCCTGCCAACCACCTTCCACCAGAGCCATGGGCAGCTGGCGTTCTGTGCAGGGCCCTGAGACAGCCTTCAGACCCGTATCTCCAGCCGCAGGGGGCATGAAGCTGGTGTGGCTGCCCACCACTGCTTTCCTCCACATGCCCGCCTCCATGTCTTTCCAATCACCCACACCAGAACCTGACGTGCTGTGTGGGTGGCTATGGTCAGGAAAGACTTTAGCAACTGAAGTGACTGGGAATAAAGATACTGGGCCATGGTCTTTGCATTACACACATACACATACACACACACACACGCACGCACGTGCACATGCACACGCACACACACATGCACATACTCACGCGCGCACACACACACATGCACATACACACGCGCACACAATGACTTGGGGTCACCACCCAAGGCTCAGGGCTGCAGGCTCCTACTATTCTGGACATATTGCCAAGCCCAGCTTGTATTTTGTCTCATCCTTGACTCCCAGTGAGTTTGGTAACTGGAAAAAACAGGAGTTCTTTCTGATTATCCCACTTTCCCCACCCCAGGCAATTCATCCTCTTGATTTCATTAGACTTAACAATGCTTTGAGGTCAATTGGGCAGGGATCATTGTCCCTGTTTTACAAAGAAACCGAGGTACCGAGGAGTACTTTGTCAAGGTCGCACAGCTGGTGACCCACTGCAGAGCCCCTACTCTTGCAGCATGCCTTCTCATGACTCCACCTGCAAAGAGGAGACTCTTGTGCTTCCCATTTTAAAGATGAGGAAACTGATAGTCTGGTATTTTTATCCCCTACCCCTCTCTCCTCACAGGATGTCCTACCCAACCCAATTCTGGCTCCGAGCCCTTCCCCTTGCTCTGGAGAAATGCAAGACCCCAATGCCTTCCCAGGTCACCTAGTGAGCATTACCCTGTACTTGTGGTCGTGCAGGGCTGGAGGGCAGTGGCGTTTCTCACTTCTCTGAACTCCATGCTGTGGCAACTGGGCCCACTGCCACACATGCAAGCTGTTAGGTGTTTCTGTCTGAGTGGGGAGGGGGCACGGCAGCTCTTAGAAATGGGAGGAGGACGCCACTGGGCACGCTCCCTGCCAGGCAGGGCTGCCTCCCTCTCTCTGCCCACGCCGAGGTTCATCACACCTTCAGCTACTAGAACCTGCATGCTCCTCCCTCTTGCTTCTCACCTTGGGACCTGGGAGCCAGTGGCCAAGATGGGGACAGCAGAGCCAGCTGGAGCTACCAGCTGCCTCACCCCTCTCCATGCCAACCCGACTGCCTGTGATTCTGGGACCCCTGTGTGCCCCTATTGCAGCCTCAGCAGTAGCTCTGGGGACAGCATATGGGGCTTAAGAGCTCTTGTTCTGGGCGGGGAGTGAAGATGGGACTTTCTTTGACAACTTATATGGGGCCCCATCCTCTGGCCCCAGACTCTTCTCAAGATCTAAAACCCCTAAACCTGCCATCCTTCTTTAACAAACCCAGGGAAGACTTCCAAAAAGATAATCTGAGACAGAGACCCTGCCTTGCCTGGGCTGTAAGTTCTTCCTCGAGTCTAACCTTGATCTCTTGCAGAGGGGTGGAAGGAAGCAGAAATGAATCGCAGTTTCTTATAAACCTGGTGGCTTCTTGTTCCCCGACGACAATACAGCGGAGGAGCTCTGTGGTTCTGGCTCTGAGTCAGGCCCCCTTGCTGGGCGTCCCCAGTGCCATCTCCCTTCGCCCCGCCCCAGACTGGAAAATCAGGCTCATGCCCCTGCCGGAGTCAGTGCTTCCCCTGCTTCCCCTCACAATCTCTCGCTTTCCCCTAAAGGGAGGTATTTCCTCGAAGCTGGGAAAAGTCAAGGGGGCAGAGACTTCGCCAGCTACCGGGAGGGGAGGCGGAGGGTGGGCACGGGCACGGGGTGGGGGTGGGGCTACCTTGCCTTCCTGTCCCACCCCCTCCCCGCTTTCAGCCCAGCTCCCCAGTCCCGCTCTTCTGGCTCCTGCGATGTGTGCGAGAGAGCAAGAGCATGGGGTGTGTGTGTGTGTGTGTGTGTGTGTGTGTGTGTGTGTGTGTTTAACACACGTGTATGATTGATACTGAGTGGGCCCCCTAGCCCCCAAGGGTGAGAGTGGGGTGGAGGAGGGGAGGTGTCTTGCCTCTGGTGTGCCTCTGAGTGACATACATTTTTTCCACACACATGTTCTTCATGTGTTCCTTGTCCATCCATCCCAGAATCACAAGTCTGGTTGGTACCCAGCTTCCCACCTTGCATTCTGGGGGCATTAAATAGATCCCCCTCGTCCTTAAGTGAGAAGAAGCCTACCCCCCATCTCCCGAAAGATCAGGGGATTCAGCAACTATGAGAAGGCAGGTACTCCCCATCTCACAAAACTGATCCTCTTCCTCCTGCCAGGGGACTCTGAGCCCTCGGCTTGGGGGCAGGTCACAAGTTTTTCAGATCCTCAACTTTCCCACCTGCTCAAAGGCTCAAAGAGAGGTGAACTCCAGTCATCAGAATCCAACACCCAGACCCTCGATGAGGGCAGGCAGATTTGGGGAGGGTCTCCTTCTGCGGGGAAATTGAATCCTGGGGAGGGGGTGGTGAGAAAGACCTGAGTCAGCAATCTGAAAGACTCACGTGTGCCTACCCCCAGGCGAGGAGGCGAGGGCAAGGCGAGGAGAGTGAGGGAGCTGAAAGAGAAAGAGAGATGGAGAGGCAGAGAATGAAAGCAGGCAAGAGAGAGAAACTGAGACAATGGATAGTCAAAAAGAGAGCAGAGGGCAGAAGTGGGGGTGGCCGGGCATTTGGGAGTAAGAACCATGATGTGGGGGTGCATGCAGAAGGGGTCAGGGAATGGCTGTCTTTTCCCTTTCTTCACTAGCATCACAGATACTAGAAAGGTCAGCGATGAAAAAAATCCAAGTCTTTCATCTCAATAAGGGGAAATTGAGGCTGAGTGATAGAGTCACCAAAAGGGAAAATTGAGCCAGGGTAGGACCCTGCCTCCTGCCTCCCCGACAGGCTCATTTTCTCAGCCCAGAGAGAATGGGAGGACCAGGCAGCTGGGATACTCGGGCACAGCTGGGCACTTCCAGTGTCCTCTATGGGTGGGCCGGGATGGTGGCCTGGGGAAGGGGACTGGAGACTTCTCTTGATGTGTAGTTGCATGGCAAGCGCACTTCATCCTTTTAGATGTTACAAACCAATAAAAATGGCAAAATTTTCTAAAGGATGCGTTTACCCTACTTGACACAGCATTGAGATGCGGGGATGGGACCTCCTCCCTTGGCGCTGGTACCACGGATGCACATGGAGGAGGAGGTAGGAAAAGGGACCCACAGCCATTGAATATCCAGAAGAAAAAAAGAAAGTCTCCTTTACCCATCCCAATTCAACCCTGGTCTCATGATCACCGGAGTGCTCTCTTCCTGACCAGGAAAAATGGAGAGGTAGCCCTGTCAAACTCTAGGTGACATTGATGTGGGCGTGGAGTTTGGAGGTGGCCGGGCCTTCGTGTACACAGCTTGGTTTCTTCCATCTGCACCTCCCCTGCCTGAAAGACTAGCAGGGGGGCTTGGCCCAGAGAGGGGAGGGGATGCCTCCAGATTACACATCCATCTGGGAGGGAGGTGGGGGAATGCCAATGGACTGCCAGGCGGATACCCTGGCCCTGCTTGTGTGACACACTGTGTCCTGTCCCACCCTCAGCACCAACTTGGCTCTCCACTCCCTAGGGAATTGGAGCTGGAAGAGGCAGATTGAAAGGTGACTCTTTGGGGGACCCAAGGGTCCTCATTCTCAGCCCCTCCCCACCTCCAAACTATTCGATGAGGCAGCGCTGGAATAATGTCACCCCTACCTTGAAGACTGTCCAGACCCCTGGGCCCACAGACATGCTAAAATGCAGTACCTGTCGCCCTGCCATCTGGGAGCTCGCCAGCCATCAAAAACCTCCAAAAGAAGCCACTTTTCCATCTCTGTCTCTGAGTCTTCTGAAAATTTGGGGGGCGAATAGGAGGGTTTCCAACCTCCTTAGTCATCCTAGGAAGCCAAGCTGAGTAGCAATGACTGATAGTCACCCGACCACAAGCCAATTTTGTGGTTTCAGTTGTTTCCAGGAGCAGCAAAGCAGAGCTAAAGTCCCTGAGCACAGGACCCCTGCCCAGGGGCACTCAGCTCTGCCCTGGCACGACTCAGCCCAAGCCCAGGAGGGCCTGGAACTGCCCCTACTTCACAGATTCACATGGAAGTTTCTGTAACCGCGAGGAATACTTCCCCCACATCCCTTCCATGTCCCCCTGGCGACTTCACTGATTAGGCTGGCTGCTTCCTGGATCCAGGTGAACTCATTTCTTTTTGTTTCATTTCATTTTCTTTATGTTTCCTTTCTTCTGTTTTTCTCTCCCTCTACTTCTTCCTTCCTTCTTTCCTTCTTTCCTTCTTTCCTTCTTTCCTTCTTTCCTTCTTTCCTTCTTTCCTTCCTTCCTTCCTTCCTTCCTTCCTTCCTTCCTTCTTTCCTTTCTTCCTTCCTTTCTTCCTTCCTTCCTCCCTCCTTCCTCCCTCCTCCCTCTCTCGCTCCTCTCTCTCTCTCCCTCCCCCCCACCCCTGGCTTTTCCTCTCATTTATGTGTGGCAGGAATAATGCAGGAGCCATAGCAAAGAGAACCGAGGCTGCTGGAAGGTCCCCAAATGTACGTGGCCTACCAGGCCCCAAACCCAAACCTACAGACACCAGGCCCAGCCTCCAGCCCCTTCAGCTGTGGCACCCATGGCCCCTCAATCCCCAGGCCACATGTGCTCACCTCCCTCGTGAGCTGGGAAAAGATCAGGATTAGCAATAAGGGCTACGTCTCACAGAGTAGATTTTAGAAGAATTTCAGAAACACAGAAAGCCAAAAATGTCAGAGCCAAGAAGGCAATTAAAACAGCCTCGTCTAGTTCCTTCATTTTTTTTTTTTTTCAAACTGAGGAACGGAAGCTCTGAGAAGTGATGCAATGTTCCTAGAGCATGGTTAGAACGAAGTCCTCACTCTCAGAACAGGCTCTAACCACCTCCCCTCACTGACCAGCAAGGTGTGCATTCTCTCCCCTTCGTGGTTTTTAGTATTGACCAGACTCCTTGACCCAATGACCAGGGAGACAAATAAGGTAGCCAGGACTGGGCCAGGTACAAGGAGACAGATACATGGCCTCCGCATCTGAGCACAGAAAGGTTCAGCATTTTTCTGGGACCACGTGACACCGCCTTATCTTCTTCCTCCTGGAAGCCTGCCTGAATGAGCTGTGGGCCTGTTACCCTCCACATCTGTGGCCATGGCAGGGAGAGAAAGGAGGGAGCAAGGGTGAGAGACTTGCCTGAGAACCAGCCACAGCTCACAGCACCAAGTGACAGGAAAGGAGGAGAAGTGAGAGGGGCACAAAGTGGGGTCTGGACAGGAGTGGGGATTGCAAGAAGATAGGGAAGAGGAGGCACCCCCATGGGGAAAGAAGCTACCCGAATGAGTCACAGCTGCCCAGGTGCAGCCCTCCTGGGGGCTGCCCATCTGTGTTTAAGGTTTATCATGTGATTTCTATAAAGGATAACGGAGTGGTGGGCTGGAGCTGATAATGTGTGTCTTTTCCGAACGCTCAGTGCTGTCATAGAGGCAGTGTAAACGGGGGAACCTCTTGTTAAGCATTTACCAGCACACCATTGGGTAATGAGGTCAGCTTCAAAGCCAGGAGCGTACGCCTGCGTGTGCATGTGGGACTTCACATGTGTTGGTCATGTGTGAATACATGGCAGTATGTGCTTATGCCCCTGTGGCACCTGGGACGTACCTGTGTGGCACTGTGCTCCTGGTCATGTGAGACTCTGTATGTGTTGGGAAGAGGTGTGTATCTGTAGGTGAATGTCATTAGGAGCCTGGTAAGTGAGGAAGGGTGTGTGTGTGTGTACCTGGGACTGTGGACTTTATGTATCAGGAGATAAGTGTGACAAGGTGAGTCTGGAGGAGAGTGAGAGGAAACCCATGTGTGCCCACTGTAGCAGACTAGGGCTGTGCCTGACACCCGAGACAAATCCCTGAGCTCTGATGACTAAGGGGGGTGGGTGGCTGAGACTCCCTATACCAAGTCCCACTCAGTCTCTCCTCTGTCCCCCCTCTGTCCTCAGGCTTAACCACCTGCCAGTCCCGGGGGCTGTGGGATGACAAGGCAGGCAAGGGGCTCGCTGATCCCCCAGGTGTGTTCTCTGTGTGTACTGGGCACACCAGAAAGGCCAGCACCAGGGGGCACTGTCCTCTTCCCTGCCCCTCACCCATGCCTCTGGCTGAACTATCTCCTTTACACTATCTCCTGATTCTCCCTCCCACCTCCCATCCACAGTTTTCTTTTACTGTCTGGGGGCTGGACAGTTCAACTCCTGCAACACCCACAAGGCCAAGGGCCCCAGGAGGGCGGGGGCAAGGGGGTGAAATGATTGTCATTCAATCATCCCCACTCACCTGTGGGCCGCAAGCCTGGCCTGGGCATCCCTCTGGAGCAGGGGGCTCTGGCCGAGGACTCCCTGCATCCGCCTGCCACTCTTCTGGCCACCCCCCAGGGAATTTGTCTCCACGAGCCCATTTCCCCTGCCAAGAAGTCCTGTAGGCCTCTGGCTCCAGGCACAGGGGGAAGAAGACAGTCTCCCCTGTACCATAGCTGTTTCCCCTCCTCCCGTCCCCTGCATTGTCTATAAGGCCAGAAAAAGAAAAGCATGAAGATAGGACTTGGGAGAGGGACTGAGATAAGTGACAGGCTTTCTCACCTATGGTCATCTAGCTCAAGTCCCTTACACACGGTCTGGCTTGGGGACATATGTCTTCTGAGGCCTGAAGCCTCCCTCATCCCTCTGCCCTGGAGCCTTCAGAGGACCACCGCCTGCAACGGGTCACTCTGCTCATCTCTTTGCCTCTGTCCTGCACTGCCCCAATGCCAGCCCAAACTCCTCAGCCTTAGAGGGAGGGAGGGATCTCCTGCGGGGAAACATCCAGGGAACTGGACGCTTTGCTTCAGCTCAGAAGTGTGCCCCAGTGTCTTCACTGAAAGTTCTTCCTAAAGTCTAACCTAGTGTTTCTTCTCCTGCCGCCATGCCCAGCTCCTTACTGGCTAGAAGGTGAGCCTTCTTCCCATCTCAGCCAACCTTGCTCCTTCAGGTGAAGCTGGACTCCAACATAAAAAGAGCCAAGCTCCAAAAACGAAAACAAAAGTCTCCACTCATCCCCAGCCCGCTCTCTCTCTCTCTGTACTATCTGCATCTATCTACACGTCCTATCTTCCCCTGCCCCCAGCCACCACAGAAACCCACAGGGCATTGGAGCTTTCGTCCCAAAATGAGTCAGGGCTCCTCAGAGGGTTTCAGCTAGGGCACAGGAATTTCCCTTCATGCCAAGCAAGGGCTCCTCTTCACGCTGACCTCTGTCCAGCCTCCTTGGCCCAAAGTGGCAGGATAGGCTTCCCCACCAGGAGGGTTGGGACCTCAGGTCGGCCAACCCAGCTAGCCCTGGAAGTGCCTTCTGTCCTGGCGTCTTTTAATACCCAGTACGCTCTGACATTTCACGCTCAAGGGTAATCCATGCAGAGTGCCTAAGCATGGAGTTGGGGGCCAGGAGTGCTCAGGCCGATGAACTGTACCTGGTACCTGCCTCCCCCCCACTCCCCACAGGACACTGCACATTTTCATTCCGAGGAAGTAGTGGAAATAGAAGCTTCTCCCTAGGTCTGAGGCCCAGGGGGCCCTCAATGGGGTGCCCAGAGGCCAGCTGCAAATCTCCTAGCTCCTTCTTTCTCCTCTTGTGCTCAAAAGCAAGATTTTCCCAATGGGGAGGGAAGTGCTGTGGCCGAGCCAGTGAAGATGGCTGGCGGGGTAGAGTGCAGGCAGCAGGTGGTCCAGCTGACCCCTGTGGAAGTGGCGTGCTCCCTTCACCCTGCACACTGCACTGCATATATTGTCTCTCTCCAAAATAGCATCTCTGGAGGGGGAAAGTGGGGCAAGTTCTCAGCTCATCCTTTGCTCCTCTCCACAGTGTGTTCACAGCCCTCTGGCTGTCTCTCGTGACCTGGTTTCCCTGCCAGGCCCTTCTGTTCTGCCTCCAACCTCGCCCCCTGCCCCTCTCAGGTCTCAGGACCCCTTTGGCAGAGAGGGAGCCTCCCTTTCCCGGGGCCCACCATGTCCACCATCTCCTGCCTCCAAGCCGTGTCTGCAGTTTCATTGTTCCCTGCCCTCCTTAGGGCAGAAGTAAATTCAATGCACATAAATTGAGCACCAAATGTGTTTTGGGGGAGTCTGTGTGGTAGTAGCTAGGGCGGGGGTAAAAAAATGTCTAAATAGAGCAGTCCTGGTCCTTTTCTCCAAGGAGCTCACAAGGGAAAGGCCTGACTCCTAGGAACTACCTCCCAATGAAGCTGGACCAGAGGCCTCTAACAGAGCCAGGAGTCCCCTCTCCCTTCCACCCCATAGCCCTAGGGCTAAGGTCTCACACTAGACCCTGGTCCACCTCATGCCAGTTCTAGAACCTACTCACAAGTTCCCCTGCTATTGTGTCTTATCAGAACCTTCCCTTTGAGCAGCTCCAAGATTGGTCGGGGCAGTTAGGGCCGTGCCCTGGGAAATGCCCCATCTGACAGTGGACACAGAGCTGGGGTCCTCACAGATATGAGAGGAACCCCAGGGACCAGGTTTCCAGAAGAGGGAAGGGTGTGTGGAGCAGGCTCTGAGAAAGGAAAAGGGCAGGGCTGGGGTGTCTGGGGCTGAGGGAAGTGGGAGGCCAGGATGGGGTGTCTGCCCAGTCCAAGGAGGGAGGAGAAACAGTGGGTGTATCCCCGCTCCCTGGGCCCTCCATGAGGCTGCCAAAGACCTGACCTATTGGCCCCAGCACCGTGGGAGTATTGGAGGCAAGGAAAGACGGCTCAAAGGCCCCTCAGGGAACCACCTTCCCCCCTTGTTATTTCTGGCTCCATTTACTTGGTCAAGAAGGGTGTCAGTGGTAATGCAAATTAGGAGGTGTTGGAGGTGCTGGCGACACCCATCCTGTCCCCCTCCTAACCCCTCCCCGCCCTCCCCCATGAGCACACTCACACAGTTGACTGGCACATCTGTGAGATGCGCCTGGTATCCTTGCCCTTGGCTGAATTGGCATGGAGCGGGGTACATCTTCTGGTTCTCAGGGACTTCTGCTTCTGCCACAAGGACGGGCAGCCACCGAGAGGGCCCCAGTGGATGCTCAGGTCCTCTCCTACCCCAGCCCCCTTGTGCCCTCAGCCCTACCATGTCTCCCTGGGTCATTAACATCTACATAGACAGTCAATGCCCTAAACCAGAGCCTCCTCTCGCAGACTGGGCACAAACTGGAGTTTTCTCAGCAGCCTCCTTACAGCCCTCTGCAGATGTCGGTTAGATCTCAGAAGGCACTTGGGCAACCAGGGGGCACGGAGTCTGAGTGCCAAGAATTTCTCTGCTTAACACAGAGAGATCTGGGGAAGGGCAGGAAAGGGGACAGGGTGCTAGAGGATCTCACACGCTCTGCCTACATGACCTGGTCTCTGCCCCCAGATGTCTTCGCCCACCCTGTCCCAGTTAGAGTCCCCTTGCCCTTGACATTTCATTCTTGTGTCTGACCTCAATTCTTCCTGCAGTAATCAAAGTTGCTCTGTTCTTGTCCTTGCTGAGGGAGAAATGGGACTGGGGAAGCTGTTCTACCCCCACCCCATTCTATAGCGATGTCACTGAGTGAAACCCCCACCCCCTCTGTTCTTCCTCATTAGTCCTAATCAGCAGGTTGAGGTGTTTCTCATTAATGTGCTGACTCACACACTCTCCTCCCTTTTGTTGGCAATCAGCTTCTTCCCTGACACACACACACACACACACACACACACACACACCACCAGCTTCTCAAAGGAGCTGTTGCTCTTCTCAGCTGATCACCTGACACAGCCTGCACAGGGACCAGGAGCCAGGCAAGGGTCTCCATGGTAGTTCTGGCCGAGAAAATCCTGGGGGGAGAGGGGCAGGGCTGCAGGGTCCCCAAAGATGAGGCAGGGACAACTGGTGGTTGAAGGAGAGACTGAGGGCAGAGGAGCTAGACCTGGAGAGAATGTTGGGTGTTGGCCTTTCACTGGGCACTTGGAGACAAACCACGGACAGCTGGGGTCTGTGAAGTCTCCCTCACTAGCCCCGCCACGTCCCCTTCACCCCACTATGGCTGGCTCTTGTCTGTTCTGGTGGGAGTGAGAAGGTCCCCCGCACACCAGGTATACCTTCTCCTGACTCAATAGGAGTCTTCCTTCCACTTTGCTTCTATGGAAGCTGTCCCACCATCCTTACCTTTCCAGGAGCCTAGAGATCTAGACCCCTTTGTCCCCACACTTTCAGACGCTTGTGCCCCCCATAAAGAAATGAGGAGCCAGTGTCCTTATATCTGGTCACAGCCCTGTTGGCAGGGCTCGCCAGCCCTTCTTCCAGTCCCCCAGCCCCAATGTCCTGTCCTTTGGCAGTGGGTATGTGTGTGTGTGCCGTGGGGGGCATTAAATGAAAGGCTATGGTTCTGCAGGACCTGGGCTGCGGCATCCTTGTTTTTCCTCCCGTCCTCACTTCCCTCACTTCCAGCCCCCAGCAACTTTCCGCCCTGCACCTGAGCCCTTTCCCTGGTCTCCAGATATCAAGGAGACAAGCCGCCAGAATCTGCATCCAATGTCCCTTTGCTCCTCTCAGCCTGATGACAGGGGGAATGTCCAGGTTGTGGGATACCCTGGGTGCTCTCCCACCTTCAGACACAATTAAGGACCAGAAGTGGTTAGCTGGGTCATGCCTCTGCCTCCAGGTCATCCTTTGCCCCTTTTCTCAATGGCTAGGATTTCTCTTTGCCTAGTGTCCCTGTATCACCCCTCATTCATTCATGTCCTTCTAGCAAATGCTTCCAGAGACCCAAATAGGTCCCAGACGCAAAACTTGGGTGCTGCCTTCCTCCATGGGAGTTGACTGAGGTGGAGGAGTACCACGGGGCACTGGGCATTCACGGGTCAGAGGTTTCAGAACTTTCTTTCCCATGGCTTGTGAAGCCATGTCCCATAGGGATGGCTTTTCTTACCTTTCCTGGTGCTCAACACTTGGCTGCAGATGGAATCAAGGCTGGATGAACTTTCAGAGGTCAGCTGTAGTTGTTAACTGCAACAGAGGAGCAAGGGAGGCTGGGAAGCCTCCCTAGCGGTGTCTGGACCTTGGCACCGAAAAGGAAGGGATGTTGGCCCTGGGTCTGGAGCTGAACCTCAGGCCTACAATGAGTAACCTTTGGTTTTTAAGTGAATCCTTGGCTAACAAGGACATGTGCAAATGAGAGACATCCAGAGTTGATGCATAAGGACCTCAGGCCCTTTCTGCAGACAAAGGGCAGCCCTGGCTGGGGCAGGAGTCATGGGTTCATGACCTGGCTCTGACCTCCCAGGCTGTGAGACTTCTGAGGCAGCTGCTGAGCCTGGAGCCCAGCCCCCCCCCTGCTCTGACCCATGAGGACATGGAACACGGATGTTCTTCCTCTTTGAAGCCCCAGCCTGGTTCCTGGCATGCAGCAATCACCTGAGGAAGAAAACACCTGCTACTAATAATGAGCCCCAGGGCTTCAGAACCTCTACCTGCCAGACTTGCAGTGAGGGAGAAATCAAGAGCCCCTGACACCTGCTCAGGGTTGGGGTGGATGCTTTGTCATGACGACACCCTCTGCCGCTCCCTCTCTGTCCTAAATAAGCTCCACATCACAAGACGTCTGCGCCCACTTGTGTACCCACATTTCCAGGATCACCTTCCAACCTGGGTGCCCTCATGCGTCCCCTGCTTGCCCATGGTGGTGTATCCTTGAGACAGTTTCCAAGACCTCCTGCTACCAAGGGTTCTCTCCCACCCTACCCACGGAGGGCACAGACCGAGCACAGATGGAACAGGTACGTTTTATTTGAACTTCCAACTTGTTCAGAGAGCTCAGGGGCCCCCACCTCCCCTCTCCGGTCCCCCTTCCCCATTTCCCCTCCCCGAGGGAACACTCAAGGTACAATGCCATGTGTCCCTGGAGTCCTTGGCCCCTTCCCTGCCTGACACACCTCTTCACTCCCCTGCACTGAGGAAGAGGGGAGGAGCGTGAGGAGGTGGGGGGGCCTGGAAGAGTTGGATCAAAATGGTACATGCACTGACAATAGCGTCCACTGCCACCCAGCGGAGGTTGGCAGTGGGGGTGGAGGTTGGATTCATCGTGGGCGGTAGGCTCTTGCTGTAGGAAGCTCCCCACCTCAGCCCCGGTGACCCCCTGGCCTCCTGCTTACCCGTCCTTCTGAGGGTACAACTCTGAGGTAGATTTCACAGAGGGAATGTGGGTCGCTGGGGTGTGGGAAGGGGGTTAGCTCTTTTAAAGTTGATCTCCACAGCACCCTGGGCCCATCCTCAGGTTCTGGCCTGGGAAGCAGGGCTCATGACACCTACTCAGCTAACAGAGGCTGAGTCACACACGGGCTCCAGGGCACCTGCGGTGTCAGGGGCTCAAGTGGAGCACAGGGGAATGGGAGGATCTGCCTTAACAATCTGTGCCTCGGTGTCAAGGGCTCCAGGGGGAGGGCATGGGCCTGGAAGGTTGGCACAGATAGTCCCCTGACCTGAGGGTCATGGTGCAGGGCCCCCTGGCCCATAGGGCATCCTCTTTAGGTTGGATCCTTCGGGTCCTTAAGGGTCCTCCCTCTCTTCTCCCACCCTCCTTATTCCCCAGGGTGGGCAGAAGGGAGAACAGGGCTAGCCTGCCGGGGATGGCAAGAAACAAGATGCCTCCTTCCCCCAATGGGGGCCCACGTCCCAAGCCCTGAGCTGGCCATCAGTGTGCAGGGCAGGCTCTGGGATCCCCCAAGGAGGCGTTCCCTGGGCAGAGCACAGCCTGAGAAAGATGGGTGTCTGGGGAGAGGCTGGGGGAGCTCCTGGAGTCCTCTGATACTCTCCCCCTCCTCCAGGCCCAAGCACTAGACACCCTCTTGGATCCAACCCTGTTTGAGAACAGAAAGGCAGAGGGAGAGGCTGGGTGGGGTATGCCCCTCCCTGTCCCAGCCTAGATCCCCACCTCCTAGCAGAAGCCAGGGAGCTGGGGAGAGCCTCAACTGACCTCCTGGGAAGAGCCAGGGCTGAGTGGTGCCTGGACCAGGGAAGATGGCACACACGTTGACTCGGTAGCTAGTGGAGGTATCTGGGGGTCGCGAGGGGCAGGGGCCCCCCCACGAGATTCATGCAGCATTCAGAGTGAGTGTTTGGGAGTGATGAGAGAGGGCAGAGAAACAGCCATTGGGTGGGGGAGGCACCCTAGATCTTGCTGTTCTCCAGGTGGGAGTCAATGTGTTTGATGAGGGCGTCATCCGGGTACCCGACAGGAAAACCCAGCTGGCAGAGGGGGCAGCTTCGGATATCAGAGCCCACTGTCTCCATCAGCAGCTGTGAGGAGAGAGAGAAGTCACTTACGTTCCCCACATCTCAGCCTCCCCTTTCCCTGGGACCCAGAGCAGGGAGGGCTGCAGCACCCTTTGTTCAGCACCTCTTCCTTCCTCCCGGCTCCCTGCCCACCTTCCACCTGGGTCAGCTCAGCATCCACTCCCTGACCCAGGGCATAGGGTCCCCAGGAGGTGTGTATGAGGAGGTATATATGCTCAGCCTGCCTGGACATGTACAGTAATGAGGGAAGCCAAGACCCAAACATGCCCCCAGAGTGACTAAGACACTGCTGCCAGATAACTCAAAGCAATGGATAATCCCAAACAATGTACATCCCCAAAATAATTTTCTGTCTGGCTTTGGAATATATTTTGGTCCTTCCAGGTGACAAGGGTTAGATCTGACATTCAGGAAACTCATTATTCAGTGAAAGGATAGAGCCCTGAGATAGGGTTGTCTTCTAAGACAGACTGAAAAGAGCAGGGGCTCTGAGGCCTGATGGAGGGAATGGATGAGCAGGCCTGTCCTTGTGTTGCCCAAGACCTGCGGGGTCAGCATGGCCTTCATCACCACCGTTCGTAATAACAGATGCTCACTACTGAGCACCCCACTCGGGCCCTGTGCAGAGGGCTATAGACTCATACCCTCCCACTTAAGGAATTCGATAATGTAATCATTGTCCTGATTATGCAGATGAGAAAACTCAGGATCAGAGAGGATAAGTAACTTGTCCCAGTTCCCACAGTTGCTCAATGGTGGCGTCTGGAATCAAAGCCAGGACTGTCACTGAAGACCATGCCCTTCACCACAGCCCTGAACAAGTTTTATTGGTGCAGGCCCCGATTCAGGCCAACAGAAGGGCACGAGAGGGGGAGGTGAAGGAGCTAGGCTACCCACGCAGCAGGGAAGCAGGGGGAGGGGTCAGAGGAAGAGAGCCGAGCTCATCAGCTGTTACCCGTGCGGGCGTCCCACTCACGTTGATTGAGGGCCAGGACTGCGCGTGCTCGGCGTGGGCATAGGCGGTGGCTGTGGGGGAATCGGGGATGGGGAAGCTGGCACAGAACGAGGCGCAGCGGATGGTACCCGCTTCGGGGCTGGGTGGGCTGGGGGGCACGGCCCACTCCTCCTCCTCCGACGGCTGCTTCTCGAAGCGCAGGCGGATGCCCTCGAAGGCGCGCCGCGGGCTGAGCGGCCTGCCGGGGCCATAGAGCTCGGCGGCGCCATAGGCCCGCGGCTTGGGCAGCGTGGCCGCCTCGGCCTGCAGCCAGGGCGGGGAGGCGCCCGCGTAGCCCGCGCCCTCGGCCAGCTCGGAGTAGCTGCGCCGGCCCTGGAAGCCAGCCTTCGCGTGGTGGCTGGGCGGCTTGGCGTAGGCGCGCTCGGCCAGCGTCCTCTCCGGCGGGGGCGGCGGCGGCGGCGGCCGGGGCTGCGGGGCCGGACAGGCTGGCGGCCCCGGGGAGCGGCGCTGCGGGCTGGGGGACTGGCAGGACGGCGGCACCGGCGAGCGGCGCTGAGGACCGGGCGACGGGCAGGAGGGCGACGCCGGCGAGCGGCGCTGCTGGGGCGAGGGGCAAGGGGGTCCGGGAGAGCGGCGCTGGGGGACGGGGGACTGGCACGGGGGGCACGCAGGCGCCGCTCGGGCAGGCGGGGATGGTGAGGGGCACTGGGGGGCCGGGGAGTGGCGCTGTGACAGCGGCGAGTGCCTTTGGCCTGGAAGAGAAGTAGGACCAGGTCAGGCAGGAGACAGCGGTGGGAAGAAACGTCAGAACTGGGGAGCCAGGTGTTTGCCTGCGACCAAAGCCCACCCACTCTCCTCCTAGCGTGAGTGAAAACAGGACTAGGCACCGGCAAGGAAGCGGAGGGTGGCCCCAGGATGCAGGATGGCAGCCATCGGTCCCCCCACCGCGGGCTCCAGCGTCCCCTCCCCTGCCCTGCCCCATCTCACCGCTACTCCGCGCCTGCTCCTGCAGCAGAGTCCTCAAAATCCTACCCTGCAGAGAACTCAGCTCCCGCAGCCGGCCTAGCTCCTCCGTCAGCTCTGTGTAAGCCAGCGCCAAATTCACCCTGAAGGACAGCCAAGACCCCCAGGTCACAGCTTGACCCAGCCTGCCACACTGGGGTCAGAGGGCAGGGAGTGGGAAAGAGGAGAAAGGAAATGGGTTTACTGTAACAGCTGTGGAGCAAGAACTGGCTCTGCCCAGGCATCTCCTCCCCGCCATGGCCCGCCTAGCCCCACTGCAGAAATCCTCTTGGGCTTTAAGGTCCACCTTCAATGCCACTTCTTCCAGGAAGACTCTCACTCCTCCCCGTGAAAGGTACCTGGGGCTAGGGCAGGGGTTCCCAGGCTGTGGGCTGGGGAACTCAGTGATTCCCAGGGGTCCCTGAATCCAGGTGTCACAGAGCACTGTGTGTGGCCTAAACACATCTCATATAGATATGTGTGAATGTGTCTCTAATCTGTGCAGAAGCTGTGGTGACGAATAAAATAGATTCATCAAAAAGCTGCACTGAATTTATAGTAGCTTTTGTCAGTGTGAATTTTCTCAAAGAGCACATACTAAAAGTGGAAACATAATCCGTGTGTTGGGGGCAGGGGGTCCGTGAAGAACCCTCACCTTTGAAAGGTTGGGGACCTCTGTTGCACAGCCTATGAAAAGCCCCATTCTGTAACTGAAGACATGGCCGTCTGCCTTGCCAGAGGTGCCAGCTGATAAACTTGAACCCAAGTCTGCGCAGTTCCAGATCCACTGTCCTTGCTTCCTCCTCAAAGCTGCCTCTGAGCTCCTTTCAACCTTGCAATTCCCAGGAGCTCCAGGGAATCCTTTATGCAGAGATCTCTGTGAATAGCTGCTGTGGACCACACACCTCCAGGGGGCGCCACTCACATTGAACACTTATCAAAGGTTGCCCCGTTCTGGAATTTCACTGGTAGTTCCTCAAAGGTGAGGATTATATCACTGTATTTCTATTGCCAACACCTTGTCCAGGGCCTGTACCCAGCAGATGTTCAGTAAGTGAATAATGAATTTTTCTTTCTTCTTCCCTTTCTTTCTCTACTTTCCGCTCAGACCTCCTGGGCACCTACCGTGTTGGAGCTGGAACAGATTCTGAGCTTGGCAAAGATTTCACCCACTTACTTTTCCTTCCTCGTTGGGTCACTTTGACCCAGAACCTCTGAAGGTTCTCACTCAGCATTGCCCTTCCCCTCTCTCTCAGCCTGGCCTGCACACCTCCAGAGAGCCCTTCCTGACCTCACAGGTGCTCCACGATGGCCTTGGGTCACTGCCTTTATCTTGGTCCTGGGCTTGGACAGAGCGTGGGAGATGGAAGTTTTGGTTTTCTTGGTTCCGAGTCCAGAAGGGACTCTGAAACTTGGTGGAAATGGGAGCTGGAGGGAAGTGGCAGGCAGAGGCTCAGCCACTCCGGATGGATCTCTTCACAGTGGAGGCCCTTTAGCCCTAGGGCAGGAATGGGGTGCAGGGTTCTCTAGGCCCTGAGGGCCCGGCCCCATCCCATGGTAATAGACTTGTGAGAGAGGATGTATGTGGATAGGAGGGAGGGAAGGTAGGAGTGAGGCCAGTAGGAGTGTGAGGGAACAGTGTGAGTGAGTGAGTGAGTGAGTGTGAGTGTGTCTGACCCCAGAGGAGAGGAGGGGAAGTCATGAGGTTAGAGCTTCAGAGGGCAGGAAAAGCCGAGGTGCAGAGGGTAGATAGTGACTTAGCTCCCTCGCTCTCACTCTCCCCTCACTGGCTGGCTCTCTCTTACTAATCCTGGGGCAGAGCTGGGTGGTGGGGGAGACAATGGCCCCTCCCACAGCAAAACTATTTTTAACCCATTTGAGCCAAAGCCAAATTATTGCAAACAGGCTGGGATTCTGGTGGACATGCCTATTTTTTAAAGGGGGAGTGCTCACTACCTATCTGATGGTGGACAGGAGCAAAGAGGAAGGAGTCCTTTTGGGAACCTTTGCCCGGGTGCCGGCAGCCCTCAATCCCAGTACATCTCAGCCTTGCATTTGCTAAATGTGTCCTTTGTTCCTCCACTCTCATCTCATGGGAAGAAATGCCACCTCCCCCATCAGCCAGGGAGGTCCAGTCTGTGTATCCCACATTAAATTGGGGACGCCCCAATGGAAGGCTCCCCACTTCAAACCTAGGCAATCTGAGGGTGGGAGCTGTGTCTCCCATCAGACTGGGGGCTTTTGGAGTATCATGCTAACCCCCCAGTGGTGAAGGTTAGAGGGGTTCTGGCCAGGGCACTAATAATGGAGCGTCCTCCTCTGACCAAGCAGCCACGTTTTCTCTCCCTATTCGCAGTCACTGCTGTATCTCAGGTGACAGATACAGGTCATTGCCTTCACACCCCACCTCGCAGATCTCACCTGCCACACTCAGTTCCCAGGTCCCTATCTCTCCCCTGCTGGCCTTCCTCCCCTTGTCAGGAGCTAGCCTAGTTTCAATTGCCCAGCTCCTGGCACCCTCCTCTCAGCAAAACAGACAGGGCAGCAGGACATGGAAGGAAGGAACCCCTGGCCAAGAATGCCCGGTCTCTCACACAGCTCTGACTGGGTGCCTGGGGCAAGCAGTGACTGTCCTGATAGAGCCTCAGGCAGCACAGAGCCCCTGAGACTGAACAAGATGGTGGGACCTGACCTCTTGATGCCCCACGGCCCTTTGGGACCTCCCACTTCATCAGGCGACTCTCCCTACCTCAAGATGCACTGGCCCGGGCTGCAAAATACACTAACGACCTGAATGACTCACGTTAGAAAACACTGCCAATTCAGTGGAAAAAAATCTCAACTTCACAACACAACCAAGAGTCGCACACGTGCACCTGAATGCACATTCCATTTCCTGGCTTCATGGCCCACACCTGAATGCTATTTTCCACCCCTGCGACTGTTCAGGAAGAATGGGTCAGGTGAACGGTAGCAGATAGCTGCATTTTGGTGCTTCTTTATTGCTTAAACTATGGGGGACAGTTCTGTCTGTGTCTTTCAGAAGCTGGGAGGGACCCAGGGAGAAAAGGATCACAGATAATCTGTATAAGCACTTATCAGAGGCCAGGCATTGTGCTATTAATAAAAGCTTCACTTAATCTTCACAACAACCTTACAGCGTTGCCACTATTATCTCCATTTTACAGATGAGAAAACTGAGGCTTCCAGAGGTTAAGTCACCTGACATAAAGCCTAGTAGTAGGGGAGTTGCTGGAATAGGAGCTCTGGCCTTCTGGACTCCAAAGTCCAGGCTACTGACCACTCAGCTATATGTCCTGCCTTTCAAAAGCATCAGGAAAGAGGGGTAAAGGAAAAATAGGAAGGCAGCAGAAGGAAAAGATGAGGAGGAAGAAGAGGCTGGGCACCTCCAAAGTGACCTGGGAACCCTGAGCACCACCACACCTGCCCTGGGAGGGGAGAGGAAGGTGCCAGACATATGTGGAAATGGAAGATCAGAGCTAGTGAGAGGCTGGCTCAAGGTCACAGAACAGTGGTGACACAGAGCACGAATTCAAACATGCTCTTGGCACCTCAGCCTGCTGAGTTGGCTGGCACCTTCAGAGGAGCCAGAGTACAAATGGCAGAGCTGGCAGGAAGGCGTTCACTGCAAATCTTTCCACCCTCCATTGACTTATCCTTTCATTCATTCTTTCCGCGAGTAATTCAGGGATCTCAAAAATTCTTCTGGAAATAATAATCTTCACTATTGTTGATAAAGCTACCGAGATGAGAAAGGTCAGAGTCCCAAGGATTCTCCTCTATAAAAGGCCTCTTTCTGCCCCAAACTGGTAGACACATGGGCTTCCAAGTGGAGAGTCTATCCCAGGGAAGTTCACTGGGTGCCCTGTGCCCCCCTGGAGCCACAGTGAGGATGCAGCAGGGTTGAAATTTAGACCAGAGTTGGCGCGTGAGTTAGAACTAGGGATAGGCTTGAGGTCAGGATTGAGGCTGGGGTTAATAGCTCATGTTGGTCAGGATTGTGGATGGAGTTCAGGTTAGGATGAGGATAGGGTTAGAGTCTGGGGTGGGATCAGTATTAGGGTTAGGACTGGGGTCAGGATCAGAGCCAGCCATGTGTCAAAATCAGCGGCTATCTCAAAATCAGGAGGAAAACAGAAATCCAGCATTTCCAGTCTTTCCATCCTTGCCCATAGCTGCCCTCAGCTGCCCCCAGCCACCTCACCCTGTGGGTAAATTTAGGGACCAAACTTTCCACCACCCACAGGCACGCCCAGCATCAGTCTTCCAGCCCGACCCTTGGGGAGGGGACCACAGGCACCAGGCCGTGGAGCGGACTTGAGGTTGCGGGCCGGGGAGAGGAGGAAGTCGCTTTGCAACAACCCAAAGCTCCACCACTTCCTTTCAAGCGCCTTGAGCCCCTTCACGCTCCCTAATCAGCTATGACTTGTGGTCCACAGAGCCTGGTTCTTCATGGCAGCCTTGCCAGGCTTCCAGAACAGCCAGATGTTCACTGTGTCTAGATATCCCCTATGCAGCCAAACTGAGCAGCGCAACAGAGGCCGGGAACCAGAGTCCTCATTTATGTGAGGGAACACACATCCCAGTGTGCCCAAGATTGTCCTGACTCATGCTAGTCACCCCAGCATAATTAGTAATAGTACCCCATTTCACTTTCAAAAGTGATGAGGTTTGGTCAACAAATCATCTAGTCATCCCTCCTGTAAGGGCCTCCTACCTGAAGAAGAACCTGAACAAGAAAAACACCACAGAGGTACTCTTGCCCCACTTGCTCAGGACCTGCTTGGTATCTGCACTTAACTTCTCTGATTACTTCTTTGTACCTCAGTTTGCTCAGCTGTAAAAGGGGATAATACCTTCACCACGTTTATTGTGAGAATTAAATGAGATTTTATAGGTAAAGTGCCTAGCATTAGTGTCTGGCATGGATGAAGAATCAAGGGAGTGCCTAGGCAATGCGTGGGGGAGGGGAAACTGTTTTGACACTTTCTGGAGACTCTGGCTCAATGACTTTGGTTGAAGACAAGAGGGGAGGGAGGATGCGGAGTTTCCCATCTAGGGAGAAAGCACGGTAAGAGCTGCTCTCTGCCTCCCTGGCAGGGAAAGGGCCAGAGACAGAGTCAAAGCCCACCAATCCCTCAGACCACAATGAGGTGGGAGTGGTGGGCCCCAATTTCAGAGCCCCTCCCCACCTGCGGGGAGCCCCCAAGGCTGCAAGTACTCAGGGGTTAATTCCTGTGAGAGGGCCGCAGGGTGCCCTGGCTGAAGGAGACTTGAAATAAAGGAAGTAGGGAGGGTGAGAAGCGTGAAGGGGGAGGCCCTGGGCCCGCTGCTTCTGGGGCATGAGGCTAAGCTCAGGGTACATGGGGGTCTCCGACTTCCGTCCTGACCCACCCCACACTGCCCTTGACCTCTGTGCAGAGTTTCCATCTTCTCTCTCCGAGTTCACACTTCTCCCCCACCACTAACCGCAGCCCACGCAGAGGCTTGTGGGCGGAGAGAGGGGTATGGGGGGTGGGCGGAAAAGGGCTCAGGCTGCAACACTGAGCCCCCCACGTTGGGGAAAAAGAAAGACCTATAGTTTTCCCCCTCATCACTCATACTAAGCTCCACGTCTTCTCATGTGGATCTCTCATGGGTGAGCCCCCTCCCTCACTGGGCCCTCATTCTCTTCGCTGAGCCCCTGCCCACTAGGAGCCCTCAGCCCTGTGAAAGAGCCCCTCCTCCACTCAGCACTGGCCACACCCTCAGAAAGACCTATGACTCTGAGGTGGGTCCAGAAGGGACGGGCCACAGGTTCTGCACCTCCCACCTCAGCTGGGACCCTCGTGGGGTCTTTATCTCCCAGTGCATCTTCAGGAGCAGAGTGGTCTCCACTCCTACCTGCCTTTGGCTCCTGAGTGACCCCCAGCAGCTCTTCTTCTAGGGCCATTTGTCCCTCCGGGGACTGGCCACCAGGTGCTAGGCTAACCAAACGGCAGGGAAATCTTGCCCAGAGGTTAGACCTGGAGGGCGGCAGTCTGGTCTGGTCTGGATGCCTATTTTTTGAGGAATATTGATGACCAGAGCTTGTATGCCAAGGGCTGGGACGGGAGGGACGGGGACACCTTGGAGCTGAGGCTGCCTCTCAGGCCTGCCCCTCAGCATAGGTAGGACCCATGGAGCAGAATTAATAGAGGCAGGAGCAGTATGGGGGGTGAAGCGTATCTTAACAGCCAGGATTCCAAAAATAAAACTGGCTGCTCTGGAGGTGTCCAAACCGGGAATGGGTGGGAACCTTTCAGGGACACAGGAGATTCCCATAGAGTAGGCTGGACTCAGGAATTTCCATCGCCCTCTCTTCAGCTTTTGCTGCCCTATCTGGACAATCCAGCCCGTGCATTCCTCTCTTGCATAAACCCACACATAAAATTCCCACCAGCCTGGAGGGTCAGGCAGAAGTAGAAGGAAGAAGAGGAGCTGGTGGGGCAAAGTGAGCTGACAGCAGGTGACTGAGGTCTCCTCAGGTGGGAGGACAGGGGAGGGAATACTCAGCACTCGGGAACTGGCCTATTACCAAAAGGAGCTGAGTTTATAAGAAAATAAAACTACCGGGGGAGTAAGGACTTCCTCTGAGAATTAACTCTTGCCAAGCTGAGACTGTCCAGAGATGCTGGGCCTGAAAGGAAGTGTGAAGCTGGGCAGGCAGGGCCTGGCTGGCCCCAGGGAGAGGTCAAGGAGGCCCTGAGGCAGAATGGGAACCACCGGGATGAAGGAAGGAGCCAGGAGGTAAGGGAGGTAAGACAGGCTCAGGCCAGCCCCTGAGCAGAGTCCAGCTCCCTCTGGCCAACGGGACTGGGTGGGACAGGTGCCTTGGGGTGGAGAGAGAAAGGGGCTCTTCAGGCCAGAAGAGCAGCATGGAGGATCCGATCTCCAAAAGCACCTTATGGGAGGGGTTCTCCTTCAGTCACTCACTCAGTCACAGCCTTGGCCCTGTGGGATCTATCACCCCTCCTCTGCCCACACCCTCATCACCTTCCTCTCACATCTCTCAGCAATGACTGACCTCTGAGCCCATGAGGGCAACATGGGGCCAGAGAGCTGAAGTCAGTAAAGCAAAGCCGCTCAGCACCCCAGCATCCCTGGATTCGAAGCCTGGCTGTTCAGACATCCGCCCTGCCACAAAAGTCCAGCTACTGGGGGAGTCTTCACTGCTGGACTTCTAAGAGGGGTTTGACTCGGTGACCCATAAAGGGCCCTGTGTGACTTTTGGGGCAAGCTAAGATTCTAAATGTGTGTGTGTGTGTGTGTGTGTGTGTGTGTGTGTGTTCATGTTCCATGTCCGGGCACACGGGTGAGGACTGTCACTGAGCCCCAGCCACAAGCTAGGGTGGACCCTCTCCACAGAGGCTCTGAACACCCTGCATCAGCCTAGCTAAGGGTCCCACCCACTAGTTCCACAAAGTGGGTTGTCACCCCCCAGCTATCACAGCTCCACCCAGGCCCTCACCCCAGGGTGTTGAGGGAGGTGAGGAGTATCCCCAACTGGCCAGAAGCTGGGAGGAAGGTGGAGGAAGCCTGCTGGGGGGAGGACCCCTGGGGTCTTATAGTTGGTATGCTGTGTGACAGAGGGTGAGTTCCTGCCCCTCTCTGGGCCTTGGTCTTCCCCTCCAATGAAAGTAGGGAGTCTGTGCCACATACCTCACCTCAGGGGAAAGGGCTTAGGCGGAAGGAGGTTTTCGTTCTATTTCTCAGAAAATGGGAGAGGATGAGTTGGGTGCGGATGTGAAAGGCATCAGGCTCACTGTTGCCAGGGCACCACTCACCCTCTCCCTTGCTGCCCAGTGCTGCCCCAGAAGCCCCCATTAGGCTCCGCACTGACATAGCTCCCTCCCTACTTTCTGCTGCCCCTCTTTCCAGGCAAAATTCCAAAGGGACACCCCAGCAGAGTATGTTCTGATTCCCCTGAAGAAAGCCCCATCAACTCTAAGTCTCTGCTTTCTCTCTCCTGAGATAGGAGATGAGGCACCACAAATCCTGAAAGAGACCATCTCCTTCCTCTGTGTGGGGAGGGAAGGGTTAACCCAACGGCTGAGCCTTGTTAATGGGACAGAAAATGCAGCCCCAGAGAGGCCCAAAAACTTACCTGGGGATACAGAACATAGCGGCAAAGCCACCGAGGAAGCCTCTCTCAACCCCTGATACCTTGAGAAGATACGGGCTTGGGTGCCAGAGGAAAGCAAAGGGAACCTGTCAGAACGTGAGCACCCAAGAACCTCACCTCCTTCCTGTGAAGGATGCAGAGCCATACAAGCAACCCAAACCCCACAGCTCTGATGGCTTGGAAGAGAGGTCCCTCAAACAACGCCAAGGGGGAGAAGTCAACCAAAGGGAGAACCTGGGAATTGTCACTCCTGGGGTACAGAGGTTAAGAGGGAGAGGATTACAGACATGACTTACTGATCATCCCCAACTCTTTTCACCCACGCCATGTCGCGCTCCGACTGGTTGGAGGCCAGATCCTAAAAGGGAAAATTGAGAAGTCAGATGCCAACCTCACCTTGCCTTGACTTCCCTTCTCTACCATTCCCAGGGCTGGTCTGTACCCAGTGAGGAAGTCCTGAACCTCCAAAAGGCTGTTTCCAGCAGTCCCCAGACCTCTGTGGAGCTGCGGAGGTGCCAGAGTCGAGGCCTGGGGGTGGTGCCCCACTGCCGTTTACCTGGGCCCGGGTCTCCTGCAGCTGCTTCAGCTCCCCTTGTAGCCGCTCACACTCAGCCTGGAGCTGCTCCTCCCGAAGCTGAGCCCCCCGGGCCTCTCCCTGGGCAGCCTCCAGAGCCTCTTCCAGGCGCCTCCGCTCTAGCTCAGTCACACTCGGCGTAGGGCCTGGCCAGCCTGCTAGCAGGGGAGAGGACAGTGTCAGGCTGCTGGTCCAGCTGCTGGGCACCCTCCACTGACTCCCAGATTAGCACAAAGTGAAAGAGGTGAGGACTGCAGCATGAGGGATCAAAGAGAAACAGCTAGAGGACAGATACCCCAGGGTGAGGGCAGTGAGGAAAGAGGGGCTGAGCTGCGTTTTCAAACCTTCCTAGAGGCCAGGGAAAAAATAAGATGGCTTCTTGAAGGGCTTCCTTGGCCAGACTCAAGTCTCCAAGCATTGTCAGGGGCCTCTCCCAATCAAAACCTAAGACAGGCAGGGGGACTCTAGGTAGGGGTGCCCTCTGCTGGCAGCTACAGGAATTACATGGGGGTAACCAGGGATGAGGGAGATAGACGTCAGTGGCATAAATTGGGGTAATAGTGGATGAGGTGAGGGAACAGGTGGTAAGGACGGATGGGTGATTATGGGGAAAATTTAAGGCATTCTATAAGAAGCTGGAGGTGTCCAATGGTGTTGAAATAGGGGTTTGGCTTGGGGAGTTTGAGGCAGGGAAATCAGGGATTGCTGAGATTTTACCATGACTCATGCTAGATCCCCCTCTCAGAGCCAAATAGTGCAGGTCCAGATCAGCACAGGGTGGGGCAGGGGCAGGTGGGGGGCTCAGACTGGAGAAGGCTGCATCCCGGAGGCCCTGTTGCTGCCGCAGCTGCTGCTCCAAACCACAGATCTGCCGCAGGTGGGTCTCTACCAGGGCCCTCTACAGGGGGAAACAAAGGGGTGAGGGTCTGCACTGGGCCAGGGTGCCCCTGTGCTCGGCCCCCCCCCAATCCAGGCCTTTGCCATATCTGGATAGTCATCACCCCCAAACTGAGCAGAGGCCCCCGGAAATGCATCCCAACTCTACCCTCCAAGTGGCCATTAGTGTGAGGTCTCCTCTCCCAGCAACTGCAATGCAGATGTTGCCAGCTATTGCCCCGTGCAAGGTCGGAGTTAATGCCTCTTCCCTGTCACTAACACAGCGACACTGATAAGACCACTCAGCCTCCTGCCCCCCCCAGGAGCACAGTAACTTCCATTTGCATACGGACAACCACTTTGGCTTCATCTACCTCATCTCTAACATGGGGGTAACCACACCTATCGCTTAGGCTTGTTAGGAGGATGAAAATGAGTAACTTTATCTAAAGAGATAAGAATGGTACCTGGCACATAGCAAGTGCTGTGTAAGTGTTTACGATTATTAAAACAAAGCATTTTTACATGAATGCCCACAACAGCTCAACAAGATTATTATTATTTGCCCCATTTTTCAGAGGCGGGACTGAGGCTAAGGGACCCAGGTCACAGCTAGGAGTTGGCAGAGACCATGTCTCCTGATTCGGATGCCTGCCCACCCCAATCCAGAATCACACACATACCAAGACCTATCCCAGCATCCACAGACACTCTGGTCACTTCTGCCCTCACCTACACAGCATTCCAGGCACACTGCCACAGGCATAGGGTCAATCCAGCAGGAGAGCCAAACAGACACATAGAGACACAATGTTCTATAGGGTCACTCGTATAATCATCTCCTGTCACTGCATGGCCAGGATGTACAGTCACCATCTGTACGACACATACAGCCCCATTCACGGGGCCAAACAGTCACTCACAGACACACACGAACACATCTTGGTGACACCACACACACACACACACACACACACACACACACACACACGGGGTGGCACACAATCACACAACCAGGGTCATACCCTCCAGCACCCTGGCTCTCCGGGCCTCACCATCTCCCCCAGCTCCGTCTCCAGGTCGCTCTTTTCCACACAGAGTTTCTCATAAGCCTGGATCATCTCCCCGAGCTGTTCTTCCTGCTCCTTATTCTTCTGCAACTGAAGAAGGGGTGGGGTGCATGCCACAGTCAGGTCCACCCTTGACTTGGGGGCTGAGCAGCTCCCTGTGCTTCCCACCCCCACTCCCAGCACCCAGTGGAGGGCTGCAGCCAGGTCTAGGGAGGACTATGGTCATCTCTGATCTAGGGGACAAAAGGCCAGAAGCTGGGGGGTTGGAGGAGGTACCAGAAATTTATTGGAGCCAGGAATTCAGGGAAGGCCAGAGGCCTGCAAGGGGCTCACCTCATGCTGGAACTGATTGAGCCGTTGCTGCAGGCTGACCTTCTCCACCTCCAACAGGGAGCCATCCTTGATTTCATACAGAGAAAAGCCATGCTCCTCTCCAAAGTCATTGATCAGCGGGTACTGTGGGAAGGGTAGGCCCTCAGGAGAGCTGGTGCCCAGCTCCCTGCCCAGGCTTCAGCCTCACTGTGCCCCCACCCCACCACCTGCCTTGGAGTCCTTGCCTCTCCCTCCACCCTCCAGTGGGATCTGTACATCCCAATTCCATGGGCCTGTAGGCGTCACCCACTAACCAGATCTTTTTTAGATCCAAGGTCCCACCTCTCCAAAGAGGATCCCTCCTGATCCCTTCCTGATTGGCAATGGGCTCTCTGGAGTTCCCATCAGAGCGGCCATATCCCTCATGGGAGACCCTCACGTTCTAACAGTCTGTACTCTGACCCCTCTTTTGGATTCCTATAATCTCTGCTGGATCCCCATTCCTACCACCCAGCAGCACCCCCATACATACAGCCAGAACCCCATCATCTCCAGGTTCTGACCTTGATCTCGTAGACTTTCAGACGGTGGCGGAGGGTGGCATTCTCCCTCTCGAGGCCCCCTAGCCGCTCCTTTATGTCTCCATAAGCTGTGATGAGGGCAAAGTGGGAAGCGGAGCACATGTCTCCCCCCAGCGAGGGGTCTCCAGGGGCATCCAGCCACACCTCACTGGGCCCCAAGGCCTCCTGGGTCAGGATGCTGATGTCGTCCTCAAACATGGACTCCATGGTAAGGGCTCAGGTTGCGGCCCCTCTGGGCCTCCTGGGAGAACAGGAGCAACAGTGTAGAGGGCGGCCTGAAGCTTGTCCCTGATACCACTCATCCTAGGCTGAGGAACCCTGTGACCTGCTGAGACAGCCTGGTCCTGCCATTTCCCACAGACCCCTCCCAGACTACCAAGCCCCATCTCCTCTTCTCTGCAGCCTTTGGGGGAAGGAACTGGGACCAGGTGAAGACTTGGAGTGACAAGTAGGGACAAGTAAACCAGGCTAGCAGCAGAGAAGAGCAGCGAAGGGCTCCTTCCAGAACCCAGAGAGTGGACAGAAGAGAACTGCCTTCCAAGCATGGAGCGCAGCCTGCCTTGACTCACTCCTCAGCCCCTTCTCCACCCCAGGTCTCACTTCCCCAAATACCTCTCTGTCAAGCTCTTCATCCCAGGCCTCTGGCACCCCTGGCTCCTCCCTGAGGAAGGCCCAGTGTTTCTAGGATGGTCAGCCCCACCACTGTCAGCACTTCCTCTGCTGGGCCCCCGCCCAACTTCCCGGCTTCCTCCTGCAGGATCCCAGAGTTCAGTTAAAGGAAATGCCTCCCCCACTCACACCCGGGCTGTGGCAACCCTCCAGGCCCTCCTCACCCCTGATCTGGGACCCACAGGAAGTCCTCGCTGAGTGTCACAGGGTACACAGAGGGGAAGGGGGAACTGGGAGAGGACCAGGGCTCAGGTGAAGAGGACTGTCCAAGAATTCTCAAGCCTGCCTGTGGGCTTGCGCACAGGGAAATGGGGAGCTCTGGGAGGGGGCAGGAATGACTCAGGGCTCCTGAAACAGTAGGCTAGGCAAGGGGGTGCATGTGTACTTCTCCTGGCCGTTTATGAATGTGTCTGTAGTTGGAATGTGTGGGGGAGTGTGTGTGTCTGTGAATGAGTGTAGGTGTGTCACAGTCAATGAGTGCCTTCTCAGGGCTTTGGGTGGGGGTCGAGATGGAGTTGGGAAGTGGCCGTGTGTTTGTGTGTGCGCGTGTGTGCACGCGTGCGTAAGCGTGTGTGAAGGGTGGGCACGTTCGGGGCCGGCTGTCACGTGAGGCACTATGGGAATGTCCAAGGTGTATGTGCGCGCGCCAGGGCCCGTGAGCGCGTAGGAGAGGGGGCTCTAGAGCTGTGAGTTGAGACAGTGGGGTCCGCGACCTCCCAAAGCCAGGCGGCAGAGCCTGGAGTGAAGTGGACGCAAGTCCAGGCCCCCATACCGCCCCCCTCATTAAGTGCCAGGAAAAACGCGTGTGACCAGGTCTGAGTAAGGAGTGTGTGCGCGTTTGTAGGGCTGGCCCCACCTTTAACCCCTTCCTCCCCAGGTCGGTCCCCTACCCCCAACTTCGCTGGCCAGTGTTCACCACACCCCCCCAGACCCCCTGCTTGTCACCTCGGACCCAACCCCACTAGCGGGGGCTCTGTCCCCTGGGCCGCCCCGACAAATGTTTCCTTCCTCTGCATTTTCCCCTCCGTCCAGTGGCCCAGAGTGAGAGCCACGAAAGGCGGATGGGGGTGGGGGTGCTTCCTCGGGCCCCGGCCCCTTCTGCGGCCCCTTTAAGAGCCGCCCTTTAAACCCCTTCAGCTCCGCCGACAGAAATTGTCGCCCCTCCCCTCTCGAGGACCGAGACCATGCAGCCCCCTCCCCCGCTGCTGGCCGGGCCTGGAGTCCGCCATCCCCGGGCCGGGGTAGGGGTTCGGGAGGCGGTGCGGCCTGAGGAGCGGCGGAGCAGGGAGAAAGGGGAGGTATGAGGGCGGCCGACGCCGGATCCTTCCCCTCCCCGCCATCCTGGGCCAACTGCTGGTCAACCTCCCGCCACCTCCTCATCCCCCCGCCGCGACCCCCGGCCCGGGGCGCCGCTTCCCTCCCCCGCCCAGCCCCACCGGGGACTCACAGCTGCCGCGGGTTCCTGCTTGTAAGCGCAGCTTACCCCCTCCGCCTGCTCCCTCCCCAGACGGGCACCGGTGCCCCCACCCCCCTGGCACCGCGCTCTGCTCTCGCCCTGTCGCCGCCGCCGGGTCTCTCCCCACCCCCCATCCCTCCCCCCAGCCCCCCTCCCTCCCTCCCGCCCCGCTCCTCCTCCGCCGCCGCCTCCTCCTCGTCCCCGGCTGCTCCGGGTTTCTCCAGCTGGGAAGTCGCCCGGGACCCCGTCGCGACCACCACCACGTGGCGAGGGGCGGCCGGCCCCTGCCGTGCGGCCCGGCCTGGCAGCGTGCCCGGCGCCCACCGGCTCCCTGCCGCGCGGGGCCAGCGCTCGGCGCCCCCTCCCCGACGCCTCCCTAACGCACTGTGGCTTGGCGGGGGGCGGTGTGTGTTGGGGCCGTCTGCGGACCGTGCCAGGGCTCAGGTGCTGCTTTGATTTTTGCTCTGGGGCTGTATGTTTTGGGGGCAAGTGAGGCCATTTATTTGGATTTTTAAATTTATTTTTATTTTTTGGTTTTTGCTCTTTGAGAAGGAAAATAGACCTACTCTTCATTGCTCTTGGGCATTGCTCTGGTAATAAATACACTGATCATAGAATCCAGTCGGAGAGATTACAGCAGTAACTTCTTGGGAAGTGCAAGTGAACTAGGGAGGTCAAAGGTTCATTTAGGACTGGGAACAGCTTTCCTCCTCCCTACACAGTCCCCTTCCCCAACACACAGAAGCACGCGCAGACCATTGAAATGAAGAAACAACAGATTTCACCCTTTCCACAAAGATTATTTGAGCACCTGCCAAAACAAACTGCTGAGCAGGAGACGCAAGGGTTTTTGTTTTGTTTTTCCCACTTTCCCACTGTGTGACCTTGGGCAAGTTATTTAACCTCTCTGAATAAAGTTGGAGATAATTTCCAACCCCTGCCACCATGGAGGAAGAATGGAGATCAGAGCTAAAAGTGCTGTGACACTTCAGGTAGTAACGAGTCATTTTGATCAGCCTAACTGCAGGTAGGAAATGATGGGGGAAACTCTGGAGGACTCTGGATAAGCCCTGACAAGCCAACCCTGGAAGCAGGGTATATAGGCTGAGGAGGTGGGCTTTGGATAAGCTCAGCATTAGCTGTGAGGCCTCCCATCTGGAAGGAGAGTTCAAATTGCTGGGAACCTGAGCCTACCTTTCTGGCTCCTAGAGAGTGGAGGATGAATCTGGAAGGGGGAGAGGAGGAAAGGTTTCTCGCTTGCTGTGAGCTTTAAGCAGCAGCAGCTGCCATCTTGCCCCACTGCAGGGAGATTGGACTGAGGGGTGAGCTTCTCCTCCCAGGAAGAGCCAGCAGAGGCCTTGGACTTTTTCTCTTCAAAGAAGGGGATTCTCTCTGGCTTCCTTCCTCCTCCTCCTGCTGGTTTCCTTTTATAGTCCAGAACAGGAAGGCAGGTCAGCCACTTGCTCTCTCAGGCCCTAGCTTTCTCTGAGCCATGTGGGACAACCCATCTGCCCTCTAGATATGAAGGCTACCCGGCTGGGACATCTGTCACCCCACTAATCCCAAAGGCTAGGCAGGTGTCACCTTCCTTAATGCTGCACAAGTTCTCTTCTGGAGCAGACCAGGCAAAAGATTGGAAGCTAGGCTAGAAGGTGTGGGGCTGTCTCTGTGCCCTGATGAGCATGGACTTGGCCACCCACTGGACCTGTGAAACAGACTGGCAAGCCCTTCCTCGCTGGAAAGGGTAATAGGTCCAGGTCCGATCTGAGCACGTGCTCTAGTGTATGACTCGTCAACCTCTGCTGCTGTTGGGCTGCTCAGGGAACAGGTCTAAGTCACAGCCAAATGGTTTATCCTGGGTTCTAGGTAGTTGGTGGCAAAAGCCCAACAGAGATTAGGCCTGTTTTAGGTGCCCCTAAAGTAACCCTCCCCACACCCCCAATTTGGAACTGATCTCATTGCATTCTCCGTTTCTGGTTTTACTGCTCACATAAGACAGTTCTGAGCAGGGGCTGTATCCCATCCATCTTCATATCCCCAGGTGCCTTGATGGTTCCTGCTCACTGTATATTTATTCAGCAAAGATTTCTTGAACACCTACTATGTTCTGGATACTGTGCTGAATACAGTGATGAGCATGTCTCTGAAGGACAAATATGTCTCTTGCCCTCATGGAGGTTATATTCTAGTAGAGGAGTCAGACCAAAAAAAAATAATAAATGAAACGAAGGAGTGTTCTTGGTTGAGTGAATAAATGAATGAAGCAGTGTGACTTTGGATTAATTACTTCCCCTCTCTATGCATTAGATCATCTGAGAAAGCTGGAAACTGGTCTGAATTCCTCCCAAGAACCCATGATATTATCAGGGCTCATTACGGTGGACGCAGAAAAAGGGAAAAAACGGCCATGGTAAAGGGGAAGTGAGGTAGGAGAGGTGGGAGAAGTGGGAATGTGGAGGACAGCTGGTCACACATGAGTTGTAAACATTTCTAGATGGCATTCACAGGCACCGTAAGAGAGGACCCGCCTCCAGTAGTTACTGGTAGAGACAGCGCAAAAGCAGGGCCTGAGTCACCCTTGCATGTTTCCTCCTTGGGAACCATCAGGGAGAGACTGTCTCCCACTCTAGGTCTTTTGCTCTGGAGACTTTGTCTTTCCTGTCCTGTTCTTGCCTGAAAAGAGTAGGAGGAGGTGGCGTTAGCAGCTGGCAAAGAGACTGAATCAAAGTAAAACCCAGATGACTCAAATAGAACCAGGCGGGCATGAAAATTGATTAGACATGTGACAGTGCAGGATCCAGGTGTCACCTTAGCCCTCCAGTTCTAGACCTTAGAAAATTAGGGTTTGTGCAGAACCCTAAGACTCCAACTGTAGGTCTTCCATCAAAGTAGAGGTTTGGGCGGTGGTATAAAGACATTTATTCCTTCATCGAATCCCAAAATTTCTTGGGAAATTTTGGCCTCCCCCAGCCCTGGCTCCGGAAAACCAACTCAAAGGGAAAACCTAGCAGAAGTGCTGGAAGATGGTTGAAACTCCAAATGGGAGGAAAGTGTTGACTTTAGGGAAAAAATGTTACCAGTCCCCTAATCCCTAATCCTCTAATCACGTTAGCCAAGTTTGGGTGGAAACTGTTTTAACTGCTTCCTATTCTCCACAACCATGTTCATTTCTGCTATCTCCCAAACAAAATTTAAAAAAATCGTATTACAATTTTGAAGTTACTGTGCATTGTCCATAAGAATGTGAGCTCCATAAGATTTTATTTGCTTCATTCTCTCTATATTCCCAGTACCTTGAATAGTGCCTGGCACACAACAGTTGTTTACCAATTAATTTAATTCATGCACATGTAAGGCCCTGTGCTAAGAATTTTATACGTATTATCTTTGATTGGGATTCCTATTTTACAGATGAGGAAACTGAGAATCAGAAAAGTTGAGGAATTTGCCCAAGGTCATATTCAAAAGACTACAATATTTTGAAGGGCAGAGCTCAGAAAATAGTAGGCATTGCTCATTGCTATGGAGAGCTTATTCATAGAGCCATTTCTTAATTCTTTCCCTCAGCACTGACAGGCTGCCCCTCTGCATCCACATCTCAGGCCGGGTGCCAAAGCTGAGATGTACTCTCCTTTCAGACAAGAAGGTGCATTTATTTCACTGAGAACTCAGCTCAGGAACTTAGGGCCTAGGAACACCTGGGAGAGGGAACAGCTCAGGCTTCGCAGGGCAGCACTGCCCTGCCCAAGATCAGCTGACAGCACTGGGGTACTTCAGATGGGGAGCTTACTCAGCAGCCCTGTGGCCTTTCTGGCCACCAGGCACCAACATCTTCCCCTCCCCCAGCCCTGGCTCCGGAAAACCAACTCAAAGGGAAAACCTAGCAGAAGTGCTGGAAGATGGTTGAAACTCCAAATGGGAGGAAAGTGTTGACTTTAGGGAAAAAATGTTACCAGCCCCCTAATCCCTAAATGATGATGCCAAAATGTTAACAATGGACCTCATAATAGAGACAAAATGGCTTTGCTATTTAATTCCCAAAACACTTCATCCAGGGCTCCGCTTAACCGTATACTCGCTGGGAGCAGAGACCCATCTGCTCCTCCTCTAACCATGTGGCTATGCAACAGCCCAGTGGGACAAGCCGTCTGTGTAGGCAGCACTGCTTGCTGGCCTGCATGACTTTGGGCAAGGTTCTTAGCCCCTCTGTGTTTGTTTCATCTGTAAAATGGGACTAAAATGGTACTTTTGTTAGTGTTGATGCACATTACTTTTATTACTCTGCTTGTTACAAGCCTGCCATCTGCATAAAATGAACACTAGATAATGACTATTGATGAATTCTGTTCCCATCCCTCCAATTAACCAAAGGTTAAGAGGCTAGCCTGAAGACATCCAGCAAATGAGGGAGAAGAGCTAGGAGCCCATGTCCTGAGGCCCAGGTTTCTGGATGCTCTGCCCTTCAAAGGCAGATTCCAGAAACTCCCTGAACTGTACTGTCATTAGTTCAACAAATGTTTATTGAAGGTCTACTATACGTCGGGTGCTGCCCCAGGCTGAGGATAGTGGTAAATAAAACATCCAAGGTCACTGCATTAGGAAGCTTACATCAAGTTGAGAAAATCAGCAAAAACTAAGCAAACAACAAATTTCAAACATACTTTTTGGATAGTGCTGTAAAGGAAATGGATGGTGTTATCATACATAGGTACAAAACAAATCCTTGTTTATATCGCTAAAATGCTGACAGCATCTGTCTAGGGCAAACGTGAGAAAAGCTCAGGTTTTGCTATCTGCCAGACCTGGGTTTGAATTTGAGCTCCATGTGACCTTGGTCTGATGAGTCCATCTTTCTGCCCATCCTTCCTCAGCAGTAAATGGAACAGTTAAGGTTGTTGTGAGGATGGAACATATAAAATCTTAACGTTTACTTTTTCACTTCAGGATAGAAGCCTTGCGAGGCCATGTGGAACTATAACCTTTTCCTATGTTCTTTTTGAGCGTTTGTTAGGGAGGAGGTATATGGGAATGGGGCATTATTACCTGGAGCACTGTCAAAAAGGAAAAAAAAAAATTGGGCGGAACAGTCCCTCCCTGCCATTTGATAATGAACTGGTATCACCTTTTCCTCTAAGTATACCTTTAATGGAGAAATGTTCTTGGTCAAATGCATTCACGATTTAATGCAGTCTGGTAAGAATTACAAGTTATCCTCTATATATAACCCAGTAATCTCCAAAATTTGGCATAGAAATAAAATATTAGAACTTCTATTTATATTTTTCATATAATTGCTTTTTAATATCTATTTTTGTGTCTTATGATTACACAATATATAGGTACAGTAGTACAGGTAGATAATTTATAAACACATGGGGGGATGCATGATTAAATTTCTTACTGACAAGGGTGTGCATTCAGAAAAGGTGAAAAGGCCACATGGAGGCTAAGGCAGGAGAATTAAGGTCAGCCCTCATTTCATTTGCCCAACATAAACTAAGAAAAGTGCATCAAGTAGCCTGCTGGTGCCACTAAGCTAATAAAGAGCATGGTGAAGGAAAGGACCCAATTTCTTAAATCCCAAGTTAGTGTTCTCACAAGTTTCTGGGGGCAAAAGTGGAAGTAGAAATTAAATACACACTGCAAACTAGGTAAAATGCCAACCTTTGGATGAGCCATTAAACAGCCCAGATCATAAGCCTGAAAAATATGCACAAGACGGGACAATCTCCAGCAGCTTCAGAATCACTCTTCAAATAGGAAATCTCCTGTGTAATACTTTTGCAGGAAATGTTTTTCATTTATTTCCCATTACAGTGTAGAATCCGTTTGTCTTTCCTCTCCCCAACTCACACACACATCTACCACCACCGCCACCACACACTCCAGCTTCTTTCAAACCATTCATTTCACCTCCAAGGAGGTGACACCATCTGGAACCAAAAATGAAGCAGCAAAAGGTTGAAAATAAAAATAAAGCGGACTTTATTTAGAAGATAAAGGTGGTGGTATCAGTTTTGGTTAATAAAGTTGGGCTCAAGTGTTTTAACAGGTCTTTAATGCCATCACAGACTGGCATGCCAAGGGCATTCTGAATGCCAATTACAGACTGAAGTTGTTTCAAAAACCAAGATGCTATCAAAAGCTGATGGAGTTTGGATCTCTTAAAGTCGGACTAACACACTTCTTAAATATAAGAGTGATTAGATTACTTGGTTCTGAAAGTGAAAACACTGTACTGAGCAATTCCCCTTTCTCCACAAGTCCCTAAGGCAATATTACAGTTGCCTCTTGTCAGCCAACATTTCAACAGAAGGGAGCTGAGGGGAACTGAAAAAATGAAAAGCAAAATTAATAAATGTAATTTATATAGGCAGCTGCCACTTGTGGCAAACCAAAGCCTAGTCCGATGCCCATTTTCTTCACATTTGCACTGACATCTTCCCAAGCAGACGGTAACTACATTCTTGAAGTAATGTGCCAAGACTAGGGTGGGAAAAGCCCAGACAGAGTGGACAATGCACTGTGCATCCAGTTGCCTTAGATGGTACAATCAATTAAGGACAAATACCCAGACTACGGAAAACCCACGAGCCAAAGGTAACTAGAAAAAAGGATTAAATGCATAACCAGTGCAGAATAACTGCGAGGCACCAAGACCACAAATCCAACCTGCCCATTTTCCTCCTCTCCATCATTGAATGGATCTGGGAGAAAGCATTAATAACAGCACTTGTCAACTGCTTCCCTGGAACAAAACACGCAAAGGTTTTATTTTCATCATGGTTCTTGGTGTACTTTATTCTCCTGCTGTCTAGCTAAGCAGCCCACACAGGACAGAAATGGGTAGCACTGAGGAATGATCAGATTTTTTTTCTCCCCAATATTCCTGCCCCATCCCTAAGCCCTGAGCAACCCCTATCTACCAGGAATGGTTAGTATATCATCCTCTCCCTCAAGGAACAACTAAAATTTAAACAAGGCATTAGAGGGCTATGTCTCTTCTTAGTAGGGCTTAAGAGCTGGTGCAAACTCTTTATACACAATGGAGCGTCTTTCCTTCAAACACCTGGATTTTTTTGTACACTGGTTCATAGATCGGCACTTGACTTTGAACCTGGCACCAAAAGGCACAATATCTGATACCCTGTACAAGAGCTATTAGAGATGCTGCCATATGGATGGGCAAAAATCGAGCCAATCCCACTTGTGAATGGAAGGCTGTTTGGACAGGGAGGGGAAAATGGCAAAGAAAAAAACTTAAGCCCATTATTTTTTTTTGCTAGAATGGAAATGAAAGTGGGAATATAAGGTCTTGTTTTTTAATCCTCCAAATACCAGGAAGCATTTAAAAAAATCTTCCTTGGTGTTTTTGAAAGCAGCATATTCAAAATGCCAGCAAAGACTCCTAATAACTGCAAAACCAAGAGAATCAAAGCTTATTGACATCCCTCCTTATTGCTGAAAGATTCTGAAACCCAAATTCAGGGTGCCCTGTTCCCTCGTAAAAGGGAAATTAGTTAAGTCTGATTTATGGTTATCACAGCACATCACACTTTTAAAAAAATATTAAAGAGTGTGACCAGAGGAATGTTTGACACCATTTTATTAATCATCAACTTCAGTGGAAAAATATAACCTTTTTCAAGTGCCACTTTCATCATAAGAGTTCTAGTCTATATATATATATTTGTTTTGTTGGTTGATTTTGAAGTGCAGCAAGAGACCAATACCACATTGTAGTCAATCAAATAAAAGAGAACAGAAGGCCAAGCAGTTTCCAAATGGTTAATTTTATCAGATTGTTTAAACATTAAATTTACCCTTGTTTGTAATCCAAAATAGTTACCTGAAGTTTGTTCTGTGTGTGTATGTTTACTTTTACTGTATATTTGTTTTCTAAACTCTTTGGCACAATTTTCTGGGGGTGTCCAGACTGCCACGATACATGTCAGAAAAGAAGTTTTATGCTGCCAATTCTGAGCGTTTAAATTTTGGTTTGGGTTGTGGCTTTCTTGTTTTCAAAGTTTGCATTCTTTACTTGTAACAACTGTATTTTTTCTATATGCTCTAACTCCAGAGTTTTCTTTTTCTCCCCCCTCCCCCCCCACTTCTACATTCACAGTTGAACCATATTATTAGGAAAGGCGCCTTGATGAAAAGATCAGGATGGGAGCTCTGAACATTCGTCAGTGTTTTCCCTAGAAGATAATTAAAACAAAACAAAACAAAACAACCTAAAGAACGTCTTTCCTTTTTTTTTTTTTTTTTTTTTTTTTTTTTACATCTCTTGTGCTGCATCAGTAGACAGAACTTCGGTACTTCAGTTAGTTTTATGAAATGCAATGTCTAACCCTCGCTTTTTCTGGGAAAAAGAAACTGCAGTGACTTGAAGTTGAGAATGTGGATACCGCCTCACTCACACACACTCATTCTCAGACTGTAAAGAATCCCTCACCCTCCTTTTAGCCGGCACGCATACAGTACCGCGTACAGTACCGTGTGGCTAAGGTACACCAAAGGTGGGCTTGAGACCCAGGCTCCTCCTTTCGTATCAGTAGCAAAGGCCAGGCTGCCTTTTACAACAAAGCACCACAGCTGAACCCAGTCCCTCCTCCTCTCCCAAACTAGTCATCCCACTTGACACCGGCCAAAAGACAGAAAAGCTAGTTCTAGCCTCTCCTGGGAAGAGATAGCTTTCTTTTTTTAAGCAAGTAAATCCATCATTTTTCTTTTCCAAGATGGCCGACATTATGGTTTTCTACGAAGTCAGTGCTTACTTAGCTCACTAACAGCGCTGCTGTTGGCGGCTGCGGCTGCTGCTGTGGCAGGATTTTCAATGTGGTGTGTTTTCAAGCCTCACTCACTCATCCTCTCATTCCCAAACATTCAGCATCCGTGCACACTCCTCACTTCCGGGTTTTTCAAAAGATTGGAGATTTCCAGTGGGGGTCTCAGGTTATCATCCCAATGGTAACAGATCTAAAAACAGACGGAAAAAAGGTCAATCTCTGAGATCACATATAGCCAGTAGAGCCAAACACCTCTGATTCCTACAATTAAGTGTTCATCGGCCTGAACTGAATTCGTCAGCTCTTCAAGGACTGATTATGTATCTTCTCTTCCTAAGTGCCATCTACCTGCTCTCATTAGCACCTACATCAGAGGATGAGAGGCTAAGTTAAAAAATAAAACTCAAAATAGCCAATTTTACTGAGATCTGTGAAGTAAGATAATTGAGTATGTGAGAAGAAATTAAAACTACATTTCCAAGCAGGGATCAGACAACTCTGACTTTGGATATCTTCTGTAGAGCTAATGCAATGTCTAAAAGCACAAGAAAACAGGGCATGGAGAAGGGACTAGAAAGTGGAAAATTGGGGCCGTCCTGGTGGCTCAGGTGGTTGGAACGCCAAGGTTGCTGGTTCGATTCCCACATGGGCCAGTGAGCTGTACCCCCTACAGCTAAGATTATGAACAATGGCTCTCCCTGGAGTTGGGCTGCCGTGAGCAGCTGGAGATCGGTGTGGGCTGCTGTGCTGCCGTGGGCTAACGTGTGCAGCCAGGAGCAGCTGGCAGCTAGCGTGAGCGGCCGTGGGCTGCCATGAGTGACAGGTAGCCAGCACTGAGTGGCCGGCAGCCATCGTGAGCGGCCGGCGGCCGGCGAGAGCTGCCGTGAGTTGACCCACAACTGGCGACGGACTGCCTCAGCCGGGGGGAGGGCAAGGCTCATAAAACCAGCAGGGGCCCGGGAGCTGTGTCCTATACAACTAGACTGAGAAACAACAGCTTGAACCGGAGTTGGGGGGAGGCGGAAGAAGGGGGGGGAGAGTGGAAAATTATGAGAAAATGCCATTACCCAATGACTTTATTAGGGACCAAAATGATGGGGGGAATCTTCAGTGAATTCTAGTTATGTAAGTTGTTCTACATCATGAAAGACTGAGGTTGCCTGACCCTTCCACTAGCACAAGTCTTAGGGACAAAGGCCTGGCTCAGAAACGTTTACATGGGAAAGAGTACATAACAAAATATCGACAGGCAGCCCTTGTCAGAAAAGTCTAAACAAAACGCCCCTCCTTCCCAAGAAAGTAGAAGAAAGAAGGTGGTGGAGACAAGCTCTTACCAAGCTTGGTTCTTCAGTTTCCTCAGTTCTTTTGTTGCCCATGTAGCAAGGGTTTTTGCTTTGTTAGTCTTCGATCTCCGTCCTTCAGTTAACAGTTCATGGATCATTGGCCTAGCTTCTACTAATTTCAGTACATCCTTCCCAAATGCTGTACACAAGTCCCTGTGCAAAACAAACACATCTGAAAATGAGCTCCTGTCTCTGTACCAGGTACTGAGCCTTCCAAACCAGTGCTAAGCTACCTATCGGTTTCTTAGTATCACCTTTTAAAGACTGAAAGAAAATTTTAGATATTTATCTCTAAAATTAACACTTGACCTCAACAGATGGAAAAAAATGAGGTCTAAAGAAGCAGAATGACTTACCTAAGTATTTCCATAGCTAATTCACAGTAAAATCAGAACCATAACGTTGGTCTTCGAGCTCAAGACCAGTGTTCTTTCTTCTAATAATGCCTCAAAAACCTTCAGTGGAGAAGGCTAAACAGGCAACTTGTTGACCAACATCAGAATACAGGATGGACAGACCTGACGCTGCTTCTACACCTCTGAGAACTCACTTCATAAAGAGTTTGGTGGAAGAAATTAGAAATCTGGAGGGTCTGGAATGAGGCTAGAGATAGTCTTGAATGAATTATTTGTGAGAACTCAAAACAGGACACTCATGGGTTCTATTATGCAGGCTACTCTAAAAAATTCTTTATTACACATCTTTTCACTTTCCACGAGAAGTTCTATTCAGCTGTTGGAAGCAGGGTATAACCTACCCTATCAGTCCAGCAGCACAAGCTACTACTCCGTCTGTATGATCCTCATCTCCAGCAATGTGGTCAATGAAAGACAGAATAAATTCTACTCTGGGTTGTACCAGCATCACATCCGCTATAAAAGAAAGAGAAGGTCTGATGAACTTGTCCCACATCTGGCAGGACTATACCCCATTTCAAAAGTTCCAAATTGTCTACCCCATCAGGCAGGTGTCAGGCTGGGAAAGGAGCTGGATAGAGTTATACCAAATTATTTTTGCTCAGATTGAGATATCATTTCTCAAGTCAACACAAGAGGCAGATATTCCTCTTCTTATAAGCAGATGTAACATAGAAGGAACAAATGGAAACTTTCCTCCGAGGCTGTGATATCAAAGGGGTAAAGTACAAATATTTCCCTATCAATAATTGAAACATCAGGTGAGAAGAAATGTGATCCCCCAATCCTTCAATTTAGTTGCACAACGTGGGAGGGGGGTTAGGGAGAGTACGGGTGGTCAACAGCTGCCACTGTCATGGTTGGTGCAGAAGCAAACAGCATCAACAGCCTTGCTATATCCCATCCCTTGCAATGCTCAAGGAACGTGAGATAAAGTAGCAGAGGAAGGAGGAGGAGAAATAATAAAAGTCTGTATCATCCCCAAAGCTTCTCTCTTCATTAGCTCACTGTTCCTCCTCCCCCCGTTCTTTAAGCAATAGGTGTTAGTTTGCAAGCAAGCTGCAGAATGAAAGACACAGCCCATTTCACTAAGTGCACAATGGACTCAATCAATTGGCTGTTATACTCAACGGTGTACGTTCTCCTGGTCTCCCTTCAATCCCTGGACAATTCCGGTATAGGCTTCCAAGCAGCCTTCCCTTAGCTCATTCAGATAATCCACCATGTCATAGTCTGACTGTAAGAGACAAAAGCACACAGTCTCCATCATACTGTCACCTTTAGTTGTACGTTTGTCATAAGTCCCATTCCTCCAGTCAGGGCTGGACTGAAAGATAGCTTTGAGCTTACCTTGTCCACCTGCGCTTGGGAGGCCTGCTGAAGGGTATTCAGTACAACCTCTAGGTATTTTTTAAACTCTCCACCAATAGCAAGGGCAATATCACCAAACACAGACAGAATCTGTGGCTTCACAGACCTGTGGACATTTTCATTCTGACAAAGAAACAATAGGAAAAGCCCATTATTAACAAAAGTCAAAATCTGTTCTGTCCAAATACTCCATTTTTTTTTTTTTAAATAATAAGCAACTACTAATATGCTGAGTATAGACCTTAAGGACATACACAAAAACTAACAGTGGTTATCTCTGGATTTAGGGATTATATATTTATTTTTCCTTTGCATTTTATTGGTGTTTCCTCCCCAAGTTCCGTGCGTTGAGCATGCATTCCTTTAACTTTATAGTCTTACTTTAGAATTGTCTTGTGAAAACGAACCAATCCCTTCTTCGTAAGCCCACAGCCAACATCCTGGGAACTTAAAGCTCCCTGTCACGGATCTTGATGTTTAACCATCTTTCCAACCGACGATTTCTTCAAATACTGGTAAACTAGATTGTGTGTGTAGACACTCACCCCCAAGTTCTCCAGGAGGAGCTGCATCACCTCATCACAGAAAGGTAAGATGTTGGATTGCAGGGCACGGCACAAGTCTCCTACTAGGCCCACAGCTGCCAAACAAACCTGCAAAGAATCAAGGAAATGATCTCTTAAACAGAAAAGGCTGCCTGCAGGAACAAGGCATTATTTTTACCTAGCTCCTGGTCCTTTATCATTGGAACTTAGAGACAAAGAAAAAAAAATCTTACCTCTCTGAAATTTGTTTATTTTAACAACCAATACGGCAGGAAGACATACTATCAGAGATATTAGGAAAGGACAAAAAAGACATTATTCACCAGGGATCGGTAGTGGCTGAGACAGGTGGTTTAAAAAAAAAAAAAAAAAAAAAAAGCCCTGCCTTCAGGGTGCTACTCTGCTCTGGAGTATCTACTAACCTGTTTCTCACTGACTAGTTCTAGTTCACGAATTCAGGATAATAAATAAAAGAGCTCAAAACCAGGGAAGAACTACCTGGGCTGCAGGAAAGTGACTTTATACCACAATGAATATCAGGTATAAATGAGAAGATAAATGTATTATAGTTGACCCTTGAACGATGTGGGGGTTGGGGTGACGCCCCTGATCAGCTGAAAATCCACGTATAACTTTTTCGCCAACACTTGAGACCACTGCAATGGCAACGGGAGGTGGCTACGAAATTATTACAGTAGTACAGGTTGTGCTTCAGTTAATTTCATGCAGTTATGAATTTAATACTGCATCTTTACGTTTCTTTACATTTCTCTCCAATGTGAATGGAGCAATGTATATGGTCTGTGTGTGTGAGTTTTGATACATTTTAACCTTTTATAATAGATTTGCGTATATTTTATGGTAGTAAATGATCTACATATTTTATGTACTCATGACACACTTAACTTTCTCTTAATATTTCTAGGCTACATTTTTTACCTGCAAGTTTTTTCAAACTGTTGCAAATCTCAAAAAAATTTTCCAATATATTAATTGAAAAAATTCTGCCAAGGGCAGCCGCACAGTTAAAACCCATGTTGTTCAAGGGTCAACTTCATTTTGAAATGCAGAGCCTACCTGGTACTCAGCATAATTTTTCAGTCCAATGCCCAAGAAGGGTTTAAAGGCCTCCATGTATTTTAGGAATTCACCACCCAACACTGTAAAGAAACAAACTATTACCACCACAGGTTATCGCAGAAATGAGCAAAAATAACCATCCTAGCTGTCCCAAAATGTACTCACTCCACTCAACAGGTTGGATGGAGCACATTAATTACTGAGTCTATCATGAAGACATTAAATGCTGCCTTGGATGAGCCAAATTCGTAACTGTTAGGAGGGCCTAACTTTTATGCCCTGAAGACAATGTCACACCTCCAGAGTGGTTCATTCTGGCTCACACAACAAGTGGTATGGCCCTCAATGAATGCCAAGGTTAACGTGAACTGGCTGAGCTAGCAATACTGCCTCTTGTCTACTTCATCTTCATCTGATTATAACATGTCCTCTTTGGAAGCCAGTTTTAAAGCAGGGCCCCTAGATAATTCCATCAAGGACTTGCTTAAGCCAGTCAGGAAACGCACTGGGCTTCATATCCAAAGCAGCCACTCCAGAAGCCAAAATGAACTGCTGTGCCTTATCAGGGTGGTCACATGTTGCCAGAAATAGGTCTGTCCTCAGGGGAGTGGTCCTCAGATAATGGCCTTAGTAATAATACACCTTACAGGCCACCCCTGAAAAAGCATTCCAGGTTTCTAAAGTGCTCTTTAATGTGCTTTTAATGACCTTTCAAAGAGTCTTAAGGCAGACATGACTTCCCCGAAGTAATTTTGCATAGTCAGACATGTAACAACCAGAAAAGAATGAATTCCTACACCTCAATGTTTCATTCTATCCCATGCCAGGCAGGCACCATGTATCAACCGGAGTCCAATGTATTACAACCCAAACCAGGAGGTATCAAAGTGCCGGGAAAGAAAATAGAAACCTTTGCTTCCTCCATCCTTGGTAGGAGCCAAACCTCAATAAAGCAAAGTAGACTTTCAGAGGAAAAAGAAACCTGATAAACATGAGGTAGATAACAGTTTCTCCCCCCACCAAAGGTTGCCAATCTGAGTTATAAAATGGCTCCCCACTTACTTTAAAGAATGGCAAGGCAGTCATACACAAATTTACACTTATGTTCAATCCAACTTTAAACTGACTTGTGCCCCAGTAAATGAGAAAATAGGACTAGCTTTCTGCAGTCAAAAATTCTTCATAGCCATTGCAACTCTTGCATTCTAAAGACAGTCCCTGCCCAATTTTGGCTCACCAACCTTCCACCAATGTGCTAACTGCCATTAGGGCATCCTCTTGCACTCCCCCAGACCCAGCTGTGCTTTGGAACATCCTTAAGAGGGAGGCCATGACGACATCAGAGATCTGCAAAGCATCTTGATGTTGTACTTTCCGGAGAACATTCTATAAAATGTACAAATGTACAGGAGAAGGGTTCAGCATCTGTGGATTCCAAACCCTCCAATCAGAACATTATACCTTTTTATTTCTTTAAATCAATGAAATCCCTTGAATTTTTTTTTTTTTGGAAAGGCCAAACATCCTTTTTATGTTCAAAAGCTTTGACAGTGTAAATCATTTGCAACAAAAAATACATTTTAATATCCCTTCTGTTTCCCAATTCAGAACACGAGACAATCTTTCCTAGTGCATACATTCATCTCCTCTGCATTCCACTATGTCTGACAAGCAGCCTCCATATTCCAGTCTTATTATTTCAGCTTTAAAGGACTTGTGATATTAGAGTTCTTACTCATTAAAAAACAGAACAACAAACAACCAACAAATGAAAAAACCCTTTCTATATCCTAACTCATTTACAGATGGTGGTCAAGAAATAAGTCTTGGGGCCGGCCCGGTGGCTCAGGCAGTTGGAGCTCCATGCTCCTAACTCCGAAGGCTGCCGGTTCCATTCCCACATGGGCCAGTGGGCTCTCAACCACAAGGTTGACAGTTCAACTCAAGTCCTACAAGGGATGGTGGGCTCCGCCCCTTCAACTAAGATTGAACACGGCACCCTGAGCTGAGCTGCCGCTGAGCTCCCAGATGGCCCAGATGGTTGGAGCACGTCCTCTCAACCACAAGGTTGCTGGTTCGACTCCCACAAGGGATGGTGGGCTGTGCCCCCTGCAACTAGAGAACGGCAACTGGACCTGGAGCTGAGCTGCGCCCTCCACAACTAAGACTGAAAGGACAACAACTTGACTTGGAAAAGAGGTACTGGAAGTACACACTGTTCCCCAATAAAGTCCTGTTCCCCTCCCCCAATAAAATCTAAAAAAAAAATTAGTAAGTCTTGATAAAATGAAGCAATCTGACTTTTCTAATTCAACATTCCTTAAACTTCCCTCTTTACTCTTTGTTTCAATTAATGTTACTGGATCATTTCTGTATTTGTCTGATGAATAAGGAAACACTCTTAACCATCATGTTTTTAAAAATTAAGTTTGGAATGCGAAAGAGGAGTTCACAGGTAAGATGACCTAGTTAGCATTACTCAATACTAAATAAAATCTAGTACCTACCAAAGTCTTAGACAAGTTCCAGGATTTTCCTGTTCTTTGGTAAAAAAGAAGTTACCTCCTCAGCCACTGAATGACTCCAGTATGAGTGAAGAGTGACATTTTAATTATCCCAGCCTCTGAGAAAGTCTACTATGAAGACTAGGCACTATAAATGATGTCAAGTATAACAAAGTGGCCAATAGTTAACTGTTTTTTCAAAGATGATGGTAAAACTCAAAAGCTGTATTTTTAGTACAGTGAACCACAGCTGGGAACCAAATCTGAATGGGCTACACCTGAACAACCCAATGAAAACCAAAGACCAAAAGTTGCCAACATAAAACAGTTGTACAGCTGGGAGAACCACCACAAACCAACCAGTTTCCTTCCCTACACTGTGCAAGACAAATTTGATCTTTATGGGCAGAGAAGAAAGGAAAACGGGAAATTACTCTCCCAATCAATCACAGACCAGACCAAGGCCTTTTGAGAAGAGCTTCTGATCAGCATCGTCTACACCATTTCAGATTTCTGTGTGTACATGAACTTGTCATCCTGGGACACGATTCTTTCCTCTGGAGCTATTAAGTGACACGGCACCATCATACCTGAAGAGTTGCGCAGAGTAAAGACTGAAGGTCATTGAACTGGATCCTGTCCGATGTGCTCTGGATATGTGACTACAAAGCAAAGAAGATCATCATGTTCTAAATGAACACCTTCTAAAAGGGCTCTACACCGTTTCAATGCTTCCATTTTTGCTGGGTTTGCCAGGACTATTAAATAATCTTCACAGATGCTAATGTAGGAAAGTAAATAAAAAACTTTTACGTATATAGTGTAACAAATGTATGGCTAAACTGACAAGCAACACAAACTTTAAGTTGCAACATTTTTTTTTTGTATAAGCCTTTTATCTTTCTGAGAAAATATATAAACAACCAAAGAGACTAACCTTGAAAATAGAGTGATAGAAGCACTGCACCCTGCCCACCAATATAGCCAGAAACACCCTAATTCTCACCTCCATCTGAAGTACTTGCTGAAGTCGTTCCATGATGACTAGGGTAGTTTTCTGAACCGCAGGGTAACAATCCTTGGCACTGTTTTTCACAATTTCCATCAGAGATTCATATGCAGAACTCCTCAGGTTGTTCTGGTGTCCATCAGGTCTGTAAGGCACACACAGCAAAAATCTTAAAAGTCCCATCTGAGAGAGGACAAAGGTGTTATAACGTAGACATCGTCTCACCAAAAATAAGAACCCAGAAACTGAAATGGTTGCAGACCTGGTTTGAGTTTGGCAACACAATACAACCAGGAACTGAATTTTCAACCTTTGAGCCAATGGCTTTGTTCATATGGTCTCCAAATCTGCTTAAACTTTAGAATGGCCCTTTTGGAAATGGGCTAAAATTATATGGAAAAATTAGATTTAAATGATGAAGAACGCAGGTGGAGAACTGAAAAGGTTGCCTGAACAGTTAAGAAAAAGATACCCCAATTTCCTTCATCTGCAACAGATGCCTTTACATACAATCGTAAACAGAGAAGTGGAAATGAACTAGGTAAGCTTGGAAGAATTTATACCCAACCTTCTTCTTTAAAGGTTCTTTTGAGCATGGCTTTACGTATAGGTCACACAAAACCAAAACAATTCAAGGCTGTCCCCAATTTATAACCCCTTAAAACTAAATTTCAAAGCTCATTTACAAAACAACTGGATCTAATGCCAAGTTCTTCTTCCAATATCATAAATGGCAGTTAATGATCTCATGTGACAACTAAATTCATTACAAGCGCTACTATTTCTCTTATACCATAATCAAATATTCCTGTTAACTAGAGACACTGCAAAATCAATGGACTCTCTTGGTCAATTACTCTCTGTAAGTAGAGAAATTAGACCATTTTCTAATTTTAATTGTAAGCTGAACAATTCTAATCTACATTTCTTTTTTAAACAAATAATCTACTATAAGATTAATTCTTCCTGTTGCAACGTTTCTATGGTAGGTTAGATAGCCCCCACACAGAAGGCAGAAGGAGTTGGATGCGAAGATACCACCCATTTCTATGTGGTATCATTTACCTGTCTGTGGTCTCCAGGAGCTTTTGAACTATGAGTTCAAAAGAAGACGACAAGCAATAGGTAGCTGGTTCTTCCTGATCATCAGCTACGTCTGCAGCTTCATAAGCAGCTTCAGCCAGACTAGAGAAAGCCTTAAACCCAGAGAGTTAATATTAGTGCTGAAAAGAACCCCAACCAAGGACTACCTCATTTTTTCTTAAGATACCTTAGGCAGTGTTCCTTTCCAACTGATATAAGAACAAATCAATGCTAGCAAATCCTGAACGTCATCTCAAGACAACTTCAAATTTTATAGGATCCTTAAAATTAAATAATTTATATTTTGTTCATCCTGCCCAAAAATCTGCTCACAACTCTCTAAGTAGCAGAGTACTTTCACCTACCACAAATGTCTGCTACTTCACTTCTCTTTCTAATCACAGAGAGGCTTTAAGCCCCACTCCTTCCTTATTTGAGCTTCCTCCCCCACCCCCAAATGTCCCTAATGCACTCCATGCAGGCTATACTGACTCAGCCCTTAAGACCACCTACCTTCCTTCCCGCTTGCCCCATTCTCAGCAATGGTACTTTTTGTAGCCAGCAACTCTCTACCTTAATCAAAATTTCTTGTCCCCAAGCAACTGAAGAAAGAAAACTGAGTCCAGACCATTTTCCCCCTGGGTTAGCGTGACTGTTCTAAATGGTTCAGAAACCAGTCACCATGAGTCAACAGCTCCCACTGGCTCATGCAGTTGACATCTCCCCCACATTTTAATTGAAGAAATTAGAAAGGAGATGCTATTCAGAAAAAACACCTTCCAGTGAGGCAGACCCATTTCTCTCCCACATCTCTGACTTCCTTGCCCATGGATCAGCAAGACCCTTATCTCACCAGGAAGAAAATCCCTTACCCAGCACACATTTGAAGCCACTCTGGGTTCAGCACTGAGGCCCTCGATCAGACACTGCAGCAAGGGAGTCAAGTAGACATCATTGATGGCCGCTTCCGGGAGCAGTTCACAAATTCTGCCCACAGTCCATGCAGTTGTATCTCGAACAACTACACTGGGGTCTTTCATTAATTCTATTAGGGTGGGCATAGCCTGAAAATACAACGGGTATTAGCAAAGCAAAGATCAATACCTCAGAAGAGGAATTTCAGGTGGTTAGGTTTTATCTCAAAGCATCAAGATGGTTTTGCTAAAAGTCCTCCTCTCTTCACCAAATCCCAATGTAGTTTTATTAAGAGTTTGTATGAATGCTTTCAGCAAGCAGTCTTTACTGTACTTAGAGATCCCAGGAGGCAGCTGTGATGGCATCTCGTTATATCTTAAAAGGTTATGTACTAAACTCTGTTTTAACAACTCCTGTCATTTTTAATAGCAAAATAAGTACGGTATTTCCATAAGATTTCTCATTAGGTATCATTTTCATCCTAGGGACAGAGTAATCATTTAATTAAATATTGTAAGGAAATGCTTATGATACAGCGTAAGTGAAAAAACAAGTTAGGGGGTGGCCAGTTAGCTCAGTTGGTTAGTGTGGTGCTGGTAGCACTAAGGTTGCCGGTTCGATCCCTGCATGGGCCACTGTAAGCTGCTGCACAGTAAGATCTCCACCCTGTTGCACATATGCACACACAGAAAAAGGATGCAAGAATAAATCCCAAGAGTTAGTGTTATCACCAGGCAATGGGATTATAGGTGACTTTTTGGGGCCTGTTTTGCAATTTTCAAAAGTCCTATGTGACTTTTGTAATTAAAAAGTTAATTTACCATCCATTGGCAGCAAATAGCTATCTAGAAATAACCTTTGTGGATAACCTTTGTGTTTTAAAAATAAAGGCACACTTTCAAAAAAAAAGCGTTAACAAACAATAAATGTCTCACTTTCCACCCTCAAACTCTCTGTTTCACCTGTATAACTAGTGGTTTGAGCTGATTGGGCTCTGGTCCTTCCAAGATACAGCCAAAAGCCATCACTGCCGCATCCCGGTACCGCCAATCAGGGTTCTTGATGTGTTCTTTAATGAAGGGGAGGACGTGCGGGACAATGTCATCTTCACAGCAGGTGGCTAGAAGCATGAGGCACACCCCTGCTGCTTTGCAGGGGTTCCAGTCGTCGTCGTCATCATTTTCATCCTGGAGAAAGAATGTGGCACTAGTTTTTCTTTTGTTCAAAGAATCACTTTAACTCAAAAAGTGTTCTAACTATTCCAAATGTAATTAGAACTCAAACTTTGGGGATGTAAATAAAACATGAAATCTTTGTATTTTAATCTCTTTCAAAAGATACATCACAGTACAGCCTCTGTTAGAAAGGATGCAGATGCAGGGAAGAGCCCTCTCTAATACTCTACAGTGAGATGAACAAATTTCAACTGCACGCAATAAGGATGATCTGGACATACACAGTAAAGGCGAAACAAAAATGTATATGCTGTATCATTCTAGCTATAAGTTAAAAAACGAATAAAAAAAATCTATCGAGTTACAGACTAGGAAGACATGAGAGGGGCTTCTGATGTGCTAGTCATTTCAAAAATTAAACAAACATTTTCAAAAGTTAAACAAACGATTCTAATGAGAGCTCCCCTAAAATTAGAATTCAAGGTAAATTTTCCTTATTGTGGTCACTCATACACACAGTATTTAATGCAGAATACTGATGTATTCAGATAGTTACATACCTAAAGAATGATTTGTTCCCAAATGAGAAAAGCACAACCCAAAATATGCAAAAGCAAAGATACTAAGGTCAAAAGATAAAAAATAGCAACTGTAAAACTGAAAGATGAGATGAAAATTGAAGGGAACACCCAGTCCATTTCAAACCAAATACACCTCAACTTATCTTTTGAGATTGCTATATTGAAAGAGTCATATACTTTCCTAAAAACAAATTACATTCCTGTGTACAAACACACTTTGCAGTGCTCAAGGTTATAGCATGGCTGCTTCAGAGCACTGCCAGCTCTTTGGTAATATTTTACATGCACCAGAAAGCAAGAATCTTTCCAAACACACCAAGGAAGACTATAATGCACAAAGTCAAAAGGAACAATGGCAATCAAGATATACTCCTTATAAAAGAATTTCTGTATTTACTTGGACCCACATCTTCACGAAGTCGTTACTTTTGTCCTGAATCTGATTCATTGACGTTGATGATCATGAAGGACCATGGATTTCTTTCATGGGTTGGACTCCCTCATTAGGATCTGAATAATTCTTATCTAACCTCATCAGTATTTTAAAAGTATACATATACCATGAACTCATGAAAATATCCCAGATATTAGCAAATATTTGAGTGGCCTAAAACCAGCACTTCTCTCTTACTGCAACTTTTATTGCGCATGTCTCTTCTGCTAGTTTGAACAATGTAGCACTCAGTAATCAGCAGTGTGTGCGGCTCATTCCCGAACAAGACTGAAATGTTCAGACCCAGTTCTCCTTCACAAACAACTCAGAGTCTAGAGTATCTTACAGATCCAGCTCAGCTGTTCCCGAGTCATCTATAAAAGAACATCAACTAGTTGAAGACTTGCTGAGTTCCTTCAAGGAAATGGCTCCCCAGCAAACCAACCCTTAACAAGGTTTCATAGCTTACCTGGCTAGATTTGGAAGGTAACTCACCTGTTTAGTTAGTGTCTGTGTGAGGATTGGAACCAGGTACTGTAGTGCTCCCTTAGCATAAAACTTGCTGGTGTGCTCAGGGGGGCGTCCTTGTTCTGCTGCCTGAGGACAAACATAAAGCAAATTCTGGAGAGCAGCAAACAAGCTATGATACTAAGGGCATAAAATGAGAGCTGCCCAGGAGTCTGTACAGAAATATATGGAACAAACGCTGACATTCACTGTGATGTTGGGAGGCGCTCATTTTTTGCTCTACTTCAATGAGACTCTTTTAGGACTTAAAGGACCAAGGGAACATTAAGAATTACTCTTTTTTTCACAAGCTCAATTCATATTAACAAGCTGTTATCTAAGTGACCTTTGGATCAAGAGATGTACTAAGTTTACATAAGAATGCCAAAAATAAGATTGTGTCTTAAAGTAAAGACAGTCAAGGTTGGAAACAAAGCTTAAATCTAAAGATTCCAAGTGCAGAACTAACAACCCCTTTCTACATATCTAATTCCTTCACCAGTTAGTTAACTATCAATTTTACATCCCATGCTTGTACTAGGATTCCAAAAGAAAATAACTCAGAATCAGATGTCATCTCCTTGAACTATGACTGCCTGCTGCCCCCTTGTGTTTACAAATGCTAATATCAACATTTACAAAGAATCATGCCTGACTGGGAAAAACATGAGATGCCACATTACTGATACGTCTCCCTCATGAGGGGCTTTGGCTAATCAAAATCTCTACAAATGGAGACACCCTGTAAGTCCAGTCAGAACAAAGCTTTCCCAGAGGAGGATAATATCCATAAAGGACATACGTCCCAAAGCCTAGTCACAGAACAGCTCTCCCCTCAAACCAACTCTCCCAGGCTCACCTCTGAAGCCTCAATGGCCAAATCCATTTCCTCATCACAGACATTGGACCAGAATTCTATTCCTTGTAGGGCCACTTCATCAATGTCACTTTTCATTGCTTCAATTGTGATCTTGAGAAAAAAACACGACACCCCAAGCCCCAAATAAGTGCTGGTTCAAGTTAGACCCTTCCTCTAAACACATTCAAGTTTCAAAAATGTAGATTTATGAAAGCTAGGTCTGAAAGGTAGAAAGAGGAAACAAATTTTTAAAATACACTCTTTTTACCAGCACAGAGATAGCACAGTTTTCTTTCTTGGCACGCTACTGATGAATATATGAAACGTAACACTGGAACTCAAGAAATGTCCTGTTCTCATCATACTGAGTAATAAATTACAGAACTGACAAAAACAGCAAATAAGAATGATGGGCTTTTTGCAATTAGCTGCATGTTCACATACATACAATAGAAATACTTACTGCAAAAAGAGCGGGACCCATATATGTCTCCATGTACTGATAATACAAGGACATTATCTTCACCAGATTCTGTAAGGCAGCCACTCGTACCTTTTGCAAAGGGCAGATTAAATGGTTTACCATTCAGTTTACTAACAAAGCAATTTGATAAAGGTAAGTAACTACTTCACTCAAAAGGGGTCTAAAATAACCTACAGGGTCAAGCAAGGTACATTTGAGTAATGTTACCATACCCCTAAAATCAATCTCTACCTTCAATTTTTTCACTATCCCCATTTTTCTTTTCCTTCTCTCTCTTTTTTTCATTAAAGGTGCCTGTGGAAGCCATGGCAGGACAAAACCAATACCACTCAAGAGCAGATGTTACTCCCACATGTTTCAAGGGTCAAGGTTCAGGCTACAGCAATAGCAAAACTGTTTCAATGACTATAATGGAAAAGAATCACTTGAATAACAAACTACGGCAATTAAGTAGCAAGGCTTATCAAAAACTATTTCTCCCTAAAACCTTTTTTAAGAGGACAGTTTTCCACTATGTTAACTTTCTAATACCTGTTCTTCCCTTTTCTCCAATTTGTTGGAGAAAATTCTTATTAGTCAAACCTAATTTCTGAAGTTACCTGATTTCCAACATTTCAGTACCATGCTAGAGTTGGCATTTCCTATGAATGATGAAGACAGATTTTTAAGTGACCTCATACTTACCCTCGTATCTGGACACTGTGTGGCTTCACAGACCACCTGCATAATAAAGTGCCTTTCGGACTGCAAAAATAAGAGAATTAGAAGAGTATAAATCATACATATGAAGACTGCTCGACTATCCCTTCAAGAAAACTTCTCACTCCCTCAGAGACCCACATAACCCTGGACTAGTCAATCAAGCAGCTTTTCCTTAACATAGTAATGGCACTAGGAAGTGCTACAGTTTGCCTCCAGTGTCTACTATATGACCTGCCCTCAAAGGAGGTCCCTAATCTTTTAATCCCCAAAATGACCCTCACTTACAAGACTTTAGGGAGAAGGTAGATAGGCAAATGTGGGCAACAGGGTTTAACTAAAGATGGTTAGTTAAAACAAACAACCCCACCTACGTTAGAAAAATCTTTTTCTTTGTATTTAAAACTTAAGAGAATTAAAAAATAAAAGTATCTGCTTTATTTCAGAGATAAAATAAACCAAGAAAATTGGTTTCCTGGGAGGTGGCAAAAACATAAATGTGGTAAGATACAGGAGAACAGAATAATGAACTTTATTTGCTACTGTCCTAAGTCTTCTGAAATCTAAAAGAAACCCATTTTGTAAGCAATTAGAATTGTAGTTTGCTTTGGCTTCTTAGACCAGCCTACTTTGTCCACTATAAGGCCAAGAAATAGCAAAAAGCCCAGCTAAAGTGTCAACAAACATATATACCAAAAAATACTTTCAGATCATATATAATCCAGAAATTCCACTTCTGAATATACTGGAGGTGCCAAAAAAAATGTACACACATGACTTGTATTCATCTTGTTATTGGTATATATTGAATATTACAATTTTAATAGTTTTTTCCTTTCTTAAAATGTGTCTAATTTTTTTGGCATCCTCTGTATATCCAAAAGAATTGAAAGCAAAATCTCAAAGATGTACTTATACACCCATGTTCGTAGCAGCACTGTTCATAATAGATAGAAAGTGGAAGGAAGCAACCCAAATGTCCACTAACAGTAAATGGATAAACAAAATGTAGTATATACATACAGTGGGATATTATTAATCTCCCTTAAAAGAGGAAATTCTGACACATGCTACAACATACATGAACCCAAGACATTACATTAAGTGAATTAAGCCAGCCACAAAAAGACAAACACTTACATAAGCTATCTAGAATAATCACAGAAACACAGAAAGTAATCATAGAAACAGGAAGCAGAAAGGTTGTTGCCAGGAATTGGGAAGGAGAAAAAGGGGTGTTGTTTAATGGATATAGTTTCAGTTTCACAATATGAGAAAGTTCCAAAGATTGGTTCCAATTTTATGTTACTATATATTTTAACAACTGAAAATAAGTAACAAGGGGGGTATACTGTCAGGCAAAACAAACGGTTTCTATATTAATTTTCAAAAGCACCTTCCTCAGGAGGTATATGAAAACAGCCCAATTTCTGTAACTTTTGTTTTAAAAAGTCCCACAAGCATACCCACACTTTGGGTAGCAAAAGGAAAAACCTCAGCTTAGAAATCCTTTAGCTCACATTATTCCCAAAAGCCTGATTAGAAAAGGCAAACACCTATTCCAGGGCTAAATCTCACACAAATCTTATCTAGAATGGAATCAAACACTTCTAAACAAGAAGTTCTTTCTAAACAAGATAGTCCTTTCTAAATCATAAACTTAAAAAAAAAAAAAAAAAAAAAACCTTTAATTCTCACTCCTGAACCTACTACACCTTTTTGTCAATAGGCACTTACCTCTTTGTCAAAGTTTGCTTTGGTGAACTCCAATGAGTTCAGGAGTGCATTAGTAGCTGCCAGTTTCACATTATTACTAGGCTCTTCTTTCCTCATCCCCTGGATTATGGCAGTCAGAATCTCATTGGATTTATCCTGTAGCTGCTCTGGGTCCTGAAATGAGCAGAGAAGTGCAGTGAATATAATAATGAGCTCATGACTAATCAGCAGTCCTTTTAAGTATAAAATCCACTTGAGTGAGGATAATGACTTCCTCTGATCTTTTCCCACACATTTCCATCTAGGGACAAACCACCTGCAAGACATCCCAGGGTCTGATAGTCCAAAATTGAACTGAAATAAGGTAAACACATCAAATTCAACTCCGACTTCTTAGCATAGTGACTCTGAGCAAGAGGTAATGCTGGCTTTTTCCCCCTTCTGTGCAAATGAAGATGGAAGCCTGGTGTTTTTTCCCAGGCCATGTGTACCAACTGAAGTAAAGCTTTAGAACATTAAGGGCCAGCGATCAACACCTGGGCAGAACATCTGGAGTACAAGTCCAGGTCAAGTGCTATGGACTTCTTTGCTTCAAGTCTGTGTATCAAAACAGACACCAAGAGTGGTAACCTCAGCAACAACAACAGTCCTAGGAAGGGTGCATTTAACATACTGTGTTGTGGCTCTAGTGACTAAACCAACAACTACAGCAAGAGCTGGCAAAATGTTTCTGTAAAAAAGTCAATGAAAATATAAAACAGCACCCATGGTACACTGAAGATCTTGAGAAAGGGGATCAGGTCAGGGGTACTCCAAGGCAGAGAGTATCCTTAAAAGTCTAGAATCTATGCCTCTCCAAACACATGGCCTTCCATTTTGAGTTTGTGATCCTCAAGTCTCTTAATTTTAGGGCATGATTAGCAATGTGAGAGAGTAAGTTAACTATCCAAATATAGAAGTCTAACAAATAAAGCAGTCCTATATTCAAAACACACTGCAGTAGCTTGGTTTGGTAAATACAATCCTAATACCATGCAGACCATAGTTAGATGGAATCATATGTTATATAATATCAGGCAGCACTTACTATATCTTGGCAAATGTAACCAATAGCTTCCAATGTTGACTCTTTCATGTGCTCTGTGCTGTTGGGGTTTGTGACATTGGCCACCAGCTGAGGAATGAGTTCTGGCCATTGGTTCACTGGGATCTCTGCGCAAGCAATCCCAGCCACACACTGCGAGGCGGAACTAGGTCGGTAAGTTTCTGTGCCCAAAGTCTGCAAAACCTGCAGGCACACATACACACACAAAAAACAAGATAAAAGATATCAATTTCTAATACTATTTGAACCCATTTTACCTACCACAACACCTCTGATATCCGTCTCTGAATTTTCTATATAACACAGATAAGTAGAAAAAGTCATATACAGTATAGGTCAACTGTTGAAAAGGAGCCAGCCTCAATACCAACACCAAAACAATTAACCTTGCCCCAGACCCCAGGAACAAAACCAATCTTCCCCTACTTTCAAATGGAACTCTTCAAAACCAGACACCTCAATTCACTTCAATGTTCAACACAAGGTAGGAAAGTAGCAGTTAGAAGGGCGATAACATTAATTAAAAGGTGGAGGAGATGACAAAATTCGCCTTCTCTGCTCCTTGTTGTATAATAATGGAAGGATGCTCACAGCCATGTTTTGTGCACAGAAAAGTGGGATTTTAGAATGAGGCCATCTCTGGGACATCCAAGTGGGTCTGATTCACAAGTACATCACTGTAACCTGATTGAAGGAAGAGACATTCCCACTCATGAAACGTGGAACAAATCTTCCTTCTGTCATTGACAATTTAGCATTCTGGGTGACTTTCATAGCAAGGCCTTGGTCAAGTAGTATCACTAGACGCAGATACAAAGTTACTGATGTTACCAATATTTGAGAAGTAATCCCTATTTAATTTCCAACCTGAAAAGATTTGTTCCGTTTGTCCAAGAATCAGAGAACTGTTCTGTCCAGCATCAACAGATACCAAGGACTAGTCAGATATGCCAATTAAAATGAGATCCGTTTATCGTTAAACACGTCTTGTTTGAAATGATATTCATACACACATTTATGTAAATGGTAAAGGCACAGGTACAGATAAAGGATGAAGCCACAATGGACCCAGGGTTAATCATTACCATGATCAGCTAATTCAATCAATGAACTAAGAATCACCAGTCCACTTAAAAGGCAAACAGTTAACCGGTCCTGGCATGAACACAGAACAGAGAGTAGCTGTCAGATATGCAGGGCAGCTCTGCTGACTGGTCAGGTCACTTAGCATCCTGCTTTGTAGCTAGTAATAATGAACTCCCCATTTTACCCCCTTACACAGAATATCATCATCCTGGCCCGCCCACTCCCAACAGCTCTACCCAGTAACAGTTCTGACTGATTCTAAATGGAGGTTTTGCTCTCTAGGGCTACCAGAACTAGAATGGACTTTAATAAAAACTGTATGTCAAAAGACTAAGGCGGGGGGAGGGTCAGGATGAATTGTCCAAAATGACGGGCTGCACAGCTATTACCCGCGTCTAAGAATTACGGTCCCAGAGGCCTTTATACCACGCTGCACATCTCCTAGGACGTATGTGGCGAGCACTGAATCCCATCTACTTTCATCTTTCCTCCTATAAATTGCTTCTGGAAGACCCTTAATTAATATTACTTGAGGTGATTTAGGGGCTACAAATGTACAATTGCCAAGTACTGAGAGTTATTTTTTTTAAAATTAGGGCTGATCCTAATAATAATACTCAATGACCTGAAATAAATAAGAAACTAGCTCTCAATCCAACTCAGACTTCAAAAAAGAAAACCACTAGCACTGAGAAAGTATTAATTACTAGGTGTGCTACAAATGGGAAAAAGGCCCAAATAACTGCTAATTTTTTCTTCATGCACAAGGGCTCAACAATGCCTATACAAATTATTCAAATTTTAGAAAAATTTTGATGTTAAGAGTGATGTGCCCCAAAAAAAAAAGTCAAATTACAATTCTAATCACGCCATCTCATTTTGGGCACTACAGTATAACCAGCAGGATTTGCAGTGATTGATGGAAAAAACTTCCTTTATATCACACTACTGAAGAGGGGATTACAATGTTACTACATAGGCAAACAGAATATAGACAGAAATAGCTCTATGTATTCCAAAGAAGATTGAAAATAAGTTGCCTGCATAACCTCGTTCCCCCCATCATGGATACCTCCATGCAAAACTGGAGAGAGGAGGAGGTACATAACTAGAAAGAAAAATTACTGCCTAAAGGGGCACTCATTTACCTAATGTTCACAACCAGAATCAGGAAATAGCAAATATGTGCATAACCATTATCTGTACAAGTATACATGGAATCCCCCACTGGTTTCCCCTCAAATACCAAGGACCAATGATGACTGCACCGATGCTCGACTTACTCCCCCTTTGTGCCTTATATCCATGTAAGACAGACCATTAAAAAAATCTCATTTAAAAAAAAAAAAAAGCAAAGCACATCAGTCCATGTATTTTGAGTATTTTGCTGCAGTTACAATTATGGATTTCTAATTCAACAAAAAAAAAAAAGTCACAGAAACTCCATGATGCAGATCAACAAGGGACATTCAATCTTCCACAAAATTCACCAGCCCACTCTAAATGCCTTGATCAAAAGCCAGATGTTTCTAAAGAAAGTTTTTCATAATTTGCTAAGTAGATAAAAGCACCATGAACGCCAATCTTGTTTCACAAACTCTTAAGGCTTGAAAAGCCCAAGAGATCATTTAATTCCCCTTCTGACCACACACAGGACCATGCCTAAACCACCAAACAACGAGAATCATCTACGGCAAAAGCTCAACAAGAGTTGGGGGTGCTGGCTGACTGTGGGAGAATCGCTTGGGAAGACAGTTTTTAAAATATCCCTGAGCCTCAAACTCCAAATCAGAATTTCTGGAGGGAACTGGAAAATGCGTATTAACAAATTCCTTAAGTGATTCTTATAACCCAACTCTGGGAACTGTCAATTTGTATACTATTCTAATTCTCCAGACATTCTACAAAATCTGGCATCTAATTAAGTTTCCCAAACTGCTACAGTCTACCTCGGTTATCTGAAAACAATTCTGATCCATTAATGGGAACAGACAAGCTGAACTGAGAAAGATTTAAATCAAATACAATTTTTATCAAGTGAAGGTTTGAGCCCAGCAATCTGTATTATAACTCTATGCCGTGCAAACGACAAAAAAGCTGACAAAAGATTTTTCTTGTTCCTTAGGCTATATGACCAAAGAGAGCAAAGTTACTTACGTAATTCTTGACTTCCCGTCGAGCGTTAGCATCAATAGCAAGCCATCTCTGCTGATATTGTGCCTTGATATCTGGATCTTTAGATGTCAAAGAGTTCTTGATTTGTAGACCAGCTGCAACTCTGGCAACCTGACTGTTTCCTGGATTTGCTAGCACTCTGGACAGTTCCACAAGGAAAGTGGGCTGTTAAAAGAAGCAGCATCCATGAATGGAAATATCTCTTGAGAATTTCACCAACTGAGAATAGCTTATGGAACACCAAAAACACTGAGAAAACCTAAATTTTTTAGAATGTATCATAACGACTCAGAAAACTCAAAAATAACTTTACGACTCCTATAAAAATGTTACTTAATACATTGAAGAAGTCATCCATCTACTCAAGGAGCCTCAGCATTTAACAAGTAATTACAGATTTTCCTACCATCATCATTCTTAGTGCCCTATTCTTCACATTAACACCCCTAGAAATAAAGCAAGTTTGACAATCTGGTAGTCAGAGGGTTTTTCTATGTCCCTAGAACAGTACTCGACAAATATTTGTTGAATGAATTACGTTACCATTGGGTAGAAAAATTTTTCTAAATTAAAAAAACTTAAGTCCGAATGGAATGATACTCAGGGTGGCTTTTGATCTCATGAAAGCAGGTACTCTTGTATGAGAGGGAAATACTTATAAATCTAAAATATAGACTTAGGAGGCCAGTCCTCTGTATTTCAGTTGAGTGTTCAGCAAGAGGCGAACAATGAATAAAGCAGATTCATAAGAAAAAAACTGGCAAACATTTAGAAACGGGAAAACTGAAAAGATAAAAATGTCAAGGAAAATGGTTTTATATTTAAGAGCCACCAGTTAACACTCAAGTCTCCTATACATTTTCTACTTGAGTTGTCCACTAAAAATAGTGGATTTCTAAACAGCATAATCTTTTGTAATGCAGATCCCCAAAACTACTCCCATTATTAAAAAATGTAACACACTCCTCTACCTTGCAAAAAGCTGTCTAAAAGCTTTGCCTGAAGTTATCAGGAAAACCAAAAGCAGATAGTTCCTTACCATTAACAAGTTCTGCAATCACAGAAGGTAAATCTTAAAAGTTTTATTAATTATGTACCACTAAGTAATGTTAGGAATAAGGTAAAAGGCTTCTTGCAAGTTAGCAAAAGCAGAAACAGGAATATACCCTAAATGGAAATGTTTTCAGTCGAAAAAATCCTTTCTATGGAAAGTTAAAGAAAAAAAGGTTAGTAAAACCTAGCACATAAAGGGGGGAAAAAATCAAAGACAGTTTGTATAAAATATGCTGTCCCTTTTTTTTTTTGCTTATTTGCCTAGGTAACACAAAAGAACACATCTGGTTACAGTGTTATTTAGACTTACTACCTATTAGCTTTAAAGATGTCAAGAAACATCCACCCTTCCCTCTGCTCCCCATCCTCCCAACAGGAGAGGAACACCAAAGAGAAACTGTTGGCACACAGGTTATTTCAACCAATCCATCCCACATTTTTATGCAGAAGTCCGGTCTCTAGTGGACTTAGCTTCATTTTTTCTGTACCCCTTAAATTGAAAATATTTAAAACGAGGAACTTTTCTCTGTGATTTCATCTGGAAACAGTTCCGATCTCAAGGATGAGCTCAGCGTGTTGTGTGGGTACAGATTAAGTCTTTACTCATCCAAGTAAAAGAAAGAAAAAAAATACCCCGGGAAAAGAAGGAAAAGGAGAAATATTGTCGGAATGGGTCAAGAGGCATTCGGGTGCCAGGCCTGGCGATGAGCAGAGACCAAGGGAGATAGGAAAGGGTAGAACTCTGAGAAGTAGGTGGAGAAAAATCACAGGGGCCACGGGACAGGAAGGAGAAGCTGGCCCCAGTCAGAACAGGGAGGGCAGCTGGGCTCGGAGCTTCCACATGGCCCCTAGGCCCGGCTCCCCCACCCCCACCCTTGCTGAACACGCAGCGCGGCGCAACCTAACTTCCCTTCCCTCCCTTTTTCTCCCTCCCGCTGCACCGCCGCCCACAGGCCGCGCGGCGATTGGACAGCAGTCACCCCGGCGCGCCGCGCCATTGGCCAGCTGCAGGGGCTCGGGGCGGGACACACCCACCGGCTTCCCGATGGCGGGGTTAGGTTGGACCGGGTGGGGGGGAGGGGGACGGGATGGGGCGGGGTGGGTTCCCGAGGCCTGGGCCTCCGGGAGGGCGGGAAGGCCCGCACGCAGGGGATGGGGAGACCGCGGGATGGGGGACGGCGGGATGGCACGCACCAGGTTCTCCACGGCCGCACGTTCCAGGAACTTCTGCGCCGCTTCCAGTTCCAGCCGATCTGGGGAGAAGTGGGAAAGGGGACAGGGTCAGAGGAACCAGGGCTTCCCTTCCCCCCCACCCAATCACCTCAGCCCGACCCCCGGCCCCCGCGTCCTACCGGGAGACACGGTCTTCTCGAGGATGGTGATCAGCTCCATGGCGGAGGTGGCGGCGGCGACTCCTCCTAAGACGTCGGCCCGGCCTCTCGGGCGGCGGCTCTAACTGGGGATGGGGGTTGGGGGTCGGGTGGGAAGGGAGGGTGGGGTGGGGGGCGGGGGTCACCACCAGCCCATTCACCGGCTCCCTCTTGGTAGTCGCTCCGGCTTCCCTTCCTTCCTCCTTTCCTTCCTTCCTCCCTCCCAATTTTCTGCTGGCGGCGGCGGCAGCTGCTCCTCTGGCGGCGGGGGAGGGACCCCGGGGGCAGCTCAGAGCGCGGCTGGTGCTCTGGTGGCGGAGGGAGAAAGAAGGAAGGGAGGCGGTAAGTGAACGGCGGCTCGCAGGGAGGGAGAGAGAGGGAGGGAGGAAGGCGGAGGGATATTCGGGCCGGACCTCTCCGCGGCGGCACCGCGCTCCACATCGATTGGCTGCCGCCGTGGCCACGCGGTATCTCCCATTGGCCAGGCGGTCAGCGCTGCAGGGCTGCCCTGCACCCATTCGCCCGCTGGTTTCAAGGCCCGGGTTGGCTGGGCGGGCTCCGGAATGGGGCACATGGATTGGCCGAGGGGAGTGAAATCGGGGTGGGGCAGGCCAGAGCCGGCTGCTGATTGGATTGGCCTGGTAAGGTCCTTGCGCTCAGACCGGCTGAACGTTGGGAGGAGAGTGGACCGAAGGCGAGACTCCGGGCTTGCGTGATTGGTTGGGATACTAGGCGTTGATAGGATAGGGCACCGGGGAGAATTGGGGAGAGTAGTTCGGGGTCGGGGCCGCGGAAAGGCGGCAGGCGCCCCGCCGCTGTAGGAGCCCAGCGCGGGGCACGATGGGACGCCCCCGGGAGGGGGCGGAGCTGTGTTCGGGCTGCGGTTGGGAAAGCGCAGTCACTCGGAGGGGCGTGTTGAACAGTTTCGCGGGCTTGAGCGGGGGAGGGGAGACCGTTAAAGCCCTGCACCGCTCCCACAGGAAACTGCTTTAATGGCTAAGCCTCATTGGTACCAGGCTTGTGGCTGGTTAGGACCTTGAAGACCATGCGGTTTAATTTCCAATTTGCAGATGTGGAAACTGAAGCCCAGAGAGGGTACGCGACTTGCGCACGGTTGCACAGCTGGTTAGTGGCCTGCTGGGGACTGGACTCAAGCGCACTGAGTGCCCTTGGCTTTACACCCAGCTTCCCCCTCCAAGGAGGTGAATGCTAATCACTTCCCTCAGATCTATTTATGGGGTTTGAGGTCTGTGCTGCTGTAAGGTCTAATTCACGTGGCGTGGGCATTTGATTTCCTCATAGACCCCCATTGTAGCTACCAGGTACTTGAAGGAATGAAAATGTCTCATTCTGCAAAGGTGCCTTTAAAGGCACAACCGTGAACCAGAAAGAATGCTTGTACAGGCTTAAAGGATCGTGGTTCTTAGCCTTTTTAAGTTCTAAGCCCTGGAAGAAACTAATGAAAGCCTTTCCTTAGCAAAATGCTCATAAAGAAAATGTGCATACAGTACAGTTCTTGACTTCCCCTGACATTGGTACATGGACTCCACGTGAAGAATTTCCTGAATTGTTACATATGATACATGGTTAATTGGATGTAGATACTAGCTTATAGACCTCTTCATCATGCAGCTTGAGCTTGTGGAGTAATTGCCCTACTCTAGCCATTCTGGGAAAACCTAGGAGGAACTGTTCTTACTGAGAGGTTCCACCCAAGAATTAGGCAAGTTTGGCCATTTATCTTTAATCCTTAAAAGAGGAAAAGCTATTTCTCTGCTAGAGATACCTTTGAAATTCTGAAGCTGACGTGTGGGAACGCGAGGCTCACCATCCTGTGACTAGTTGATTTCCTATGGCTTAGCAGTCCTAACCTCAGGCTTTGCTTCATCTAGTAACTGAGGAAGAACTGCCCTGTGTGTGTAACTTCATTAGGAATCAATGAAGGTTAAGTGAGATGACATCCATGAAAATCTTTGAATTGTCCTTATGTGGATTACCCATACTCCAAATGATCCACAATTTTGTCTTACTCCGAGCCTTCTGCCCTCTAGCAGTTTGCTGAGCCTTCTCCTCTGCGCAACATCAGTCATAATACCAGTAAAGGCAAGTGGATTGTTTTTTTTACCCTTCTTCCGCTTCCCCCCCCCCCCCCCCCCCCCCCCCCGCTCTGGTTCAAGCCGTTGTTTCTCAGTCTAGTTGTGTAGGACACAGTCCCTGGCCCATGCTGGTATTATGAGTCTTGCGCTCCCCCCCCCCCCCCCCCACTGAGGCAGTCGATTGCCAGTCGTTGGTCGGCCGGCCGCTCACAGCAGCTCATGGCAGCTCTCGCCGGCTGCCGGCCGCTCATGATGGCTGCCGGCCACTCATGCTGGCCACCAGCCGCTCATGGCAGCACACAGCAGCCCAAGCTGTCTGCTGGCCACTCACGCTGGCTGCCGGCCACTCACGCAGGCCACCAGCTGCTCATGGCTGCACACGATGGCTGCTGGCCACTTGGCAGCTTATGCCACGCTCCGGCTGCTCACGGCAGCCTAGTTCCAGGGCGAGCTGCTGGTCACAATCTTAGCTGTAGAGGGTGCAGCTCACTGGCCCTTGTGGGAATCGAACTGGCGACCTCTGCCTGGGTGTTAGGAGCACAGCGCTCCAACCACCTGAGCCACCGGGCTGGCCCGCAAGTGGATTTTTAAAGCAGCTGGACTAAAATGCTGGGAAGATAAATGCTTTGCAGCAAAGTTCCAGTCAAATATAAGATCCTTACCAAAACCCAAGTGAAATGATTTTTTAGTTCAACTAAGGTTACTGATGGTGCTGTCTAGTCTCTATCAAATCACTCAACACTCTTCATTTCAGCAGATGCTAGTGAGTCACCGAAGTGTGAATGTAGCACACAGACTCCAGAAACTGACTTCCTGAGTTCATATTCCAGCTCTGCCACTTCTTAGCTTATGTGACTTAAATTGCTTACTACGTAAAATGGGGCTAATTATACCTTCCTCATACAGGGTTTTTGGGAGGTCCTGAGTTAATACATGTTCAGTGCTAGGAACACTGCCTGGTGTGTTATATGTTATATATAAATTGGCTATTTAGCATGTATGTTGCACCAAGCAAGTAGTTCGTGGTCCTTGGCCCATTAAGGAAGATCGTCTAATCAGTTAATCTCACAAACAAATGTTAAGTTGTAAAAGTGACAGATGCTAAGGACTGACCTAGTTAGGGGGCTCAGGGAAAACTTAGCTGAGAAATAGAAGAGTGTTATTCAGGTAGAGAAGGGAGGAACAGCATATGCAAAGGCCCTGTGGTAAAAGGGAGCTTGGGGATTCTAAGGACGAACTGGAAGAAGGCCAGGGCCTCCAAAATACAGAACAAGAGATTGAGATAAAGCCAGATTATTGAGTAGGGGAAAGCCCATATGAGACCTTGTATCCTATTTTGTCTATATCTTAAGAGCAAAGAGCAGCCATTGAAAGGTTTTAAGAAGGATGCCTGTAGATGCAGGGATGCAGGGAGACCAGTTAGGAGGCCATTGTAACCAAATAAGGGATCATACTTGTAGAAAGGAGAAGGGTAGAAAGAATAGTGGAAACAGAGATAGATATCAAAGTTAATTGAACTTGGTGACTGATCGAAAGAAGTGTCAATGTCACTGGTACCTATTTGGATTTCTGGTTTGTATTATGAAATGGATGGTGATGCCATTTAGTGTTTCTCAAGTGGGAAGAATTGGAGTCCACATCGTTTAAGAATGAGAAGTACAAAGGAGGCTTTGAGTTGTATTTCTTGAGCTATTTATGAAGTAATGGGTTTTGTTGTTACTCTATAACTTTTGAATGTCAGGAATATTCATGTCTAATAAACAAATTCTGAAATTAAAGAGAATAACTCGTTTCCGTTTTACTCTGTCACTTCCTGCTGTAAGATCCTGAATAATTTACTTAACATTTTGGATCTGTGAAATGGGAGAATGTCACCGCACTGTTGGGTGGTCTAAACAAAACCAGGAGCCTCTCTGTGAGGTGCTTGTGCCAGGAGGTACTCACCAGTACCTGGTAAGCAAGTGAATTGGTGAATGGTCGAGCTCAGCTGCAGTTTCCCCACCCAGGTCTCCCACACACACACACACACACCCCGCCTCCCAACCCACAGCTCGTATATGAGAAGACTGCCAGAGGAGAAGCAGTCAGGCTGAGACCTGGTGCTCTCTCCTCCTGCGTAAAGCTGACTGACCTGGAGAGGGGTTAAACCTTGGCCTCATTAGCGCTGAGGAAGAATGGAGGTGACTATGACATCCGCAAGGCTGAGTGTCCCTCTGCTTAGTGACGATGGGGCAAACATCATAGCCATTTTCCTGACTTTTCACACACTTCTAAATAACAGACAAGGGAGAGAAAGGAGCCAAGAAGACGTTGCTATTATCTTCAATACCCATAAGCAGAATATTATCATAAAAGAATTCTCGTCTCCCCTGGCCTTGCCTGTGCTCACTAGGCTCTAGCCTTCTTTTCCTTTAACACACCATGATCTGTGAGTCTCCTGATTTTGTGATTTGCTGTTCTAGCCCATTATTCCTGTCGCATATCAGGTGTCACTTCTTCAGGCCTTCCCTGGCTACTCTAAGGGCGTTCCGTGGATACTCCTTAGGACAGGACCCTATTTGATTGTCTGCAGAACATGTCTCAAAACCTGAAATTATCTTTTCTCTGCTGTCAGTCCCCACCCCCACTAGAATGCAAGTTCCATGAGAGCAGGGATCTTGTCTGTCTCGTTGGTTGCTAAAATTGTGCCTCACATATCAGGTGCTCACATATTTGTTAACTGAATGAAGCGTGTGTAACTAAACATGCAACGATCCCTTATGGCCCATGAAAAGTGACTTTGTGAAAGGCACTTCTTTTCCAGAGTTATCCGTACTTGCCCCACATGGACCTTGGTTCCCATCAAGCCAACCATCTCACTTGATCCTAAAGCAGTGCTCAGCGCTGTGCTAGGCTGCCGCCTGCCTAAAACTCCCTCCTCATCCTCTGTCTTGAAGGTTGTCCTCTTGTTAACTCGTCCATTCAGCTACGTTAATTGATTGTCTCCCCCACCCTCCAGAGCATTTCAAGTATAACATGGGAGTGGTCAATAAACAGGTATTACTTTCTTGATCAGCAAAATATTTTTTTTAGTTTTCTAAAATCCAGGAAAAGGGGTAGGGAGAAAGTTAGAAGGATTTGTAAGCTCAGGGGTGAGGACCCTGTGGCACCTGGCACAACCAAACCTTTTTAAACAATTTTCTGAACATAGGTGATAATTGTCTTTATTGTATCCCCCTCCTCCAAAGAAGAAAGGGACTTAGTACTGGGGACATAGACAGAAGGAAGGGGGGAAAAGCAAGAATATAGAAGCCTGACTCCTGAGTTAGGAGGGCCTCTGAGAGACATGAGGGAAGTGGAGCAAATTATTTAATGAGTCTTAATCCAAACCCCCTCCTGTGTTTGCCAGAGAGCCTGGAGACAGACCAAACACCCTCAGCCTCTCTCCTTTCATTTATTCAATTCTTTATTCTCTTCCTTTGTCCTTCCGGTTATCAAAGTAACACATGCTCCTCACTGTGTAAATTTTGAAAAGCATCAAGGGTAAGCAGAAATCACCTGTAATCCCAAATTGTATCTATTAAAATAATTGGTATATTTTTCCCAAAAAGTTCAATTGTAAATGAAAACCAAAGTATTACTATGTAACATTTTTGTCACCCCCTAAATGTAACTTTTAAGAATTTTAAATTGGTTCAACTCTTTATCGGGTTGCATTAATAGTATGAACTAAACATATTTGAACTGGCTCTGAAAGTGCAACACAGAAGTAAATAAAGCCTTTTAATTTCATCTTAAACTTTTTTTTTTTTTTAAGCACCAATAGAAAAAGCTGAAAATTGAAAAATCACTGAAGTATGCCCGCTGAGTCACTAACCCTATAAAGCTCACTAAGGCTTCTCTCCCTGGCCAGGTGTTACAGGGAATCTTATATTTTGGGCCAGGGCTCTTCTCATATTTCTGTTTTCTTCTTTCTTTAATTGAATACATACTAAATTTCCATTATCTGCGTTGTTATTTTAGGGAAACCCCAGCTCTTTTCTTCCTGTGTGTCTCCTTTATTCTCACACTACTACCACACAACACTTTCGACACCAGATGTGTAGGCTTTGCCCCCATCAAGAAATTCTCTGATACTAGCTGGGTGTCCTACAGTTTAACTCAATTCTCACACCACCTGAAGATAGCATCAGCTCCCACCCCACGGGATAAGGGCTCAGTCCCATGAGACTGACCCCCGGTTCGGGTGCCAATCACAAGTAGTGGGCCCCGATTACCCACCACTTCTGTCTGACTTGGCTACAATATCAGAGGATCCCACGACCCCCTCCTTGGGTTCCGCTGGAGCAGCTGACAGAACTCAGGGAAGCACTTACCTACATTTACCAGGTTATTAAAGGATATGATAAGGGATGCAGATGAACAGCCAGATGAAGAGATATGTGGGGTGAGGTCTGGGATGGTCCCTAGCGCAGGAGCTTCTGTCCCTGTGGAGTTGGAGTGCATCATGCTTCCACTTCATGGTCGTGTTCACCCACTGGAAGCTCCCCAGACCCCCTACTAGTGAGATTTTTCTTGAAAGCATCTTCACGTAGGCATGATCAATTACTAACTCAATTTCTAGCCCCCGTCCCCTCTAAAGAAGTTGCGGGGGAGGGGGGCTGAAAATTCCACGCTTCTAATTATGGCTTGGTCGTTGTGACCAACCCCCATCCAGGAGCCTGCCCAGAGTTGCCTCATTAGAACAGAAAGTGATCTTAGGTTTCTTACCACATGGGATGCACAAGGGTTTTAGGAGCCCAGTGTCAGGGATGGAGTCAAAGACCAAATATTAGAACAAGAGATGCCCTAGTGCCCCTATCACTTAGGGAATTACAAGGGTTTTAGGAGCTCTGTGCCAGGAACTGGGGGCCACTTATGTATTTTCTATTATCTCACATTTGTACATTTTTTTATGCACACGTATCTTTTGTCCCCTGTTAGACTATAACTCAGGGTTTCTCAGCTTCTTTGCTCTTGATATTTTGGATCAAAGAATTCTTTGTTATTGGGGGCTGTCCTGTGCATTACAGCATTTTTTAGCAGCATCCCTGGCCTCTCTACCCACTAGGTACCAGTACCAGACCCTTCTGTCTCCTTCCAGGCCTTGCTAAATGTCTCTGGTAGCAAAAATCACTCCCCTATCCCTTGCGGTAGAGAACGACTGCAGTGGTTCCTTGAAGTCAGAGGCTATATCTTATAAATCCCTGTATTCTCTAAAATGCATAGCACATAATAAGCCTTTTTATTATCCAAACAGTATCATGGCTTCATGAAAATATTATGATACCTATTTAATATTTATAAAGCCCTTACTCTTTGTACTGTTCTGAGCTTTTTACCTATATTAACTCACTTAATCCTCACAACAACCCTATGAGATAGGTCCTACTCTTATGCTCTGTTTACAGTCAAGAAGCTAAGGCTCAAAGAGGTTAGGTTAGTTACTCAAGGTCACCTAATTGGGAAGAGACACCTAGAATTTGAACCCTAACCAGGCAGTCCAGCTGCAGATTCAGGGCTCTCAATCATGTTGCTATCTACTGATTTCAAATACAAAGAAAAAAAATCAACATAAAAAAAGTCAGACATTCTCCATCTGCCTACAACATTTGCATAGACAAACACATGGTAAAAATAAAATTTCCTATTCTGCCTTTTTCACAGAACATGATATAGCAAAGCATTTTGCCATGTTGCAAAAGTCTTCTAAATTGTTTGAATGGCTGCATCATATTCCATTGAGAGGATAGACAATAAACTAACAAAATCAGTCCCTTATTGGGCATTTTTGTACCCAAAATTTCATTTGAAACATCATACTCAATTTTTGAAGTAGAATTTACACGCGATAAAGTGCACCCATTTTACGGGTACAGTTTGATAAGTTTTGACAGATGTATAAACCCATGCTACCACTAACACAATCAAGATATAGGACATTTTCATCACCTTTGTTCCTTTCTGTAGTTGTGTGCTGAAGTGGACTAATACCCGAGTGCCAGCTTGGGAGAAGCAATTGTGTACATCTCAAATCTGCATGTAGCAGCTCAAAATTGGCCACCATGGGAGTATTTACACCACAGAAATTGGTAAAGTGCCACAAATCAGGGCTTCCCCGCCCCCTTTTTTTTGAGAACCAGCACCACAACTTACACTCCTTTGTGGTCAACCCTCCATCCTCTAATCAGACTGCTTTCTGACATTTTGGGTTTTTTAGAATTCTATATAAATAAAATCATGCAGTATATGGTCGGTTGTGCCTCGCTTCTTTTACTCAGCATATTCCTGAGATTCGTCAGCATTGTGGCACATATCAATAGTTCATTCCTTTTAACTGTACTGTACTGTATTCCATTGTGTGGATATACAAGGTGGCTGCAGCCTTTATTGTGGCTTCCACAGGCAGGAACAGGTGAGGCTTAGGATTGGCTAGTTTAATAATTTCACTGGACCCTGGGATATAGGGACTGTTTCTAGTTGTCTGGTACCTAGCCCTGGAGTGATTAAGGCAGAGAAACAGTGACTGAAGGGTGAGAGCCTGATAAAGCAGATGGTTGGAATAAGAGCTTTGGATTGGGTGGTTTGTATATAAAAGGTACACGGCAGGAGAAGAATTTATTATCCCTAAGAATTGGCTATATTGTCCTTTGATAGATGAATGGATAAAGAAGTATTCCATATACACAATGGAATACTATTCGGCGGTAAGAAAAGATGATATAGGAACATTTGTGACAACATGGATGGATCTTGAGAGTATGATGCTAAGCGAAATAAGTCAGACAGAAAAAGCAGAGAACCATATGATTTCACTGATATGTGGTATATAAACCAAAAACAACAAGAGAACAAGACAAACAAATGAGAAACAAAAACTCATAGACACAGACAATAGTTTAGTGGTTACCAGAGGGTAAGGGGGTTGGGGGGTGGGAGATGAGGGTAAGGGGGATCAAATATATGGTGATGGAAGGAGAACTGACTCTGGGTGGTGAACACACAATGGGATTTATAGATGATGTAATACAGAATTGTACACCTGAAATCTATGTAATTTTACTAACAATTGTCACCCCAATAAATTAAAAAAAAAAAAAAAAAGAATTGGCTATAACCCTGAGATGGGCAGTCTCTCCAGCATCAGCAAGGCCCCAGGATGTGGACCCCTTTCCACATGTGGCCCTAAGATTCTCATAGCCAGACTAATACCCTCCAATTAATAGGCTGGAGGATCCTCCTGTGGGAACACTGACCAGCCCAAGAGAAAATACCTGTGAATACTGTATTAGTTTCCTAGGGCTGCTGTAACAAATTACTGAAACTTAGTGGCTTAAAACAGAATACATTTATTCTCTCACAGTTCTGGAGGGTAGAAGTCCAAAATCAAGGTGTGAAAGGACATGTTCCCTCCAGAGGCTTGGAAGCATTCCTTTTCTTGCCTCTTCCAGCTTCCGGTGGCTCCAGGTATCCCTTGCTTGTAGCAGAGTTACTCCAATCTGCCTCCATCTTTACTTAACGTTCTCCTCTTCTCTCTGTGTGTCTCCGCTCTGTCTCATACAGATATTTGTTATAGGATTTAGGGTCCACCCAAATAATCCAGGATGGTCTTATCTCAAAATTCTTAACTTACTTTTGCAAAGACACTATTTCCAAATAAGGTCACATTCACAGGTCCTGGAGATTAGGTTGTGGACATATTTTGGGTTGGGAGGGCCAGCATTCAACCCACTAAAGATACTAATTGCTGAGAATCCTCAGTGAAAGTCAGCTCACTCCAGTAATGCCTACCAACTGAGAAGCCCTGTTTCAAGAACAGAGCTTCCAGACAATTTTATTGCCTCAGTCTTATCCAAGAATGGACTATAAAGGATCACCAGGTAATTGAAGAAAGTCTCTAACATAAGAGACAAAGACCAAACAAATAAACAAGAAAAAAAAATCGGAGAATACAGAAACAGCACAGAGAACAGAACAATACAAAATCTAAACTTAAAAAAAAAAGATGATATTCTCAGAATGATATGGAGATGTTGCACCCATGAAACAAGAACAGAAGGTTATAAAAATAACATCAGGGAATAAAACTTCAATAAAAGGGGTTGGAAGATAAAATTGAGGAACTATCCTAAAAAAAAAGAAAGCTGGAAAATAGGCATGAAAAGATTTTTTAAATACCTACATGTAGCCTAGGAGGACTAACATTTAACTAAGAAAGGTTAAAGAGACGTAGAAAGAATAATGGAGGAAAAGCAACCATTGAAGGAATCATTCAAGAAATCATTTCAGAACCAAATGTCCTAGATATCCACAGTGAGAGGACCACTGAGTGCCCAACATAATGGATGAAAGAGAGATCATGGAATTTCAGATGAGTGAGAAAATAGGAAGGTTACAAAAACTTTCCAGAGAGAAACAGCAGGTCACGTTCAAAGGAACAACCATCAGAATGGCACCATGCTTCTCATCAGCCATGCTGGAAGACAAATTATTTATGACCTAATAATTTTAGGAATTAACCAAATTGTGAATTCAGTGAAGTAAGCACATTTTCAGATGTATAAAATCTCAAAATGTTTACTTCCTACCCATGTACCCTCCCTTAGGAAACTACTGGAGGATGTGGTACACCAAAAGGAGAAAATACATCAAGAAACAGGAAGACATGTGGTCCTGGAAACAGGATATTCAACATAGGTGAGAAATGAAGAGAACCCCCAAGACTATGATGAAGGGAAATCCTAGGGTGACAGATGGCTTGGCAGAAGGCCTAGAGAGGAGTCAGTCAAGATTGGGGCAGGAGGAAAAAACGCCCAGAAGGGATGTCTCCAAGAAATAAGGTGAAATGAATAGAGGGAAAAGTTACACTTTTGGTGATAGTAGAGAATAAACTCATTATAGGGACATGGAAAACTATTGTTTTTATTAATAACTAACTCCAGGAAAATTTTAAAAAAGAAAGAAACTGAAGAAGAAAGAAGCTCAATCATTGTAGACCAAGCAGCTTGGCTGTGAATAATATTTATGGAGGCATAATTGTGTAAACAGTGTATTGATCACCGGCCCCAACACTGGCTTCCTCCTGCAGACTACATGCCAGCCAGCAGGGGATCTCTGTTCCGTTCTCCTGGGTTTCTTTTGGTTAAGCAGGAATTGAGTTAATTAAATTCAACTGGTAAATTAATGCATTAATAAATTAATTGTTGAATTAAAATATTAATAAGAAAAATGGGTCTAAGCAAAAGGCTGTGGATGAAAGTACACCCCCCCTTTTTATTTATTTTATTTTATTTTTTTTAATTGGGGAAGGGGAACAGGACTTTGTTGGGGAACAGTGTGTACTTCTAGGCCTTTTTTCCAAGTCAAGTTGTTGTCCTTTCAATCTTAGTTGTGGAGGGTGCAGCTCAGCTCCAGGTCCAGTTGCCGTTGCTAGTTGCAGGGGGCAGAGCCCACCATCCCTTGCAGGAGTGCAGGAGTCGAACCCAGCAACCTTGTGGTTGAGAGGACGCGCTCCAACCAACTGAGCCATCCAGGAGCTCAGCGGCAGCTCAGCTCAAGGTGCCGTGTTCAATCTTAGTTGCAGGGGGCACAGCCCACCATCCCTTGTGGGACTCGAGGAATTGAACTGGCAACCTTGTGGTTGAGAGCCCACTGGCCTATGTGGGAATCGAACTGGCAGCCTTCGGAGTTAGGAGCATGGAGCTCTAACCGCCTGAGCCACCGGGCCGGCCCCCCCACTACCCCCCCCCTTTAGACTAAACACCTGGAAAAGATTTTCTAAAGCTTTAAACTTGTGTCCTGCTGAGCAATTTGAGAACTTTGATTTACCCAGATAACATATCACAATTTATACCCAACCTTCATCCCTTTATAGGGAAGTTACGTTGTACATACTTGAATCCAGCATATGTTAGACTGACCCTTAACGCATTATATTGTTTGTTGGTTTTTTTCTAGTTCTATTTTTATTTTTTCCACTAGGCAGTGAGCAATTTGAGGGCAGGCTTTTGTTCTTTCCTCTGTAAGATTCTGGCACCTAACATAGACCTTGGCTTTTTTTTTTTTTAAATCTAAGATTTATTGAGTCACCACAGAAACCCCCGTTTGAGATGATGACCACATCTGATATTTGCAGAGCGTTCAGTCATTCACCTGGTGCTATCCGGTCCATCTGCCCTGTGCTGAGCTTCGTGTTTGTATTGTCATCTCTTCTCCTCTCCCATTTTGCAGAAAACGACCTGAGTTCCTAAGAGTGTCTTGCCCAAGGTCGCACATGTCAGTGCTGGAGCCTCTAGCAGAATCCAGGTCTCCTGACACCCAGTACTGCATTTTTATATTTTAGTCGAGGTTTAAAAATATTACCATTTTAACCTTTTTAAAGTGTATAGCTTAGTTGTTAGTATGTTCACATTATTGTGCAACAACAGAGCTCCAGACCTTTTTCATATTGCAAAACTGAAAACTCTATTAAAAGAACAACTCCCCGTTTACCTCTCACTCCAGCCTTGGGTAACCACCATTCTACTTTCTGTCTCTATAAATTTGACTACACTAGGTCCCTTCTGGAAGTGGAATGAATCTTACAGTATATGTCTTTTTGTGATGGACGTACTTCACTTAGCGTAGTGTCCTCAGGGTTCATCCATGTGTCAGAATTTCCTTACTTCTTAAGGCTGAATAATAGTCCATGTATGTATGTACCACATTTTATTTATCTATTCATGTCAATGGACACTTGGGTTGTTTCTACCTATTGGCTGTTGTGAATAACACTGCTGTGAACATGTGTGTGCAAACATCTCTTCAAGACCTTCCTTTCAATTCTTTTGGGTGTGAGCCCAGAAGTGGGATTTAAATTCTCCATCTAATTCCAAAAATTATTTGAGGCCACTATCTCAGCACCTTTATAAGTATTTTAAAAAATGTTCTGAATCTTGAATGAACGAATGAACAAAGGGGCCAGAATGGAACGGAGGAGACAATAGAAAGGAGAGACCTAACAGACATCTTTGATGGAGTAAGCTTTTCATTTTTACCCTCGAGAAGTAGCTGCAAATAAACTTAAGATCCATCAGAGATAGACTGGAATGGCCAACCCTTGTTTTCTTATCTACACACAGATCTCCAAAACATTCCCAAAGTTTCATTCAAACAGTGTATAAGCCCTCTACATTTGAAAGGGTCACAAAGGAGGGATACAGTATTCCTAAGATTTGGTCTATCCATGGGGGCAGGGGTACAAGTGCAGATATTCTGGGCCTGTCACAGGACCTCCGTAAAGGATCTAGGAAGAGTGGGGACTGTGGCATAATATGCTGATCATAAGACCATACTCACCTCCAGACATTTATGCCAGATCTGATTTTCCAAGAAAAGTTGGATATCTGGATTTTTTATGTGAAATGTCTTGATTTTTAAAAGTTGGCATTTCAATTTTCAAAAAGATGAACAAAGCATTATGTAGGTCAAAGAGAAAATGCAAGTTTGTATTGCCGGGTGTGTACCGTTGATGGTATAGTCAGTGACCTCTGGAGAATTTTGTCTGGTTTCCTTCACCAGAGCTGGAAAGATGGCTGTGGCGATGGGACTGTGATCCAATGCCTACACCTGCCAAAGTTCTGCCCTTCTGTATTTAGGTAATGTCTCATGCGTTGCAGGCAGAGAGGAAATGGCCCCAAATGAACCATCAGGTTCTCCATGGTAGTCTATCAGTGCTGGTCAGACTGGGGGAGGTAGACCCCCGTTTTCTCATCCATTCTGTGCGATTGGGTTGTGCCTCCTTCACAGAATCATTGCAAGATCAAAATGTCACAGATTTGGAAAGCTGATGAATTTTTCCTAAAATGTAATGCAGGTGCTAACTGCGGTAATTATTTTGCCATGAACAATTCAGATTGTTTTTGGAATGATGACAGTTTCTACAAAAGCTGACGTAGGAAAGATGCTGGGCCCAAGCTCTGGCTGGAAGAAATCAGGAGGAAAGAATAACTTCGTGGTTCTGCTCTGGTGGGTTTGAGGAGGCAGAACACTGATTTCTTTGGAAGTGGCGCTGGGAGTCGGTGTGGAGTCGCCCACACTTGGTGTGATGCTTCTCCAAACATCTGAGTTTACCTCTCGGCTTCATGAACCTCACATGGGAAGTTTCGACTAAAATAAACTTCTGACCTTTCCATCAGCTACCTTGAGTAAGTCAGGGTTTAATATACTATTTCATGTTCCCACTTACAAGATTTGAACTATTATTCCTATTACTTAAGAAGGCAACATAGCTTCCTATATTCCTATAATGTTTTATGACAAGACCTTTCACTTGTAGTCTCATTTTTTTTCTGGTAACTTTTTTTTTTATAGTTTTTTTTTTTTAATTTATTGGGGTGACAATTGTTAGTAAAATTACATAGATTTCAGGTGTACAATTCTGTATTACATCATCTATAAATCCCACTGTGTGTTCACCACCCAGATTCAGTTCTCCTTCCATCACCATATATTTGATCCTTTTTCTGGTAACTTTAAGAGATAGCAATTATTCTTCTTACTTTACAAATGAGGAAACTGATGGTTTCCCATTGTCCTTTAGCTAAAGTTTAGACTCTTAACGTGGCCTAAGTCCCTCCCTAGTCTGGCCCTTGCCTGTCTCTCTAGATTCCTCTTTCACCACTTTCCCAAGCCTTTCTATGTTCCAGCTATCCTGGATTTCTTTTGGTTCCTTAAACAGGTCAGGTTCTTTCCAGCCACAGGCCCATTGCACATGCTGTTTCTTCTGCCTAGACCACTTTTCCATCTCTTCTGTGTCTGGCTAGCAACTACTCATCTTTCAGGTCTCAGTTTACTATCATTTCTTCATGGGAGCCTTTCCTGCACATTCAGGCTACGTTGGACTCATTAGTAAAATCCTCTTATACCACTGTGCACTTGCCATTCTAAAGTCAACATAGTGAAACTTACTCATTCAGTATTTCTTGTTCCTGCTAGACTGTACTCGTAAGACCAAAATCTGCCTAATTGGACACTGTAACCTCAGTTCCTAGTACAATAGCCTTTTGCCCTGAAAGCTTTCATAACCACTATCTGCTGTCCGGATTCCACAGCCATGGAACTAATGTGTCAGAACCTTGACCTCAAGTCCAGTGCTGAGGGGCTTTACCGACAAGCTTCTTCCGATAATTCAATAACCAAGTCCTTTGATTAGTGACCAAAACACAAGCCTCCCACATCACGTAGCAGGTTGTGAGGTGAGAGCACAGTGCCACTCACAGGTTGTGAGTGTATTATTTGATAACCGACTAGAAAAGCCTGGTGTTCTCACCCTTCCTGTGGTCTCTGCGAGACTCACATACCAGTGAGAACCTTTGCCCAGCATCTAATTTGGTTGGGCGTAGATCACAGATGAGGGGCTTTTAAAGCTGTTCAGACTATTCCTGTCTCAGGTCTTTCCTTGGTTTGGTGCACACTTGGGTCATTTACAGATGGGTGGCACATAGATTTGTTGGAAGTGGTGACATCTAGTCACCAAATTAATGGTGCATGTATAGGAGTGAACCTAACACAGTTGCTCACTCAGGCTCACGCAGCAGGTGTTCAGCAGGTAAGCAGGGCCCAGGGGAAGGCACTCGTGGCCTCACTTCAACCACTGCAGCAAGCTGAAGTCCCTACAGGTTGCAATCTGTGAAAAGGGTACTTTTTTTCCCCCCAAGCCAGCTACATCTCTCCTCACCAAAGTCTTTGTGAAATCCATAACCATATGAACTTCCTAAATCCAGTTAATGGTGATAATAATCAAAATTTGTAGCTAAACACCCAGGCAGCACTGGATAGGCTTGCAAATGTTCCAAAAACAGTGCAGTTCACATCTCCAGTGAGGAAAGAACATTGAGCGAATTCATTAATTACACAAACCATTTCAACTGAGCCAGGAGCTTAAACCCACATTCCTCAAAGGTGTGCATTCCACAAAACGGGTATTTAACATCAGGCAGTCAGGCTGGAAAACATTCACGAACCGATGAATCTAAACCAGGAAGAAATGCTTCTCCAGGTATGCAATTGCCAACTGTTACTTTGTTCTCCAGTCCTCTTTGGTGATTTAGTCTCATGACAGAGCATGACTTCAGGGTCATAGGTCTGAGCCTGGCACACTTAGCTTCATGAGGCAACGACTGAAAATGTGTGGTGCTGGTTACAAAGAGGAACAAGCCAAGAGGGCACAACCTGTCTTCGTTACTAGAAATAACTGAATGCATACAATATAGAAACCTAACTGGAAGAATATGCCCCACACTTATCCGTTAATTGTGGTTATCTCCGGGAGGTGGGTTTATAAGCAGGAATAATCATTGCCTATGTTTTTGTTTTCCTTCAAATTTTGGAAAATGAATGTATATTACATTTATGAACAGAAAGGAATTTTAAAGTGGATTGGGGGGCCGGCCCGGTGGCTCAGGCGGTTAGAGCTCCAGGCTCCTAACTCCAAAGGCTGCCGGTTTGATTCCCACATGGGCCAGTGGGCTCTCAACCACAAGGTTGCCGGTTCAATTCCTCGATCCCACAACGGATGGTGGGCTGTGCCCCCTGCAACTAAGATTGAACACGGCACCTTAAACTGAGCTGCTGCTGAGCTCCCGGATGGCTCAGTTGGTTGGCGCGTGTCCTCTCAACCACAAGGTTGCCGGTTCCACTCCCACAAGGGATAGTGGGCTGTGCCCCCTGAAACTAGTAACGGCAACTGGACCTGGAGCTGAGCTGCGCCCTCCACAACTAAGACTGAAAAGACAACAACTTGAAGCTGAATGGCACCCTCCACAACTAAGATTGAAAGGACAACAACTTGACTTGGAAAAAAGTCCTGGAAGTACACACTGTTCCCCAAGAAAGTCCTGTTCCCCCTCCCCAATAAAAAAAAAAAGTGGATTGGGGTTAGTGATACAATGTTCTTAGCTGAAGAGCAAATTGTTACAATGAGTTTGGTAAAGAAAACATGATGTAATAATTTTCTACTACACACAGAAAAATACACTTGCATATACTAGATGTAGAACAGGGTGGTCCAATAGAACTTTCTTCAGGGACGGATATGATCTGTTTCTGTGCTACCCAACACAGTTGTAGCCACTAGCCATATATGGCTACTGAGCCCTTGAAATGTGGCTAGTGAACTGAGAAACTTCATTTTTATTTAAACTTAAATAGCTGCACATGGCTGTTACAGACACACTGTATTTGGATATACAGGTCTAAAACCTTCCATTTGCTGAGAATAAGAAAAAAGTAGCAGCAAGGCCAGGGAGAGAAGACCAGATTTTGAAGCCAAGAGATTTACATAAGTCAGTAACTGTTTTGTTGTCTTTCCAGTAGAGACAGTCTCTGTACTCTATTACTGTTTTAAGAATGAAGTGAGAGGAGGCACTCCTTTATGCTTGAAAAGGCGACATTAACGTAATCTTACAACACCCCTTTACAGTTTCCTGACTTTTAAGTGCTCCACCGATAGAAGAGGGAACTGACCTATTAGAAAAGCAACAATGTCATCCATCCTCATTCATCTAAAATACTTTAAATGTTTTGTACTCCTTATAAATTGTTTCTCTCCATCTCCCCTCCATTATCTTGTGTTCTACGTTCTTGTCTTGAGACTTCTCCCATTAAACCATCAGCTATTCAGTATACTGTTTTCTTCTACACCCTAACTTCTTTAAGGGGAGTAGAAGTCCAAGTCTAACAAGCATTAAGAAAATAGCCGTAAGATTAGATTATATAATACAAGGTAGATAATCAGTCCCCTAATAGAGTGGATTGAAATTGTAGTGTAATATACCTGCACAATTTGTCAAATGGATGATAAAGGTTAAGGGGGTTGTGGAGTTGGGGGATAGGTAGATGTCTCAGAGGACCATACTGGTATGGTCAGCGAAACCATAGCAAGATTTAATTATATTTTTCTTCCCAGTTGTCGTCTTAATTAGTGTATAGCATGTCTGCTGTCAGCTGCTTGGCAACTTTCCCCGAGAAAGCACAGATTATGATAGTAAGCTATGTTCCTTCTCTGTTGCTAATTCCACCCCAATGTTGAAACCAGAAGTTCAATAGTGAAAGCTACAGCTGCCAGATGCCAGCAATAGCATCACAGGAGCAAACATAGATCTTTACAAACGGCAGTTAACAACCTAATCAACTTTCCTTCCTCTGACACTGCCATCTATCACAACGTTTGCCATCAAATGTACTGGTAGAACTACCAATTCTCTGATTTGCTTTCCCAGGGAAAGCCGTTGTTTGGCCCACTGTTTTATTAATAGTATCAGGTTCTCCTCTCACTCTTGCATTTGAAATCAAACACCTTGACCACTTTGCATACACCAGGGTTGGTACAAGAAGGCATGGCCCATCTTGGGTGGGTATTTTGCAGTCTAAGACAAAAGATAGTCTTATACAAAACCCAACTCTGAGATCCTAAAACTAGTTATCTAAGTAAGAGGAGATTCAATTCTCATCATGGAAGTTATTAGTCAAAAATGATGCTGACTGTAAGTACAGATTCAGCACTTTATTATCAAAAGTGTCTTTTTGTTTTCTGACTTGCTGAGAAAAAATAATCACTAACCCTACAGATGTGGTTCCAAAATTCTGATAAAATTCTAGGACCTGTTTGGATAATAGAACAGAACTCCTATCATACCTTCAAACTGCATACTACAGAGAAATACTTGTACATCCTTTACAAGTGATTTCAAAGGGTTCCTTGCTCCCTGAAACCCACCCTTAGAAATTTCAAGTTAAGAATTCATCCACCACCCACTGTTCCCAAAAGGGTTTACTGCTCCACATTAATAAAAAATTAATACAAAATTCTTTATAGGAAGTATCAACACATTCACCTTTCTTCCCAACCTTCTGATATCCACTACAAATTTAAACCAAGAAATATTAGGGAAAAGGAAAATCATTTAATATCTTTAAAGCTATTGCCTGGATCCAGTCTGATTGTATGATCTTCTAATTGTGGAGACATGACATTTACCTGGAAGGACACAGGTAGATTGTCAAGCTCGGGTTAACCATCGGTTCTGAATGTCATTTGTAGTATGGCTGCCTAATTTTTCTGAGCCTGCTTTCTCATCTATAAAATGAGTATATTACCTACGATAGGGAGCTATTTGGAAGACAATAAATTAAAATGTCTGATACAAAAAAAAAACCTAGATTAAGATCTTTAAAGATCAGGACAATGGTACTCAAATCAGTCAAGATATTAATAGAAAACAGAGAACACACTCAAACTGGGTAACTCGAGGAAGGTTTAATAAAGGGACTATTTACAAAGACATGGGCAGAGTTCAGGGAAACCAACAAGGAATGATGAAGTAATATAGAGCTAGTAAAGGAGTCATCCTTTCTATCCCTCGATTTGAAGGGGCAAAGAGAAGGACCCAGAAGCCAGAGAGAGCTGCCTAACAGGAGTCACAGTCTTTAGTAGAGGAACGTAGACAACCCATGTGACCTGGCAATGAGGAAGCCAGGAGAAAAAATTCCTTGACCGTCCCTTCCTTTTGCCTTTCGATCTTCTGAGGGTGTTGCTAATTGGAACAACACAACTTGAAGTGAGAGGGTAAAGGAGCCTATTAATTTCAGCCATGTGGGTCAATACCTCCTGGGGCATAGAACAGGATGGAGTAGTTATGATGGGAAAATGGAAGATATTCAGCACAACCTCTGCCTCAACATAATTCAAACTACTCAACTGTTATACACAAAACTTGCATGTATGCTGAAACTAAAGTAATTTCTTTCTAGAGATTCTGATTGTAAAGTTCTGTGAGCTCTTTAATTAAAGCAGAATTCTGCTCGGTCTTTTTGTGGCCCTGCTTTTCGCTGGTGCCTTTAGCACATGCCTAGACAGCCTATAGGACAGCCCATGGCACCTGTACAAGGAAGTCTCAATAAATGGGAACTGGTCTCAAAGCCTGAATGCTGATTCTAAGGAGCGCTAAGAGATTTTTGAGAATCCAGACTAATTTAGAAGGCATCTTAGGATTGTTCTGTTTAGGTACTATTCATTAGGAATTCAGAAACGGGATTTTCTTAGACTCAAAAAATCCTATGTTAGTAAAACTTCTTATAATCCCACTGAACGATAGGAAAATTTTTAGTTTCTTATCAAAGAGATAAAAGAAATCAGGACATCAATTTCACATTGACATTTTTATTAACGCCAACTGTTTTTTAATTATTATTTTTTAAAACAATAGCACAAAAATGTTTCAAGGAAGCAGTCTCACAATCTGATGACCTTCTGAAATACAGTTAAGCCACACCAAATATGAATTCCTGTTAATAACACAAAAAATATTTTTAAAAGAAAAATGAAAAGGAAAAAGAAAGAAAAGAAAAACCATAGGGACAGAGAAAGGAATGATACTTAAAAGAGTTAAAACTCACTGGATTAGATAGGTGAGGCTTGTTAGTAGGATACACTGTTGAAGCAAAGGGTGGCACACCACAGGCTTATAGTCTTTGTTGTTTTGTTTTGTTTTTAACTAGTTACCACTAATATATAGGCCCTGCGGCGGTTACCACTGACTTCTTACATGCCCAAAATGAATCAGGAGAAGCCAGTGTTGATACTGTCATAAAGAGGTTCGATAGCCTATCAGACAACTGAGACCGTTTTCAGTAGAATAACGCCTTTAGGAAGGCAGGGCTGAAAACCTTTTCATTTCTATTGTCTCACCTATATGCATTTCAGGGTTCTTAAAAGTCATCTTAAAAAAGAAAGAAAAAATAATGCATATCAGTTTCTCTTATTTAATGTGGCTACAAAAGATGTTTCCTTATTATTTCTTTATCTCTAAGAAGGACACCGGGGGGTGGGTGCTGGGGGTGGAACTAGGGGGAGGAAAAAACCCAGACCAGGATAGGTTGTTTTTTTTTTCACCTTTTTCTTTTTTTTTTTTTTTGGCCAAGGGGTCACACAGAAGGGAAGGCAAGGAGGGAACTACAATCCTTGTTTCAGATTGAGTTATGCAGGAAAATATGTCTTCCTAATCAGTCCCCATGCCAAAAAAAAAAAAAAAAAAAAAAAACCCAAAACAAAACCAAAAGAAAAACCTCACTTGGAATTATGCACAGACTCTATGTTATACCAGCTATCAGCCTTTCATGTTTAACCATCCCAGCAATGGACACTACCCTTGGCTTGTAGTCTGCTTGCAGAATCCACTTCACAAAAATCCTCTTCACCCAGAAGCCTCTAGTTTCCTTTTGGTAGGTTATAAAAACAGAACATCTGTCATTAACAGGAGAGTGTTAAATACTTTTAACCACTGACAAGGCTTCAGGAAGTTTCACAGTTTCGTTATGCTCTATTTTATTACTATCATATTTACATTTTTATTTTTTATTTTTATTTTTTTTTTTGCTGAATTGCTGATTTTCTTTCTTCAATAGCATTTAATTCTGGAGTGTGAGCAGGAACCAGTTAACTACATTCATTGTCCAAGCCCCACTGGTGTGAAAGAAGACTCCCAATTCTTGGCATAGAAGCAGCTGTTCGGTGCTCCAGCTTGCCCCCGCAGCCCAGCAGCAGGCCCGCAGTGCGGCCCGCTCAGGGTTCACGCTGTGGCGGTGATGCCTTTCGCTGAAGGAGGTACTGCTGGATGCTCTCAGCGTCTCGCTTTAGCCAAGCAGCATTCAGCAGGATATTTTCACAGCACTGCTGGATGGTCCGCTCAGCCGAAGGAGCTGGGTGACTCTCGAAGAAAGCCTGGTATAAAACAACCCAGAATGTAGGCCATTACTAGCAATAGGAAGTAGTATCACAGGCCATGAAAACCACCCACTGGTCTGTAAACGATTCATAAGCTTCACTCATGAAAATTTACCACTGCCACTCCCACGCTGAAAAAAAACAAGCAGCTCCTTGGACCTGCTTATAGGAATTCTCCCCTAAGCATTATATGCTTAAAATCGCCCAATAAATCTTAAAAAAAAATCTAATCAAAAATTAATAGTAAGTACAGAGACAGAACCTATGGCCTTTCTTTTAGACTCATTCTCTAGTGGTTAATCTAGGCTTTGGGATCAGGCTTCAGACTTGAATCTAGGCTGGGTCATGTACTAACTTGTGACTGAGTAAATTAACTGCTTTGTCTACTCGTATGAGAAAGAACAGAGGGAGGGTGCCAAAAAAAATGTATACACATTTTAAGAAAGGAAAAAACTGTATTAAAATTATGCTCATGGTAACCACTTTGAGCACCTCTTGTAATAGCAGAAGTCAAATGTGACTTGTTAAGAGTATATCTTTTATTATCAGTATATAATGAGTATTACAATTTTAATACAGTTTTCCTTGCTTAAAATGTGTATACATTTTTTTGGCACCCTCTGTATTTACTCCAGAAGATTAAAGAGACAAGCCATACAAACAGCCAGCATAATATTTAGCACAGGTTATTTAAGGACTCAACACGTTCTGATTGCTTCAAATAAGGATTAATTTGTGGGGGAAGATAAAACCAAGAAGCTTAAATTGCTGCTGTACCCTAATAATTAACACTCCATCAACCCACATTTTTCATACAAAACTATTTCTGATTTTATTATAATTTATGATAATGCCTATTGATTCAAGATTGAATTCATTTTCTAATGAAGTACACCAGGTTTCATAGAAAACAAAGCAACTCTTAAATACCAACCAACAAAAGGATGGGGTCTTTCCTTTGAACTAGTCGTCAACAGGTGTAAAGACAGAATAACTAACTCATCAGATTAAGTACAGACCTTTTAAAAATCAATTAATCTTATTTACATAGACGACAATGTTGCCTGCTCCAAGGTTCCTCACCAAGGTTGGATTCTTAGGGCCTGAGTAAGATACAAGACTTCCTTTCCTTCCATCTCAACAAACAGTACCACCATTTACAGACAAAAAACTTGGGAATTATCCTTGACTCTTCCTTCTCTCCCACCCCCACAGGTTCATAACACAGAGAAACCACTCAGCAAATATTTGTTGAATTAAAGATTAACAGAATCAAGGCCCTGAATGAATATCTTTCACTAGTCCATCTCCTCCAAGCTACTACCATGTTTCCCCGAAAATAAAACCTAGCCGGACAATCAGCTCTAATGAGTCTTTTGGAGCAAAAATTAATATAAGACCCGGTCTTATATAATATTCTGTAAGACCCAGTATTATATTTGTTACATTATATTATATTATACCCTGTCTTATAGTAAAATAATACTATAATATTATTATAGTATTAATTATATTAATACTATAATATAATTAATATTATATTAATTATATATATACATATATATGTATATATACATATACTGTATATATACATATACTGTATATATGTAGTAATATATACAGGGTCTTATATTACTTTTTGCTCCAAAAAGTATATATACATATACTATATATATGTAGTAATATATACAGGGTCTTATATTACTTTTTGCTCCAAAAGACGCATTAGAGCTGATTGTCTGGCTAGGTCTTATTTTCAGGGAAACACGGTATATCATTCTTGCTTGGAGAATTAGCTTCCCAAAATCTTCTCTTCCCCATTTCAATCTATTCTCCATACTACAGCCAGGCTGAAATTTTTATAATACCAATTAGATCAAGTGATTCCTTTGTTTATAAGCCATCTCAGGGCTTTCCATTCTTAGGAAAATTTTCATAGAGCCTACAAGTCCCTCCAGCCTGGCCAGCCTTAGCTTGGCCACTGCCCTCCCCTCCAAACCCATGATGTGTAGATTTCTCCTTAAGAGTACTTATTACCTTCACAATAAGTCGTTTACACAATATACAATGTAAACTAAATGAAGGCAGAGATCAAATCTTTCATTGTTTTCTCAAGATCTGAAATCTTAAAATCTTATTCCTAACAATGGCTCATATTGTAAATCAACATTACAGCTCATATGCAATGAAGGTTTAAAGTTAAGATTTTCCTAATCAGTGTAGATTTGTCCCCAAAGGCTGAACTTTACCACTAAACTGATTGTTAACTTTTTAAGGGCTAAGAGGAAAGTCCCTACATAGCCATCTTGTCTCACCCTGCATACAACAGACCTATGAAAGTTATTCGACAGGAAAAAAGAATTAACATCAAGGACCTACTCTGCTCCAGCTCCACTATGTTAGTATAAATAACAATCCTATCACCCCATTTTACAAAACTTGTTTGAAGTCTAACAGCCAACACGGGGTGGGGCACAGCTTTACACCCAGGTCGCCTGATTCCAAGTTCCACATTCTTTCAGCCATGTATCAACACTCTCAAAAATGATTCCAACTCTCAATTCTTCAGGCATTAAAGATACAACCTAAGCTGTCTTTCTTCAAGCAAAAACAAGAGACACTAAAGTGCATTACAGCATCACTCTATGATTATAGTTTGGTTAGTTAGTGTTTTTACTGACTACATTGAAAAGTAAAAAGGACATTCCTTACCTTAACCTCTCCAGCCATTTTATCAACTGCAAATCCCTCAACTGATAGCTGAAAAAACAATGGTTTAAATAGTTAAGTGCAACCAACAGAGGCTAAGAACAAACTTCATTTAACCGAAAAATAAATCATTCTATTCGCTCCCAACTTCAGTTTATTCTAATAGAGGGTACAGGACAGGTGACAAAGATGCCCTTTAATAAAGCTAATAACTGTTTAAGAAAACTCTTAAAGAGCAAAGACTATAATGTATGGGTCTAGTGAATCATGGATGTTTCTCAATATCCATGAAAAGCAAGCTACTCAAAATAAAAATCTTCACATACCTTTATTAGTCTGGATATTAAGAATCCTCCTTGGTATCGATTGTAAAGTTCTTCCCAGTTGTCCTTTATAAACTTCCAAGCAGCCTTCCTTCCTTGCTTGCTGCCTCCAGCCACTCCACCAATTACTGAAACAGTGTCCTGCGGACGTACCTCTTCCTAAAAATAGAAAGAGAACTAAAAGTCTACTGTATACAAAAAATCTTCTGGTGCCAGAAAGGGCAAATGTTGTTGAAGTACCCAAGTTATCGCATTGAAGATACTCATTCTGTGTTAGGAATAACTAGCATCAGAAGCTTCCAGCAAAGAGAGGATGTTTAACCTAAAGATCAGCCAACTTGAGAATGAGGCACTGAGACAAGCACAAACAAGGTGCTGTGAAAATACTTGTTCGGGCTACTATAGGGTAAAGAAAGGAAGAGACAGAAAGTAGGCACAGGGATAAGTTGGCTTTCCAGTTTATTTCCTCTCCCAACTTCATGGGTGCCAAGAAAATGTATACACGTGACTTGTATTCATCTTTTGTTATCGGTATATATTGAGTATTACAACTTTAATAGTTTTTTCCTTTCTTAAAATGTGTATTTTTTTTTTTTTGGCACCCTCTGTGTTTTGATTCTCGCCACTAGAGGGAGATATAGAGGTCAGAAATAAGAGCGCGGTCCAGCTTTCCTAGCCTCAGCAGAAGCCTTCATTCTACAGTTAAGGCAGATCAAGAGGATACTGAATCAGACACTTGCCACAGATCAGTGGGTAACAATTCCCTTTAAGAGCAGTTTTCATTGAAACTTACTGAAAGTGCAAACGTGAGGACTTTTTGAATCAATTCAGGTGAAAGAGTAGCCCCAAGGACTCTTTCAATTCGGTTTTTCTCTTCCTGCATATCTGCTTGTTTGTGAAGCTATAATGAAAAAATAAAGATAGAGATAAAGTTAAGTCTCTCCTGGAAGTTATGCATATGCTTATATGACCTTCTCCCCCAATAAGGTGAAACTTTGTTCTGTGTATGTTCTCATTGGCTAAGATTGGAGGGTATGAAATTAACAAGAGAGTACTTTTCAAGACGTTCAAGCCCTAAACTTCTCGTATACCATTTTAGTAAGTTATTAGATGTAAGTGTTCACTATATGAATGGTCTGTCATCAGTTCTGAGCAGTTTGAGATCTAAGGGGTAAACCTGTCATGCCCAAATTCTTTGTATCATTGATGTCTGACTAATGTTCTATGTTATATGAACAAAATTATTACTAATACCACTGAAGGTTATCAATTTGATTTATAATAGTGAAAAATATACAAGAAGATGTGTTACTGAAAGTAACATTTTTAAGAATGTTTGATGACTTAAACATGCTCTTGGGTGGCCAGTTAGCTCAGTTTGTTAAAGTGTGGTGCTGGTAGCACCAAGGTTGCCGGTTCGATACCCACATGGGCCACTGTGAGCTATGCCCTCCTTAAAAAAACCAACAACGAAAAAAACATGCTCTTGATATATTAAATGAAAAAATTAGAGACAAAACAAAATTATTCTAGATTTTTAAAAATTTAATATGGAGGGAAAAAAACCTGAAAATGCATCAAAATGTTAATATCAATTAATAATGGTCTCTGATCAGTAGGATTATGCACCATTACATTCTTAAACTGCAAAAAGCTGCTGAATGCAGAATATTAGAAAAATAGAGATGCATTGAGAAAAAAATCAATTATTACTTTATGTACATTACCAAATGAAGAATAAATCATATTATATGTACTTTTTAAATTACAGGTAGGTTTTATTTTCTTCTTTATCTTTTTCTAGTCTCCAAATCTTCTATGTTGGATATACAAAATCCTCCTTTTTCATAATCAAGAAGAAAACATTATATATATTTAAAAATTAGAACTACAAATGTATACAAGATACCTCTCCAAGACAACTTAATTTAGACTCTATTGATCTTTTTTCTCCCTGAAAATTTTAACACTGACCCATGTCTGGAGTCCCCATCACAGCTCCCAGTTTTCTATTCCTTTCCTTTGGACTCTTTTGAGCTGCAGTGTGGTAAAATCGATAGGAAGTCAGGAGAACTGGGTTCTAGTCCCAGTTTTGCCTCTAACTAGCTGTGTGATCTTAACTAAATCCTTAACCTCTCTGGCTCTCAGTTTCCCCATCTATAAAATGAGCAGGGTGAACAGATGATTTCTAAGGTCCTGTTCAGCTTGATTTTCACCTTTATTTCTCAAGATCTGAACTCTGGTTTTCAGGAAGCATTTTTTTCCCCCAAGAAGAACCTGTTAAACTAGTCCACTAGATGGCACCATAACACCCCATTTCAAATACACTTTGTATTAAAGTTACATGTTTTTATCCTGCCTCATTATTCCTAACTTACCAACAGAAAACAATCCTTCTCATCTCTCATCAATTGTTTTTTTGAAGAACTCTGATTCTGTCTTTATAAGAGCTCTTTCCATAGTAAAGCTGAATTACTGTGAGCTCCCTTGTGTTAAACAGATGCAAATTCTTAATATACATACTAGTATAAATTCTTAAAAGTATTCCATGACATGACAATGTCAAGGTATCTGTCATGAGATTTTCAGAATCCCTATTTTGTTCCATATCCTTTATGGAATAGACAAAACCAACAAAATGTCTCATTTCATATGCAAAGAAATACGTGCATGATTTATAGTGCACAGGTTCACAGAATATTAAGAATGAGAAGGAACCTTATATCATTTAGTTGAAAGGTAAACCCAAAGTATAATTTTATATTATTAGAAAGGAAGTACCTTAATTACCCTTGTACAAGATAGGTAAAGGAGTACATTTTGAGATGCAGTTTCTTAAACAAATCAAGTTTATATTTTTCAGAACATTCTAATAATTTAAATAGGATTTCTTCAAAACTAAAATATAGAAATTAGATTTGCAATTCTGATCCACCTGGGATCAGAAAGTGTTTGTAATCCATTATAGGTGGTCCCATCCCTATCTTGTCCATGCCCCTATGTGTGGATCTTTCAGTGGACGGGCTTTATAGGTCTCACAGATGATTTGAGTATTTAGGCACATTTTGCACATTTTATATGATGGTAATAAGTAGACCCAGCTCCTTCCACTGCCAATGCAATCGATATAGTCAAGTTATCTCCTAGCCTGATAGATGCATGGACTGGAGACAGCACTTGTTCCACAGTCTCAGGACTTGCAAACAGATCACTGCCATTACAAGGACATGGAAAGTTTTGCCTGTATTTTTTCTAAGCCAGAGTTTAATTATACGCCAACCACCCTGGGACAACTACAAAGGTTACGCAGGCAGGTGAATTAATTTCCTGTCCATTCGTAAGAGGCATAGCTCAAACCCTTGAGACACCTCATCATCTATCCCTTTTCTAAGCACAGAAACAAACCTTTTGTTTAAAATGGGCAAAACCCCAAGTAAGTTTACATTGACGGGAAAAATTTTAAGAACTTGGCTTGTTAACCAAAATGAATATTTCAGAGTTCATTCAGATTTAAGATGCATAAACTTGTGAGTAAAAAGAGAAGTGAAAAAAATTAGATGACTTTTTACATCATATTGATAGTATACATGAACAGACATTATATATTTCTCGCATAATGTCTTTTTTTTTTAATTAGTTTCAGGTGTAACTCCCATAATGTCTTAATGGTTGATGGCTTAATATGCGTATCTGCATATATTTCTTTTCTTAGGACTTTTTTTAATCACTTGAAGCTCACACTATGTGTCAATCCAAGTTCAAAAGCAGAAAATGAAAGCCCTTAAAAAATTTACTTACCTTTAGCATAATGTCTAAGGTAGTGCCATCACCATGCTTCAAAACAGTCAGATAGACCTACCAGAGAATATAGAAACAAAAAAAGAAGGCATCTGATTAAATGTATCTTGTTCCAAATATTCTAATGCTAAGAAAAGACAGAAAACAAGTCAAAAAATTTGTAAATAGGTACATGTGGATGTTACACACAAATTGTGGCAAGAAGCTAAGAGCCCATACGAACAACCAGAAAGGTAGATGGCATGTAGTAAGTAAGTAGCAGCAGAGCACACCAGCTTTCTCAGGGGAATGTGTGCTGATAATCACTTTTCTCAGCACCATGGTATAGGCTGAGAAACTTTAAATAAATGAGAAGCCGGCTACAAACCACCTAAATGGCATATATTAAAATAGGGTCAGATATGATTTGTGGGTGGGTACTTAGGTCTTTTTGGTTACTATTAAATACATTCCACACTACACAGAATGATGAAGTCACCTAGAAATCAAGGTAATTCATTATGAAAACCTACAGGACTCCTCAGATCAGCGGAGAGAGTCTGTTTCCCTTCCACATGGTCCTTAAACCGACGACGGGCTTCTTCTAAAGTTGCCTTATGTCCTGCTTTTCCTAGTTTGCCCAGAACCAAGCCTCTCAGGAGTGCATCTAGATGACCTGATTGAGAAGTAAGAGAGACACAGAACTACTTAAAAAGCCTATTTTTACACATATGCCACCTGGATATCTTTTATTATACCATGTCTATAATCTTGAACAAAAATAATCAATTACCTTAGTACTTGAAAGCACACTTGATTTAAATTTATCATACAAGAGTGAAATGAAGTGCTAAACTGACTAGAAAAGCAAATCAATTTGCTGACTTTGTCTATACTCACAAACTGAATTTACTAAATGGTCACTCCATCTAGGTAATTATACTACTAAGGATTATGTGTGAAAGGAACAGGCTTAGATCACGCAATTTTCACCCATGATTCAGAGAAAGGGCACATACAGAACTGATATGCTGTGTATAAGAAATTGAAATCTTAGATTTTTAAAATCAAAATGATGGATCTATTACTCCAAATATATGCAAATGGCTAATAAGCACATAAAAAATGTTCACCATCATTGGTCATTAGGGAAACGCAAATCAAAACCTCAGTGAGGTATATCACACCCATTAGGATGGCTAGAATAAAAGAGATAGACAATAACAAGTGTTGACAAGGACCTGGAGAAATGAGAACCCTCATACATCGCTGGTGGGAATGCAAAATGGTGCGGCCACTTTGAAAAACAGTCTGGCAACTCTTCAAAAGGTGAGAGTTACCATATGACCTAGCAATTCCACTCTTAGGTCTACACCTAAGAGAAATGAAAGCGTATGTCCACACAAAAACTTGCATACAAGTTCATAGCAGCATTGATAAGTCAAAAAGTGGAAATAATCTAATCATCCATCAACTGATAAAATGTACTGTATATCCATACAATGGAATATTATTTGGCTATAAAAAGGAGTAAGTACTGATACATGATGAAGCATGGATGAACCTTGAAAACATGCTAAGTGAAAGGAGCAAGACACAAAATGCCATATAGGGCATGATTCCATTTATATGAAATGTCCAGAATAGGCAAATCCATGAGACAGAAAACATATTAGTGGTTGCCTGGGACTGGGTTTGCTGGGCAATGGGGAGTGACAGCCAATGAGTATGGAGTTTCTTGTGAGGGTAAAGAAATGGTTCTGGAATTAAATGGTGGTTTAAAAAAAAAGAAAAAGAAAAGAAAAATTAACACTCACACACAGATCTGATGGATTGCAATAGTACAGTAGCCAAATAAGCTGTGGTATAGTCATACAATGAAATACTACTCAGCAATAAAAATGAATGAACAAACTGGATGTATCTCAAGAATATTATACTGAAAAAAATCTGACAGAAGCCAGATATAGGAACAGAATATATAATGTTCTAAAAGAGACAATATTAATCTAAAGTAAAAGAAGTCAGAATAGTGTTTGCCTCCCAGAACAAGACTGGTCAGGAGGAAATACCACCTTTAGTTATTAGCAGATAGTAGAAAATTATATTTAAAGTCCTGAAATCACCATTCTCAACATTCTCACAGAGGAAAGAAGACATGTAGAAGGCCAAATAACTTCCTTAATTCAGAAAACTGGCTCCTGTGTCTCTTAGCACCTTTACAAGTTGTATATAAGGTAGGTACCCGGTAATTATGGTAATAATAAATAAAATAATCTAAGATTCTCTGTAACTTTTCTTGACTATAAATGGGCCTTTGGAACACATAAATGACTTATTTCCACCATCTGCTTTGTGCACAAACCATATTTAGCAATGAATACACATAACCATCACTGTTTTTAAGTTGGTGACCCATGTAACTTCAGCAGTAGGCTTAAAAGACCTAAATCTTAATTTCTGGCTAGCTGAATACATAGTAACATCTAGAAGATACAAAGATGATGCTACTGAAGTTGTTAACCACAGATGAGTGAAAAAGAACCAATTTCTGATCAACTCTTTCCCCATTCAGTACATCCATTACCTTCTCCAGGTTTGGGGTCCCAGCCCAGTCTCTCCCCTATAGGTGAAAAGACATCTTTCACAAACTCCTGGATTTCCTCATAGAAGTCTGTGTGGGACAAGAGAGTTGAAAGAATCCCCAGGTTACAGCTCAGGTCGCTCCATACAGTATAATTGGGCTCATTCACAAAAGCCTCCATGACTTTTAGAACCTCTACAGTGCTAATGATTCCAGCTCGAGCCTGGGATAGGAAAAAACATAAATTAACCTAGTCTTCAAACAAAAACAAAACAAAAAAATACAAGCATGAATTTTTGGCATTATCTACTGCTAGTTAGTCATCTCTTTGCTTTTTTAAAGGAAATAAGACTATGTAAGCTTAGACACCACAGACATTTATAGAATAAAAATCCTATCATGACAACATTCCTTTTTTATTTTTTTGCTATTTATAAAAGAGCCACTTAAAAAACATGCTACAATTCCACAAATTTGGGGGGCAAAAAATAAAGAATGAAAACAGTTAACTTTCTATTTCTGCCTAGTTACAGGGGACTTGGCTTTGTTTTTCTTTTTCAAAATTTTCATACGTTCAGAAAAGTTGCAAAAGTAGCTAGGGCTTTGGTTTTTGACAGAGGCTCTTTCAAAACTGGACCTGCAAACTGTGTCAACTTCAGCCTGTCCCTTACTCATTTCTAAAAGAACGCGTACTGGAAGGCACTACAAACTCAGAGTCCTTTCAGAATTAGCTAAGAGAGTTAGGAAAAAGAACTTCTGTTACAGCAGCCAACTGCACAAACACACCACTCTCCTGGGACAGGTCTCTCTCAGCAATGAGATCAGCAGATGTGAGGTTTTGTGCATCAATGCTAATCTGTGTTTATACAAAGCAGGAATCCAAAACCAGTTACTGCAGAGGGGAGGGAAAACTTCAAGTGCAATATAAAGGAACACTAGGAGGAGTCTGACAATTTTATCACAGTCAAGGACATCTAGAAATTATCTAACCTATGTTGGAGTCATAAAGATAATTCTATTAATTGCTGCTTTAAATCTTTTCTGGAACAAAGCCAAATATAAACATAATTCTAAAGCTAATGGGCTATTATAATTGAGTAGGAATGAAATGTTAAAAAATTCTAGACTTTCCCAGCAAAGTACAACCACTATTTTAGAAAAATATAAATCACTCTGAATCAAGTAAATATTTTTTTAAAAATACACATTAGTAGGGCAATTTCTTCAAGGCTCATATCTATTTCTATTGAAAAGAATTTTTGCCTTAAAAGGATAGTTTAAGTACACTTGTAAAAAGCTGGTTTAGGATTAGAGAAATGGGATTTGTTTCTGGTAAATTATGTAGGTTCAATCTTATCATGTTTATTAGTAATTAGTCATTTGCTCTAATCCCAAAGGCAATTCAACCTTCAGGAAGAACTATATTCTTCTAATTATGTTTCAGTTAGATAAGATACTGGGGGAGGGGAGGGGGACAAAATCCTTTAATCAACAAAATCCATCATACTACTTTAGAGAGGCTCACCAAGGAGAAGAGGTCATTCTGTAATCCAAGTCGATCCACAGGGGGCAGAGAAAGGTCACGAATGCCTGGTAATAAACTTTCCAGCATGGCGGAGCTGTACTGGGTCCTATAAAACCCAACTGTTCCTAGGTTTAACTGAAAAGACATCCAATAGGTATTTTTAAACAGTTGTATTTATTACAATTGTATGTATTACAATTTTTGTAGGTGTGAAAGGGATTTTGGTTTTAGTATATCTGGATGAAAAACAACAAAGATCATATATGCCAACAGATAGGGATTAAAATGAAACAACACATAAAGATAGAAATCAGTTGTCAAAGCAAATACAGAGGCAAAAAAACCCAAAAACTTGGTGGGGGCCAACGTGAAATACTAGGAAGAACATGGCAGGAAGGGAAGAAATAATGTGGATAAGTTTCTATTTCTAATCTCAGTGGACGTTTTTAAGTACAGAAAACATTGACTATATATAAAAACATTTGGACAGGGGAATCTCTGGGGAAGATTTAGCCTTTACAAACATTGATCTATTGAGTCCAGAGCCTCAAGAGAATAACAACTGTCAGGTCCTGGATTTTCAAGAATTACATGAACTTAAATTAAAAAAAAGTTCATATGATTTTTGGAGTGAGGTAATCAATTCTCTGTAGGCTATTTACCTATAGTAAAAAATATTTTTGATAATATTTACATACAAAAATATTTTCATGGTAAAACAATAATCTAAGATATAGTTTACTATTTACACATAAATAGTAAAAAATTGCCTCACAATTCTAATAGAACTATTATTTTATTGATTCCCTTTATCTTTTACTGTGGGAATAACACCTTTATTTTCCTAATTACAATCATAGTATACATAACTTTCTTCTCATTTATAAAAAGAAATGTTCATATTGCTATTTAATCTTCCAGATTATATTTTCAAATGGTAATACAGTATTCCACTGAGTATATTTAAAAAATTAAAACAGAGGGAGAAATGGCTCTTTTCAGAAAAGCACAGAAGTCCAGCCAATGTATAATTTCTATTAGGAAGCTACTATAATTGGTAGAAAAGTTTGTAATAGGTACTTTCACTATGAAAGATACAGAGGATAGTGTAATGAAAAATAATATTTACCAACTGTTATTTTTGTGAAATGGTTTTAAAACACCAGGTAAAGGAATTTCACATTTCAGTGACACAAAATGATTGCTATATGTCTGATCTCTCTTGATTATAGTTGTATGCATTTGATAACAGCACATCATTGAAGTTAACATGTCATTACAACAGGACACTTTAAAGTTGCAAGACTACACAAATGTTTTAGTTAATGTTTTTTTTTGTTTTTTGTTTTGCAAGTCCTATTCTAAACTGAAGCAGTAGAATTTCGAACCAGCCATAAAATGCATAAAGGAAGTGAGAGAAATAAATCAATTTAGGTAAGATAAAAATGGCCATGCCATTTCGGGACTCACCTTTACCCATTGGTCTGGTTTAACGTTTTTCAAAACCACATTCATCTCTGGTTTATCCATTAGAATTTTCAGTTTGGCATGGTTAGGATCTTCGCTAGTAGAGATTGTGATAGGAACCATCCACTGGGGACAGTCTTCTCCTTAAGCAAGAGAAGAACAAGTAGAAAACTTTAAAAATAATTTCTCACTGGAAAAAATGGAAGGTAAGGTGGAGAGGGCTGGTATCCTATGCACCAGCTCAAGTCTAACTGTTAAGCCAATAGCTCGTTTTTAATGGTACATAAACTCTCTCAGATAACCTGAATAGTATTAGTCAAAAGGAAGAGAGGATTTATTAACAAAACCACAAGTCTGAAAAAAAAGAAAGAACAGTTTACTCACTTATAGAATCACAAATACAGTGATTTTAACTCAACTGTTGTTTTCCCTTTACAGAGCAATAGAGACAGCAATGATTTTATTGTTTTAAAAAAAATTTCAAATAGGTGAAAGCCCTCACATAGCATTTAAAAACAAATTCTAAGATGTAGTTCTTAACAGGTATATATACTGCTGGAACACTGAAGTGTTGGTTTTAATTTTTCTGATAGACAGTACACACCCTGGGAGCTGCTGGATTCCATCAGTGAGGAGTCATATCTAAAAACCAAAGCTTTTGTAAGGCAGATATAATACACTCTCCTAGGTATCAGACAGCAAAACTGACTTTTCATTAAGATACCAAACAAAAGAGAGTCATTGCTTAGTACATTAATGGAACCATTTCAACAAATTATATAACTTTATGCTATGAGGCTAAACCACAAGTTAAAATTTCCTCCTGATATGGGATATTTCAGGTTTTAACACTACCTATATTGGTCAGAGTATTAGAGACACCTGTAAAACCTGTCTGTCCTACAATTCAGATTGCAGGTATGAGGCAGAAGATAGCACCTCTGACACTTAGGGATTTATCTGGATAATAAAAACCTGTCATCTGACTTGTCAGACATATTTATTGAAAGAGTAATTCTAAATGCTAAGGAAGGTTAAGGGTGGAAGGCTGTACCTCTTAACTCTAGTACAGTGCATCATATTTTGGTGGGTAGAACATGAAAATCACCCAATTTAGTAAGATGAAAATCACCAACATTGATGATTCTGATACATGCCTCCCCTGTTGAGACCTGCTATTTTAATGGAAGTCAAAAAGGTGCAGAAAAACACTTTAAAAAAATGTTTTTCAATTAATTTTTCATTTCCTGGGTAAGAGAGTCTAATGACATGTAGAAATATTTGAAAAAGCAGTTGAGTGGTGGTTAAGGGTATGAACTCATGGAATCCAACTATTTTGTTTGAATTCCTACTCTAACTCATTAGAGAGTTAACTCAAGGTGACCTTGGACAATTTAACTAACCTAGCTGTGCCTTTGCTCCCTCATTTGTAAAATGGAAATAATATTACCTACCCAATAGGGTTCTTGAGAGTGTAAAATAAGGGCCAGTTATAGTGCTTAGTACAGTGACTGGTACATAACACATCTAAGTAATCATTAGGCTTTATTTATTTGTTTACTTATTTTATTACACCCAAGAATTAAAAAGAAAAAAATGAGTCACCCACACAAACGTGTTTCAGTCTTCTTTTAGGGATTAAGGATAGAGACATCATTTCTTGGGTGATCTTATCCTTCATTTGTTATAGCCTCCAATACAAACACGGAATTTCAAAAATTTAAGAATATAATACTACAAATACCTCATAAATCTCCCCTTTTTTTGATTTTCTGGATTTCATTTTTATTTTATTACTATTTCCTTGTTTTTATTTAATTCTATTAAAAATATTTTAAAATGAATAAGTATTTTCTGTTAGTTGGAACACTACTGGTCTGGTATCCAAACTTATACCAGATCAGCTCCCACTTGTAGCCATGTGCTTACCAACATATGGTCCACTGGCACAGAACTTCCTTTGGGACAACTTTAACAATCTGTCATCTTCTACCTAGAGAAGCAAAACAAAAGCTTTGGTAGTATCAACACTTTTTTACTTTTTTCAAGGGGCAACATTTCTGTGACAAAGCAGAAGGTGAAACCAGTACAATCCAATGAGTACACAAAATGCAACTGTGATGAAGATGGAAGATACTATAGATTGGGAGAAAAGTCACTATTTCTCATTTGGGCTTCAAAATAACAAAACTCTAAATAAAAGACCAGGTTCTGTGCAATATGGGCACTCAGAAAAAACATGTACCCAGATGAGAACTTCAAAGGATTAAAGTTTTCAAAAGGATACATAACTATTTATAGTACTACAGCAAATTATTTTAATCTTTATAGAGGAAGGTTATGTCTTTAGTATTTTTCACTTCCAAAAAGTGGCAACATTAGATTAGCATGTGGACTCAATATTCACAATTCAAATTTTTAGAATGATTGATTAACATGAAAGAAGCATACACCTTGTTTTCAAAGGATGAGCTTTGCAATGAAACACGAATAAAGGGGGGGGGGGGGTGGAACTGAAAAGCCAGAAGCGACAAAGGCAAGTACTTAGTTTTTAAAATACTCCAAAAAATGCAGTCATTTGTTTCATTTATCATTTGTTACTACACCTCAGAACATTTGAAATAACATAAGATATTACAAATTTAAGATCACCTAAATCAAAATTAAAATTTGGCCAACGACTTTTATGGATAAACTGACTACAAGAGACAGAATCGAAAAACCAAAAAATTTGAGTGAGAAAGCAATGGCCACGTTGATGCCATAGAGAAGCTCCTAATGAACACTACATCACTAATTGGTGATGTATCACATAGATTTCCTTGAAAAAGCTGAAAGGTGACTTTTAAATTGATTCATAAATAAAACAAAAATATTTAAATTTAGGACTATACAGTGAGAAATAGATCATAATCAAGATATTCGGTGTTACAGCCTCTCTTATTTTTAAAAGAATTAAGAGTCACAGACAGGCTTTTCATTGTAACAAAAATGGAGGATGAGTTTCCTGTGCTTACAGATTAAAAAAAAAACAAAGCAAAGAAAATAAAACCTTGAAAGTAGTTTGATGGAAAAGTTAACTGAATTTCAATAATATTGGGAGGAAGTGGAATATTAGTGTCCTCTATTGTAACTTAAAAGTGTGCTGTGCTTGAAGAAAAAATTATGGCCCAGTAGCTTTTTGTGTAATCATTAAATAGTTTAATAGTTTTGAGGTGTTGATAGTTTTTGAGGGAACGAAATCCCCAGAGGTGAAAGGAACAATCATCTTTGCATGTTATTATCCTTAAAACAGTCAGATAAAATGAAAACTACTTGACAGTCTATACAGTGTCAATGTAAAATTTGATCAGACATCTCTTATAACAGCCTAGTCCAAAATGGAGACAGAAGACTAGAAAGAAACAAGAATGGTCACAAACTTACAGATAACCTTTTCCACCAAATATGATTGATTGCATTCCATAAATTGCCTTTCTAAATGCTTGTAGTCAATCTAATTGAGAGGTCCTCCAATGTGTGTACTTTATTATAAAATACGGTCACATTTAAGGTTAACATGTGGCTGTGGAAGGTTAACTTGCAAGCACTGTAACGTACGATGTCAATTCGGGTGCATTTTGAGAGTACAAAGGCTAGTTTAAAGATTACCTAGAATTCTTAAAGTACAGAAAGGCAAATTTGAAACACTGACTGAATTTCATTTAATATAGTATCAGACAAATTGAGGGACTTTTTATAAGTTTACCTGTTCTGCTTCCACATAAATGAGGGGGAATCCCATTTGTTTGGTCCAGGTATTCATCATCGCTGCTATAGGCTTACCACTAGCACTCTCTAAACTTTCCCAGAGATCCTCTAGGAGATAAACACAAACAATGAAAATCTAAATGTTTACATTTTTATTTTCCTAAAACACCCAGAAATTTCATATAACCCTTGACACTGCATTGCTGACCAACTCTGGTTCTTTCAGGTTCAGGTAACAAACAGTGGGCCAAATTACTATCCCCCTTGCATGCCCAATAAGCTAACTCTATTACAAAAACTGGTCTTATATACTAAGATATTCTTAATCGTTCCAATTATAACAAACAAAAAAAACCAGGTGAATTTGAACATGAAGAAATAGAAACAAACAAATGGAAACGTATTCAAGATCACTACTAGTCATTCACAAACATAAAACCATTATACACGCATTCAATTAACAGAAGTTAAAAAATACTCAATGCTGATGAGGTTGAAGTAAAACTCATATGGTTCAAATAGCAGTAGTGGTAGAGTGAGCAAAACAGTGATACAATGTGATGCATACTGTAATGCAGGCAGGGACACAGGAAAAGCATTTAGAAGAAAAATCCAAAGAAAATAAAGCCTTCACAAGAGTTGACTTTTGGTCTGCATCTTGAAGAGGAGCTGTTCATTAGGGGAACAAAGCTCATTCCAGGTAGACAGAATAAATGGTCTATGTACAAAGGGGAAAGTATAAGAAAAGACAGAAAATATTTTAAAAAAAGCAGTATGTTCAATAAGCTGAAGATAGAGGGCACATGTATGGGCGTAACGGGCAATGAGTGAGCAGGCTGAATTGTTGAAGACTGTATGGCTTACAAAGAAGTACAGACTTCATTGGGAAGGGAATGTGGTATCCCAAGTATTTCTAATCAGTAGGTTGATGCAATCAGATATTTACTTCAGAAGGATACCCCTAGCTAGCCTCAGTGTGAGAAATGAAGAGATGAAGTAAGGCAAGTAGTGAGTTGATAGGCAACTGCAGAATTCAGTGGAGAGATCACCAAGGCAGGAATTGAGGGAAATGCAGTGAAGATAGAAAGAGGGCACTAGACCTGCTGCAAAAGGATAAAAACCATGGATGGTAACTGAAATGTATTTGAACTGCCAACCGTTTTTCATAAATCACGAAAACAAACCAAAAAAGGTACATGGTAGGCCTTGCTATTCAAAGTGTGGCCTATGAACAAGCAGCACTAGCTTCATCTGAGAGCTTGTTAGAAATGCAGACTCTCAGGCCTCACCCCAGCCTACTTGGTTAGAAACATTTTAACAAACCCCAGGTGATTTAAGAAGCACACGGTTCTTTCCTCATATATTATATACAGGCATACCTCAGAGATATTGCGGGTTTTGTTCCAGAATACCACAATAAAGCGAATATCTCAATAAAGCGAGTCACGTGAATTTTTTGGTTTCCCAGTGCATATAGAGGTTATGTTTATACTATAATCTACTAAGTGTAAAATAGCATTATGCCTAAAAAAATGTACATACCTTAGTTTAAAAATACTTTATTGCTAAAAAATACTAACCATCATCTGAGCCTGTTTGAAAAATGGCGGTGATAGGCTTGCTCGATGCAGGGTTGCCATAAACCTTCAATTTGTAAAAAAAAAAAAATGCAATATCTGCAAAGCGCAATAGAACAAGGTATGCCTGTATATGCATGCCAAAGATTCATTAAACTTGCAAGAGTACATTTTTTTGTAGCCATTCTTTAAGGAACAGAATGCCTCTCTATTTTATAGACTAAAATGGAAATTTACAGGGGTGGGGGGTGGTGCGTGTCAAGGTTACATCATGTCTTGAACAGAGAAGATACTGTATTTTTAAATCACAGGTCATAAACCTTAGGAACAGCCCATGGCCAGGACTCTCTGAACTTGTCATTCTATTAGACACTAATGACATTACATAAATCTTCTTGTTTTTTAAACTATTTTTATTCACTAAAGAACTCAAAACTATGACTCTGGCTCTTTTTCATATCCCATCAATTCTTTAAGGATGCCTTTATTCATCCTTTTGACTCTGATATCCAATAAATTATAGACCATCATACACTAAAAATCTTAAGACTTTACTTCATTGAAATTCACATCTAAAAATGGTTATTTTGCAGCTATTTTAATGGCCAGTGATTAATTTAGGGCAATAAAACCATCACCAAATAAACAACCTCTGGTAAACAGATCTCTTTAGACTCTTTTAAGTGGCAAAACACTGAGCTATGGAAAGCAGACTACTGGAGGATGACCAAAAGGAAAATGGACCCCGAATTAACAACGGCGTCAAATAAGTCAACTTTCTTTCCTACCCATCACATGGAGTGCCAACATTGTCCATTTCTATCTCAGGCTATTAAAGATTACCTGTGGCAGCATTCTTTTGCTGGAACTTGGTTAAATACATGTTCATTCCTCTCTTAAAGTCCTGAGAAAACACAATTTTTAAAATCCAGGAGAGTCAGACCTCGGAATTTACAGCATATTTGCATATTAATACTCAAAAGCTAATTTACTCAAACCACTTGAGTATCAGATTTACTGAAAAACATATATCCCCCTAATGTCTACTGCTTTTTATTTAAGAAAGCATACTCTTTGCCTTTTACTTTTGCTTTTAAGTTTTATAACAGCATCCCACCCACTCCCCAAACACCTGTACATCATTCATCAAGGGATCACAAGAGTCAATATAAAAAGAAATAAAGGTAAGCCAGAGCAGGGTAATACCCTTTCCAGATTCTAGAAAAAAATTACTTAGGAACCTAATCTAAATAAAACCTGACATTTTTCCATGAAAAACTATGCGATTTCACTAAAACAAGACTTAAACCAGTTTTTGTTTTTTTTACCTTATCCCCAATGTAGTCATGTAGCATTCGGATGACAGATGCACCTTTGCTATATGATATAGCGTCAAATATCTCGTCAACTTCAGAAGGATGGCCCACACTGACCTGGCAGACAGTGTGATTCAGGGTTATGACAGGAAGCAGACAGCCTGTAATACTGAATTACATAAAAAGCTTTCTAGGAAAACCCTTCTAACTAAAAAGATACTTTTCTGCCTTTAGCTCACTCATAATGTATAATGATGATCCTTCAAGAGTATAGGAACTAACACTGATACAGTGGAATATATAACCTGATCTCCATCATCTCTTAGGGTCCAATCTTGGCTCTGTTTTGCTGGGGGACAAGTCATTATAGATCTTTTTTTTGGTGGTGATGGTGAGTGGGGGCAGGAAAGGGAGAAATGAAAAACATTTGCTTTCTTGCACTAGTTAGTATGGCTTACAATTATAAAGGACTCTGGTTAAATACATCAAAGTAGATTATAAGTCTAGTTCTTTTGGGGTGAACTTTATACCTTTAAATGAACTGGAACAAGAATAAGCGAAGTCAAGAGAATTAAAATGTATATAAAAACAGACAACAATAAAAAATATGTTCAGAATTTTTTTTGAAACAAACAATGGAATCATAATGTTCCCCTATGCATATTACCTAACAATTATGATTCTCCCGTATATTCAGTAAAAATGTATTTAGTGAATGCTTATGGGTACACAGCACTTGCCTCTCCAAAGATCAAATTTTTATACTGCCTACCTTAAGAAGAAACATAATTAGAACAGCCTTGTTATATTTTCAAGACTGGAAATAAAAACTATAAAAACAAATGAAATTACCCACGCAATTTTCTTTTCAGTGTCCCAAGTATCTCTATAACAAATTACTTATTTTATTAAAAATGAGAGCAAATGGTTGAAATTATGGCTCACTTCAATAGGATGGCTGTTATCTAAGGCGTCAAGCTCCTGGGCACGGGTATAATCAGCAGAAACAAACTGAGTCCAGATATCATACTCTGGGAAGCAGTGGTCTACACACAGATATTCAATCCAGGATGCAAAGCCTTCATTTAACCAAAGATGAGTCCACCATTCCTAAAAACAAAAGATAGAAACACATAAAGAAAACAAAACGCTTGGCATTCCACTAATTTGTAAAACTCACATGTCCCTTCCACTATACTCTAAAACTTAATGAACTAAAATTCAGTTAAAAACAATTAGTAAATAAGTCACAGCTCTGAACAAAAGAGATGCCTAAAAGAGATTCCAAGGAAGACCAATTGGTGATATTAGCATGATGCCTGAGGGACATTTCAAAATATTGCTAAGTAACTTTTACTACCAAAGGTATAAAAGGAGGTAGGACAGACTGGGGCGAAAAGGGGAGAGAGTGGATAAATGTAGGCTTTTTTCCCTATACTATTTCCTATATTGTCATTTGGTTTAATAAAGATTTCTCTTTAAAAACACCAGAAAACGGGCCAGCCCGGTGGCTCAGGCGGTTAGAGTTCCAGGCTCCTAACTCCAAAGAATGCCGGTTCGATTCCCACACGGGCCAGTAAGCTCTCAACCACAAGGTTGCCAGTTCAATTCCTCGAGTCCCGCAAGGGATGGTGGGCTGCGCCCCCTGCAACTAGCAACGGCAACTGGACCTGGAGCTGAGCTGTGCCCTCCACAACTAAAAGGACAACAACTTGAAGCTGAACAGCACTCTCCACAACTAAGATTGAAAGGACAATAACTTGACTTGGAAAAAAAAAAAAGTCCTGGAAGTACACACTGTACCCCAGTAAAGTCCTGTTCCCCTTCCCCAATAAAATCTAAAAACAAACAAACAAAAAAAACCCCAGAAAGCTACCAGGACCAAACAAGAACTGGGAACTATTTCCATAATGACTGAGAGAAATCATTGTTTATAGATGAGTTAAACTTTCTAGATAAATAGAAAAGCAGTACTTATATTAGGATTAGGTGAAATTAACAGAAATGTCATGGTAATAAGTAATTCAGTAATGAATGGTGATAAAGCATTTATGAAATATAAAATTCTCACCTGTTAATAAGATTTAATAGTGGAGTGGACAAAGAATACATAATGGGTCACAGAGAAAAACCAACATTTTTTTAAAAACACAACTTTTTAGAAAGAGATTTCAATCTAATTTTCACTGAAGTTGATTAAATCTCATATAAAAACGCAACATATGAATACAAGATAGAGGCTAAAGGACTAATGCAATGGTAAAAAACACGACGGCATTTTGAAATCCTGAAAAGATCAAATATTTCCAGTTAAGTGATAAATGGCTATTTGTCGAAGTGTTTTGTGCATTTCTCTAACTAGTAGCCTCCACTAAGATAAGCTGGTACAAAGCTAGTTAATCTCTGATGTATCTCTAAGCCCTTAAATTTCAGTTAATGAAACAACTGGCATCTAATAACTAGGATAGTTACTCAAATCCAATAAAAAGTTGTTTAAAAGCTACATAGTAATGCATACATTTCCCCTCTAAAGTTTATTACTGGTAGTTTCAAAATAAAATCATAAAAAATAAAGTCTGCTGAAAGCTGAGCAAAAAAATTGTTTAGCAGCAACAAACTTGCTGCATTAAGTAGAAAAGAACATTACTATACAGATTTGAATACAGGTAATAGCATACTTAATTCCACATTAAATTATGTTTTAAAAAAATTTTTTTCATCCCTACGTAAAATTTTAAACATCCAACTAACATCCAAGTCAGGTTCTGCTCTGTGGCAGCCTAAAATGTCATCTGGCAATTTGGCTGGCTCCAGAATCTCCAGTTCTTTCTTTGCAGAGGTACTTCTAGTTCACCTATTAAACCTGTGCTCCCAAGCTCTAACATAATTGGCTGCCATGGATATAGTGTTTATTTAGAGCAGGGGTGTCCAAACTGCGGTCTGTGGGCCAACTACTGCCCGCAATCCATTGTTAATTGGCCCGCAGCAAATTCCAAAAATATATTTAGTTTACTTAAATAAAGCAGGTGAGGCAACACATACTTCCCTTCGAGTGAGTGGCCCAGCTGTTTGTGTATTTTACCGCATATGGGCCTTGGTGAAAAACATTGAAAAAAGTTTGGACAGCCCTGATTTAGAGTAAGAGGGAAAGGTCAAGACTAGAGGACAATGATCATTCACTGCAAACATTATAATAAACAAGGATGTCGATGGGACAGTTGGAAATTTTAATATACTTTAGTTATTCTGCAGTTCCTTTGCTTTCACTTCTATCAGATTTAAACTTAACATTTTAGAAAATGGAACTGGCCCCTAAAAACACTTCAACCTAATCGAAGATCAGTGTATTACTTAGCAGGTTACTTTCAAGCTAGTGAACTACATAATAAATATGACTCAGGAAACTAGTTAGCCTGGAATCTCACTGCATGGAATCTCTCTACCTAAGAGGAATCTCATTCCTTCACCCAAATTAGTATCGTGACTTCCCCTATTAGCAGGCAAATTCTAGAACAATTAGGAAGTATTTTCTGTTGAATAAAGATTGTCCACATGCTCTTGATCAACACAGAGATTCTGATAAACACTTTTCAATGTGGATCTTTTAAAATAAAGTTTTCTTATCATTCAATTATTTTTTGGCATAATGCTCTAGGCAAACCTGAAATACTATGTAGCCAAAATAATGTGCAGCAGGATGAAGATAAATATATTTGAGCACTTAAAAATATTAAATACCATAGTAACAAGATTTCCAAACCATTGATGGGCGAGTTCATGTCCCACAACCAGAGCAACCCACTGGCGTGATGAAGAACAGGAGTTTTTTGGATCAATAAGCAATGCAGTCTCCCTGCGTTAAAAAAAAAAAAAAATTAAATAATAAAAGTATTGCAATAAAAGCATGCATACACAAGTAGGGGAAGTAGATTCAAACAGTAAATAAGATGGTCAAGTTAGGGATGTCAAGAAAACATTTCCTTAGAGTATACAGGATAGAAAAAGTTCCAGGAAGATTAAAGACTATGTCAACAGAATTCATACAACAGAAGATAAAGTTGTGACACAAGTTTAATTATCAGTTTGTTGATAGGACAGCTGCCTGAAAATTTAGAAACACTTTGTCTAAGGTATTAGGGATTATTGTGCTAGAGATAGAGAGAAGACAGTTCTTCCATTAAAAGAAGGAGAGTGGCAAGTGCATTCCACAGTCTCAAAAAGAACACTGAGCAGGTTGTCCAAAACTTAGCTCATCGAAGAAGGCAACTGAAAGTAGAAGGCAAAAACTTGTTTACAGACCCTGCTTCAAAACTTATACAACCCAGATGTTTATACTGTGGTGACAGATATGTAAAAATTTGGCTGGAAAATATTAAATCGAGACAGTTCTTCAAGCTGGATAAATAATTATGAAACTACTGGGAGGAAGACAAGGCACCTAAATGAGAAACTGAGCCAAAAATCTAAAAATGTTACTAGTGCCAGATGCTCACTTTAAAATCCTACACTCTCAGATAGTAGCACCAGAGGGTGTTCATCTGCCTTCTTGAAATGTGTACGGAAGTGAGGGGAGGTTGGAAAATTCATGGCAGATCATAAAGCAGAAGATATTCAACTGTGATTAGGAGTAAAGTTCTTATGAAATCAGTGATTGAAAAGATAAGGCAGGGTAATGCATCATTGACATACCTATAAGTAACAAGGCCCCAGTTCTCCATGGCACCTTCATAAAATAAATATAAACATTTATTGATATATATACATACTTCTTCCTCAAAATCACAAAATTCAAAAAAGTTATTACAATTCAGCAATAAAATGAAATTTACTTTACCAGCTGCAAAGTCTGCAATAGCAATGAGATCAATTTTAGGTAGAGGATAAGGAACATTGAAGTAGTCCTTATAAAAAGGCAGGGTTTTAGCAGCAACCTATAAAAGTATAAACAAAAGAACCATCTGATAAATATTTTATTGTAACTCATATAGAAATTCACAAAGGAATCCGGTTGCAAGCCAAAGTATCAAATTACTAGAAACCAACCCAGGGGAGCCCTACCTCCAAAGACTGCCTTAGCCCCAAGTTTTGTATATGCTGGACAAACGTTAATCCAGTTATAACTTGGTATGAAAAAATATAATTACATATTTTCCCACCCACTCTCTGGATGAATAAATTCCACTCTAATATTCTCTTAATCATTATCTTGTAAAATGTAAACGCAACACCAAGATTGGTAGTTCCAAAATTCTATTAAAAATAAAATCAAAGGAGCACAACAAATTTCAGATTAAATTACAAATAATTGTACTAATAATTGATCAGAAATGTAAATTCCCCAACCTGGAGTTATGGACTGTTGGAACAATCCTCTTCAAGTACATTTACCTCTAACGCAAATTTTCCTTGCTCTGCTTTGCCAACAGGGGTGTAAACACGGACACACACACCATCTTTTGACCTTGTTTCTACAAAGTCATATTCACCCACAACAAATGCCACCAGATATGTAGACATGACAGGTGTGCGGGCAAACTTCACTTCCACTACATTTTCATCATCAGGGTATGGTTTCCGATCAATTACATTCTTTTAAAACAAAAAAGAAAAAATTTAAATAGGTTTACATTAAATACCTTATAGCAAACACTAGCCAAAACCTATAGGCACTGTTGCCGCTCCCTCCCCCTTTCCGGCACTGCTTACTTCTCTATCCCAGTTCATTCAGTGCTTTTATTCTGTCAAGATCTTTCCTATTAAGAAGGAAAGTGATCTGATAAAACACGGTCACACTAAGAAATTCAGGGCTAACATGTTAAAACTACCAAGGATTTGTGAGCGAAAAGAAAACTGTTCCTGAATACCTATTATATGCCAGGTATTGGGATGTTTTAAGACAGATCTCAATACTTTCCGAGTGAAATAAGGATAGGAGACAACAATTATTAATGAAAATAAAATGCAACTGTGGAATCTACAGTTCAAAGGGTACAGATTTCTAGATTTAGAGTATTTTCTGTACCAAGGCTGGCTCTAAGCATATTTGTGAAGAAAACTCCACTTTGCCTTTGGAGTCCATAAATTTCCCTTTGGTGTTCTCCCTCTTTTTCTTATTCAGGCTCTCAGTTTCCTCAAGATCTCGCTGTTCTTTCTTCCAAGGAAGACTTATTCAAGAACAGACCTGATAAATTCATACTAAATTGTAAATGCATATTTCAGTTCAACATATTAGTCTCCTCTCTAAGAATATTTAAGACGAGAATGGCATTGTATCAATGGAATTCTCTCCACCAATAAAGGAGACAAAAGCCAGTTATTTTCAGGTGCAGTAAGCTTTTCCAAGTTCCCCAGATTCATATTCTAGGCTTTAGGCTACTCTATGTCTTCAAGTAGTCCTAGACAATATACTTCCAGTAGTGAATGCTTACTCTATTTATGAATGAGATCAATGACATCTGCGAAGAGAGCGTATTACAAAAATACAATCAGCCAAAAACCTAAATATACTTTATTATGTGGTTATATCTTTTGGCATTTAATAAGAAAGTCAGATTTTTTTCTTTCAGGTAATATTTATTAAACTCATAACTTATTTAGGCTTCCAAATTAAAAGAAGTCGATAATCTTGTTAATACAGTTTACACGGACTATCTTCCATGAACTGAGAAACTCTCCAAATAAGGCAATTAAGATATAATAGAGGGCTTACTGGAAATAAAGAAAACTAACATTTGTGTTCCTATTATGTATCAAACACTGTGTTAGGTGGTTTCATGCTATCCCATTTAATCAGCAGACTAAATATGCCAAATGCTTTATTCAAAATGTAAATATACTTACAACCACATACATACCATGTTTGATAAAGCTACTCTGTCTTTAGGAACAACCAATGAGATATCAAAAGTTGCTTTGATGGCAGGCTCATCCCAGCAAGGAAAAGCCCTCCGAGCATCAGTAGCCTTAAAAAAAGAATATGAAATATAAATATCACTGAATTAACCTAACAGACTATTTCATGAAGTAACGGCCCTTCATTTTTTTTGTTTATTTATTTATATAATTCATTCACTTGTTCAAATATTTACTTTCTACAGTGCCAGGCAACAAGCGAGGCACTGACTAAGAAAACACAAGGTTTACTATCATTGCCACATCAACAATTATCCAGGAACTAGGTCAGCTACAGTTCTTAACAATTTATAGTATAATTTATAATTGTATTTTTGTTTTTAATAAATTTCAAAAGTTTAATGGCTCCATCAATGTTAACACAACACAGAAAACTGTAAAGATTTAGAGCTGAAATTATACGATAGGTTGCCTCTCTGGCTTTCATTTCAAAAGTAAAAATAAAAATATTTTCAGAATCTTTGATGTATTTTGTTCTTTATCTAGAATGGCAGCAAAGGGAATAAAGACAGATGCTCTGTCACATCTACGCAGGTCATTCATTTAATGGCATTTCCATATACTACACATAAAATTGTCGCAACTTGACCTACTTAAAGAGACCTCATTCTTTCTTTAAAAAAAAAATAAAAAATCAGCAAACTTGTTAAAGCAAAATAAAATTTAGTGGTTTAGTAGAATATTAGTTACAAAAGAAAGAAATGAAGTAAAACAGAACAAAATGAAAAAAATAGAACCAATGACAAGATTCTGTTATGAAAAGAAGTAACAAAATATGCAGAAGTAGAGGAAGCACACACTTCTGAAAAAGGATTTCTCCGAGAAAAAATGTTAGATGGCTGATTGCACTCTCAGAAAATTAAATTATAAATTCTATCAAAGAATAAATAAGACATTTGAAAAGTAATTAGAATGTAAGAACAGAAATAGCAGCATAGAAAAACTTAAATTAGGAGCAGCAGCAGTACAGAAATGAATTTATACTAGAGGAAATTAAATGAATGACCTGAATAACAAGATTTAAAAGTTTCTAAAATATCCAAAGGACAAAGTGATGAAAGCAATCAAAGATATATTTGAGGGCTAGACACTAGAGCTAAACCTGCTATTAACTGATGTTTCTGAGTAGAGATCAGAACACACACACATACACACACACACATAGACCCGTAATAAAATTTCAATATCTGAATTACTTTTATACTATGTATGTTTCTTAATTAAAATTATCCTCTTAGTATTTGACACCTGTGGCTTTTCGTACTAAATTAATAGTAATGCTGTTTTATACACACACACACACAGACATATATACATATATAGAGATCTATATCTAATATATCTATATATCTACTGAGATATATAGAAATATGCTCTTTCCTAACCCACACTCCTAATTCCCTCCCTTCTATAGTGAAGGTAATTGGGTGAATATAAAAATCCAAAATCATGAATATAATTATGGCCAAAGGCACCTAGCCTCAAATAATCACACAAATGAGAGAATACACCTTTGTCAGAATATCTAATTTAAGATCATTAATACTTTAGAGAAGAATACCATACCTCAAACTGTGTGACAGCAGCATAGCGTACCTCTCCAGAAGGAGTAGTATATTTACTTCTATAGAAACCTTTCATTTTGTCATTCAGCTCTCCAACAAAATCTATCTTTAAGGTTCCTGTACCTAATGATCGAAGATAAATGAAAACCACTTTTATGAAAATGTTAAGTACAAGTTATCAAAAATACGTCCTTAAGATACTAATTCAGTTGGCTATTTACAATGTTTAAATCATTCTTTCCTTTCTCAAATACTCCTCCTGGCAATGGAGAGAATATAATATTTACTAAAGTACATGGCAGACTAATCCTAAAGTAAAACTTAAAGAACTGTTTAGGGTGAGTAACTGATTAGAAAGTTCTTTAACTTTATTAACTTTATCTCAAATTACCAATACATGAAGATAAAAACAGGAAAGGAAATTAACATTTATTATTAAATGTATAACATGCTATTGTGCATGGTGCTTTAAAAATATTTATAAACTTGGAAATAGATATTGTCTCCATTTTTCAGATGAGAAAACTGAGGCAGAAAAGTTCAATAACTTGCCCAAGGTCACACAGTTAGTTAACTAAAATGCAATAAAAACTTAGGCCTGTTTAATCTAAAGTTCATGCTCTCTGCCAATTATACCATATAAATTGGTTGTTTTAGATGACTTCATGCCAATAACTCTATCATTCAGACAAGACACTATCTGTTCAATCCAAATGAAACACTAATTCCCTGTTGTTGTAAGGAACTATAGGGAATACAGATAATTTGATCAGCAAAAGGACAAAAACAAACTCCCACAGCCATTTCAGTCATTTGAAATCTGATATTAAAAAAATACATTTAATCAATAATGATTAAATAAAAACAAAAATGAGTATTTATTCAATGTGAATGTATATTCTATTGTTGTACAAGAGCAAAACCTGAACAAAATGGGAGTTTTTGTGAGTATATATACTTTCTTTCATAATAGAAAAAAAGATAATTATTATCTAATAGTCATCTAAATTCAGATGCATGACAAAGCAATAATCCTATCCTACATTTTATAAACCAAGACAAAAAACCCATAAAAATGTTGACTTTGCAATTGATCCTTTTAAAGTGCCTATTTATAACAGGATCTAGAGAATGGGAATCTAATGTATTAAAGATATAGTATGACTATAATTAGCCAATCATACCAAAACTTTTATATCCTAATTTTTTTTGTTGGTGGTGGTTTTTTTGGGGGGAGGAAGTGGCCAATTCCCTTGTGGGGAATGTGTCCCGGACTGGGGGCTCAGGGAAGTGGGGGTTTCTCTCTAAGAACCATCACTGATTATTCATTCACCAAGTGCCAAGCTCAGGCATGGAGACAGCCTCTGGTCCCTGTCCATAGGAAAAGCTGGTGCTGGATTTTTGCCCCACCCCCCTACATCCTAATGTTTTAAACCGTCATGTTGGAATGCTGTAGAGCAGTGACACTGCCATTGTTCAAAATGTTCTTGACTCTTTCTCTGACATATCCTCTTGGACGGTCACAAAGTCAAATCTTCACCTTCCAAAATTAAATTTGCTTCTTGGAAAGGTCCAAAAGTAATCAAGAGTCAGTCTACAAAATAAGTGAATAACAAGCTGCAAACTCTATTTCTAGACAAAACACTAAGTGTGTCTATGAAGTAATTACACTGATTTGCTTATGTGCCTCGAACTGGTTCTGAAAGTAATTTCAAGTAAAAATTTCAGACCTTTGCAACAAAATCATCATTACAGAAAGTGGCACATTCTTAAAGTAATCATGCTGGGAAAACAAAACAAAACAAAACAAAATAACGGAAGCTCAACTGAATAGACATTTGTGATTATTTTTAAAAAATCAGACATTCTGTCTGAAGGGGACAATAAATATTTTTGTTCTGTTAAAGAGAATGATAGATTACTGGGACAGTAAATATGAATACAGTAAAAGAATCTGAAAGAATTCTAAATGATTGATATTAAACAATTTAACTATATAAACAATACAAAATTTCTCCTTTCTTTAGGAATTTACTGATTTTTTTTTAAAAAGTAGATATATCCACATTAATAAAGTTTACAAGGAATATCTAATAGATTATAGAAATCTACTACCTTTAAAGAGAACTGCTTGATGGAATTTTATGTCACAATTCCATAAATGGAATTGGCAAGTCTGTTTTTACTCGGTTAACCATTAAGGTGTCTTTTATATAACTCATTCCATGGTAAATCTACTTTCCACTTTTCCTGTTTGGAATAAAACTCATAACTAAGTAAGAAAGGCTGCTTACACTTTTACTTGGTTTTAAATCTCCAAGGCCATCAAACCATAACAAGATATTGACAGTGGCCACTTCCAAAAGTGGCATACTAAACAAAATACAAAGTATTGGGAAGGGTTATTACCTGAAATTCAAACAAAACACAAGTTAAAGTTTAAAAAAAAAAAATCATTAATAAATTTAATTAGTGTCACATTGTACAATACTAATTACAAAATATTTACTATGAATATAGAATTTTAGGGCAAGAACAGGAGGAAAAAAGGATTTCTTGATTAATTTCACTTACCAAATTTATACTATATTAAGAACTGATTGCCAGATTGTCTAATTTTATACTTATTTGCGCACATAACTTATAATACAATGCTTCCTCAAATTCCATACAATATTTCAATATCTAATGTATGTAATATTTACCTGCTTGGGGTGGTGACCCTTTTAAAACATACAAGAAGCTCATTTATAAATTAAACAACTGAAAAATTGAGGCTTCCATCAAAAACCTATTTATTTAACATTTAAAAGAGTATAATAATTGTTGTAAAAGCTGAAGTCGATCTTTAATTAAATACTTTAATAAAAATTTAATGAGCCTACTAAATGCTATAAAAATGAAAGGCAGATTACACAAAAAGGGAGTAAAAAGGTCTTTGCTTTTGTGTCACCATTTCTTATGATCCTGTTTTTTCACTCTTCAAAACATTAGTATCTTTTAGTGTTTCTCCAAATAAATGCCACTCTACAGGATCCTTCACCAAAGATTTTGAGGTTATGTTAGGTCTTAAAATGATTATGGTAACCTAACCACTCACTATTCTAGAATGGTGCCAATTTCAGAAAAGATGTTTTACTTAGCTATGTAATAGTTGACATGACTGTTAAGTTTCACGAGACTAAACACAAAGGTTACTAATGTCCTCTTAATATATGTTCAATATTTACTCCATTACCAGAAGATAGCCCACATGTACAACCTATTAAAATTTTTTGAAAATAAGGACTTCATTCTTAAAGCAAACAATGAATGACTGGATAACTCTGACCCAGAGAATCTTGGGAAAATGTGGAAGCCAATGATTTTCAAACAGTTATTTATAGTTATCCAATAATTCAATATAGTCACATCTATAAATAAGATTTTTAAATTCTAATTTATTCATTACTTATTTATATTGTTATATTAGCTAAAAAATCTCCAAAACTCTGTCAAATTATAGTATGCTAAAGGTCATAACTTTCCCTGACTTGTTCCTCCTTTTATTAGAAATGACTTCAGTTTACCATGTCTGCTGTTAATGGTCCTTGCCAGGAATGATGCAGCTCTTACATATTGATGATAAATGACATCTTATATATATAAATAAGGGGAAAAGAAGAAGGGTGCAGAATATTATGTGTGGCATGTTAACTTCTGTTTTTAAACAGTGTATAAACAAATGCTTATAAAAGCATAGTACAGTTTTGAAAGGATATATAAGAAACAGGTTGCTTCTGAGGACTGGATCTGAGAGATGAAGACAGGAATATAATGACAAACAAACTTTCACTATATATCATTTGAATTTCAAACTACGTCCATATATTATATACTGCTTGCGTTCAAATCCAGGCTCTGACGTTTACAAGCTGCTGACCATGGGCAAGTTATTTAAGTTAATTAAACCATCTTTGTGCCTTATTTTCTTTATCTATAAAGTGGAGATAATAGAATCTATCTCAAAAAGGATTTAATTAAGTTAGTATTTGTGATGCACATATGACAGTACATGGCACAGATTAAACATTCAATAGATACATGTGTATATTATACATATACACATATATACCACACACACACACACCCCTAGGAGTTTCTTTCTACTCTTACCTGGTGAATTCTAACAAATACATTATGGTTTCTTTTGATAATTACAGTATCTTTAATTTTTTTTATTTAAAATGGTGTTGTCATATTTCCTAATGCTGAACAAAAACTGCATTTATGTTATCTTTTTTTCTATACATGTTAGGTTTTGGTATCAGACTATTTTTTTAAAGTTTTTAAATATTTTTGCTCCTCTCTTCTCCATTTTTATTTCACTAATTTCTGCTGTTAAATCTTTTTTTTTTTTTAATTTTATTGGGGAAGGGGAACAGGACTTTATTGGGGAACAGTGTGTACTTTCAGGACTTTTTTCCAAGTCAAGTTGTTGTCCTTTCAATCTTAGTTGTGGAGGGTGCCGTTCCGCTTCAAGTTGTTGTCCTTTCAGTCTTAGTTGTGGAGGGCGCAGCTCAGCTCCGGGTCCAATTGCGGTTGCTAGTTGCAGGGGGCACTGCTCACCATCCCTTGGGAGTCGAACTGGCAACCTTGTGGTTGAGAGCCCATTGGCCCATGTGGGAATCGAACCGGCAGCCTTCGGAGTTAGGAGCCTGGAGCTCTAACCGCCTGAGCCACCCGGCAGGCCCTCCCCTTAAATCTTTATTTCTGTCTTCCACTTTCTTCAAGTTACCTGTTCCTTTTGTCTAACTTTGATCTTGATGCTTAGCTAATTAATTTCCAGTCTTTCTTCTTAGCTAACTATCTTGAGTAATGTTTTACTTGTAACCCACATGTGTTGATATGTAGTAATTTCATTATTCAGTTCTAAGAATTTTCTAATTTCCATAACAAGTCATCTTTGGCTCATTAATTTTCAGAGATATAATTTTTCCAAATATACAAAACGGGATTTTTTTCTTTTTTTCTTTTGCTATTGACTTTAATCTTTTCACAGCATGAACATAGAGTGTAGTCTGTAATGATATAGATTTTAAAAATTTTAAAGATTTTATTTCATTCAAGTAGTAGTCCATAGCTTGAAACTCATATAATACTATATAAGTCTACATATATAAGTTGCAGGTCCCTGCTCAATGTTACCCTACTCCCCACACTGCCCCGAATAGCAACTCTGGTTTCTAAATACCTTGCTTATATAGCAATTTCTTCAGTTTTCAATTTTACACATTATTTTCTCCTTACTATTGAATGTGAAGTTTTAGCTAAATTACATCTCCCACTATTATATTTTTACTAAATTCTCTCTGCACTTGCAAATCTGAAAATCTTTATTTTACCCTCTTTAAATGACTAAGCATGGAATTCTAGGTTGAAACTCAGATTCACTCATAATTTTGAAGGAATGGCTTCATTAGAGTATAGTTTCCGTGGTTCATGATGGTAAGTCGACTGCAATTCTGATCCCTGAACTTTGGAGATAATCTGTCAGCCTTCCCTCCTTCCTCCCAACCCTCTCACCTCGGGGAGAAACTATTTGAGAGACTCACTTCATTCCTAAAATTTGCTTTGGTGTGGGACTTTTTACATTTTTTGAGTTAGTCCCTCTCAATGTTGTACCTTTTCAAACTCAAGGCTCCTGACCCATCAGTTCAAGGAAATTTTCTTGTTTTGTGTCTTTAATAATTTCCTCTTCCTATTTTCTCTGTCCTCTCTTTTACTAGATGGATGTTGGGTCTGCCAGATTGGTCCTCAAATCATCCTACTGTTTGGAAGATTCCTCTATTTCATATTCTAAAACTTCCACTGGGTTTTTTATTCCTATTGTACTATAATTTCCAAAAGTTTTCTTGCTCTGATTCTTTCTTTTTGATGATATTCTGCCCTGTCCTTGTTTAATGAAGAGATATTAACTATATCTCTAAGGATATTAATTGATTTTGGGTTTTTTTGAGACCCACCTTTCCTCCTTCATCCCTCCCTCCCTCCCTCCCTTCCTTCATAAACATAGACATTTATTCCTCATAGTTCTGGATACTGGAAGTCCAAGATCAAAGTGCCCTCATGGTTGGGTGAGGACCCTCTCTCAGGTCACAGACTTCTCGCCGTGTCCTCACATGGTGGAAGGACTCTTTTCATTTGTTTTTGCTTCTTCCAAGTTCCTATACTTTTATTATACTTATTGCTTTGCTTTTTGCTCTATCTTTCATATTAGAAGTTTTATCAAATGTCTGGTAACTGTTGCCCCAGTGACTTCGGGTTTGGCCATGCTACTTGCTTTGGCAAAAGAAATGTGAATGGACATCAAGTACACCACCATCCATACGGTGTCTTCGTGGTTTGGCTCTGGCCCTGTCCCCGAGCTTCTGTTCTCTGCCATGTGAGAACAGCATGCTGCAGACAGTGGCACTCACTGCAGGTCCTAAAAGGAGACGTGTGAGCTAAGTGGGGCTCAGTCATGTTGGTGATATAGCTGCAGATGATCGCCAGTCCTCACAGGGCCATGTTTAAGCAACACTGTTTGTTGTAAGCCACTGAGATTTGTGACCCCATTTTTGAGTTTAAATGTACACATACTCTTATATATATTACACACACACACACACACACACACACACACACACACACACACACACACACACACACGTATATATGGAATATTTCTGAAAGGATTCACCAGACAGTGGAAGTGGAAGGAGTCAGAGAGAGAGAATCTCAATTTTTTGTGTTATATTCTTAGGTATCTTTTAGTACATGTTTATGGCAAAACATTTATTTTTATAATAGTTTCACACACAAAAATCCTAGTTAGCAAAAGGCAAAATGAAAGGTCGTTACAAGCCCTGAAATAAAAGACAAAACTTCTCCAACTTAAAATTTTTCTAAAAATACTTTTATATTAAGGCAAAATATTCTCAGTATAAAAATTATGGAAACCAGAAAACAGGTATAAATAAGATTAAAAATCATCAATTATGTCAACAACCAGACGTATCATTTTATTTGCACCATGTCAGAGGTATGATTCATCATCCTGTATATGTAATTTTGTATCTTGCTTTTTAATTTTATTTTATAATAAGCACTTTACAGTGTTAAGAATTCACAAACCTCACTTTTAATTGCTATATACATATATTCCACCATACAGATATGACATAATTAACTTAATTATTTCCTTAGTGTTGGACAAACATACTAATTCCAATTTTTTACTACCCTGAGTAATGTCTCAATAAACATTTCTAGACATAAAGCATTTCCTGTATTTATGATTTTTCTTTAGAATATACTCCTATTACCAGAATTGCTGGATCAAAAGACATGAACATGTTTCGTCTCTTGAACATACTGCCCGACTACTTCTAAATAAATTACATGAATTTACACTCCCACCAATAATATCAAGGCAGTCACATCATCAAGAATCATGTAAATTTTTTTTTAATTTCAACTTACATGAAAGGCAAAAACTGGTGTAACAGTAACTGATGTTTTGATATTACTCATTACTAGGAAGCTGAATATCTTTTCACATGTTTATTAATTATTTGCATTTTCTTTCATATGAATTATCTGTTGCTTTTCATTTGCTCATTAATCAAAGTCGTAGTGCTTTAACAATTGATTCATATATAATTTCTTCCACTATCTTAAGCTTGGGAAGTCTTCTATTTTCTTTGTGCTTTTATACCTAATAATAGTTAACATATCAACAAATCTTTCCTTCCATGCCCTCACTAGCACAATACCTATCTAGTCTCCAGATGTGTATCAAAATCATCTGAGGGACATTCATCTCAGAGATTTGGATTCAACTCATAAAAGACGGAACTAGGTAAATGTATTTTTAAAAACTTAAAACCGAAAAGGTGAAAAACAATGCATTACATTCTAGGGTAGAATGAGCATTAGTTTTTGGTCTGTTCTTTTTTCCTGGTGTCCCAAAAGTTGCAATGAACCTGACTTTAATCTGCTGAAAACAATGAAGGTGAAAAATGACAAACAATAAATTTCTCTGGAAGAAGAAAGATGTCACTATTAATCACGGGATTTTAGAAAAGTCACATCTCTTACCTGGCTGGAGAGTACTAGGAAAAGACAAGGTGACTTTTTCGTCTTCATTCTGATAGTTAAATCCTGTAGCATGTATTTCTGGAATGGAAAAAAAAAAACACATTGAAATAATTCTGACTTTACTGATAAGACTAAATCCAATTAACAGCAATTAACATTGCAGCAATTAACATTTTCAAGAGCAAAACATCTACTAAATATTCCTTTTTTTTTTTTTTAAATAACTACTCCACCATCTTAACCGGAACCAGAGATTAAATATTCTTAATTTAATAAATTAAGTTCCTACTAACAAGAGTGTCATTACAAACTAACCTATTTAAGGCCACGTTACCTAAGTCCAATATGCTCTCTTAAAAAAAAAAATCCTTAAACATCCTACATTAATTCACAAAACTTTATGATATAAGGGAAATAGGACTACTATAAATGTGAAAAGGTTTTCTACCAGATTCTCAGACATGCTTCATTCTCACCTTTGTGTGACTATATATTGCTTTGTATGTTTCAGTCTCATTCATGAAAATTTGAAGACTGAGCAAACGGCTGAGATTTCAGTGTTAAAAATAGTATCAGTGAAAGTTCTCTCTGCCACCCAAAGATAGGTAACAATTCCAACTACGACATAAATCATATTTACTCTCAGTAAAATTCTTTGTTGTCACATTTTACAGAAATGAAGGTGAAAACAGATGTGTGGATTAAATTAAGGATTCAAGTTACTCTCCACCAGGAGTGAGCAGAGACTGCTTACTTGGCTGACACTTCAGAAAACGTAATTGCCACTTCAGAAAGAGCTAAGCAGACCAACTTCTAACCACGTCACATCCCTATCCCAAATGAAAAGTTGGCCAAAGAGGTAGCCTTAATAAGCATATGAAAAGATGCTCAACATCATTGTCCATCAGGAAATGCAAACCACAATGAGATACCACTTCACGCCCACTAGGATGACCATAATCAAAAAGACAGATTATAGTAAGTGTAAAGGAGGATGTAGAGAAATTGGTTGATAACATTGCTTGATAGTAAGAAATGTAAAATGGTGCAGCTGCTTTAGAAAACAGCCTGGCAGTTCCTCAAAAGATTAAATACAAGAGTTATCAATATGACCACTCCTACATATACATCCAAGAGAAATGAAAACTATGTCCACAAAAACTTATACACAAATGTTCACAGTAGCATCATTCATAATTGCCAAAAAGTGGAAACAACCCAAATGTTCATCAATTGATGAACAGATCAAATGTGATATACAACAAAACATTTCACAACAAAAGAAATGAAGTGCTGATATATGCTACAATATGGATACACTTTGAAAACATTATGTTAAGTGAAAGAAAATAGAAACAAAAAAGGCCACATATTTATGAGAAATGTCTAGAATAGGCAAATCTAAAGAGACAAAATGTAGATTAGCGGCTGCCTAGGGCTGGACCGGTGAGGGGAAACGGGAAGTGACTAGTCACAGGCACTTCCGTTTTGGGGTGATGAAGATGTTTTACAATTGATTCTGGTGATGGGTGTACAACTCTGAATATACTAAAAACCAATGACTGACTGTGTATTTTAAATAAATGTATTGCAGGGTATATGAATTATACCTCAATAAAAGTGTTATGAAAAGAGGTAGCTTTATCAGTCACAGGCTTACGTTAGATATGGGTAACAGTGATTCAGATTAAACAACATTCTATAAGTCAGGCAACAAGATGCCCCCAATTTATTCTTTTTTTTAATGATTCACCCAAAGATTGAATTTCCAATGTTTCTAATATCATTATGGTTCAAATATATCTTTATAAAGCCAAAAGCTTTACAAAACCAGTAAGAAACTATAATTTCAGATTTTAAAAGAACTTTAACCAATTTTATACAGATGAAGAAAATGAGGTATATAAAGTTAATGATTTGTCTAAGGTCACACACGTAGTAGCTAGACTAGAGCCAGTACCCCTCCTACGCCTATTGCCAAAATTCTTTCTACTATTATAAGCTAGCTCCTAAATTTGAACAGAAATTCAAGACTTAGCATATACACAATACTGATGAACTCTCTACTGAAACAATGACTTTTGCTGGCAAAAAACTAGATCTTTGCTCTGATTCCCAAGAATAAAATGATACTTAGGCTATAGGAAAGCCAAGAATCACCTCAATGCTTAAGAATGTACCTTGCTGACAAATATATTAAACAGCATTATGGTAGCTCTGAGGTACTGTGATCAAAGACCATCTCCATAAAGGTTTACTAAAGCTAACTTTTTTAAATAAATGCACAAAAAAGCTTTGAACTGGTAAGAAATGAAAATATACAAAAAAAAGAATAGCAGTTTTAAAATTGAAACAATCAAGTATTGTATTAATAGATTCCATTCTACGGCATATGCTTCCAAATGTATATATTAACTATATTACATGTGTACAAAAAGCAAAATTTCCTCCAAAAGTCTCTTACAAAAGAGGGAGTAGTCATATATTTGAATTCTTAAAAAGTCTCTTATATTATGGGATACTCTTCCAAGTACTTTGTATCAGACAACACACGACTTTGGAAACATACATTAGAGTTTGAAATAACCTTGGTCAATCACAGTTTTGGATATTCTGTAAATGGCACCACCATTTATCTAGTGGCTCATGCCAAAAATATGGAATCATCCTGCCTTCCTCTATGTCTGTGTCTCTTATACCACAATCCAGTAAGTAAATTCACTAGCCTGTATCTTTAATCCCAGACTTTTCAATGACGCCAGCACTGCAACCCCAGTCCAATGTACCATTATTTGTTTCCTAGACCACTATAAGAGCCTCTTAACTGTTTCCACTCTTGCTGCCATATAGTCTATTCTTCTTCACACAGCAGCTGGAGTAATGAAAGATCAAAGCCTCTAATGAAGTCCCAAAATAGTATTCAGAATTGAAAGCTAAGTCTGCTTGAGGTTGGCAAATATTTGTTAGAAAAAAACAAAAAAGCACTAACCAAAAAAGAAAAAATTTGATAGATCAGATTTCATTAATATTTAAAACTTGTGATTATCAAAAGACACTGTTAAGAAAATGAATAGGCAAACCACAGACCAGGAGTAAATATTTTACACACTTACACACACACAACAAAGAACTTGTATCCAGAATATACATAAAAATTTCTACAACTCAATGATAAAGACACACAACTCAGTTAAAACATGGGCAGAAACTTGAGCAATTTCATAAAGGAAAATATATGAATTTTACCAAATTTCATTTGCCAAAAAGCAAATGAAAAAGTACTCAACATCAATAGTAGGGATATGCAAATTAAAACCATAATAACATACCCTTTAGAATGGCTGAGTCTAAAAAGACTCAGAACAAAAATGTTGTCAAGGAGTAGAACAATAACTAGAACTCCTATTTCGCTGCTGGTGCCTCTTTTTTATTCTTCAAAGACTGCAAGCATTCTCCAACCTCAGGGTTTCTGCAACTGCTCGGAAAGTTCTTTCTCCAGATATCTACACATTTTATGTCATTCAGGTCTCTGCTCAAATCACTTCTTTAGAGATCTGTCCTATCACCTTAAAGAATATCCCTCAATGTACATCCTCTTTCTGAGCATTTATCACTACTTTACATTACATATTTATTATTGTCTATCTTTCTTAAATGAATAGATGTATCTGGAATGTTGATTCTTGGTTTTGTCCAGGACTCTATCTCCAATGCTAGAACAGTTTCTGGTATATAATATGTTCAGTAAATATTAGCAGAATGAATAAATCACTCAAAAAGCAATAGACTAAGTGATTATGTTGTGGAGATCAATACTACTCATACAAGATACATTAATGAGAAACCACCTTTACTACTGTGTTTCCCCGAAAATAAGACCTAGCCGGACAATCAGCTCTAACGTGTCTTTAGGAGCAAAACTTAATATAAGATCCAGTCTTATTTTACTATAAGACAGGGTATAACATAACATAACATAACATAACGTAATACCGAGTCTTATATTAATTTCTGCTCCAAAAGATGCATTAGAGCTGATTGTCCGGCTAGGTCTTATTTTCGGGGAAACACGGTACCACTACATATCACCCAGATTAACTGTGATTTAAATAGCTGAACAGCAAAGACAAAAAGCAGCTGGGATAGGGAGGTTGGGAGAAAGACTATTTTTAAAGAAAAAACAGCCTGACAGCTGACTTCTTAAGAGTAACAGTGGAAGGAAGATGACAATGGAATAAAACAATCAATGTACTTAAAATTAACTGCCAATCTAGGATTTTATAGGTAACAAAAATAATCTTCAAAAATGAAGATGGCATACACATCTGTCAAAACTCACTGAATTGCAAAACAGACACAAAATTAATACATTTTATAGTATGCAAATTATACTTCAATAAAGTGGGAATTTAAAATGAAGGTTAAAAAAATAAAGTAAAACAAAAATATGCTCAAAGACACAAAACCAGAGCACCATCAACAGACCCATACTAAACACTACAAAGGGTATTCTTCAAACAAAAAGAGAATGATTTTAGAAGAATTGCTAGAATGAAGACCAACAAAAATGGTAAATATTTGGTAAAGCTAAATGGACATTATACCATATAACACAATAACAATGCCTTATGATTTTAAAATAAATAAAACTACATATATAAAAAAGTGAACTATCACAACAATAGCACATAAGTCGAGGGAGATAAATAGAGAATAAAGTGCTCTAAGATCCTTGTGTTATCAGGAGAAGGGTAAAATGATCGATGAACACTGGATTTTTTAAAAGTCAGGGACGGCTACTGCAATTCCTGGGGTACTGATACACATCCAAATAACAAGATTTTTTTTTTTAAGCCTTTTAATTGTTTTTATTACTTAACTAAAGCTTCATTTTTTATTTAGCTTTCTGACTGTGATTGTGCCTTAACACTTTCACAACGATTTTCTGCTCCTCAATAAGGAAAGCACGCTTGATCCTGCCACGGACACATTTAGCACACATGGATCTACCATAGGTCCTGCTGACATGCTTTTCCATTTTAGACAACCTCATCAGAACTTTAGTCTCACTACACGAACTCCATGAAGTCGGCCTGAGCACACACCACATGCAGATTTTGGTGCTTTCCCAACCTTCCTGGTATAAAGGTAAACAATTCTATTACCAGGGGTTTGGGACAGCCTAGTTTTGTTAGAAGCTGTATTGTAGGACAGCCTCCGATGGTATGTCAAACGCTGGCCCATCCTGAATGCCTGTAGACACCATCTCCCCAACAAAAATTTTTTTTTAAATCTTTCTAATTAAGAGAATACAAGAAAGCACATAAGAAAAAATTGTAGATTTAAAATCAAATAACAGTAATTACATTAAATACAAGTGGATTAAATGCTTTACTTAGAAGACAAAGATTTTCAGGTTGGAACTGAAAAGGAAAAAAAAGTACTATGAGCTATTTACATGAGCTAAACCTAAAACACAACAATTTAGAAAGGGTAAAGGGAAAGAATTAGAAAAAATATGGTATGTAAACATTAGCCAATAATTTACAAAACAAGCAGGGGGAAAAAATCTGTAAAAATGAAGATTTAAACAAAATTAACAAACTTGACTTAGTAATACGTATACAAAATATTATATCCAACAAATACAGAATCACCCTCTTTTAAAGCATTCACAAACCATTTTAAAAACTGACCATATCTTGGGCCATAAAGCAAGTCTTGAGGTCCAAAGAAATGAAACCATATAGTGTGTTCGCTGACCATAATACAACTAAATCTAGAAAATCGCCAGGTACACCTAAAAATTCCATGGATCAGAAATCAGAAAACATTTTTAACTCAATGATAAAAATACTACATATCAAAAAATGTGGAAGCAGATCAGTGATTGCTTGGGTATGGGGGTGAACGGGAGAAATGGATTACAAAGGGGCATGAGGAAATGTGGGGTGATGGGTATGTGCTTTATCCTGGTTGTAGTCATAGGTCAAAAAGTATCAAATTATACATTTTAATATGTATAATTTGTTGTATGTCAATATTGCACATACCTTCATACAGCTATAAAAAAAGGGAAGAAAAAAGGAGAAAGAGGAGGTGGAAGAGGAGCCGCAGCAGCAACAGTTACAGCCTGGAGAATTTTCCCCAAAACAAAGATATGAAAAAAAAGTCTGGTATGCAGCTAAAAGCAGTAAATTTTTAGGAGTAAAATTTATAGCTTTAAATTAATATACTAGAAGAGCAATTAATAAGCCAAGGCATCCACCTCAATAAGCTTTTTTTTTTTAAATTTGTGTTTGGGAAGTTTTAAAAAACTACAAAACAAATCCACAGAAAAAGCATTCAATTGAGGATTTAAAAATCAAAAGTTGGTTCTTTGAAAAGACTGATAATATTGACAAACATCTGGGGATTAGAGGGAAAAAAGAGAAGGCACAAATAAAACATACAAATAAATATAACAAATTTATTAAATTATTTATATAAAAATATAAACACATAAGTAAAATTATATTTTAAGAGTTTTAATAGCTAAGATCCCTTATAATTCTAATGCGAAACTATTTACAGCAGAGCTTTCCCAAACAGCGTTCTGTGGCAGTTCCAAATATGAATTACCAGTCTGCCAAGATACTGATTTCCTTGGCCGCTGGGTCAGCCCATGGGGCCTGAACAATGAGAGATCTCTGACACCCTCCTCGTGTGAGCCTCTTCTTTCCAGTATACCAGAAAACATTATGATTTCCTATTAATTCTTGGAGATGGGGGAAGTTAAGAAGCACTAATTTGAACAACAACTAATTCTTCCAGCTCAGAATTTAAGAACATCACATGTATTGTCATAAAAACAAAAGATAAATAAGTGCTAGTGAGGACGTGTGGAAAAGGAAACCCTTGTATACTGTTGGTGGGAACGTCAATTGGTACAGCCATTATGGAAAACAGTACGAAGGTTCTTCAAAAAATTAAAAATAGAACTACCTTATGATCCAGCAATCCCACTTCTGGGTATATATATATAAAGGAAATGAAATCATTATCTCCCATGCTCATTGCAACATTATTCTAAATAGCCAAGATATGGAAACAATCTAAATGTCTATCGATGAATGAAGAAAATGTGGGGTATGTGTGTATACAACAAGATGAATTATTATACAGTCTTTTTTTTTTTTTTTTTTTAGATTTTTATTGGGGAAGGGGAACAGTTCTTTATTGGGAAACAGTGTGTACTTCCAGGACTTTTTTCCAAGTCAAGTTGTTGTCCTTTCAATCTTAGTTGTGGAGGGTGCCGTTCAGCTTCAAGTTGTTGTCTTTTCAGTCTTAGTTGTGGAGGGCGCAGCTCAGCTCCAGGTCAGGTTGCCGTTGCTAGTTGCAGGGGGCGCTGCCCACCATCCCTTGCAGGAGTCAAGGAATCGAACTGGCAACCTTGTGGTTGAGAGCCCACTGACCCATGTGGGAATTGAACCGGCAGCCTTCGGAGTTAGGAGCACAGAGCTTTAACCTCCTGAGCTACCGGGCCGGCCCCTATTATACAGTCTTAAAAAAGAAGATCCTACATTTGTGACAACATGGATGAAACCGGAGGACATTATGCTAAGTGAAATAGACCAGACAGAGAAAAATAAATACTGCATGATATCACTTATATGTGATCTAAAATAATCAAACTCATAGAAGCAAAGACTAGAATGGTAGTTGCCAGGAGCCAGGGGGAGGGGGAAATGGGGAGATATCGATCAAAGCATACAAAGTTTCAGTTATGCCAGATGAATAAACTCTGCAGATCTAATGAAGAGCAATGTGACTACAGTTAACAATGCTGTATTATATACTAGAGATTTGCTAAGAGGGTAGATCTTGAAACAAAGAGAGACAGAAGAGAGGGGGAGAGAGGGAGAGGGGGAGAGGGAGAGAGGGAGAGAGGGAGAGAGGGAGAGAGGGAGAGAGGGAGAGAGGGAGAGAGGGAGAGAGGGAGAAGGAAAATGGTAACTGTGAGATGATAGGTATGTTAGCTTGTGATGATTATTTCATAACATATATGTATACAAATATATCAAGTTGAATACCTTAAATATATATGCTTTTTATTTGTTAATCATACCTCAGTAAAACTGGAAAAAACAATAACATGTAATACAATATCATATAATATTACAGAATCAGTTTTTCCTCTCTATTTAATCTAAAAATTACACAATTTGCAATTTTTATACTCTCCATTTCCCTATTATTTAAAACACTGTCTAGCTGTGTAGGATACAGCTCCCAGGCCCATGCTGGTATGAGCCTTGCGCTCCCCCCAGCTGAGGCTGTTGGTCGCCAGTTGGCTGCTCACAGCAGCTCATAGCAGCTCACGGCAGCCCAGCTCCAGGGAGAGCCAGTGTTCACAACCTTAGCTGTAGAGGCTGCAGCTCACTGGCCCATGTGGGAATCCAACCGGCAACCTCAGCATTAGGAGCACGATGCTCCAACCACCTGAGACACTGGGAGGGCCCCCAATTAGTTAGTATCTTGATTGTATTCCTCAAAGTGAAGTAAATACAAATTAAAGCTGATAAAATAATCCCATATGTAATATTTACTGAATACCTACTATACATCAGATACCATGGAAGACCATATGTGAAAAAGAACGAATCATGGCTGGTGTTCCTTAAGGAACTCAGATTCTAATAAGTAGTAGTATAGACACAAACATCATTATAATACGGTGTGGTTAAATGAATGACAGGCAATAGACTGTAGTGATTAAGGCCATGGACCCTAGAAGCCAAACTGCCTGAGTTTGAATGAGTTACCAGTTTTATGACCTACAGTAAGTTACATAACCTCTCTGTACCTAGGGTTGTTGTCTATATGAATATGCAATACACTTAGTGCCTGGCATACAGTATGCAATGAATTCCTCATTATTTTTATTAGTAGTACTATTAAACACTATCATTATTATGAAAAATAATACATTTGGTTGGGCACCTAACCTGGTCTGGAGATTAGGGAACCTAATTTAGGAAGACAAATGTACTTTCTATAATCAAATGATAAGTCATCTAAATTCTTAAAACAACAGTCACTAAAGCAATCCAAATCACCTTAAAGGTGTTTAAATAATGATTTGAAAACTTAACAAATACAAATAAGATAAATTTAAAAACTACTATTTACTCATATACTTTATATTTGAATATAACATATGGAAACTTGACTACTCCTTATCACAGTCTTTTGCTATCATTCAAAACCAATTAAAGTGAAAGTGAAAGAATCCAAGTATGTACAATTGCAAACTTCATGTTCTTTATCTTTGACTTATACCAAAAAGGAATAAATGGATTGGCTAACAGTATCATTTGTTCCTTCTAATGCAAGGATTTATTCCATCTGACTTTTAGTTTGAGCTAACAGTACTTATACATTACTTTTTAAAAATGGATCCATCCTGCATAGAAAGAAGAACACAGTTCATGGATAAACTTAGAAATCCCAACAAGCTTGGAAATTAGAAATTTAAAGTTTTATCTTAATGTTAACGTTACATAAACTCTTCCTTTTTGAAAAATGTGTCTTCTGTTTGTCTCCATTATTTTTGCAATTGGTTTTAAGTTTCTTGTAGATAAATATTTCAGACATGTTTTTACACTTACCAAACTATCCCTTAAACATAAGTATTTAATAAAATTCCTTGAATGATGACTACACAAATGACCACTTAGCAAAAAAAAAAAAAAAAAGGTTGGAGGAGTAGGTTTAAATAAATAATAAACTTCCATTAATATATATAAGGTGAGCTAATTTATCTGAAAAGTGAGTTGAGAGGCAGAATCTGGGAGACAGAAGTGACTTTTTCCACAATAGTACTTGAAGGTCCATAACAATCAAAGGTACTTGCTTCTAGTATAATTATGATGTTTACATAAATAATTACTTATGTATACATCAACAAGACTTAAATAAACCAAATGTTTATTTAAGACTTAAATAAACCAAATAAACCAACTGTTAAATGTTTATAAAGCAGCCACATAATGTTGGTCTGCAACCAGTACTTAGATGGAAGAGTATATATACCTTCAAAGTAAAGTTCCATTAAAATGGGAAATAGGAAAGTGTGGAGAGAAAAAAAAACACCTATTCTCCAAAACTGTCGCTGAATTGTTTACTGTTGTCAAAGCATCTCAAGACAGGATCTATAACAAAAGGTACAATTCTAACAAGAAACTGATAATGACTTCTACAATAAAGTAAAATAGTCTCTTCATGTGTAGTTGACACTATTCCAGAAATCTAAACTACTGGCAAGTTTGCTTATAACTAGTATAGATCAACTATTAATATATCTGAACTAAAAAGATGAGAAAGTTTTAGTTTCTGTTTGAAACAGTCTCACTTTCATCATTCCAAGGGAGAGAAGGCAGAGAAGCAGATGACTCATACTCAACTTTAAGTTAGTATAAATCCTATTAAGGATTATTTTAAGGCAAGTTCTAATATTTCTGGAATAAGTCCCAAGATTATTCAGTGACCAAACGGTCACAGAATGTTAATTAAGAATTCTAATCTGTAGACCTGTAATACCACATACTAAATCAAGTGCAGGAATAGAATAGAATAGAATAGAATAGAATAGAATAGAATAGAATAGAATAGAATAGAATAGAATAGAATAGAATAGAAAATATAGCCAGGCACCACAAAAGAGAATTCAAACCCAAAATGCAAAATCAAAATATCTTTTCAGTAAGCTGAGGTAGAAAGCTAACTTTTAAAATTCACTCAATTGACAGATTTGACTAGTATGGCAAAAGATATCATAACAAAGTTAAAAAACAAAAGACAGACCTGATAAAACATTTGCAATATATAAAACAAAGGTCTTATCTACAATATATAAAATGTATGTTCAAAGCAATACAAAAATGGGCAAAAAAATTACAGATGTATAATTGTTATAAAAATTAAAAGGGGGGCCGGCCTGGTGGCTCAGGTGGTTGGAGCTCCATGCTCCTTAACTCTGAAGGCTGCCAGTTCGATTCCCACATGGGCCAGTGGGCTCTCAACCACAAGGTTGCCAGTTCAATTCCTCGAGTCCCACAAGGGATGGTGGGCTGCTCCCCCTGCAACTAGCAACAGCAACTGGACCTGGAGCTGAGCTGCGCCCTCCACAACTAAGACTGAAAGGACAACTTGAAGCTGAATGGCACCCTCCACACCTAAGATTGAAAGGACAACAACTTGACTTGGAAAAAAGTCCTGGAAGTACACACTGTTCCCCAATAAAGTCCTGTTCCCCTTCCACCCCCACAAAAAAAAATAATTAAAAGGCCAGTAAGTATATGAAAAGTACATTCAACCCTCTTAATAAAAGGCTCAAATAAAAACAATGTTTTTCACTTCTCAGATTAGAAAATAGAAACATTGGTAATATCTAGTGTAATGGCAGTATAGATTAATAACAACACCCAGTGTAATGGCAGGATAGAGAAATGAACATTCTCACACTCTTGATGGGAATGTAAAATGATGCAACTTTTTAGGAGGGATATATGATAATCTATATCTATACAGATAATTTGATATCTGTTTAAAATTTAACATACTCTTACTTTTGATGCAATTTATAGGTATACCAATCTCACTGGTGCACAAAGGATGTCCTTTGTACTACTGGTTATAATAGCCAAAAAAGGGAGGGATAACCAAAATGTGCAACATTAAGAAATGGATTTGTAAAATGATACATCTACACAAAGGAACACTAGGCCTTTGTGAGACAGATCTACATATATTGCCTTAAAAGACGTACACCACATTAAGTTAACAAAGCAAGTTATAAAATTATGTATATTATAATCTCACTTCTGTAATTAAAGAGAAAATAGCTTGTATAAAGGAATTCATATATCAGAGTATTAACATGGTTACTTCTAGGAATGGAGAAATAAGTAATACAATGAAGGGAAGAAAAAGGAGGACTTTCACAGCTTATATTTTATAGTTTTATTACAGCCAGCATATATTTCTTCTACAATTTTAAAATATGAGCAAAACAATATAATAAATACCATGTGATGAAGATAACCATAGTTGTTTTATAGTTGTTCACATTTTAAAAATTATTCTTGTGCAATGTTTACAAAAGTGTTTTAAACTTTACTAACAATCTTCAGATCTTTACACTATTATCTTAATACTTGCTAATGATAATCTGTATCTGGTTTAAGGCCAGTAATCTTTGTCCTACAAATAGCTGGATGAAATATCTTCTGCTACAGATCTCACAACGAATTACATTTCATATTTTAAAATGACACATCTAGCCTTCTGCTTCTGGCTATGACAGCTTAGCTGGTATCAGAACAACTATAAAAACTGGATAAAAAAAATGTTAAGTGTTTAGGAATCACACAAAGATCAGCTCTATATTCAGAGGTTCTTTATTCTCTTGTTGCATTTACTGACTTCTAAGCAGAACATAGAGGTTAATGAAGAAAGCAGACTCATAGTTTGCAGCCGTCTCAGTGGGCTAGGGAGACAAAACAATGGAACTCAGGACTACCAAAGTAGCCAGGATTTAAAGGCCAAGATCCCAGAAAAATGAAATAACAGATAAAATCTGACATTTTTCATTCAATTTTCCCTCAAGACATTTGCTGCCTCCTAGATATAAGCAGTTTTATAATGGTAGAGAACTAAAAACTGGATTTCAGGGCCCAAAAGGAAGGAAAAACCTTAGTAAAGATCCCTGACAGGACTACAAACCAGGAATAAGAGCAAACTGAAGGGGGGGGAAAAAACCCACAGATTCAACTGGTTCAAGATGGTCTCACTTTGTGAAACACTAAAAGTTTTCTCCTTAAAACCCAGAACAAGACAGGATGCTTGCTTTTGCCACTTCTATTCAACAGAGTACTAGAGGTTCTTGCCAGAGTAATTATGCAAGAAAAAGAAATAAAAGGCAACCAAACTGGAAATGAAGAAGTAATTATCTTTGTTCACAGACAAAATGATCTTAAATGTAGAAAACCCTAACGTTTCCACACACACATACACAAAAACCCAAAACCCCGTTAAAACTAATAAACAAATTCAGCAGAGTTGTAGGATACAAAATCAACACACAAAAATCAGTTGCATTACTAAGATTGAACACGGCACCTTGAGCTGAGCTACCGCTGAGCTCCCGGATGGCTCAGTTGGTTGGAGCGTGTCCTCTCAACCACAAGGTTGCCGGTTCGACTCCCGCAGGGGATGGTGGGCTGTGTTCCCTGCAACTAGAAAACGGCAACTGGACCTGGAGCTGAGCTGCGCCCTCCACAACTAAAACTGAAAGGACAACTTGAAGCTGAATGGCACCCTCCACAACTAAGACTGAAAGGACAACAACTTGACTTGGAAAAAAGTCCTGGAAGTACTTTTGGGGAAGTACTTGGGGAAGTACACACTGTTCCCCAATAAAGTCCTGTTCCCCTTCCCCAATAAAATCTTTAAAAAAAAAAGAAAAGTCAGTTGCATTTCTATACACTAACGAACAATCTTAAAAGGAAATTAACAAAGCCATTCTATTTATAATAACATATATATTATTGTTATTATATATGTATATATATGATATATACATATATATCATATATGAGTACTCATATATATCAAATATTATATATATGAGTATATATATATTATATATATATATATACTCATATATATAATATTTAGGAACAAATTTAACCAAGGAGGTGAAAGACCTATATACCGAAAATTATAAAATGTTGCTGAAAGAAGTTAAAGAAGACATAAATAAATGGAAAGACATTCTTTGTTCACGGATTACAAGATTTAATATTGTTAAGATGTCCATAATATCCAAAGCAATCTATAGATTCTATCCCTCTTAAAAACCCAATAGTGTTTTGTGCAGAAATCTTAAAAACCATCCAAAAATTCATATGGAATCTCAAAGGACCCCAAAGAGCCAAAACAATCTTGAAAAAAAGAATGAAATTCAGTTTTCACATTTCCTAATTACACAGCTGCAGTAATCAAAAAATGTGTGGTACTGGCGTAAAGACAGAGACATACAGATCAATGGAATAGAATAGAGAGCTCTAAAATAAACTCTTGCATATATGGTCAGATGGTTTTCAACAAGGGTGCTAAGACCATTCAATGAAGAAAATAGTGCTAAGAGAACTGGATATACACATGCAAAAGAATGAAGATGGACTCTACACCATATATAAAATTTAACTCAAAATGGATAAAAGACCTAAACGTAAAAGTTAAAATTATAACACTCTAGAAGAAAACACATAATATTAATGTCCTTGAATTTTGCAACGACTTCTTAAATAGGTCATAAAACAAACATGAACTATAACAAGAAAATTCAATAAACTGGAATTCATTAAAAAGTTATGCTCTTCAAAAACCACTGTAACAAAAATAAAAAGGCAAGCCAAAGACTGGGAGAAAGTATCTGAAAAACATGTCCAAAGGCTTGTATCTGGAATTTATAAAGAACTCTTAAAATTCAGTAAGAAGATGATAATCCCCCACCTCCAAATGGCAAAGGTCTGAATAGATATTTCACCTTGGGAGATAAATGGACAGCAAATAAGGACATGAAAAGATGTCCAACATCGTTAGCATTTAGGACATCTTTTCCTAAAAGTAAACTAAAACCATAACAATATACCACTACACAACCACTTGAACAGTTGAAATTAAAAAGATAGAATATAACAAGTGTTAGCAAGGCTATGGATCAACTGGAACCATCACACACAGTTGATGGGAATATAAAATGGTACAACCACTTTGGAAAATTGGCAGTTTCTTTAAAAATTCTCCGCTTCCCACATGATGCGGGCATTGTACTCCCAGGTATTTACTCAAAAGAAATAAAGCATATGTCCACAAAAAGATACAGATGCTTTTATATATTAAAAAATGTAACCTTTTATATTGGAAATAAAAATAAAATCATTGGGAGGATTTCTGGTATTTAGTTTTCCATGTAAGGAGCTTAGAAGTTGCCACTCTATCCTAACAACAAGTAAAAAGCTGAAAAAACTGAAAAATCAACAACTCTCCTTAGATCATCAGAGAAGTGAGGTCACAAAGGCAAACTGCTGTGAAAAAAATTGGAGACAGTCAGACACAAAGCATCACAACTTACCAGAGCAGAAACCACCTCTGGCAACCAGTGCTGGGGTAGAAACACCTGAACTATAATTGACAAATTGCTGGAAGCTCAGTGTGGACAAGCCTAAGAGTTAAAAATTCCAGGAGGACCCAGTCACAGAGGGACTTGTATGCTTTTTTTTTTTTTTTTTAACCTCCAGGAGTTCTACCAGGCCCTAACAGTGACTATGAGAGAAAACTCCCCTCATGCTTCTCAGACAAAAAAAAATTGAGAGAATTTCTTGCCAGTAAACACGCTCTGCTAGAAATGTTAAAAGTTCTTTAGAGAGAAGAAAAATGATACAGGTCAGACACTCAGGTTTACATAAAGAAAGGAAGAGCAGCAGAGAATGAAAAAATGAAGGTAAAATAAAAAAGTTTATTTTTCCTATTCTTAATTGATCTAATAGATAATAGTTTGTTTAAAACATTAATAGCAACACTGTATTTAAGTTGGCTTGTGTGCGTTTGTGTGTGTGTGCGAGCGCGCACGTGCCTTTATGTAAGTGAAATGAATGACAACAATGATACAAGGGATAGGAGGGCGGAATTAGGAATATTCTGTGTAATAAGGTACTCACACTATCTATGAAACAGTATAGTGTTATTTGAAAGTGGATTTGGATTAGTTGTAAATGTATATTGCAAACTCTAGGGCAACCACTAAAAAAAAATGTAAAAAAGAAGTATAATTGACATGCTAAGAAAAGAGAGAAAAATGGCATCATATAAAATGTTCAATTAAAATCCAAAAGGCAGAAACAGGAACAAAAAACGAGGGCAGCACGTAGAAAACAGCAACAAATATGGTAGATATGAATAATCCAGCAATATCAATAATCACATGAAACATGAATGGTCTAAATTCACCAATGAAAAGGCAAAGGTAATTAGAATAGTTCAGAAAACAAAACCCAACTACATGTTGTGTTTAAAAAATCCACTTTAAATATAAATATCAAGACACATGTATATTAAAAGGGATGGAAAAAGATATACTATGCTAACAGTAATCAAAAGAAAGTGGGAGTAGCTATATTAATTTCATGCAGAGCAGACTTCAAAGCAAGGAAAATTAAGAAGGGCATTACATAATGACAAAGGAGTCAATACTCCAAGAAGACATAACAATCCTTAAGGTGTATGCGTCTAACAGCAGAGTGTCAAAATAACATGAGGCAAAAATCTACAAAATAATGAGAAAGATGAATCTACTATTACAGTTGGAGACTTTAACACCCTTCTAGCAGAAATGGACAGATCCAGCTACAGAAAATCAGTAAGGATACAGCTGAACTCAAAAGTATCATCAATCAACTGAATATAATTTACACCTATACGCTATTTCATCAAACAACAACTGATTACACGTTCTACTCAAGCTTACATGGAACATTCACCAAGACAAATCCCATTCTGGGTCATAAAACACACCTTAACTAATTTAAAAGAATAGAAATCATAAAATGTCTGCTCTCAGACCACAGTAGAATTAAACTAGAAACCAATAACAGAAAAATAGCTAGAAAAATCCCCAAATACTTGGAGATTAAACAACACACTTCTATATAGCACATGGGTCAAAGAAGAAATCTCAAGATGAATTTTTAAATATTTTGAACTAAACAAAAATGAAAATACAACTTATCAAAATGTGTAGAATGCAGTGAAAGCAGTGCTTGGACGGAAATTTATAATAGTGAAACCATATGTTAGAAACGAAGAAAGATCTAAAGTCAATCACCTAAGCTTGCGTCTTAGGAAATTAGAGAAAGAAGAGCAAATTAAATCCAAAGTAAGCAGAAGAAATAATAAAAATCAGAGCAGAAATCAATGAAATTGAAAATAGGAAATCAGTAGAGAAAAATCAACAAAACCAAAATCTGGTTCTTTGAAAAGATCAACAAAATCAGTTAGCCTCTAGCCAGACTAACTAAGAAAAAAAGAGATGAAACAAACTACTAAAATCAGAATTGAAAGAAAAGATATCACTACAGAGCCATGGACATTAAAAGCATAATATAGGAATAAATATTATGACCAACTCTATGCCCATAAATTTGATCACCTAGATGAACCGGACCAATTCCTTGAAACACACAATCTGCCAAAAACTTACACAAGAAAATCTGAATAGGCCTATAACTATTAAAGAAATTGAATCAACAATTAATAATCTTCCAAAACAGAAAGCACCAGGCCCAGGTAGGTTCAATCACGAATTCTACCAAACATTTAAGGAAGAAATTATACCCATTCTCTGCAATCTCTTCCAGAGAATAAAAGTAGAAGGAGTATCTCCTAACTTATTCTATGAGGTCAGCATTATCCTAATATCAAAATCAAAGATATTATAAGGAAACTAAAGGCCAATATCTCTTATGAATATAGATACAAAAATCCTCAAAAATTTATTAGCAAATTGAATCCAACAATGCATAGAAAGAACTATATACTATGACCAAGTAGGATTTATCCCAGTACACAAGGCTTTTTAAACTTTCAAAAATCAATTAATGTACTCCATCACACCAACAGGCTATCAAAGAAAAATCATACAATCCTATCAACAAATGCAGAAAAAACACCTGACAAAATCCAACACCCATTCATGATAAAAACTCTCAGCAAACTAGGAATAAAGATGAACTTCTTCAACTTGATAAAGAACATCTATAAAAACTCTACAGCTAACATCATGCTTGATGGCGAGAAACTCTGAGCTTTCCAGCTAAGATGAGGAACAAGGCAAAGATGTCCCCTCTCATCACTGCCTTTCAACGTCATACTGGAAGTCCTAGGTAATGCAATAAGACAAGAAAAGGAAATAAGTTATACTTATTGGGAAGGCAGAAATAAAACTGTCTTTGTTTACAAACAACATGGTCACATAGAAATTCAAAAGAATTGACAAAAAAGTCCTGGAACTAATGGAACTAATAAGCAATTATAGCAAGGTTGCAGGATACAAGATTAATATACAAAAGTAAATCGCTTTCCTATATACTAGCAATGAATAAGTGGTATTTGAAATTAAACACACATTATTATTTACATTATCACCTCCCAAAATGAAATACGTAGGTATAAATCTAACAAAATATGTATGAGATCCAAATGAGAAAAACTACAAAACTCTGATGAAAGACACCAAAGAACCAAATAAATTGAGAGATAATCCATGTTCATGGATAAGAAGACAATGCCAATCTCAATCAAAATCCCAGCAAGTTATTTTGTGGATGAAAAACTGATTCTCAAGTTTATATGGAGAGGCAAACATTCCAGAATACTCAACTCAATATTTAAGAACGAAGTCAGAGGACTGACACTACCCAACTTCAAGACTTACTATGATGATACAGTAAACAAAACGGTGTGGTATTGGAGAAATTACAGATAAATAGATCAAAGGAACAGAATAGAGAGCTTAGAAATAGACCCACACAAATATAGTCAACTGATCTTTCGCAAAGGAGCAAAAGCAATACAATGGAACTAGCTATTCAACACATGGTGCTGAAAGAACTGGATGTAAACATGCAAAGAAAATTAATCTGGATACAGACCTTACACCTTTTACAAAAATTAGCTCAAAATGGATTAGACCTAAATGCAAAATGTAAAACTTTTTATAAAACTCCTAGAAGATAACACAGGAAAAAAACTAGTTGACCTTGGGAATTGTGATGACTTTTTATTTTATTTTTTTTTATATTTTTTTTAACCAGAATTTTTAAATCTTTATTTAAGGGGGAGTAATATTCTAAATATTTTGGCACTAACATTTTCTAAAATATGAATAAGGGATTTGCTCTATAATGCAAATTATTACAAAGGCAGATTAAGAATTGTCATTATGTGGTGACTTTTTAGTTATAACACCATAGGCATGATCCACGGGGGGAAAAAAGATAATCTGGACTTCATTAAAATTAAAAACATCTGCTCTGAGAAAGATGATGTCAAGAGAATGAGAAGATGGGCCGGCCCGGTAGCTCAGGCGGTTAGAGCTCTATGTTCCTAACTCCGAAGGCTGCTGGTTCGATTCCCACATGGGCCAGTGGGCTCTCAACGACAAGGTTGCCAGTTCAATTCCTCGAGTCCCGCAAGGGATGGTGGGCTCCACCCCCTGCAACTAAGATTGAACACGGCACCTTGAGCTGAGCTGCCGCTGAGCTCCCAGATGCCTCAGTTGGTTGGAGCGCGTCCTCTCAACCACAAGGTTGCCAGTTCGACTCCCACAAGGGATGGTGGGCTGCGCCCCCTGCAACTAGCAATGGCAACTGGACCTGGAGCTGAGCTGCGCCCTCCACAACTAAGACTGAAAGGACAACCTGAAGCTGAACAGCACCCTCCACAGCTAAGATTGAAAGGACAACAACTTGACCCGGGGAAAAAAAAAAGTCCTGCAAGTATACACTGTTCCTCAATAAAGTCCTGTTCCCCTAAAAAAAAAACAAAGAAAAAAAAACACACATCTGATGAAGGACTATAATCTAAAATGTACAAAGAATTCTTAAAACTCAACAATAAGAAAAATAATAACCCAATTAATATTGTGCAAAAGGCCTGAACAGACACCTCACCAAAGAAGATATGCAGATGGCAAGAACACATATGAAAAGATTTGTCAACATCATGTCACTAGGAGTCTGCAAATTAAAACAATAATGACATACCACTACACACCGGTTAGAATGGCCAAAATCTAAAACACAGACAACAAGAAATGCTGGGAAGAAAGTGGAGCAACAGAAACTCTCATTCATTGCTGGTGGGAATGCAAAAATGGCACAACCACTTTGGAAGATAGTTTAGCAGTTTCTTACAAAACAAGAAACACTCTTATCATAAGATCCATGAACCACACGTCTTGGTATTTACCCAAAGGAGCTGAAAACTTATATCCTCACAAAAACCTGGACATGGATATTTATATCGCCTTTATTCATAACTACCAAAATTTGGAAGCAACAAAGAAGTCCCTCAGTAGGTAAATGGATAAATAAACTGGTACATACAGACAACGGAATATTATTCTGAGCTAAAAAGAAATAGCTATCAAGCAAAGACAAGACAGAGAAGAAACTTAAATGCGTATTACTAAGTGAAAGAAGTCAATCTGAAAAGGCAACATACTGTATGACTCCAACTACATGACATTCTGGAAAAGACAAAACTATGATGATAGTAAAAAGATTAGTGGTTGCCAGGGGTTGGGGAGGAGCACAGAGGATTTTTAGGGTAGTAAAACAATTCTACATGATCCTATAATGGTGGATACATGTCATTATACATTTGTGAAAACCCATAGGATGTATAATACCAAGAGTGAGCCCTATGGTAAACTCTGGACTTCGGATGATAATGAGGTGTCAATGGAGATTCACCGACCGTTAACAAATGTACCGCTATGGTTTGGAATGACCGCAGAGGAGGGGACGGAGGAGATACAGGAAACCTCTCCACTTTCTATTAAATTTTGCTGTGAACTTAAAACTGCCCTAAAAAGAACTGGGAAGATATTTGGTTCCTCAACATAGCCTGGAATAGTGGTTAGCTTGTACACTAATTTACCCATTCTTCAGAATGGTAATAGCACATAACAGACTTTATGTTCAAAATTCCCAAAACTCAATATACTCGGGAACAGTCAATAAACCAGAAATAAAAACATGATCTCAGACATAAGTCCACTTTAGTGTTTGAAAAACTCTTAAAGCTACCTAAAAAAGAGGTATTGTGCTATATTCTGAATCTTTTAAAAGTATGTACACACAACAAACTAAAAACAATTTGCTTAATATATTTAATATGACATTTCATACATTATATCAGTTTCAATATAGAACCCTTCTGTTTCAATCTTCCTGATTTGAGGGCTAGAATTTAATTAGTTGTGTATGTATTTTCAAAATGAGGACATAAGCAATTCTCTTACAAAGAGATGGTGGTTTATTAATGCTATTACTAATCCACACATAATTGTATGACAGACTATACACTATTAATAATTGGATAAAGGTGTATGTTCAAGTGTAAAAAACTATTCCTTTTTATTCTTTTTAATTAAAAAACTATTCTGAAAAACGGAGGAGGGGGATGGTAAAAAAAAAGAAAAAACTGTTCCTTTTTTCAAGTTAATAGTTTTGCTTGAAATTATTAACGTTTGGCAGTATTTCTGACTAAGCTGTTTTATTCTTTCATTAAACACACGTGTACATATGCACACACTGAAAAATACAATCTTACTTCAAGAATACATATGTTAAAATTGACATGCCTTATTTGGATAAACCAAAGTGATGCTGGTGGATCTGAAACTATACATTAGAACTTTGTATGAAATATGATGTCACTGAGGAAAAAACTTTTTCTTACACAGCTAATTCTACACATACCTGAGAGAGTACACTAAGGGAAAAGTTGGTACAAAACTTACAAGTGATCATTTTCTATGTGGTTATGCCCAAGCCATCTATTAACGATAAATTAAAAGACTCTTTACCTGCCAGGACCTGAGTTCAGGCACTCAAAAGTGTCGTATTTCTCTTGCAGAAGCTGACGACAATACTAATGCCTGCACTGTGTAGGGAGGTGCATGCCTTGCACTGGCTTAAGTGCTAGTGATTTCACCAACCCTTGAAGTGCAGAACAGTAAAAAAAAAGTTTTCAGCTGTTTTTCTTACTGATTTCTCATTTTCAAAATATTACAAAGATCTCAAATAGGTTTTAAAATAAATTATTTCTGTTTAACAGACAGTGCCTTCGTTTGAAGAGACACATGCCAATAGGTCTTTTTGGGTTACTGCACATTATCACAAGATGGCCTTTTTCATCAATTAAAAACTTATATAGAGAAGCAACAATTTCACGCCTTCAAATATCTTTCTGATTTTACCTAAAACCTCCAAGATTTGGTGGCTACATAAATAGGTACTGCAGAAGGTAATCATCAGTATTAATAGGTACTACATCAGATTAGCTGGGTTAATAAAACGTATCTCTCCTACTGACTCATTTGTTCCCCTGCCATCAGCATACAGCCTTGGAAGGAGCTGGCAGTCAGATTCCCAACCACTAGTTTCTAAAGAAACAACATGTTATACTCTTCCATAAGGTAAAAAATCAAGAAATGCTACTATTAAAAAAAAAAAAAAAGAAAAAAAAAAGAAATGCTACTATGTCCAAGGGCAAAATTAAGATATACATATACAACTGGAAAGCCAAATCTATCTTTGTTTCTGACTGAAACCTTAAAATACCATATTAATAGTGCCCATTCTCTTGGACGCTAAAATTAAATGGGCTTACATACGACTCCAGGTTTTTCCTGTTGCTGTAGGAGAAATGAGTTGAGAAATGTACCTTAGCTGGTTGTAAGGAAAATATTTTATGTCTCTAAAAATATTTAATGCTTTATCTGAATTCTCTCCAAATTCTCTTCACTTCCCCTAAGTTTTCATTTCTCTTCTGACCCTCTTAGTGAGAACACTAACGCTGCTTCCTTGAGATTCGGGTCATTATGAGCTTGGCACCAGTCGGTTATGCTTATTCAAAACATTTAAATTTTCTGAATTCTTTTTTTTTGACAGTTTAGTAGAGGAAGATAAAAAAGAAACCTGAGCTGAAACCATGCCAGCTGGAGGGTGCACATTTCTTTTACTATCTCTACGTATCTATACTGGACACCATTTTAAAACCCTACATTGAATTTAAATGTGCTCTACCTACAATAAAGAGAGCTTGCGTGGCTAAGGTGCTTCCATTTTTCTTCAGTAAAAAAAAAATTAGATATCTCTCTTTCATTTACTAAACAAGTTTTTAAAAGTTGGCATGCATTCAAAGTCCATTTGAGGGATCTGGTCCTTTAATTTAAAATTGTACCAGCTTGGGGGCCGGCCCGGCCCAGTGGCTCAGGTGGTTAGAGCTCCAGGCTCCTAACTCTGAAGGCTGCCGGTTCGATTCCCACATGGGCCAGTGGGCTCTCAACCACAAGGCTGCCAGTTCAACTCCTCGAGTCCCATAAGGGATGGTGGGCTCCGCCCCCTGCAACTAAGATTGAACACGGCACCTTGAGCTGAGCTGCCACTGAGCTCAGTTGGTTGGAGCACGTCCTCTCAACCACAAGGTTGCCGGTTCGACTCCTGCAAGGGATGGTGGGCTGTGCCCCCTGCAACTAGCAACGGCAACTGGACTTGGAGCTGAGTTGCGCCACAACTAAGACCGAAAGGACAACAACTTGAAGCTGAACAGCACCCTCCACAACTAAGATTGAAAGGACAACAACGTGACTTGGAAAAAAGTCCTGGAAGTACACACTGTTCCCCAATAAAGTCCTGTTCCCCTTCCCCAATCAAATAATAAAAAAAAAAAATTGTACCAGTTTGATCTCATTTACAATCAATTGAACATAAGTACTTCTTGGCAATAATATGCTCAACTGCCACTTACTTTGCTTTTTGTCTTTCTATGGACAAGATAATTTAAGAAAAAAAATCATAGACTAAATATTGCCAGGCCTTAAAATGTTACTTGTATGCTTCTTTTCAGTATAATGTAAAGGAGAAGGCAACAGCAATACAAAACATAAATTAAAAGGTCAAATTTCTAACTTATTTTATATCAAATGAGAAGACTTTCTAAGAGGAAGTATCGTAATAGTAGAGACTAATCAATAAACCATGCTGACAAGGAATGTCAAGGTAAAGTCAAAAGCAAAAAGCAAGTCAGTTCCAGCATTGTATGTGTGAATATATGCCAAACTTGGTAACTTTTGAAAATGCAGCTTATGTGGGAATAACAATTCAGGCCAAAACTGATTACTTAATTGAATCCTTATTGTAATTACAAGGTCTAAAATAGTTCTCATTTTAAAGATGTTTGTTGAGTTCCTACACATTCTATACCATGTTTCTTTTTAATACAGTATATTCATTCTTCCCCTGTAACTAACTACATCATCTAGCTTCTAACCTTCATATTCGATCTCATAAAGCAAATATTGTTCTCCCAATTATGAGCAATTTATCATCTCAATTTTAATCTATAGTTCAAGAGGAAAGAAAATCTTTAAGACAACCACATGTGAACTAAACCCCCTTGATGAACCTTTTGTGTTCAAAGTCCTTACTTTTTAAAATAACTCTTCAGCTTTATATACATGGTATTATATTCATTTTATACTTACGAAGATGTGATCTGTCTAGTGTCACAAAGTAAGTTAATGTTTAAAGTAGAATTAAAATTGTGACATTTCCATTATCTCAGATTACACTACTCAAATATTTCCCATGAATATCTAAAGAATTTTCCTATTTCTAAAGTAATAAACATGGACATCTTAACCTAAAAATGTATATATTACACACACACACACACACACAAATACATATCATACACAAAACAGAGACAGCAAGTTAAAATGGAAAACAGCTCCTACCTTCATCTCCCTCTGGTACATATGACGCTGTAATAATGTCAATATCAGCACAGTTCATCACAATCTGATTGGTTGCCTGCCTCACCTAAGGGGAAAGAAAAGCCGGCAGTCAGAAACAGCCTAGATTAATGACATGTACATCTTCATCTCGGCCTAATGTATGTTGCAGGCAATTTTTAAAAACCCAAACATCACTAAAACCTAAACTGAGTATTTATGCATCAATGGTAGAAATAAATGAGTTTTAAGTAATCCAAAGCAATTCACATTTTCAAATTATATTAAAATAATAAATACTTAAGCATTTCACAGAACTTAAACATCTGACCCGTGAACTAAAATAAAAGCAATTTTTTCTACTTAAATCTTGATTTATAACCACTTTTTTTCATTTAGCAAAGTGTTTTACTCAAAAACCTCTCAGCACCATCTATTTTCAATTTATAATCACTTCATAATTAATTTTATTTTCAAAAAAAAATTTTAATTAGGAAATATTTCTTATATGTTGCAATTAATTATGTATTGTAACCCGTACATCATACACATCATGAGACCCTTTATAAGGATAGAGGAAGAAAGCTGATATCATAAACTATGTCAAAACTTCATGAAACACTCTTTAAATTTTTTTCCCCCAAAGAAACATTTTTGATGTAACAGATACTAATAACTAACCACCAAGATTACATAAAGTTTTAGGACTTCGTCTTACTTGCTTCAAGTCCAAAAAAATAAAACATAGAAATAATAACAGCACTTTCCTTTCTTCCTCATTCCCTAGAGCTAACCACTATTCTAAGGCTAAAGTACATCTTTCCTATGTAAGTTTAGTACTTTCGCTACATGTATAAAGATCAGCAAACAATGTTTTTAATTTTATACAAATGGTATCAAATTGCATATAATCTTTTGCAGTCTGCTGTTTTCATTTAACACAGTTTCTGAGACAGGTAGATGCTGATAGATGTATACCTAATTCATTCACTTTAACTCCTGCATACTAGTATTCCATTCTATAAATAAACTAGTTATCTATCTATTTCCTTCCTGAAGGAAGACAGGTTATTTTCACTTTCTTGTTATTAATATTTAAAATAGTACTATAATACATATTTTGGTCCTTGGTTTCTTGTGCACTCGTTTTCTTTACCAAGAATTGTCAAATTATACTCCAGAGTTGTCTCAACTGACACTCACATGAGCAAAGAATAAAGAAATCCCACTTTCAGCGTTCTCCAAAAAAATTAAAAATTGTTGACAATGACAATCTGATGGGTATTAAATGTTATTCCATTGTTGTTTAGATTAGAATTTCCTTCATCAGTAGTAACACTGGTTACTAAGCATTATTTTTTTTTTGCCACTAAGTTTTTCTCGGCAAATTGCTTGTTCATAACTCGCCCATTTTTCAGTTTGATTGTAATCTTATTTTTATATACTGCCTACATTAAACAAAACCTCAAATTCAAAAAAAAAAAAACAAAAAAAACCCTCAAATTCATTTTTAGACATTTGAATGGTCTAAATCTAAAATAACAAAAATACAGATGTCCTAACTCACAAACAAATGCCTGTAGAGGCCAACTAAGATGAGTGCAGTAGGCAAGGTGAAAGGTATGCATAATGGAAGGGGAGAGTAGCCACTTTGTGGAGCCAACCAATTATTGCTATACTGAAAAGCAGATTTAGTGTTTGTTGACAGATCTACAAAAAAAAAAAAAAAAAAAGCCACAAAGTCAGATTTCATTTGCAACCTCCCACTTTTTAATGGATGGTAACTAATTCAAAATTTTCAAAAACACTGTATAGACTAAAAAAAAACCCTCAGATGTAGGTCAATAATGCCTTGAGATCATTGAACAGACCACAAACCTAGGTAAGGATACAGGAATAATGTAATATCTGTATGAAAAAGCTATACCTAAGAGTAATCATTTTATTACAATCAATACATACACATGATTAATTGCAAACTACAATTGTCAGACATGTTACATGTAATATGTTATTAAGCCTATAACAGACTGTCAAAATCTCTAGCATATAAAGTGAAACTATTTTGTCTCATTAGAAAAATATCCTTCTCATAAATCAAATCTTCCTGTTTCTAAACAAAAATGTCATTTAATGTGCATATTTTTTAAATTTAGTAAGTGGTAATATTCCTTTACAGTGTTTATTTCACCAGAACATACCTAAACAGTACTTAAAACTTTTATGTCTCAACTGGCCATTTATAGCACGGCACTTGAACAAAAAGAAAAAATCTTTGCCTGTTCAAAAAATGACTTCAAAAAATCCAGAAACAGAAATGAAGCACATACTGGGTGTGCTCCAAAGTAAAATGAATAAAACCTTCCAGAGTTTGAAATTTATGCCAACAGAATAATAACAATGGTTTAGTTATGCATCTTAATCTTTATCTAGGCAACCATATTTTCATCCATCAACATCTACAGTGAATTTCATGGTAGCCAAGCAGTTAATCTACCAATGCCAAGATACCTGTACAACACTACATACTCATATGCCAAATTACATTTATCTCACCACTACTGTAACACTCTAAAAGAAAGTGTGTACTTTGGAAAGGCACAGTGCGCTACATCCAATTACAAGTATATTTCAGTTCCTCCTGTGAGGAAAACCCACCTGTTTATACTAATGAATCAAGCTAGTTGTTGAACAGCTACTATTTTTTTTTTCAAGAATACTGCCATTTCTGAAAGGGTGGGAGGAAAGAACCAAAGAAACAAAAATACTTGTCTTAGTAATAAACTCCTCAATTTTTACAAGTTGGACAGTATATTCTGTCTCATATTAGAGACGCATTTTAAACAACAGGATAATCCATAGAAAGTGCTTGTTGTAGCATTTAGCGCCAGATACATAGTAATTACTTAATAGATGTTATTATTAAGGCGCACACACAGAGATCAAGATTAAATGTGCTCTAATCATAAAGATGTTACTCTAAATGTCATCTAAGAGCATTCACCTAACAGTTTATAAAGTGCCTGATCAGAATGATATAAAATTTAAGAACTATGTGCTATAATATATGGCACTTTGGATATCAGCACATATGCACCGCCCAAAGAAGGTAATTTCAAATATCCGTATAGACTTAGGCGGATGCTTCAGTGTTTGACACCACACTGTGTAACACTGCTCTTTTTTTATTTTTTTATTTTATTATTTTATTTTATTTTATTTTTAGGTTCACTGATGCAGGTTGTGTTTTTTGTTGTTGTTGTTGTTGTTTTTTGTTTTTTTGTATTAGTTTCAGGTGCACAAGACAAAGTAATAATTAGACGTTTATCATTGACACTGCTCTTTTTGATGCTTTCCCAACAATAGCACTGATCTGCTGATTCAGTATGTGACTTCTCATTTATCACCATGTTAGTGAATATTACCTGTGTGTTCCACTATCAAAAATACAGGTAATAATTTAAAGGAATTTCAGCTTAAGATTTTCAGTTTCCAAGCTTAAAAGAGAAGCAAAATGTTAAAGTTGGCATATAAATTGGGTTAATAACAAGCTCATTTTCAACTTTTCCATTTGATGCTATTAAAGAATGGAAAGTTAGTGTGTCCTTGTTTGATTCAAACCCAGGGTTAAGTCTTCTTGGAGTCCCACACAGACTATACTTCAGCTGAACCAATGCCAAGGAATGGCTCCTCAGAAGAGGCAGCTTGACCATTGGTAACAATTTTACAATGGAAGTTTCCTATGAGCTAGGAAGGCAGTAATCTGAGACAATTTTTTTTCCTGAATGAGTCTTTACTACAATCACTTAGGAATGCACCTTACATGTACTATGGTAAGACTCAAAAGTTTTTTATGATTGCCAAAATCCTGAGATTTTAGTAAAAGGAAATCTCCAGTGTGACGATTACAAATACCAGTCAGTCTGAATGAAGTCTGAGTCACTTTGCCTAACAAGTGATTTCATCATTAAAATTTTGTAATAATTGTTGTCTGTGGAATAGAGCTATAATTTCTAAAGACAATAAGCAGCAAATAATTAGTAAACAAAGTTGAGCCAAGTTTTCTAACAAAAGAGACACTGAAAAGAGACACTGGAAAAGTTACAGAAAGTCATAATAAGTACCATTAATGTAAAAATGTTAAACATACAGAACATTAGTATTTATTGTCTGTGGCTCCTTATATATGTAATAAAACTTTAAAACTATACATAGGAATACTACTCACCTACCTAAAGAGAGAAGTTATCTCTGGGGGTAGGGTGGGAAGAGATGGAAATGGGTTTTAGTGGTATCTGTGATATTTTACTTCTCAAAAAACGTCATGCATCGTCTGAAGCAAATGGAGCAAAACATTAATATCTGGTAAATCTGGGTAATGGGTTACTTTTCTGTATTTCTAAAATATTTCCTAATTTAAAATAAAATTTTATAGAGATTACGAGTAAACTAAGAAGTACATAATGGTACAGTGTTCAAAAGGAAATGTCCAAGATATGGAAAACTAATCTCCGTCAACAACAAAACAGCTATCAGAAGATTCAGTCCTTTGCACTAACTCACATACCGATAGAATAAGACTTACTTTACAATAAGAACAGGTTCATTTATGTAGCAAAGTTCAGAGAAGTTTCATAGATAATTTACTACTTAAGACCACATTTATCCAGGTTGTATTGGACCATATCAATTATACAGAACCAGGAAGTTAAAAAAAAAAAAAAAGCCTGTATGGAAAGCCAGAACAGATGATACAAAGTTCATACAATAAAGCTCATACCCTTCACTCAGAAGAGAAATCCATCAAACCCTCACTTAGAAATTTATTTTTAAGCTCAAACAAGCTTGTTTATCTAGTTACTTAGACCTCTTCAGATCAAGTTCAGTAAAATAGAAGAGGGAAGAAATTGCACAACAGGCAGCAAGTCACAGTAAGCAGCAAGAATAACCTGAGAGTAAGGAAAACAAACAAGAAAACTTTAAAGAACAGATAATGAAATTAATAAATCATAGTACACAGTTTTAGGTAATCTATGGTTATAACTATCAATGACAGATGTTCAGAATAATATCCAGTATTTTGAAAAAGAAGAAAAGAAATAACCTAGATCATGAGGAATTACAGAGTTTAAGAAAATACATTTTACAGGGCGGCTGGATGGCTCAGTTGGTTAGAACATGAGCTCTTAACAAGGTTGCCAGTTCAATTCCCATATGGGCCAGTGAACTGCGCCCTCCGCTAGATTGAAAACAACGGGCACAACAGGCTGAGCTTGGAGCTGAGCCCATGGTGGGCAGCCGGTTCGCTCAGTGGTTAGAGCCCTGCGCCATGTTCATAACACCAAGGTCAGTGGTTCAAGTCCCAACATATGGGCCAGTGAGCTGCGCCCTCCACAACTAGATTGAAAACAACCATTTGACTTGGAGCTGATGGGTCCTGGAAAAAAACACTTTTCCCCAATACTCCCCAATTAAAAAAAAATACATTTTAGGAATATTTCCATCCAAATCAGTAAATGTTTTTTTTTAATTCTAAGTGCCTCAAAGGGCAAGCTTCATTTATCTGGGAAATTTACCACAGAATTCATTGACAGATGACATTAGATGAAGTTTAACATATAAAAATTTCTTAGGTGTTTCCTCATAGATACATTTCAAGAAACAGAATAGAAAATCTGAACAAATTCAATTCCTTATCTATCTTTCAAATTTAATCTCTTAAGACCATTTAGTGATCTAGCTCAATGCTGGACAAATTATTAATTTTATCATTTTCTAAAGTAACAAGAAACAAACAAAATAACTGCATAGAAAATAAGCAAAATTTGGGCAGAAAATTCCATAACACAGGGTTGACAATAACATCCATTTAGATGCCAAGTTTTAGCCTGCCAAACAAACTACTATATCTGTAACTCTCCTCTAAATGCCAATTTAGTCATCACCAACATAATATTTTGTTGGCGGAGGCCAGGGATTGTCTAGTATATCCTGACTTCTGGCCTTGAAGGATGAAGTTAATTTCCCTGGCACAGGTATAACATTTCCATAAGAAAAAGCCCAACTGCTGTATAAACCACTACACAATCCTAACAAGGAATTGTAGCCACTCACTTAAATTTGTAATTTATTTTTAAATTAATTATCCACAAAGCAAGAGAGTTAGAATTTAAAATAGTTACAAAAATCCGTTGCTCTCAAATATCCTAATGTAAAGGGAGTGAAAAGGGAATGTCCCATTTCTCTAGGCCCATGATAACACCTTTTCAAAACCTGCTGAAATAGACCAAACTACTTTTGAAATTAGCACACACTAATTTCTTCACCTTCCCCAGGAGTACACACCCAGGCCAGGTTAAAAATCCACTAAATTTCTAATACGTAACCTGTATAAATACTCTGGGCTTATCATAAAATTCTGCGACTAAAGCAACCAAACAAGTTGCATACTTTGTGTAATGTAATTTCAACTATTAGGAAACTGACCCAATACCAGTTATAAATCTGGGTTTCCAGAGATATAATTTTGTCCACATTTTTAGATTTCAACGGTAAGATACCATCTAATGCCACAATTCAAACTTACTGCTCTAATCCATGAATTTCAAAAACATTAACATGTGTATTTTTTTTGCTGTTAACTTTTTACTAATGTTAATTCCTCTTTATACTTACAAAGGTGGCAATGCATACAATTAAAAAGTCCAATCATCCTTTAATAACACCTGTTAGAATTCACTATAATGCCATCTTTCATTTGTGTTGCCACCTAGCCTGAAAAGAATGTCTGAAAAAAAATGCTTTGAAAAGCTCATGTTACTAAAAAAGATTCATTTATTTCCTGTATAAAATTGGTAAGTCCCTGCTAATATCTAATCCCTAATATTACCACGTGGTTACTCAATGGCCTAAGCCAGTCTTCTAAATATTTCTCATTTCTTTGAAAAAGTAAGTAGAAAAGGGGTAAGGAGAAGCACATTACTGCTTGCTGTTCTATCCTAACACTTAAATAAAACTGTCACTAATACAATAATCATTTTAAAATCTTTACTGACAATTTTTCCCTCAAATTTTTCTCTAAATATGTGCTCCTCTCAGAATTATGAACCCATTATGCCACCTAATGGGATAAAGAAACAAATGATTTTTTTTAAATGTTAGTCTTTTCACATAATGCGAACTCATTCATCTCTTAGGTCCTTCTTCCTTTGCCAAGTCACAAGACACACTACTGTTTACAATCCCTCCCATCTGCCCCCTGCCAATATATATCAAGCACTCTAGTCACTTGGCTTAAACAAATACAGTCTCTCAAATAACCCTCTCAAATCTGAATTTAGACCCAAGATGCACTCATTCTGGTTCATATTCTTAATGGAAAAATTCTAAATCACCTTACTTTCACAGGGTTAAGTTTTGCCTTTTTGAGGCAACCAGACCCTAGAGCCCTTTCACACAAGTGCCCTAAATCTGACAGTATACTTTTTAGTTCTTTTAGATATATTTTTAATCTGAGTACTTGGCTTTCAAAGACAACTGCCAACTTTCAATTCATTCAAACACTAGACTACATTTCTTTCATTTCACTGGTACATACACACCCTGTTCTTGAAGGTTGAGGCCTACTGATTTTTCCCCGACTGCAGTAGAAAAAGAAATGAAACAAAATATATTTACCATCATTCTTTTTCAAGATAACTACTAAATAGTTCCCATTTTTCATTACAAACTTCACATAATACATCATATAACGTGGTTATCACAAATGTCTACTGTTCCGGACCTTTGTAGGACATCAATATTAATGGTCTCCAAAATCAAACAATACTTCAGATAATGCTGCGAGGGGGTGGGGGGAGGTGGGGACAGCATGAATCACCAAAAACTGCAATGAAGAGTAATGGAATATTTTAACCAGTGGTATGCTAAAACTAATCGCTTCTTTCAGAGGAGGGTACTGCTAAGCAACCATCCCTGTAGCAATAAATCCACCTGCTTCAAAGGCTGCAAAGCTAGGAAGATGGGAAAACAGCGGAGATGGGGTCCTCCTTCAGCTTCTCTAGGGGTTAAGAGAGAATAAAGTCACTGCTGCACTGTCACTTGAGGAGAAGGGGAGGGGGAGGGGCGGATCATCTTGGAAACCCAGCCCCTGGGCCAGAGCAGGCGAAGAGAACTCAGCAAGGCTGCCTGGGATTAACATTCTCCTCGCCCTCTCCTCGCTTCTAGAATCTCCCCTCCTCGCTAACGCGCGGCGGCCCGAGTCCCAGATGACCGCCCCTTCCAATGTGTCCTCGGTGGGGCGTAGGGAGAACCAGAGAAAAGAACTGAGTCAGGAGGTTGAGACTCCGTGACCCCTCTGGCTTCTCCCAACACAATCCAGCCTCTCCCCGAACACTATCAAGCCGGGAAGGGCCGGGGGTCGGAGGGATGCCCCACACAGGTGTGCTCGCCCCGGAGGGGCCCGCCGGGTCCCGCGGCACTTCCCGCAGCGTGGCCCGGGGCCCCAGCCCAGCAGGGCAGAGCAAGCCCGCCCGGGCGCCCCGCGGCAGCCCCGGAGGGGCGCGCCCGTCCCAGAGTCGGCCTCCCCAGCCCCAGGCCCGCAACGCTCAGGCCCTCCCGGCCAGGCCCCCAGCCCAGCCCGCAGGCGCGGCCTAACTGCTTGCCCCGCAGCTCGCCCCCGGCGCCGGAGGGTCGCTGTACCTGGGCGGCGGCCTCCAGCTTGCCCTCGAAGGTGAAGTCCAGCAAGTCAGGCTTGAGGCAAAGGCTGTAGTTGATAGGGGAGACATCGGCAGGCAGCCGCTCGAAGGGCCTCTTCTCCGGCATCGCTGTGAGGCCCAGGCTGTGGAGGCGGCGGCGGCGAGAGGAGCGGCTGAGGAGAAGGAGGGGAGGAGGCGGAGGGCCGAGGAAGAGCAGGCGGCGAGCGAGGGAGGGGGCGGCGGCTGCCAGCCACATCCACCGAGCGCGGGCGATCGCCAGAGGAGAGCGACCGGGGAAGCGTGGGGGGCGGGGGTGAGACCCAGCCCAAGCACCCCGGGCCGGGAGGGATTTAGTGCGGGCGGGCTGGCTGCCTACCGGGAAGGGGGCGGAGGGGAGGGCAGGGGAGGAGGGCCTGGAGGGAGGGAGGGAGGGAGGGAGGGAGGATAGAGGGAGGGCGGGCGGCAGCGGCGGCAGCTGCGTGCGCGGCCTCGCCGGGCGGGCGCGCAGCCGCCGGTGAGTGCGCGCGCGCGCGCGCCAGGGCAGGGGGCGGAGCGGCGAGGGCGCGGCTGGCTGGGCGGAGGGCGCGGGTTCGCGGGCGCGAGCGGGGGGCGGGAGGCGGCTTGCTGCTGCGCTGCACCTGTTGGCGCTGCTGGGGAGAGAGGATAGATAGACAACTAGAAGGAACCCGCGGAAGGAGTCGAGAAGGGTTTGAGAAGCGGAGGGAAAGGTGTAAGCCCCGGTCCCCACAGCTGTCTTTGGAAATTGAAGCCTAGGCAGTTAGTCAGTGCAGTCAGGGTTAAATGTTAAAATATAAATTCAGAGCAAAAGCCCAAACTGGATTTTTACCTCCAGATCAGTGGAAAGCCCTGACCCGAGGCTCTTTGGCCATAATTATTCCTGTTATTTTAAGTAGCATCTTCAAGGGATATGAAAAATTTTGTCCGAAAACCTTTAATAATCCTCGTTACTTAAACCAGTGTGATTCGGATCTTTGAGGGAGAGATTTCAAGTTAAGAAGATTTTTGTTTCCATGATTTAATGTTCAAAATAAGATATATTTTATCTTTTTCCCGTTTTCATCTGTTTCTGCTTTTTTAAAAAAAATAGAAGACCCTTTACCAGTTGTGGCCTCTTGAAAAGTTAAACTAGCTGTGGCTCCCTCAGTTCTTTTGATATCTCGCAAATTGAGATATATATTTAATATAAGTATATATTAATTATATGTAAATGTGTATTACTTTTAAAGTGTTAAGGGCAAGGAGATTTATCCATAATCCCCATATGTCTTTATACAACCTTCTCATGTTGAAACCCTTAATTTCAGAGCTCAATAATGAATGTTGCACTGGACCAGCACTGTGAAATAGAATATAATGCGAGCCAACTAAGTAACTTTAAATTTTCTAGTAGCCACATCAAAAATTTTAAAAAGGAAACAGGTGAAATTGATATATCTTATTTAATCCAACAAATCCAAAATGTTATCATTTTAACATGTAATCAATAGGAAAAATGTTAATGAAAATTTTTTTCTGTACTAAGGCTTTGAAATCCAGTATGTATTTTACATTTACAACACATCTCGTTTCTGACTAGGCACATTTCCGGTGCCCAATAGCCCCATGTGACTAGTGGCTATTGGACACTGGGCCTGCCTTATTATTGGAATCCTACATACCTTTTAGGACAGACAGAAAACGTGCAATCTTTTCAAACTAGCAGGTGAGATGGGGCTTTTTTTTTTACATGGATGCATTTCTGTGACCACTTCTTGGTCATAGAAATAATAACAATTTTAATAACAGAGTAAAAATATAATTTAATAATTGAATAATAATGTACTGAGTGCTTACTAAACACTTTTCATGTGTTAATTCATTTAATCCTTTCAACAACTCTGTTAAGGGGACACCATTGTCCCTATTTTACAAATGAGAAAACAGGCACACAGAGATTCAGTGGGTTGCCCAAGGTCATACAGCTAATAAGTGGCAAAGCTGGCATCAGAACCCAGCCTTTTTTTTCTCTCTCCTGGAAAATTTTAGAGAAGCTTCCCTATTTTTCTAACGCTCCTATTTTGTTTTATTATAATACATCTGTATCTCAGCTTCTTAAAAGGTATTTTCATTATGCAAGAACCCATAAGGCTCTCCAGGAACTGATCTTCCCATTTTCTCAGACTTGTTTCTCCTTATCCTGTAACATAGATTCTCCAGTCTTAGCAACCGAACTTGTTTGCCATTTGGACCTTACAGCTTGTTCATTCTCTCTTCTCTACCATTGCTTATGCATTATTGCTGGAAAGATCTCATTCTTTTCAGTAAACCATGCCCCTCCCTTCCTTTAAAACTCACGTTTACCAGAAAGTCTTCATGGACTAACTCCACCCAACTCTAACCCCTTTCCCATCAGTTCCCAAGTACTGGTTTTTGCTGATTTGTTAGTACTTGTTCTATTATTCCGTAGTTGTATTTTTAATGTTTTTATATGGATATATTTTCAAGATGTACTACTAGCAAGAGCTTGACTTCTAATTATTTTATGACTGTCAGTACCGAGTGCTGCTCAAAGTACACCTCAGTTGTTATTGACCCAAATGACCAAGAGAGAATATTTTACCCAGTCTGTAGCCTTTCCTTTATGTACAGTTGTGTGCCCCACAGAAACCCACAGTGTGCTGCTATGTGAACATAAGACTAGGTTCAACTTTCTTTTATAAAATCAAAGAAAATTATTTTTGAAAATACTAGAGGCATAGACTTCATGGCAGCAGTAATTGTGACCCTACTGAGGAAGAAAGGGGGAAATTTATTTGGCCCTATTCCTAGTTCCATGACCCAGGAGGTTCCAATCCAACAAGTCAAGAGTGGACCAGATCTCCTACGACTTGACATAAGGAAGTGAAAGGTCGTGTATAGTTCCCATAAAAAACACCAGCGAACAATCCGACATGTGCTCCAGACAGACTTCTCTGGAATAACTGAAATGAAGAACACAAGTACTCTTGGAAATTCATTTCCTTCCATGGTGCTTCAGAAGGAGTGGGGAAGTCAGTACTGTCTCAAAATCATTAGCCCTACTTTTAATAGATTTCCAGGCTTCTCTGTTTAGAAACCCTTGAAAATCTGCAAATAAAATACCTATGCAAATTGTGTACTTCAATAAAAACTTAAGGAAGAAAAAAATGAATTCAAGTCATTCTAATCTTAGGCACTTTTACCTTTAGTTTTCAAGCACTAGTCTGAGAGTCACAGGACATAGTCCCAATCTTATGACCTAGAGCAAATCTTAATTTCTCTGCTCAAGTTTTCCCATTTGTAAAGTAGGTAAGTGCATAATACATGCTTTTCTCAAAGAAAAATATTATTTTACCTGTGGCTTGGGAATTAAAAAAAAAAAGTCTATCATGTTCTTAATGTCAGAATGCTATTCATAACAAGAGTGGTAAATAAAGAGTTAGTATAAAGTATATATAAAGTAAATGCAAGTCATTGAAAGAGATGTTTCAATGCAAAGAGAATATAAAGGAGTTGGGTTAGGGAGCCAAAATATTCAGGCAGGACGGAAAGACATACTGGCTGTTAAACTTTGAAAGTAGAAAAGATATGAAAGAGTTTGGAAGACCATTATAAAATCCACCACACTGGATCAAAACAAAGCTTTACTGTTATTATTTAGCCTCCCTGACTTAGAAATTATGGCCTTCAGTGACAAAATCAAGCATGGAAATTATAACTGATTCCACTAATATGAGTCTTACCGGCAGAAGATGGTAAAAGGGTTCCAAAAACCAGGGACACAGAAAATTGGAGAGCAATCCATAGGAAGTTGATACTATGAGATCCTAGCCTCGACTCTTTTCTGTAATTTAAAATGGCTGTTGGAATGACCGTTGGAAATGTAGGGAGTAGATGGAATGTTGCCTACCCATCCTGTGTTCTTCATGAAAGGGAAGTAGAGTAATTCCATGTGCTTTAAAATGCATATATACTGATGGATGAAAACTATATAATAGGAGCCAGCCCAGTAGCTCAGGCGGTTAGAGCTCCAGGCTCCTAACGCCGAAGGCTGCCAGTTTGATTCCCACATGGGCCAGTGGGCTCTCAACCACAAGGTTGCCAGTTCGACTCCCACAGGGACCTGGAGCTGAACTGCGCCCTCCACAACTACGATTGAAAGGACAACAAGTTGACTTGGAAAAAATCCTGGAAGTACACACTGTTCCTTGATAAAGTCCTGTTCCCCTTCCCCAATAAAATCTTTAAAAAAAACCAAACTATATATAATACAGCAGGGGATATAATATGTATATTTTATATATATATATATATACACACACATATATATATATGTATATATATATTTGAAGGTGGTAATGTGACATTATGTATATCCAAATGTGGTCAAAGATAGGTCCTCAGAGTCAGAAAGAGTTTTATTTCTCTTGGTATCTTTCCATCAGGAAGTTGAAAAAGTCATACGTTTCCACCTGTCTTACTTCCTTTCTGGCTTCCCCTCCCCTTTTTTTAGTGCTTCTGCTTCCTTTTTCACAACCACTACCCCAGGATTATTTACCAGTCCTAAGTGACTGGCAACTACATGACTAAACCCAGGCTCTTTGTTGATGGTCTTCAAATTGAGATGAGCCTGTTTGGCTGTGCCCTCTTGTAAAGAATTAGCCATCAGAGTCTTGCGGAACGTGAGTTAGGGACTAAAGCCAACACCCCCTGCTGCAGGCAAGAATGCATATGTCTGTGTCTGATGCGTGGGTCTCTGGAATGCTGCTACAACATTTCTTGTGGAATCCCAAGTCTTTAAAGGTTACAGTGTTCTGGAACTGGCATGCTAGAGTTGACTTAGCAATGATGTTGCCTTGACTTCAAATTCAAAAGAATAGATGAGGGCTCAAACTAAACCAGACCCGTGGAAGTCTCAGAAGCTTGGCAACAGTCAGATAGCCTCAGTTTCTCCACCCTTGGCTCTGTTTCTGTTTGCTATTCAAGTCAGCGACAAGAAGGATTTACATCTGAATTAGTTCTCACTCAATACCTGATCCCATGCCTAGCAAAGAGAATGGTTTCAATCTCTGTCTAACCCTGGGTTAAGGGTGGGGTGAAGGAAAGATACCTAAGACATTAAGGCCTACCAGCCTGGTGGAATCACATCTCATAGGCTGTGGTTTTATGAGAGCAATTTGCCTTGGAGTTTTAGCCACATATCTTAAATAACAGAGGATGAAAATCTGCTGCTGCCAGCCTCCCTAATTTGCTTGGGAGTCAAAATTAATAAACGCTTAAAAAGTGTAGGGGAAGCTAAAAATTGGCTTGTTGGCCTGCTTATACACATAACTGAACTGAAAGTCATTTTGTCCCCAATAAATTAATAATGCCAGAGCTGAAGAGAGACTGTAAGGTAGGACCCTTTCATTTTCGGATATTCTGCGTTTTCTAGGGAAATAATCTCAGTATGGGGGCCAATCTTTGGGATCTGGTATCTTTTTTTTTTTTTTGTAAACAAAATCTTGACGGTAACAAATCTGTTTTATGAATTGACTCAAGAAGAAGCAAAAGGGACAAAAAGCAATTCAAACTGCTCATATTCTTTAGCCCTGGGAAACTGTACCAGCAGGTTTCTAGATACGGTCTATTTTAGTTCAAAGTGCGATCACACTGTATAAAATATACATTCACTGAGAATAAGGCATAGCACAGTTACCCTAGGGACCTGACATCAGGAATTAAGGCAGGCCAAAAAAGATAAAACTCTTTAGGCAAAAAAGCACAATTCAGACATTCAAGAGAGATTTATATTTTTCTTGCCCTAAACCTATATAACTATGAAGAGGAAGCCCCAGTTTTAGGAACTTTGCATCAGGGAACCCTGAATTCTTACTGGGCTCTATCCTGATGTGTCTCAGTGCCAACAGATGCCAAAGTATGACATCTTTGTTTAGCCCTATGTTCTTTTGCTAAAGTGATTCATAACTGTTCATCTCAATGTAAGAGGATATCAGCCTGTGAAGGGGTGGGTGACAGGATCAAAGGAATCGAAGAGGGGAAAAAAGGAGTCACTATTTTACATAAAATGTTATTCTTACTGTCTGATGAGGTAAATCACTTTCTTTGGTTTTTATTTTTTCCAGGAACTAGAACACTATAGTTCTATCCATGTTGGGTTCAGACTTGAATTTTTACAAATTACAGTCCTGAAAGCAGACACACGTTTCATCCTCCTAATCAAGGAATTAAAATGGCAATTTCTCTAAGGCCTTTGTTTTCCCTAACTTTTCCCCTCTCCCTGGTAAAGGGACAGAGAAGCCCAGTATGCCACGTTATAAACACTAGGATTCAACCTTACGTTTTTAAGGATAGGCAGAGTAAGTTGGAAATGGGTTCCTTTTGCTTTGTTCTTTTTAAATTATTGTTAGAGGGGGCTTCAAATAAAAGAGAATCAGAAACTGACACAAGACAGAGATAGAAGTGGTAATTTGCCCAAGGTTAACTGCAAAGCAGTGACTAAAGCCATGATGAGAATTTCTGACTTCTAGTCCTGTCTCTTTTCCATATATCCTTTTGGTTGTGGGTAACTGTCAGAGGACAAGTGTTGAAATATTAGGGGGCTATCTGCCCTAGATTTTACTGGACAGTCCTGATTTCACATATTCCCCACTGTTGTCATAGCCATGTACCTGTCCTAGTATTCCAGCATTTGAGTTTAAAGAAAATGAAAGAAAAATTGTGTGTCGGGGAGTCAAGGCAAAGAGGGCACATGATAGCTGGTGTCAAGACAAGGTAACAGGAAGGAGACAGAAAGATCTGATTGCTAGAATAACCAGGCAGCTCAAATGAGGGTAACAGAATCCCATGCTGCAGAACATCAGCTGATGCTGAAAAGAATGCTATCTGCATGAGTGCTTAAAACAGACCCAGAGCAGTATTGCTTTTTCCAACCCACCAGTGGAGCACTAGTCCTCCAGCCTCCATCGGAAGCAGGCTTCCACCTTGGAGATCCAGATCCCACATAGTAGGACAAGTCCTATAAAGCAGAACCATGGGAGTAATCTTTTAGTAAAAGGAGGGGAGGAAGAACTTCATTAGAAAAAAATTCATTTTCATGCAGCAATTTTAAAGTCCTCAAACTGGTTTACAAAATCAGGTCTGTTCCTTCTTCACTAAGAATAGCAAACCTAGCAAGAGAAACAAGTTCTCTAGGCTCATATGATTAGTATGGTTGATCCTGGGCTCTTAGCTACTACACAAACAAACCCTAGAGATCCAATTGAAGTATCCTCTTTATTTAGTATAACTTATCCATTACTACTCTAAATAACTGGAAATACATTTAAATGTTTTTCAACCTACTTTTCAGTGTGAAAGAAAGAAGAACATCCAAGGAGCAGAAGAAAGGTTCAATTCTTCTTTTACCAAGATCATTGCTAGCCTTGTAATTCCATGTAGTAACTCTGAAGACATGTTGTCATCAGCCAGGTGAGGCCTCTGGTTCTGCAGAGTAGGCCAAGTAACTCTTCCCTAGGGTTGCCAGATAAAGTACAGTATGCCTAGTTAAATTTGATTTTCAGATAAATAATAGTTATTAGTTATAAATATGTCTCATATTTCACGTGACATGCTCATACTAAAAATATGCAACATTGGGGAGGCGGGAATACTTATACTAAAAGCTATTCATTGTTTATCTGAAGTTCAAATTTAATGGAACATCTTGTAGTTTTATTTGCTAAATCTAGCAACCCCACCAGTAGTCTGCTCTCAGATTTTGAAGATGGCAGCCAGTGGCATTTGAACTGTTTGATTATACAAAAGGGAATTTTAAAATAGCTTTCGTGTGTTTGCAAAAATCTTTTTCTTGAGAGTCAATTGGCATTCTGTCATGTTTAGTTTTTTAGACTATGAAACTCCTAAAGGATTCTCTCTCTTCTAAATTTCATATACTCCAGGGTATTAACCTTAGTGGAAAACAGCACAGTTTAATATCAACTGGCTCCATAAAAATCAACTTGTTTCTTCAGATATTTCAAATGCTTTAAATACTTTTTCTGAGATTAAATACCCGTGTTCAAAATAGGGTGGTGATTGTGCCATATTTTATAAGAGAAATTGCTGTGCGAGTGATGTTGGCAAGATTATGTGGAGTAGCAGCCAAATGCTGATCTACCACACTAGGAAACCAATGATGGTTTTTGAGTTCTTTCTCTCACCACTGTTACTCTCTTAATATACTTGCAGCATTTCCATTCACCTGTAAATGATGCAAGCAGGTGTTATAGACCTGATTTTGCCACTCCTGTAGATATCAAAGCTTAACCATTTTAATGGGGGAGAAAAAAAAAAAACCACTGTGAAGAATAAATCGTCACAGAATTTTATTCAAGGAGTATCCCAAGAGAATCTCACATTTTAACATAATCCAAGAAAAGGAAATCTTTTCCATAATTATTAATAATTTGGTCCTTTAGAAAAATCATCTTTAGAAAAATCATCTCCTCTTACCTGTTTCTTAAACATTTATTGAGTTTATTGTGAGGGGGTTTCGGATTATAAAAATGTTACTCGAGGGCCGGCCCAGTGGCTCAAGCGGTTAGAGCTCTATGCTCCTAACTCGGAAGGCTGCTGGTTCGATTCCCACATGGGCCAGTGGGCTCTCAACCACAAGGCTGCCAGTTCAACTCCTTGAGTCCCGCAAGGGATGGTGGGCAGCGCCCCCTGCAACTAAGATTGGACACTGCACCTTGAGCTGAGCTGCTGCTGAGCTCCCAGAAGGCTCAGTCGGTTGGAGCGCAACCTCTCAACCACAAGGTTGCCGGTATGACTCCCGCAAGGGATGGTGGGCTGTGTGCCCCCTGCAACTAGAAACGGCAACTGGACTTGGAGCTGAGTTGCACCTGCCACAACTAAGACTGAAAGGACAACAACTTGACTTGGAAAAAAGTCCTGGAAGTACACACTGTTCCCCAATAAAGTCCTGTTCCCCTTCCCCAATAATAAAAAAAAAAAATCTTAAAAAAAAAAAATACCACAGTTTCTAAAAAAAAAAAAGAGATGTTACTCGATCAATGTAGGGAATTCAGAAAATTTAGATGAGCATTAAGAAAACAAAAATGCACAATGTAATAGATGATATATTATAGAATTGTACACTTGAAACCTATGTAATTTTACTAACCATTGTCACCCCAATAAATTTAATTAAAAATAATAATTAGTAATTCCAGAAACATCACTGTTAACATTTAGTATACTGCCTCCCTGTCTTGTTTCCACGTACATATACACAACACACACACACACACACACACACACACGCCCTTACCATGTTGGGATTGTTGTCTATTTCACATATTATTCAAGTATTTATATTACTAAATATTCTTCAGTACAACTTAATGGCTATATATATGTGTTAACTTATTTAATTTGTTAATTTATAAATTAGTTAACTTTTTAAACTAATTTCCTATTCTTGGATATTTAGTGTTTCTAATTATTTTTGCTGTCTTAAATGTAACCCATATAAAACCAAGCTGATAAGTAGCTTAAGCTAAGATTTTAAAGAAATATCATTCCAGAACTTAAAAATGAAAAATAAGAATCAAAGAAAAAGAGGATGAGGATGAGAAGGAAACAGAGAAAGAAAGAAGGGGAGAGAGAAATTGAGAGGAAAAGAAAAAGTAAATCTTTACTCTCTCAAGATGAAAACAAAGGGTTTATATTAATGAGACATAGCAAAACTTCTCAGAATCCTCTTTTTCCCCTCTGAATACCTCTTACTAGGACAATTGGTTGAAGCTTCTCTCCCAACTAACCCTTTTCCTCCTGTTTCCTCCCTTCCCTTCCTTTTCCCACCATCTCTTCCTCCTCCACCCCAAACGCTCTGATAAAATTCTTCTCACTTTCCTGTAAAGATCTGCCTTTTTCAATGTAAATTAATTTAAAGCTGTATTTCATTTTCTCCAAGATCCAATCCCTTCACTTCACTGATTTAGCAGCAAAACATTTTTTTTGCCCTGTGGGGAGAAGAAGGTCGTAAAAACTCAAACTTGCTATATTTTTCCTATCATATCAAGAAGCCGTATGAATAAATCTATAGATAGATAGATGCATAGATAGATAGATAGATAGATAGATAGATAGATAGATAGATAGATAGATAGATCTTTTGTCCCCTACATGTGATTGTTTTCTTAGGCTAAATATCTAGAAGTAAAGCCCTGGATCAAAGAGTGTGGACAATTCTAAGGCTTTTAATATACATTGCCAAACTGACCTCCCGAAATGAATGTACCAATTTATCCTCTTTTCAGCAATAAATGAGGATATCTGCTTCCATACCCTCCAGCATTATTAGCTTCATTTTCTTTTAATCTTTGTTAATTTGGTAGGTGAAAGTGGTATCTCATGGATGGTTTTTTTAATTATTTCTCTTTGATTCCTGGTAAGGAAAAATTTTCTTCATATTGGCCACTTTGATCGTTTTGGTGACTTGCTGTACACTTTATACTATGTATCCTTTCACTTATTCCCCCAAGTCCTACATGAAGTATATGTTATTATTCTCATTTTGGAAAACTGAGAAATGTATGGATAAAATGACTTTCCTGGGATCTCAGTGGCTAGTAACTGGCAGAGCCAGTGCAAGAACCCAAGTCAGTCTGGCTCAGAGCAGGCACTCTTTCCTCCTCAACACTTGATCTTCCCGTGATCTCTTTCTAAACTTCAGGGCTAATGTAATTGAACCCAAAGAATGGAACAAGACAAGGAGGAACAGAGCTTGAGTTTCTTTTCAGCTCTTCCCTAATGTGATGTGGCCCACTCAAGAGCAGATGAGTTCCCATCACGCTTTTCATTTATATATTAAGAACAATTAAAAGACCTTATTTTCTCTTGAGAGTCATCAGACCTCCTGGCTTTCCAATAGTGCCACCCAAATCCTTTATCTCTCTCCAGGACCTCTTAGTGCCTTAGTTTCTTCATCTACAAAATTAGGTGTTAGAGTCAGGTATACAAATGTCTAATCACTATGCTGTATACCTGAAATTAATATAATATTGTATGTCAACTATAATTGAAAAATACATTTTTAAAAAAGAAAGAAAAAATTAGATGTTGGACTAGATAATCTTTGAAGTTCTTTCTAGGTCTTAACTTATTATTTTCTATTAATTTTCTGTAGAAAAATTTACTATGCTCACATCCATCAGCTTTGGCTAATAAGGGCTGCATTCAACAGTTTGTGAAGTTTAGGAAATTCTTCCTAAGAATGCTTTTTCCTCCCTGACCTACGTTTCTGTCTTTCTCATTGTCTTTTCCCCTTGATATGTTGCATCATTTTCCTGAGGACTCTCTCTCTCTTCCCTGGATTTGGATATTTCCTCACCAATTTTGTTCCCATGTCATAACCTTTGTGTTTCTACTTTCCCCTTCTATGTTTCTCTGGATTCTTTAGAGTTTTCTTTGCAGCTATTCTTTGTAGACAAACTACAAGATAGCCATAAAGCCTGGAAACATAGATAATAGATTATTTTTTACAGATTGAACCCTTCTGGGCTATATAGGTTTATTCAGTGAAAATGAAAATCAAGGATAAATTATATGAGACAAAGCATCACAGACTCATTTGCAGGGATTAATAGAAACTCTGTTAGCACTGCATGCCCTGTGGGATGGTACATCGCATTGAACTAAACATTTCTGATGAGGGACATTATGTTGACCATATCATGTAACATTATTGAACATAACATGTATTGTGTTGTAACATCCATACACCACCCCCCTTGTTCTGGATATTCACTTATGTTTCCAGATTTTATGGCCACTTGTAGTTCATCAGTTGATTTCTGTCCTTGCCTTTTCTTTCTCTTTGTGTTATCCATATTTCTTCATAAGTATGCTCTTCATTAGAACTGGTCCATGTTTTAATGATTTAGATAGAACCAAATGCGTACGTGGAGTCTATTGAGAACCAGAAGTTGTAGAATGCTTAGGTTCCATTTTCGCCCTTCTACGTTTGTAAATGGCCAGAATTTCTGTCCCAATTAAGAGGAGGAAGTTACTCAAGAGAAGCCCCTTAGCAACACTCAGCATCCATGTAAGAAAATAGCACATCACCCATCGTCTTTTTACTTTTCTGGAACAGTCTGAGAAGTTATTGGATAATAAAATACATATCTACAAAATATTATTTCCTGCGCCTTTTAATGTTTACCTACTATTTCTTTCTTTCCTTTTTCACAGTATTGAGAGACAAGAATATATGGTTCCCACAGCACAAATGAGAAACTGGATGGATGTACAGATAGGTTGTGAATTTCCAAAGCTCACAGTAAGTTGAACCAGATCTGAAACCAGAAGCTGAGTCTCTCTGCTGGCTGAATCTCTTGTTCATAGCTTTTTATCCTGCAAGAAGATGTCTGATTAATGTAGAGGCTGTGGCTTGCTTATTCATTGCTCTTGGAAAACGAACCTCTCTTCATTCCTCCCTACCTCCTACCTTCAAAAAACAAAACAAAATGAAACCGAAAAACAAATAAACAAACAAAAAAACAATAATAGCCTCACTACTTTAAATGAACAAGAGAAAAAAAATCCCAACAGCCTGTCATCTGGAATGGTTCAGGTGATAGCCAGCCACATAGAAGCAGAGAAATGGTTGTGGTCACTGGTGATTTCAGTGGTTTTTCCCACCACCAGCTGTCATCACAATTTCCAGAAAAACTGCCAAGAAAAAGGAGTAATTAACATTGCTCCCACTGCTATGGATCTTGGAACTTTTCCTGACTGCTCTTTGCCTACATACCCTCCTTCCTTCCCCTTACCAATCTAGATAAAGAGGCAAGGTATTCATTCACCTGTAGTTGAAGAACTAGTATTCTTGAAGTTTCCTCCCTTCTGCCAGGAACCCTGTCTAAGAGTGAGTTATTATTTCTTTCTCTAATCTGGATTGTTTCCTTCAAATCCAACCCTTACGGATAAACACCTTATTCTTACTTTCCTTTTCCCCTTTCTGCTCCTCTAGACTCAGGCCTCTAGATCTTGAGGCATTTATCACCCTGTAGGTAATTGGCAATTGACGTGCTTATCTTCACTTCTAAGGAATGTGACTTATTTATGTTGTACCCTAACCTGGCAGTAATGCCTGGCCCATTGTTAGGATCCAGTCAATCTTTATTGAATAGAACTTGCCTAAATTGGCCTCAGCCACCTCCTGAATTTCACAGCATGCTGAGTTCCAGGGAAAATTAGACTGACTAAGCCAACTGCTCCCTTCCTGTCTGGGGAGACCCACCCAAAGATCAGAACATGGAGGCCACACCTCTGCAGAGGGGGAGGCTTTGGCTGATGTCCCCTCTGCCTGTGATCCCACCCCACACTTTCTCTTCTGCCTCAGGTTAAGTAAGGCAGTCCTCAAACTTGTTTTTTTTCCGAACACTTTTGTGGGGGCCGAACTGCTAATAGAACAGGCTTTGGGCTAGGTAAGGATCAGGATAGACGTTAAAGCCTGAACCATACCACAGGAATCACTAAGAAAGTTAGGTTAGAATCTGAGAGGGACCTAAGTAGTAGACTAGAGGTGTCTGTCTATAGGGGTGGGTTAAGAAGGCATTCTCTAGAGACCTGCTGTCAAGGTTCAAATAGTTTATGTGCAATTTTTAAACTGTGTAACTTTGGACAAGCTACTTAATCTCTCTATACCTCAGTTTCCTCACCCACACAGTGGGGATAATAATGGTACCTGTGCATTAGGTTGTTGAGGGATTAACTAGGTTAATACACGTTAGTGCTCAGTATTGTTATTACTAAGTAGAATGGCTTTGGATGGCAGCAAGTTTACCATATTGAGGTTTGTATGTGCAAATGCAGGGCTGAGGTAGAGTTAAGTAGTAGGGTCCTGAGATAGCAGAATTACTTTATATAAATGGGTGCAAAGAATTTGGAGTTCAGGGTGGAGCAATCAGAGAAGAAAATCAGAGGCAGAAGTAGGGAGAAAAGAAAAATTAAAAGCAGTTTCAAATTTCCTACAGTATAATAGCAAGATATCTTTTAAGAACAGGTATATTTAATTCAAAATTGCTTATATTGCTGAGATCTAAACCACCACCGAAGTAAAATGGTACAAATCTTTGGAAAGCAATTTAGCACTATCTGTCAAGATAAAAATGCACATATTTTTGACCCTTCAATTTTATTTCCAGGAATTTGTCCTACCTTGGTACTTGCAAACAGACTCATGGCCTCTTTGTTTATAAAACCAGAAATTTGGGAAACACCTTCAGCCATGTTCACCAGCGTTGTATATCTATGCAGTGGAATACTATGTGGCCATTAAAAAGATTGAGGCAAAGTTATACATATTATTTATGGATTAATAGCCAAGCTCAAAAGGAGATTTCTATCCAAGGCAGAGGGGAAACACCAAGAGCGAATGGGAGGAGCCAATGCCAAAGTCCAAGCCAGAGTTTAAACACCTAAAAGAATGTAGAGACAGTCATGTTTGGAGTGGCTGGTGGAGGTAATGAAGCTTGGGAATTACAAAGCCTCCCACATAATTGCATGGAGAGAAGATCAGCATGACAGAAGGTGGGGAATTAGCAAAGGGAAAGGTCCTTGATAATTTCTTCAAAAACACCTGGTATTTGTAGGTCCTATACAGAAATCTGCAGTTGTGTGGTAACCGGGTGGGTCTGGTTTGCTTAGTTAGGCCAGGGACAGATCAGGAAAAGGTAGTAAAAGAGCAGGAATATGGGGCTAGGAAAATGAGCCTGGGGAGCTGTGCGTGAGTAATCACAATTATGTTGATTTTAAACTAGCTTTTCAACTGAACTCAAAGTATATTGATTAAAAGATTGATATCAACAAAGAGAGAGGCTTCACTGTCCTATGAAACATTTTTTAAAAATCAATAACTTAGATAATGATCTAGGTCGGAAAGATAATTAGTAGAATGGATGATAGAGGCAAGATTTAAAATCATCTTGACAGATTAGAACAAAGTAGCAAATGTCAACAAGAAATTTGACAGGGATAAAGGGAAGATTTACATTTAGTTGTACAGGAAGGAGTGGGACTGGCTTGACAGCATTTTATATGAAAAAGGTTTGAGTCTCACTAAGCCCAGTGCAGTCATAGTTTCATGAAAAGACACAAGCTCAGATCAACAGAGAAGCAATAGTCTCCCTGTGTTGTGAACTGACCAGTTCTGGGTGCCCCATATTAAAAAAGATACTTACGAACAAGTGTATGCCCAGTGAGAGATCAAGTTGGAAAAGGATCCAGTAACTTTACCAGGTGAGGAAGAATGGGTGGAGTTTAGAGATATTAAATATGGGGAAGAGAAGATTAAGGTGCATAAATATTAGCTGTCCTCAAATAGCTGATTTTGTCAAGCATAAGGCTAACACTATGAAATTGCCAATATTCAACCATCTTGATCTCTAACATGGCAATTTCATTTGGTTCAACCTAGTAGAGGAGGATGTAGACTCGTTCTGTAATGCTGCAGAAGACAAATGAGAATCACTGGGTGAAAGAGGGAAGCAAAGACTACATCAATATAGGAAGAAATTTGTCAGAATCAGATGCTTAAGAACAGAATGAGCTGCCTTACAAAGTTCTAGGTTCCCTGTCACTGGGAGAGCCCAGGCAGAGCTGGGTGATAGTCTTTTAAGGGTATTTAGAATTTTCTGCATTTAGTGGGAGACTCTCCATGATCCAGCCTGAGTCTTCAACTTCTCCAGCTAGACCCCACCGTACAGAGACAACACACTTGGCTATTGCGAGTGCCCTGGCCTTCTTGTGTCGTCTTAACGCTGTGTCTTTGTGTACATCAAAATCCTCTTGTCTAGAATTTCGCATCTCCTTACTATGCACCCTGTTAATTCCTATTCATCTCTCCAAACTCAACTCAAGTGTGGGCCCATCTGAACTCCCCAAATGGTCTGTCATACTTTCTCCTTTGCACCTTGTACCTTGTGCTTACTTCGGTAGTGGCATTTATCATTCTTTTGCAATTTTTTGTGGACTTGTCTCTTTCCTACTAAATGTGAGCTGCTTGTGGGCCAGAAACACGTCTCTTCCATCTTTATATCCCCAGTGATTAGAGCAATATCTGTAGCTTCATTTCATATTCATTCATTTAATGTTTATTAAATGAATGGTGCTGGATGTTTTGATTACATACGTAGCATTTAAAAATTATATGTACATTTTAATCAAATATCAATGAATTAATCAAATCTAATGTCCTTACTATGTGTAATATGCATTGATATTTTCTATTCTGGTTTGTTCATTGTTAAAAATGGAAGTCATAATCTGGGTTCCAAAATTAATGTAGGTTTCCGGCCTTATTTTGAAAAACACTGAACTGCATGGTCAAGAGAAAGGATCTGGATGGAAGGGATGAGAACCTGATAGACGTTATGGGCCTTCTTGCCAGAAAGACGTATATATACACTAAATGGACATTCGATTTCAGAGGCTCCCTGGACGCACTAACATCCTTCCGTGCATCATAGGTTAGGAGAAAGCTCCTCCTACTTTTGCAATGCTATTTTTCTGAGAAGCATTAAGAAGTTGTCTAGGAACATCTAAGAGTCATCCGTAGAGAAAGCACAAAATTGGAAGAGAGGTACATAAAGAACAAAGACTAGAGGGAAAATTCTGAGGTGGGATAGGCAGGACAGAGAAGTACATGTGAAAGATAAAGGAATGGGGATGGGGGGCAAAGTAAATCCTGGCTCAGGGTTAGGAGGAAGGGAAAGGTGCAGCGCTGCTGGGCCAGGATTTCAGGCCTGCTGAGCTGATATTCTTTTCAGACTATGGAACTTGAGGTTCCAGTCCTGTACCTTTCTTCTTCCCTCCTTATGGCTCACTCTCCCTTCCTCCCTGTTAGGCAGCCTTTATGGAAACTATGAAACTCTTTTTCTCTTTTCTTCCAGATGGGGAGCTCTGGCAGAAAGAATGCTCTGGCCTGTGTGCAATGACACCCTTCTCCCTGCCAAGGGATAAAGCTAAAATCTGCTTTCCTGGAAACCAGGAAAGCCTGACCCCAGTTAGATCTTTAGGAAGCATGACCCCAGTTAGGGAAAGATTGGGACCTTTGAATAAAGGAGGACGAGGTACAGTGACTCACAAAAATAGGATGTGAATACCAACAAATGATTTAAAAATGGAATCTTCTCTCTCTGAGCTCTAACCTCAGGATCACAGACTACTACACTGCATTGGTTTTCCTTGAATCTTGGGTAACTCTACAGTGTTTTCAACCACTTGTTGTCGAGGAGGCAACAAACATGGGTCTCAGATTTCCAGAGGACATATAGTGAAAGGGACACACATGAAGCCTATTAGCATAATGCAATTGATTCCTTGTTGAACCCTCAGGAACTTGGGGGTTATAAGAACTTCCGTAAAATCTGGAAAGCCCAGAACATTATTGTAGTCCATAAGTAACATGGCTGAGGGAAGGAGAATGGAATTTGGGGTGGGGTTGGGAACCCGAGTTATATGCCTAGATAGGCCCTGACTCACTGTGTGATAATGGCCAGTCACTTCCTGGCTCAGTATTCAGTCTCAGTCCCCTCTGTCCCCAGCCCCTTCCTCTGCCCAAGTGAAATAAAATAACAATTTTATTCCTTCTTGAGAAAGTTAAACTTGATTGTTTCTATAAAGCAATCTGGAAAATAGCCAATCTGTGAGTGTAGCAACGTGAGATGATTTTGTTCATTGTATAACCAATGTCCTGGGGGATCCACAGAACCATGAGGCCTATAAACCCCTTATTTGTTGTTGGACTCCTTGGATGGGGAAGAAATAAGTAGGTGGTCTGCTTTCCTCTTCTCTTCTGTCTCTTCTGTCTTCTGGGATGACACTGTTGTGTTTCTAACAAAGGCCCGCCCGTGGAGAGATATTTGGGAGATAACTGGGTAACACCCAACTAGGTCAGGGAATGAGTCAGGGCTCAAGGACTCAATACCAACCTCTCCCACTCCTGCCAGGAAACCTCTGGGGTGAGACACAGATGAGAAAGGAGCCGAGGGGCGGGCCTCACAGCTGCCTGCCGTGGGGCCTCTGGCTTGCGGTTTCACCCTGGTTTGCCCTGCAGCTGTAACGTGTCTGCTGACATGCAAGGCCTGACACGTTCTCCCTCCCTCTCTCCCAAACTTCTGCTCAGTCTCAGAAACAGATGGCACATTCCACTCCAAAAGTGACCGTAGGAGAGATGAGAGGAAAAGGGAAGAACAGAACCAGGTGGAAATGTGTCACATCAGAAAACACAGGGCAAAGTACAAGAGACGTTTTGTCTAGCAGGTAGGTAGGAAATAGAAACTAAACGCACCTCCAAGGAAACCAGGATAAATAAAGGGCAGAAGAGCACCGTGGCTGGGCTGACACAGATGATAGAAGAGGACTGACGGCTAAGGCCGAGGAGGACCAAGCAGCATTAGCCTGGAACCCTACAAGACTCAAGAGCAAAATGGCAAAAAGTCACATTTCTTGTTTGGAGGTCCTCACCTCTTGCAAATCCGTCTCTCTTTCCTGAACACCATTCCCAGTTTGTGGCAATTCTTAGAACTCTCCTCTGGTGCAAAAACAGTTTTAGGCACCTAATGTCTACCACTTATATGTTTCCACATGTGGTAGTACTGACAATAGCCCTACAAAGTAAGTTTTATTATCCCTGTTTCACAGAGGGGTACACTGAGACTTAGAGGGTTTAAGTAATTTGTTCATAGAGTTTGGAAGAAGTGGTCTGTATCAGTTGCCAGAGTCCCCATAGATTGCACTATAACAAGCTGCCTTTGATTTGAAGTCAAATCAAATCAAAATGAGGTCAAATAGTAGAGACTTCTTAAGCCTTCCAAGGAGCAGTAAGGAGCAGAGCAGGTAAAGAGCAATGAACAGATATCTCTAAATCTCTGAATGAGGTATTAAAAAATCCTGGAATTGTTGGATTTGCATAGGCCTTCCTGCTGTCTGAGATTCCCAGTGCAGCCTTGGTACCCTCTAGTGGAAATTTCCTGCATTCACACAGCTTCCCTTCAACCCCAGAGTTGGGAAGGAAGCCCAAACACCGGAGAGGATCCCAAAAGAATGGTCAGCTGGAAGGTACATGTTTGTATGCCCGGGTCCATGTCAGGTAGAGGAAGAAATACAGACCAGAGGGAAGGTGTGCTGAGTACTTGGTTCACAAGGGGCCCCAAAGGGACTCCTTGTGGGTATATAAATGAGCTCAGTCAGGCCTTTGTGCATTATTAATAAGAGCTCAATACATATCACATGGGACTGTAGGCTTTTAGGGCTCTAGAGAATGACTTTTTTTTTTTTTAATGGGGAAAATTAGTGGTCAAAGATGGGAAGTGACTTGCCTAAAACCACAGGGTAAATCAATGTCATCAATGGTGGGACTAGAACCCACGTCTCCTGCCTCCCAACTCAGAGAACTTCCCACTATATCACACTTCCCTATTTGTTGGTTGATTGATTTTAGCCATAAATCGGTGTGCATATAAGGACATGAGGTTGTAGGTATAATCGGGAAATTGTTTTTGCCTCCATCTGCCCACAATCTATACAATTTTCATTATTTCATTCGACTCATTTCCTGAGTTCTTATTCTTGCCAAACACTTCTCTAGGCATCGCTTTTCAAGTTTGTGGACCCTTTTACATGGTATCCCAACATATGAGAACAGGCTCCCAGGCTCCAGACCCCACGCGTGCAGACCTCTTGGCACTCCTGGAGCTTCCCCAAGTTCCCAGCACTAAGGGGTCAGATTTCTTTCTGTCTCCCTCTTCCTGTGGAGGTAATCCCTAGGAATGGAAGTGGGTTAGAAACAGATTACTCTGATCCAGGGGCTTTGCTCTCTCCTCTCTAAATGTAGTGTGGGTTGGGGCGGGCGGGGTGGGGGAGAGTCACAAATAGCCCGAAATTCCCTTTTAGGGTTATTGCTTGATTTAGCCAGCTGGGAGAAAGTGGAGCAAGAAGAGGCTAGGGATTAATTCTAGACCTAGCTTGAACAGCAGGCTGCATGGGCTTTTTTTCTTATTGAGCCAGGATGAGCAATATCTCTTCCTGAACATACCTGTAGAGATAAGGAGCCTGAGGCAGGCAGAAAACAGTAAAGGGAAAGAAGCTAGAAGAGAGTTGTGCAGCACAGAAAAATAAAATCACTTTTGGGCTCCGAAACAAACCTGTGTTTTGGTGGTCTTAGCTTCAGCAGAGGTGAGAACGGCTCCCTAGGGGAAGAGAACTAACACACAGGGCTTCCTGAGGATTTCCAAGTTAGGAGCTCTCTTACTTTAGGGACAGTGCACTGGGATGGACTCTGGGGACAGGATGTTATCTGTGTCTAGCACAAAGAAGTTAAGTTACACTTACCAGGCTCTGCTAAGCTCTGTATATCCTTCCCAAGGTTATCATGGGGCTTGAAAGCAGTGGCCATAATTAACCAGAGTGGGAACCTGTAGTAACTCTGAGTTAATAACAATTCTATGAGTTAGATACTTCATTACCCCCTTTCTATATGTGAGGGAAAGAGTTGGAGCTAAGATGTAAACTTAGGCACTATAGCGTTCTTAACCACTCTGTGCGAGTCATAGGTCAACTCTTGGAGCACAAAGAAACTCTGTTAACATTGCTAGTTAAAAATCACTTGAGAATATTTCTCAGAAAATCAGAATTCTTGGTTTCTTCTATGTCACCTTATCTTGGACACTTTACTTCTTTTTTTTTTAATTTTTTAAATATTATTGGGAAATATCGGGGAACAGTGTGTTTCTCCAGGGCCCATCAGCTCCATGTAGTTGTCCAATCTAGTTGTGGAGGGCGCAGCTCAGCTCCAAGTCCAGTCGCCGTTTTCAATCATTAGTTGCAGAGGCCACAGCCCACTATCGCATGCGGGAATTGAACTGGCAACCTTGTTGAGAGCTCGCGCTCTAACCAACTGATCCATCCGGCCACGCGACAATTTACTTCTCTTGCTCTTCGTGCAAGGGAGGGAAGTACAACTTAAACACATGGCAAGACTATTACTTGCTTCAATCCAAGTATCATATTGTTTATTGTAATCAGATTCTTCCAATTGTCCAGAAGGATTTTCCTTCTTCAAATAAACTCTGTTTCTCCTAGAATGTAGGTTACCAAGCAGAATTTCGGCAATTCCAATCTTAGATGTCATCTGTCACTGGGAGGAAAAAAAGTGCAAGTACACGCCACCACTGTTCATGGGATATCCCATTCTCTTTGGCTCTATTTAGAAATTTCAATAGGACAACAGGGGATTCCAGGAACCCCTGTATTTGGAGAAACAGGAAATCAACTTTGCTCTCTTCCTCGTCATGTTTCATCTGGGATTTTACTCATCCATATATTGAATAAATACTTGAGTATCTACTATGTGCAAGACTGTCCTTTGTGAGGTTGAGCCCCTAACCACCTTATTCCTTCTTCTAATTGCACAATGAGTTCCGTTCTCTTATCTTGCTTTTTCTGAAATGTGATTGTGTTAATCCTACAATCCTAGGGTTGTAGGATTAAGAAATATTCTTTTGGTGTTACTTTCCCAGCAGACAGCTCTCAATTTTCCATGGAGTTCATGAGGCAGGAGATAATATGAATTTTCCAAAAGAACAGCTAATAAAAAAAGCCCACTTATAATTCATCCCAGAATGAATTAAATGATATTGACCCTCCTTGTTTTTCATCCAGCCTGATATGAAACAAATTTGCATTCCCTGAGAAACTGATCAGAGGCCAGGCAGAAGATGATCTGGGATGTGAGGCCAACATAAAACTCAACAGTGGGGCAGATAATCCCTGGTAGACTATACCAATGTGCTGTGTTAGTCAATAACTACTTACCATGGAGTGTGGTTTTCTGACTTCGGTGGGGAGACCAGTAAAAAAAATAAATTCGTGTTTTATTTTCTGGGGCATAGAGTAGTTAGACAGGAGTCTTATCTCATTTACATGCTTAATAATATATATTCTTTAATTAACACATACATATAGCACTGATTTCATATCACTATTAATGTGTCATGCTATAGGTTCAGTGTGTGGCCAGGACTTGTGGGAATTTACAGCATAGTTGAGAAGTCAAGATTTAAGACAATACATGTGATCCCCAAACCCAAAAGTAATCTCTTTCCTTTGATGGTCCCTGGTATTTTACCGGGAACTTTGTAGCATTCTATTCCAGTCTTTAAGCTCTTGTATGTACACATACTACAGCTCCTAACTCATTGCAAAATACTGTAGGTAAGTGCTCAGTAAACACTAATTGACAGAATAAGAACCTAGTGTGGAAAGTGTTTCCCACTCAGCAATGATTACAGCACGGAATTTTCCAGGATGATCCCAACACCATGAATCCCTTAACAACTGAAAGTGAAGCTGTACATACCGTTTTTCCCCGAAAGTAAGACCGGGTCTTATACTAATTTTTGCTCCAAAAGACGCATTAGGGCTTATGTTCAGGGGATGTCATCCAGAAAAATCATGCTAGGGCTTATTTTCCGGTTAGGTCTTATTTTCAGGGAAACACGGTAGTAGTTAGTGCATGGGTTCTGGAGTTAGACTGCTTGGATTTGAATTCCAGTTCTGCCAGTTATTAGCCATACGATCTTAAAATTTGTACTTAATTTCTCTGCAGCCCAACCTCATTTGTAAAAGGAGAATACTACTCGTTTGTTTGATATATGTAAATGCTTAGAAAATTGCCTGGCACCTGATAAACATTTCTAAGTGTAAACTATTATTTGTTAATATTAATCCTGTGCCTCTTTCCCCAAAGGGCAAATAAGAAATGTTTTTGTCAGTCCACGTGTCTTTTGCTTCAATGAACACAGTAGTCATAATGTTTATTCATCAATAAACATAGTAGTCATCAATTTCCTTAATTTGACATTAAGAAATAATTTTCTTCACATGGTACAGATTAGGAAACCTAGGGCTCAAGTTAAAGGTTATAAAGCATATTGAGGTCAGATACAAACCCAGAAACTATTCGTTATTGTTTTTTCTGGGATCAAATAAGGCACTGAAGAAAAACACTCTCAGAAGAACCACACCTTTTCATTATTCTCCGAACAGAAACAAGGTGCAGCAACTTCCGAACCTTATAGGAATGCAGCAATTGCGGGCCACCTAAAAGCTTCATGCGCAGGCGCAGCTCGCGCTCCAGGCCGCTCCGGTTGGCGCGTGACAGCCGTGCTTTCCACCCTACCCCCAACGCCGTCTTAATGCGCACGCGCAATCCGTATTCCACGCGCACGTGCGCGTTCGCGCCGCTCACACCTCAGCGGAGGGCGCGCGCCCTGGAAAATTCCACACCCGAATTAACTCCACCCTATGCGCCTTCTCTCCTGCCCCAGGCTCTTCACTCGCAGTCCCCATCCCAGCGGCCTTTGCGTGGACAAAATGGCAGCCCCCATGCCGCGGGGATTGTCTTGCTTATCCAGGGCTTTAGGATGGTGGTCTCGGCAGGTGGGTAGAATCGGGGCTCGTAGGACTCTAGGGGCTGAAGAAAGAGTTCAGCGTAGAGGGAAATACACCCTTCGCAGTTGTCCTTAGCTTGGACGGTACGAGTCATACCAAGGTTAGGGAAGAGTTTGAGGTAGACGGGACCCAGCCACAGAGTTAAGTAGCCAAGTAGGGAGAGCCTGGGTAGGGCCATGAGGGCAAGCAAGTTCTCGGGATTAAGTTTCTCCTGTTTGGTTTGGGTCTCTCTGGCGGGAAGAGGTTAAAGGGGAAAAAAGTAATCGTTTGGAAGGTGGGCTCGCTTCCCCTTGATTCATACAAATGTTCTAAATGGAAAAGTAGCTGGAAAGGGGGGAGTCCTTTATTGTCACTGTACCTACTTAAGCAAACCTCATGGTCAGAGAGAAAAGAGACTTAGCTTTTAAAGAGCTTTTTGATCAGTTGGGAGTTAGAACGACAGAATGGCATTTACAGTGAGGCTCCGAATAGAACGAGCAGAATGTAATCTCAATAAGTATAGAGAAGATGATAATAAGAATAGGATTTTCTTATGCGTTAATGATAGTATTCCACTCATTTCAGCATTGGGTTGGTGTTGAAGTTCCCCATCAGACTGAAGTTTCTTTGAAAGCAGAAGCCTTGCTTTAATCAACTCTGTATCCCTAGGAGTTGGCATAGTCCTGTCCAATGGAGAGTACTAAAGGAAGTCCTTTAGTAAATATTGAATGGCGTTAGTATTAGTAAAGGTTGCTTTCTAGCTTCTAGTAAGAAACACCCGTAAGTGTTAAGGTAGTAATGCATTTTCCTCCCTGATAGGTAATAATTATATTTTATACTTATTCCTAAGTAATTCTTTGGATGTTCCTTTTCTATCTTTGCTTAGAGTTTGTTCAAGATAGTAGATTTTTTTCCACGTTACCTATATCCTAACTTTTCCTGCCTTCCAGCCAGTCCTGGTGACTCAGTCAATAGCTGTATTTCCAGTGAGAACTAAAAAACGTTTCACACCACCTGCTTATGAACCCAAATACAAATCAGAAAAGGAGTTTATGGAACATGCCCGGAAAGCAGGACTGCTCATTCCTCCAGAACGTTTGGAGCGTCCCATACATCTGGCCTGTACAGGTGAGGCATGGTATGTCTGAGTCCTTGACCCAATCTCCTGTCAGAGATAATCTGGAAAGTGGAATGATTTGGACTATGATTGACAGTATTTAATTAAACACAAAATCAATTGAGCCTCAAAAGTGATTTACTTTGTATACATTATACTTCATGAGGTCCTCTTTGATTTTGTTTTCACACTATTCCTAGAAGGCAGGGGTGAAATTCTCCCATTTTGTACAAGAAACAGAGGTTCTCAGAGAAGACTTAAATTATCTTATTCTATTTTTTCTAATGCAACATGGTTCCCTCTACATGGAAATCTAGTTTGTTAGTCTGCTTTATATCCATGATCCCTCCCAATTTGTGTGACTTTAAGATGACTTTTTCCTCAGTCTTTCGATGCTTTCTTAGTTTTCTCCTTCTCTCATTACAGCTGGTATCTTTGATGCCTATGTTCCTCCAGAGGGTGATGCTCGGGTGTCATCTCTTTCAAGGGAAGGACTGTCACAGAAAACTGAGCGATTGAAGAAGAATGTGGAATCACAATTGTCGTAGGTGTCCAAGACAACTGGGAGTCAATGTTAGAATAAACATTTCCTGTTACTGCTGTAGTCCAGAGAATTGGATATAACTAATTGAATTGAATTGGATATAACTCCCTTAACAACTTGACAGTATTTTTTTGCTCTGTAATAGCGTCTGTAGTTAATATAGAATAATACGGACATTCTGATTCTTAGCATCTCAGCCTTTATTGGTCGTTTTTGTCACATCAGTTAGAGAGTTGACTTTGAAGTTTGTAGGACACTTTTTATTACATATTTTAAAATTTAAAGTAATAATAAAAGAGAGTATATATGAGAAGCGTATATTAGAATTTAAGCTTCAGAGAGTAAGAAAAGCCAAAATGTGTCAAGAAGACAGACCTGTTCTAGGGAGCTAACTGGACCGTATTTAAGGAGCTGAAGTCAAAACCTTCTTCTGAGTCTCTCTTTTAGTTGAAAGGACAAAAACATTTAGTATTTGTCACTGTAAGGTTCTTTAGGGTCATGTATAGATTTCTATGTACAAGTATATTGAGTGGCTGTTAATTCTTCATGTGACCATAACTTATTTCTCTAACAAATCTTACACATCACCTTTCCTGCTTAAAACTTTTGTGGCTCTCTATTTATTACCTGAAGAATAAAATCCAGATTTCTTCAGTGGTATTCAAGGCATTTTACAGTCTGGCTCTTGCCTTTCTCTCTCTCAGTCATCATCTCCTTATTCCATTTTCTCATCCTAAACTTCATGTCTAAACTAATTGCCAGTTCCTCGACGGTATTGTGCTATACCTCTGCGCCTTTGTACATCCTTTCCTTTGCTTGAAAATATATTTTTCCCCCTTCTTTACCTGGTAACTCCAACTCATTCCTCAAAAACCAGTTGGGCATCATGCCTGCTTTTAAGCCTTCCCTGACTCTCTTTGGAGCTGCCTTTGCTATAATTGTATCTGTACACTTACATATACTACTTCTAATAACTCTACACTGAGATGATTTCATGTATTTCTCTCCTGGACTGTGAGCTCTTGGTGGGTAGGTCCATGATGGTGATGAACAAAACACGTGGTTTTATCATGGAGTTATCTAGAATAGGAAAACAGCCATTAAATACTGATTGCACACAATTAAATAATTAGAGGTATGGTGAAGTGTGAGTGCTCTGGGAACATATGACAGGAAGGCTTCCCTGAGGAAATGACATTTAAAGCTGGAAACTATTGTGAGGAGTGAAATGTCTGTTACATTGTTTTGTACACCTGAAACTAATTAAAAAAAAAAAAAGCTGGGGACTAAAGAATTGCTTCGAGTTAAGCGGTTTGAGGGGTGTCATGAGGAAGAGCATTTTAGGGAGACAAAACAATATAAGCAAGGCTCTGAGGTGAAAAGTGTGTGAAGGGATGTGTTGGATTTTGTCAGATGCTTTTTCTGTGTCTATTGAGATGATCATGTGATACTTGTTCCTTATTCTATTGATATGTTGTATGACATTAATTGATTTTCAAATGTTAAGCCAAGCTTGCATTCCTGGGATAAATTCCAGTTGGTTATGGTGTCCCTCATCTTCTTAATATACTTATATTACACTTATTAGCTCAGAACTCCGTGTTTACACTATTATAACTAGGAAAATGCTGTTGACATTGAGTCGTGCAGTACATTATGATTTTTCCTTTCTTACATAATACTTTTTTTGGAGTTAAATGCCTTTTTTTTTCCCCCTCATTTGCTTACAGAACCCGTGGTTGTGTAAATTTCCTCTCAGTACACTGAAAATATTAAGTATTTTATCAATTTCATCTTTAAGAAGAAATCCCTTCTGGAGCCTTCTTACCTGTTTTAGTCTGTACTTGTTGCTGTAAGGCCCACTTGTACATCTTGGGATCTACTTTTATCATCATCCTAATATTCCTTTGCCTTGCTTTTGTGTTTTATTCCCTGTTTCCTAGATTTTATGTCTTTTTCATGGTTTATTCTGTTATTTTGGTGGAACACATTCCCCAACAGTTTCCTGAGAAAGGGTGTATGGTAGGTGAAATGAGATCTTGCAAGTCTAAGTCTTTCTTTCCTCTCCCACTTCATTTATAGTTTGCCCAGGTACAAAATTCTGGGCTAGAAATCCTTTTTTTCCTCAATTAAAAGCACTGCTGCATTCTTTCCAACTTCTAATGTTGCTATTTAGAATCACGATGTCATTCTGACTCTTGAGCCTTTGCATGAAACCTGTGTTTTTTTCTTAGTGCTTATAGGATGTTTTCTTTGATGCCAGAATTCTGAAATTTTAGTATGTAAAACCGTGGCCTTTTTTTAGAATGATTAATTTAAGTGTGAATTAGAAGATTGAGTTTACAGTTCTTGGCACATTCAAAAAATAATTGCTATTGAATAAGTGGATAGACATTAATGGAGGTTAATGTAAGATGTGAGTTATGGAAATTGTACAAAGTCTTTAGAAATGATTCTCATGCTTAATTTTACAGAATACGGAAGATAAAACAATATGACGCTAATTTTAAAGTAAAGGACTTCCCTGAAAAGGCTCAGGATATCTTCATTGAAGCTCACCTTTGTTTAAACAAGTAAGTGAACGCCGTATCTTATACCCATTACATTCTCAGCAGCTATTATTCTAGGCATGGATTTTTATTCCCTTCAGGTAAGAGTTCTAGAATGGAAAAACTTCCTGTAGGAAATAATTGGAGCTTCGAGCTGTCCTTGACCCTTCTCCCGGCTGCTGGGAGTTCATATCATTTGGTCTGGCTCAGCTCCACCTACAAGTGTTGGGAGACTGCCAAAAGGCTGCTGTTTTCATCCCACCTGATCCCTAATTCTTCCTGACACTTTTTGAATGTTTGTCTTATATGTGTGTACTTCCCTTTCCTTAATTATTTTGAATAGTTTCCTTTGAAAATTTTCAACATTTTCTTGATTCAACCAAGGGAAAAGTCAGGGCTGCTAGGGAGATGAAAAATCAGTGAGGGGCCTGGAATAATTTTAAGTACCAGGCCTTGGACTGTCGCTGACATTCTTGAGCTGTGGCTGCTATGGCAAGGCTTCAGGTAGGATCCCCAAATCTGTGCTGTAAAATTTATTAATTATTATTTTTACTTCTGTTTTATTTTTTTTTAATTATGAAATATTTCAAACATAAAAAAGTACCATTCAGGTTAATAGATGTTTATATTTTGTTGTATTTGTTTCAGAACCCCTAATTGGAGGAGGAGGCAGGGATAAAACATAGCTAGAGCAAAAGCCTCATCACCCCATTCTTTTCCTTCCTACAGATAACTACTATGTATCCTCCCCATGCATATTTTTTTTGTACCCCTCTCCACCCCCATGCATATTTTTACACTTTCTCTACATGTATATGTATATAAATAATGTACAGTATTTCCTTATGTATTATAAAAATTTACAATAATTGTAATATATCTTTCTGAAATGATATAATTCAAGTTCGTTGCTAGAATGATATTGTATATATCTTTTATATATATATCTTTTTAAAACCTATTTTTATTGTTCAACATTGTTTTTGTATATTTGATTTTTTTCCTATCACATTATTTTGTGCATTCTATTTACCATGATTTTTCTTTGCTTTTTTTTTCTCCTTTCGTTTATTGGATTGATACAATTGTCTTCTTCCATTTTTATTCCTTCCACTTGTTTGGAAACATGAGATTCTACTTGTTCTTTTAGAAGTTATTGTTAAAATGTTTAACATGTATTCTTGAGTTAATGTTATAAGAACCTTAGAATATTTTAATTCCAATCACCACCTCATCCATCTTCCCTATTATTGTCATCTAGTTTTTTTAGTTCTGCCTTTTAAAAATTTCACCTTCATTTTTATTTATGGGTTTTTTGTTTTGTTTTGTTTTGTTTTTCCACTTCAGTTTTAAAGGATGCTTTCTTTAGGTAGAGAATTCCAGGTTGGTCATTACTTTCTATCAGCATTTTGAAAAATGTCATCTTTTGGTTTCTGTTGTTTCTATTGAGAAGTTAGCTATTTTTTCTTGTTCCTTTGAAGTTAAAGTTTCTTTTTTCTCTCTCTGCTTTTAAGATTTTTTTCTCTGCCTTTCATATTCAGCAGTTTACTCTGTGTGTGTGTGTGTGTGTGTGTGTGTGTGTGTGTGTGTGTGTGTGTGTTCATATGCATATCTTCATCCTGTTCTGGGTTCCTATTGCTTTTTAAATCTTTGAGTGCTTTTTTGTTAGTTTTGGAAAATTCTTAGAACATCTTTTCAAATGTTGCTTCTGCTCCACTTTCTTGTCTTCTTTTGTGGCTCTGAATACACATACAAGTATGTTTGATCTTTTCACTGTGTGCCAAATGTCTCAGGCTATTTTCTATTTTTTTCCTATCTTTTTTTTCCCCTCCTCCAGCTTTAGTCTGGATATTTTCTGATCTATCTTCCTGTCCTCTTTTCAGTTGTATCTAATCTGCTGTTAAACCTATTGAGTTCTTAATTGTATACTTGTTTTTTGTTTTTTACTTTTAGAATTTTCATTTGGTTTTTTTTTTGTGTGTGTCAAGTTCTTTGCTAAAATTCTCCATTCTGTCATCTAATTTCTTGAACATAACAATTACATTTAAAATCTGTGTCTGATAAAAACTGTATCTTCTATAGGTTTGTTTTCTCTTATTTCTTTTCTTTTGGTTTTGGTTAGTTCTTTTTTTCGTATGCCTGTATTTTTTTTATAAATAGGTATTTTTTAGAAATCAAAGATGTAACCATTTATTTAAAAAATTATTAGTTTAATAGGGCTTTTATTTATTGTGGTAAAATACACATAAAATTAAAATTTATCATTTGAACCATTTTTAGGTGTATAATTCAGTGGCCTTAAGTACGTTCATGATGTTGTACAACCATCACTGCTGTCTATTTCCAGAACTTGTTCATTATCCCAGACAGAAACTCTGTACCCATTAAGCAGTAGTTTTCCGTTGTTCCCTCCTCCCAGCACCTGGTAATCCATATTCTACTTTGTCTCTATGAATTTGCCTATTTTAAGTACCTCATATAAATGGAATCTTAACAGTTTTTGTCCTTTTGTGACTGGCTTATTTCAGTTGGCATGGTATGTTCAGAGTTCATCCATGTTGTAGCATATATCAGAATTTCCTTTTTTTAAAGGCTGAATAATATTCCATTGTGTGTATACACCAACTTTTGTTTATCCGATCATCTGTTGGGGTATATTTGGGTTATTTTTCCACCTTTTGGCTATTGTGAATAATACTTTTATGAACAACAGTGTACAAGTATCTTCTGAGTTCCTGCTTTCAGTTCTTTTGGGTATATCTGGGTGGGTATACCTGGGTATATACCCAGGAGTGGAATTGCTGGATCATATGATAATTCTGTGTTTAACTTTTTGAGAAACCACCATATTGTTTTCCACAGCAGCTTCACCATTTTTCATTCCCACTAGCAGTGCACTGGGGTTCCACTTTCTCCACATCCTTACCAACACTTGTTATATTCCTTTTTTTAAATTACAGCCATCTTAATGGGTGTGAAGTGGTATTTCATTTTGGTTTTGCTTTGCATTTCCCTGATGGCTAGTGATGTTGAGCATCTTTTCATACGCTTGTTGGTCATTTGTATACTTTTTTTAAAGAAAAGTCTATTCAAGTACTTTGCCCATTTTTGAATTGGGTTCTTATTTTGTTGTTGAGTTTTAGTAGGTCTCCACATGTTCTGGACATGAATCCCTTACAGATAGGTATGTGCTTTGCAAATACTTTCTCCCATTCTGTGAGTTGTCTTTTCACTCTCTTGATAGTACCCTTTGATACACAAAATTTTTAAATTTTGGTGAAGTCCAACTTACAGTTTTTCTTTTGTAGCCTGTGCTTTTGATGTCTGTCATATCCTAGAAATCATTGCCAAATTCAATGTCATTAAGTTTTTCCCCTATGTTTTTCCTAAGAGTTTTATAGTTTTAGCTCTCATATTTATGTCTTTGATCCATTTTAAGTTAATTTTTGTGTACGTTGCAAAGTAAGGATCCAACTTCATTCTTTTGCATGTGAATATCCAGTTTTCCCAGCACCATTTGTTGATGAGACTGTTCTTTCCTGTTGAATGGTCTTGGCAGTCTTGTTGAAAATAAGTTGACCATATATGTAAGGGTTTATTTCTGGGCTCTCCATTCTAGTCCATTGGTCTATATGTTTGTCCTTATGCCAGTACCACATTGTAAATAAATTGTTTTTTTAATTTTCTTTTTTGGTTGTTCATTGCTGGTATATAGAAATAGAACCGATTTTTGTATGTTGATTTTGTATCCTGCATCTTTGCTGAATTTGTTTATTAGTGCTAACACCTTTTTGTGGAAATTTAGGATTTTCTACATATAAAATCATGTCATCTGTGAACAGAGATAATTTTTACATCTTTTCTGATTTGGATGCCTTTTATTAATATTTCTTTTTCTTGCCTAATTGCTCTGGCTAGAACTTCATAGCGTTATGTTTACTAAAAGTGGTAAAAGCAGAAATCCTTCTCTTGTTTCTGATCTTAGGGGAAAAGTTTTCAGTTTTTGACCATTGAGTATATTAGCTGTGGGTTTTTCTTATAAAGTATTTATAATGTTGAGGGAGTTTCCTTCAAATATTCCTAGTTTGCTGAGTGTTTTTATCATGAAAGGATGTTGGATTTTGTCAAATGCTTTTTCTGTATCATTGAAATGATCGTATTCATTTTTTTCCTTCATTTTATTAATGTGTCTATTACATTGATTTTTCTTAGGTTAAACCATCCTTGCATTCTAGGGATAAATCTCGCTTAGTTGTGGTTTGTAATTCTTTTAGTATGATCCTAAATTTAGTTTGCTAGTATCCCATTGAAGATTTTTGTGTTTTATTGCTCCTTAGATTGGATAATTTCAATTGCTTTATTATCAAGTTTGCTGATCCTTTTTTTTGCCAGTTCAACCCCTGTAGTGGATTTTTTTATTATAGTTATCGTATTTTTCAACTCCAGAGTTTGGTTCCTATTCATAATTTCTCTTTATTGATGTTCTTATTTTGTTTATACATTGTTTCCTGATTTCCTTTAGTTCTTTGTCCATTGTTTCCTTTATCTCATTGAGCATATTTGGGACAGTTGATTTATCATCATCTTTGACTAATAATTCCAGTGTCTGGGCTTCCTCAGGGTTGGTTTCTGTCATTTTTTTTTTTCCTGTGAATGGACCATACTTTTCATGTTTCTTTGTATACTTTGAAATTTTTTGTCGAGAACTGGACATTCTATTATAATGTGGTAACTCTGGAAATCAGATTCCTCTACTCCTCAGGAATTGCTGACTTTGCTCATCAGTGCTGTTACCATCCATTTGTGACTTCTTCAAACTAATATGGCTAAGTGTGTATTCTTCGTTGTATGTAGTCATTGACATCTCTGCTCCGTTATCTCTGCAGTCAGCCAGTGACCTGATAAAGAGTTCCTTAAATGTCTGGCTGAATAAAAACAAAACAGGTGTTTTTGTCACTTTGTCCCTTTAAATTTTCTGATTGATATCAGTGGGAGAAGCTGCTGCAGCCAGCAGGACTAAAACCATGGCATCATTTGTTCTGGTCTCTGCAATTCACCAGACCAATATGTGCAATCCCAAATTTTTGGAGGGCAAAGTCCCCACTGCCTGCCCTTGCACTAGCCATCTACTCCAGGAACACAGGCCACTATCCCCACAGTCATGGCAGGTCTGAGGGAAGGGGCATAGTTTGTACACATTGTTTTTCTACCCACAATCATTAGCCTCTCCATCAGGCACTCCTCTGGTTGTTACAAGTGTCCAGTCAGAATCCAGAGTTCTGAAATAGTGATTCTGATCATTTTTCTAATTTACCAGTTGTTTTGATGGAGGGACCCACCCCTTGAGCTTCCTACTCCATTATTTTGCTTGATGTCTGGGTCTGTTGATTTTTTTTTTTTTGATTTTTTGTATTTATTGGGGAATTTTGGGGAACAGTGTGTTTCTCCAGGGCTCATCTGCTCCAAGTTGTTGTCCTTTAATCTAGTTGTGGAGGGTGCAGCTCAGCTCCAAGTCCAGTCGCCATTTCAATCTTAATTGTAGGGGGCACAGCCCACCATCCCATGCGGGAATTGAACAGGCAACCTTGTTAAGAGCTCACACTCTAACCACCTGAGCCATCTGGCTGCCCCTGTGTCTGTTGATTTCGCTGAATAGATTCCAGGTATGTTTTGTAATGTTTAGTTGTAGGCTTATCGTCAGTGGAGAGTGTTTCTTCTGAGGGAATTCTAAACAACCTAAGTTATAAACATACTTTTAAAGAGATTTTGTTTGTGTTTCTGCCACGTACCCCAGTGTATCATTGGCCAGGTATTAGTATTTATGTTAATTTCTAGCTTAGGAATTCTTACACCATACAGGTACCATAAATTCTGTGTCCACATTGAGTACAATGTGGGCATAGGGCTTTAATTTTTCAGGTTTCACCCCCCCCTCCCCCCCCCACTCAGAGCTCTAGACAAAGAGAAGCTTTATATCTAGGTTGGTGGACAATTTTTCTAGTTTCCCTTTCCGGCAGGTGCAGGACTCTTGACAGTCATAGGCCATCAGATCCTATTTCTGGATCCGTTTGTCATCCCTTATGCTGTTGTGGTAGCAGGTTGTATTCTTTCCATTTTGCTTTTAGTTCTCTCTCCCTTTCTGGCATCTAGGGATTTACCTTTCTTTCTTGTGAACTAGACTAGAATATTTTAAAACGTGTGTGTGTGTCTATGTGTATTATATTTTTTTCAACACTTCTAGATGTATATAGTGGGAGTAGTTTCACATTAGCTCAGTCCATTATGTTGCCAGAAGCATATGTCTTCTTTTTATTTCTCAGTGTCAGTTCTATTGCAAAATACTGTGTTTCCCCAAAAATAAGACCTAGCCGGACAATCAGCTCTAATGCGTCTTTTGAAGCAAAAATTAATATAAGACCCAGTCTTATATTACTATAAAACCGGGTCTTATATAAGACCGGGTCTAGTATTATATTATACTATAATATAGTATAATATAATATAATATACATAATTAATATAATTTATAATATAATATAATATATAAGACTGGGTCTTATATTAATTTTTGCTCTAAAAGACGCATTAGAGCCGATTGTCCAGCTAGGTCTTATTTTTGAGGAAACACGATAGTAAGTGAACTCACAGAAAAGGGAATTTATTTCTACTGCAGATTTCTAAGACAGAATAGTGAGGATGAAGAGTTCATTCAGAGGTGCCAGGGGCACGGTGGTTGTGGTAGTTCTTCACCACAACTCATTCTAGTCTAGGGCTACAATGGGAGAAGTGAGTTGGAATCTTTTCTATTAGGAATAGAAGTGGAAGGGAAGCAGATAGAACTAATTCCTTACACACTCTGGGATTAGAGACAAGATTTTTCTAAGGCACAGACTTAAACTGCCCAGGAAGTATTAAACTATGGGGAAAAGTCATGAATATGTATCTGAAATAAACTAATCTGTGCTGTTAGGTTTATTTGAAACCCCTCAGTTAGAAATCCTCCTAAAATCATACATGTATAGGAGCAGGAGGTTGCTGTCTGTTTTCTTACTCTTACTGCATAGAATTAGCATGACTAGGTCACGATGGCAGTAACAAAGATGGGCATGGGGTGGGGGCGACTGACCAGAAGAGATAGATGATTGTCCTTTGGCTGGGTTCAAAGATGACAGTGTAAGATACAAGGCCAGGCCAGCTGGCACTAGTGGTGTGTCTGAGGTAAGAGGAGAGATGAGCTTTTGATTGTTATTTGTGTTGGATTTTGTTCCCTGTTGCAGCTTAGAGCAAAAACCAGTCTCCATGTCCCAGTGAGGGTCTCTTGCCGATCTGAAGGATGTATAGTAATTTCAGAGAAATTTCTTTCTGCTCCTGGATTCAAACTTAACTTGCTACGGAGCTCAGGATTCTCTGGTAAATCCTGTTATTGTTCATCTTCATGTCCTCAGAACTTAGCATATTACCTGGCTTATAGTAAGAGTACAGAAAATGTGTGTAAAAATGAATTTAATTGTTTTCCATTTTCAGGGCCATTTTCAATTTCATTACAGGGTATCCTATCATAAAAGCAGGAGTCAGTGATACATATCTTTCTTTTTTAGCTCAGACTATGACCGACTTCATACCTTGGCAACTGAAAACTGTTTTCCGGTAGGTTCTCATCCTTAGAAACATGGGTTGCTGTATAGGTATATTCTAGGTATCTCCTCTGGTTTTCTTAAGAAGGATCTGTTTTGCAAGTTTAAGGAAATTTAAGGAAAAAGCTGAAGTTCCATTGTTTTTGGCTGAATGATAATGAGTTGGACTCTGGTAAGGGCCATGCAAATGAGGAAAGAGGAAGTCCCTCAGCAAGCAGTACTGAAACCTCAGGATATGGGCTACATTAGGCCAGCCTCCACATGCCTACACTGTAATAAAGGATTTAACAAGCATTCATGAGGCTTACACTGTGTTGTCATGGGTGCTAGGTACTTTGGGAGACCCCCAAGAATGGGAACTTGGTGGTCCAAGAAGAACTTCAGTTTCTATCAGTTTGGCCGTAGGGACATATATGGCTAATTTAGTCTTAGTAATTTAACTGTTATATCCCTGTAAAATCCCACCCTTCTCTGCTAAAAGGTGGGGATGGGCATCATCTATGCAGTCAGCAGAAATACATGCAATAATTAGCAGATTATGGAAGTATATGGGAGAGATGATGGTGTATTAGGTAAGCTGGCAGTTTGGAGTGTGGTTTTCATTGATTTGGAGAAGGGTCCTCAAGGAGGTAGGTTGGTCTTGAGTTATGATTTAGATGAAAAGAGAGTTGTTGTGGTCGGCTTGAGCAATAGCTTAATCAAAACTTGGGAAGGTGAGAAAGAAGGCACAAGAAAGTATTTGGTGGGAAATGTTGCACGTTGGCTGTGGTATTGCAAGGAGTGAGAGCAGGTGTGGAAGGAAGTACCCGCTTCCCTAAAGGGAGGGAAAAACTCAGAACTTGTTCTCTTCTGCCCTCAGGACATGGTCTGGGACATCAAATATAAGACCGTCCGCTGGAGCTTCGTAGAATCTTTAGAGCCACCCCATGTGGTTCAGGTTCGCTGTTCAAGTATGCTGAACCAGAGCAACATATATGGCCAGGTCACCGTCCGCATGCATACCCGGCAGGTAGAGGCACCAGCTTTTCTTCACTCTCAGGTTGGGCACCTGGCTATGGCTGCCCAGGACTCGGTTCTAAGGAGAAGTTCACCATGGTCGTCCTTCCTCTGACATTGCACCCTTCCCACTGTTAGAAGTTAGCTCTAGTAAGACAGGTGCAAGGATATTCTCTCCCACCCTTCCTGGTCTTGACTTCCCCCCTCCTACCCTCCCCAGTCAAAGAAAACCCTCTAAGAGTAAAGTGTCAATAGTTGATCAGTTAGTCTAGATTCAGAATTCTGAAATAATTTTTTTACCCATTAAAATGTTTTGGTTGTTTCAATAATGGTTGTGTGGCAAAAATCAAAAACAAAACAAACCACTGAGGACTAACAGGCCAGCTTTGCTCTCATTCTTGCAGACTTTGGCCATCTATGACCGGTTTGGCAGATTAATGTATGGACAGGAAGATGTGCCCAAGGATGTCCTGGAGTATGTTGTGTTTGAAAAGCACCTGACAAACCCCTATAGCAACTGGAGAATGCATGGCAAGATCATCCCGCCATGGGCGCCCCCTAAGCAGCCCATCCTTAAGGTAAGGCAGCTTGTGTGGTTTAAGAGCTCTGAGGCAGTACTAGTGACAACCTAAGCCAGTCCTGTTGGGCTCCACCTAGTGGAGAGAGGGGGTCATGCAATACCAGGGAGGGGGAACCCTGTTAGGGGTGGGCAAGGAGGCGAGGGTGACTCTCCTGGGTGAGCCATGGGCTTGGATGGTAGATAACTCAGCTTCCTGCTCTTTTAGACGGTGATGATCCCTGGCCCCCAGCTGAAGCCCTGGGAAGACTATGAAGAGCCACAAGGAGAGGCCCATAAGCCTCAGCTAACCTGATAGCAAAAGTGATTTCTGGGGTGAAGCATGGGTGATGAGGTATCTGGGAGCTGTGAAGTCTGGGAGTCGGGAGCTGTGAAGTCTTCCATCTCCGTCATGCAGTAGAACGAACTACCTTTGTTCTCTCATGTCCTGCGTGGGTCTTTTTAGCAGTTTCATCCTCAACAACCATAGCTGATGGCTAGGCCCAGGTGAGTGGCTGCTATGCACAGCCATGGACCCCCTTCTTTTTAAGATTTTATATCTAGCTTCTGGGTCTAGATGAAAGTATGTTTCGGAGAACATCTAATAACAAATTTTCCCACAGCAGGTACTGTCAGGAGCAAACTAGCAGAATTTTCTTATCACGGGATAAAGAGTTTGAAATAAAATTCTCAGGGCGTTGGATAAATTGTGATGGGTTCTGTCTGTTTCCCCTGATTCATGCTAGAAGTAGACCAGCCTTCAAATGGCAGAAATGGAAGACAGGCTTAATTGTGAGTGGTATGACTTCCACGAAATCCAGACTTGGGAAAAATAATTAGTGTTTATAAAAGATGATATCATTTAAGAGGGTTTTTTCTCATACACTGACTCATTGAATCAGCATTTATATTTCATAGAACAATGTAAATCGAAAGAAATCATTGATCCCTCGGCCTTTGGATTGGGTTCTTAATTATCAGCTGCATCCTGGTGTGATTCCCAGGAAGTGTGGGGGTGAGACGGGCCATGGAGGAGTTGATACATTTGGGAAATCCACCTGTAAGACTTGGTCCCCAGATTTTTAGCACCATTTTGGAGACGGTGACTGTTCTTTTCAGCCCCGCACTGGGAAAGCAAAGGCACCAGAATATAGACCTGTGTCGAGTGAAACAGCCCAGCCCCTCCTTGTTCCCTAGCTCCAGATGGGCTGTCAGGAGGAGGAAATGGGACTTCACATGCCCATGTGTCCTGGTCATCGGAGGTATGACAAGGGAAATCACTCTGTACCCGCAGCAAACTTGGCTTATAGTACGGATTGCTTTTGTCAGCCCAATGTGGGCTCCCCGGCAAAAACAGGACCTTAATTCTTATACTTTCTATTTTTCAAGCCTAGAATTTTCTTGTAAAGAGTCTGTCTCTTAGGGGAAGGATTAATCTATTCTGCCCTTGTCCTGAGAATAGAGTCCAAAGAAACGGGAATCAGGTTGAGGATAACCTAACTCCCCTGTCTCTAAAGCTATCATCTCAGCAGAGCAGCAAACAGAGGAGGCCTCAGTAGGGAAGACGGATATCTTTATAACAGCTGCTGAGTGCTGACTGTGGAAACCATGTGTATGCTTAGGGAGGAGGCGGCACTGGTAGGTTAATCCAAAGCAGCCACTCTCATCATGCTACTTAGTTGCAACCTTTTTGGCTTAAAATGTACATCAGTTTGAAGCCCAACTGAGGTTTGGTCAATATCCTATTTGTGTGAGCCCCTGAATAAGGCAAAATGAGATGGGAAGTGCTTTGAGCAGGAGCCATAAGGAGTAAAGGGAGTTGATCCAGGCTGGGCAGTGAAGCAGAGAAACAAAAAAAGCACATGAACTGGGCAAAGGATACATTGATTTCTCTGAATATGTAAAAACAGTGCTTCAAATAAGCTATTTTACCCCACTCCTCTGGATCTGTTTCCGGAGCCTCTAGATAATCCTAAATAGCAGCTAAGCAATGGCTGCCACCAGGGAGCCAGAGGATAAGTGCAATTTTCATTTCCCCTTGGGATCAAATCTAGCTGAGCACATGGCCCAGATGTAAAGGATTGGCTAGAAGGACCAGGCAGAAATCATCTGCAGTGCCAGCCACTGGCCGAGAATCAGCCAAAGTCTTAAAGCCTGCAGTGTAGTTACCTTGGGCTTTAGACCTGGTACTGTTTTTCTGTCCTGTTCCTGTTTAAAAACGTTGGGGAAAAAAGGCACTATAATGAATAAGCTGGAACGAACTGCCACAATCAAGAAAAAGCATTCTTTATTTTTTTCCCAGTGGGATTGTTATGAGGTGCACAGTTAGCAAGCACTAACTTCTTCTTGGTGGAGAAGCTGTGGGGTTAACTAGCCAGAGCCCAGAGCTACAACATGCTTCATTGACTTCTCTGAAAGGCCAGGGCAAGGGACCTAAATAAGTGAGAGGGCCCAGATACGGGAACCAGGGTATTGGTCCCTGAAACAGTGGGTTACCCCATTCTTTCTCCTTTTTGGAAATGGAGCACTTGCTACTTTTTCTCTGACATCCTGTGGCTACCTAGCGTATTCACATGCAGACTTGCTTCTTCCCCATTGGGTATTTGGTATTTTTATTTTGTTCCCGTGAATGGCATCAATATCTGTCCAGTTTGCAGGTGGGCTTACTGCCATCTGTGCTGTGCCTGCCCAGTTCTGCCATGTTTAGCCTGTTTCCACCCCCACACACCCCTGCTGATCCTAGGACTTCTTTGATCAATGTTTTTCTCCTTCCTCATTTCCCTCTAGTAGTGTCATTTAACTCTAGCACTCTGTTACAATCTAGGATTGCTTAAAAGTAAGGGGAGCTTGAACTGATTTGAGAGAATAAAGCCGAGCTAAGAGAGAGCGCTCCCTAAGAAAGAAGGCTTTGTGTTTCCATGATGCCCTTTCCCCAACCCTCAGGCCTCTAACCTGCTCCGTAGCACTACTCTTTCTGGGGGCAGTTAATAGTGCTGGCTGTAAACAGCACCTCCTTTCTTTCTCAGGCTTCTTGGGAAGGAGACTGATGTGGGCCTCTTGTTACTGAGCAAGTGATTTGGAGTGGTTCTCACATCGGAACCAGAGATTCCCCCTGGCTCCAGTTGTATTGACAACAGGGTCCCTTTGATGACAGCACGGAAAGGCTAGGAGGAGGAGAATGAACCAGTGAGACTGGCAAAAGATGGAGCAGGAAGAAGGGGAGGCATTCTGGAAAAACTAGCAAGAGACAGACTCCTTAAATTAGGAGACAGGGTGTCTGGAAGGGGAACTTGACCTTGGCCAGCAGGGGTGGGGGTTGGGGGGAGGACCTAGAGCGACTGATTGATTGCCTTTCTTTCTCTACTCTGTGTCTGATGTTGCTTTGGATGCCAGATGATGTGGATGGAAGAGTGCTTGATGGCTCTGCTTCAGTAGTGACGCAGGGCGGGTGTGAGGATCAATAAAGCAGAAACTGGAGATCCAAAGTCAAATGACAAGGCATTTAAAGGCATTTCAGGTACCGCTTAGAGCCATTTAAGTTTTTCCTCTGATTTATCTTTGAACTTGAATTAAGTGGCTTCATAAGATTCCTGTGGTGACCTTTATGGCCCTCTATGACCTTCAGTCCCTATGTTGCCAATGCCTTGCGTGGTTTAGTTTCTTCTTGAAAAATGGTCCTTTGTAGACTTCAGAGAATAGGGTCTCCCTATGAGAAAATGTGAGTGTGGCACTGCTGACTTCCTTTCATCCTTAGCACTGGCTTTTCAGGTGACTGTCCAGACACAGATGGCTTGTGTTGAGTCCTCTAGCTGGATGCGAGGGCACATTAGAAGCAGAGGGTCTGGCCTTTGTTCCCTGCAGCAGGAAGAACTGGAAGTAAAGAGAAGGTCGAACTTCTAGTTGGGGTCTGAACTGCTCCCTTGTACAATTTGTCTTAAGTGAATTGACTTCCTGGCCTTCTTGGGGAGAGGAAGTGGCCACATGTCTTTGACTCAGCTCTTTGGGAACACCTAGGACTTGGGAAGGACCTTGGCTCCTGAAAGCCAGAGACCTGATGTTTGACCTTACCCAAGTTCAAACTCGGAGCTGTTACTCCCAGTCCCAAGGATAGACATTTGGAGGGGCGAATTCTTCATGAGGAGCTTTGGAAGCCACTTCTCCTTGGTCTTCAGTTAAGGAAGAAGACTTCTGAGCCTCAGCTTGTCGGAGACTTGGCCCAAGTCCTGAAGGTCCTTGTAGTTCTCTGACACCTGCCAGAGTAAAAGTACTGGGTGCCTTGCTCACCTTGGGGTAGGGGCTTTTGCTCTGTGGAAGGAAACCACCCGGAGGTCTCTGGACTGAAAGGTACGGTGGGTTCTCAGGGGCTGTGCGGAAGAATATTTCTGTCCGAGTTGCTGTTAAAGCCAGGAGGCCAGATTCCTCAGCTGGGGCTCCAGTTCCCTCCTCAGGACAGATGCCTGCCACAGTGCCCATTATTTTATTTCCTTCTGGATCTGTGACTTCCCATTGACATAGCTCTGCTGTCCTGCTCCCCACACTGCTTGCTTCGTGGGGACTGACTTTGGATTGGTCAGTGTCCGGAGCATCAAGCTGGGGAAAGAGCCCCCCAGAACCCGTGCCTTCCCAGGGGCAGACTGTCTCCTGCTCTCTGCTGCTGTTGGCTGCTGCTTTTGAAAAGTGTGCTTCAGTCCCTCCAGATGCTGCCTTTTGGAGGAACAGCTCTCCTTGCCCTTGGGGTTCTCTGTCCACGTCCTGTTCTGGGTCACCTTCCTCTGTTGCTGCTCTGCTCACCTCCCAAGGACAGAGTTCTGCTCTGTTGGTAGAGGGAGCCTCTTCCGCTTCCCACAGACACACTTCTGCTACCTTGGCCCCCACACTACCTGCTGCCTCAGAACTGCCTTTGCTTCTGTCAGAAGCTTGTGGAGCTGTTTGTGGAAACAGACGTCCACTACCATCTTGACTCTTCCAGGGACACACAGCCTCCTGCTTCCCTTCTGCCCTCTCTGGCTTTTCCTGAACTGCCACAACTTTGGGCTCCAGTTTTTCTGGGACTTTCCTCTTCTCCTCTTGAGGTTCCCCTTTTCCACCCTGTCTTGACTCCCCTCTCTCAGGGATACTTGCAGTCACCTCCCAGGGACAGATCTCCGCTTTGGGGCTGCTGACAGGCTGATAAACATCCGGGGCAGGAGCGTCCCCTGGGCACACGCTGATCGGTCTCTGGGAGCCAGCTTTTGGTTGGTCGGAGTACTGACCATCAGGTTGGGCGGAAGAGCTTGCCAGGGCCATGCTCTCCCATGGACAGATAGATTGTAGCTCATTGCTTGCTTTTTCTCCATCTTCAGTAATGACTTCTGCTTTTGAAGATGGAACTTTTTCTCGGGTTACATGTTCTTGGAGGGAGCCCATTTTGGGGTCTTGTGTCAGGTCTCCTTTCTCTGCTGCCTTGTCACTGATTTCCAAGGAATGCCACTTTGCCCCTTTGCTACTCATGCTGCTGGATGAGTCTGAGACCTCAGGGGCCTGAACAGATGGTTCCCTCAAGTCCTTCTGCCAAGGACAAATAGCTTCCTGCTCTTGACTCAGTTTTGTCTCTTTTTTTGATAGGTCTTCTTCCAGGGAGGTGAATCTCCCCTTTTCTAGAGTTTTCTCCCTCTGTCCTACTGAATCACTCCCCATCTCTTGTTCCAATCCCTTTCCAGTAGCTCCTTCATTCACTTCCCAGGGACAGATCTTGGCTTTTTCGCTGGTAGACACTCCCTCCACTTCCCAGGGACACACCTCAGCTGGCCTGTACCCCACACGGTCCAGTTCCGGGAATCTGGCTGTTGGCCTGTCACTGTGCACAATGTCTGAATGCTGAGAGGAGCCCCTTGGATCCGCGCTCTCACCTGGACAGGCCCCCTTCCGCTCCTGGGATGGGCTCTCCAGCTTCTCTGGAGCAGTAACAGCTATCTCGCTGGGTCCAAAATCTGCAGGAGCCTCTCCTATAACATTTGGCAATTTCCTAATGGCCTCAACTCCCAAGGCCCGTCCCTCCCCTGCTCCAGCACTGACCTCCCAGGGACAGATCTCTGCCTTCTCCGCAGGCAAGGTGTTCTTCAAATCCCATGGACAGATGGCAGCAGTTTTGCTCCCCACACCACCTGCCGCCTGGGAACTGCCTTTGGGTCTGCCTGTGCCTTGAGGACCTGGCTGTGGGGGGAAGCTGCCCGGGCGTACACTCTCCCAAGGACAGACTGCTTCCTGCTTTTGGGTCTGCCCCTCAGGCTGTTCCCAAGCTGTGACATCTTTGATTTCTGATGTTCCAGGCCTTTTCTCCTTTTCCTTTTGAGATTCTCCTTTGGGTGCCTGTCCTGATGTCCAGTGCTCTGTTGTTTTTTCATTTACCTCCCAGGGACAGATTTCTGCCTTGGCAGGTGTCACTGCCTTTATCTCTGGCCTGAGGTCTTCCTGTGGACATTCCTGTGGGGCTCTGCTTCCACCATTGCTGGAGAGTTGGCCGCCAGCTCTGGATGAGGAATTGTCTAGACATGGGCTGGAGTGCCCAGAAACTGTGCTCTCCCAGGGACACACCAACTCCTGCTGTGGGCTAGATGTCTGCATTGCTCCCTCAGTTTGTTTCCCCATCTCGCTAAAGAGCCCTTTTCTGGAGGCTTGCCCTTCTTCCTGGAGAGGTTGTCCACTTGTCCCCTGACGCAGTATTTCCTTCCCTACTCCCTCATCACTCAACTCCCAGGGACAGATCTCTGCTTTCCTGATAGCAGGAGCCTCTCCTGCCTCCCATGGACACACCTCCGCGAGGCTACTGCCCCAACTCCCTGAGCACTCGGGGCTTCCTGGGGCCTCCGTGGAGACTGCTAAGGGGCCACGGAAATCAGTCCTCTCCCATGGACAAAGAGACTCCAAGTCTCCACCCAGTTTCTGTTCTTTCCAGAAGGTTGCTTTTTTGGGGGTTTTCTGCTTTTCCTCGGGGAGCTTCTTCACTCCCTCCTGGGACGATTTTTCATTCTCTACTCCACTTGCCTCCCAGGGACAGAGTTCTGCCTTGGTGATGTCAGGTGTACAAGCTTCTGGGCCTGTGACTACTTGCCTATGTTTCTCCACCTGTCTAGCCTCCACTCTGCCCCCTGCCTCAGACATGCACTTGATTCTTTCAGAGTCCTGAGGGGCAGACTGAGTGGACAGACCCCCGGGGTCAGCATTCTCCCAGGGACACACCACCTCCTGCCCCCTGACCAGCCTCTCTGGCTTTTTCCGAGTAACAGCAACCTCATCTTTGGACACTGATTCTTCTGGGGCTTTCCCCCTCTCTTCTCGGGAGTAGTCTAGATCTTGTCTTGATGCCTCCCTCTCAGTGGCTCCTTCACTCACCTCCCAGGGGCAGATTTCAGCCTTGTTGCTTTCTGACTCAGTGACTTCCCAGGGGCATATCTCTGCCACCCTGCAGTCAGCACTGCCCAGAAGCTGGAGGCCAGTTTTGAGCAGTTCCCGCCTCCCTACAGGGGCTTCTTTTGCTCGCTCAGCATTTTTGTCCCCATCTGTGCCCTGCCTGACTTGCCTCAGTGTGGCAAGCCCTGTTTTACCTGCTCTCTCAACTTTCCCCTCCCCCTGACCCTGGGATATCCTCCTGCCTGTGTCTTCTTGTTGCCTGCTGCCCTCCTGGTGACAGACGCGTAGCATTCTGCTGGTGTGAGCATTCTGCTGGTTCTGGAGGGACTCTTCATTTTCGCAGGGGGCAAGGGCAGCCTGCTTACTCATCACCTTGCGCCCGGCTAGCATGGGGGATCTGGGGCATGCCCCTACACCCTCTCCTGAAGCTCTGCCCTTCTCCCTCTCAGGACTCCCTTCCCCACCCTCCATCTCTCTGTGTGTGCTCCGAGAACGGGTCAAAGCTTTGATAGCCAGTCCCAGGCTGCGCACGGAACCCTGCTGAACAGGAGTCTTGAGGCTGTGGGATTTGGAGAAGAGCTTAGGCCTGTCCTCATCCACATCATCAGCTTCCCACTGGAGACGCCTGTCCTCTGTGTCCATCCCATTCTCCCCAGCACCCCTTTTCTCTGTTGCAACAGAGAGGGCCCTCCAGAGCCTGGCCCGAGCTGGGGAAGGGGAGTGGTTGCCTCGCTCTGGCCCTGAGGGGCCTTCTTGAGCCAATTTTTCTTTCTTGCCTGGCAGGTCTGCATTCTCCCATGGGCAGATGTAGGTGAGTAAGCTGGGATTTTGAGGGGGTACTGGGACTGGTGCTAGGCCAGGGGCTGGGGCCGGGGCTGGAGTTGGCATCAGAGCTGGAGCCAAGGCGGAGGTGGGAGACAGCATCCTTGGCTCTCCCACATTGGCCCCACATAGGACCATGACTGGTGTGGAGACCTGGTGCTGGATGGGTAGGTGAAGCAGCTTTCTCGCAGCCTCCTCCCGAAGCTTTGCAGAGGCATAAGTGGCGTCCACACTGCTGCTCTTGGCAGGGGAAGGTGGAGCTGACAGAGGGGCCCCGCGTGCTCGCTCCGGCCTCCTGGCTGATGACCTCCGAACTGGGCTCGCCTCTGCCGCCTCTGCCTTCTTTCTCTCCTCTCGCTCCTTTGCCTGCCGATAGGTCTCCTCCAGATAGGCCTGGCTGGCCACAAGCAGGGCCTTTTCCCTGGAGCCGGCCATGACACTGAGCGATTTCTGCAGGGAGACAGGCCGAGCTCGGGGGAGCCTGTCTCCTAGTGTCAGGTTGTGGGCACTGGCTGACCGGAAGCCAAGGGCAGGGGGCCCCTCCACTAACTCCTGGCTCTCTGCCCGCGGGGCCCTCTTGGCCAGCTTCCTCCTCAGCAGTGAGTCGAGGAGAGGCGGGTCCTGTTCCCTGTGGTGGTCATTGTCACAGGTGCTGTGGGACTTGCGCAGGGCTGGTGGCCCCTCAGGTTCCCTGAGGCTGGAGCTGAGGAGCCTACGGCGGGAGGAACCGGGCAGGCTGCTGCGGCCCGGGGAGCCCGAGTCCCGGGAGTGCTGCCGGGCCAGGGCCTCCGGGAACTCAGCCAGGTACCTCATGAAGGAGCGGCCCAGCCCCTGGCGCCAGCTGCCCTGCTTCTTAGGCAGGTGGGGGTTGTTAGCAGCCATTTCCTTGGTCTTGTGGACCTCCAGCTGGGCATAGAGCTTTTTCAGCTCGTCCTAGGCAGGGGGAGGAGCAAGGAGAGCAAAGCTGACACTGAGATGGGTGGGCTAAGTCTCTCCACCCCCTGGCTGCACTGTTCTCCCCCTCAGCCCTTATTTAGACCACTTTCTCTGGGGGATCTCTTTCCCACCAAGCTGTGTCCCTTCCGTGCTTTTAAATCTCTCAAAATTCCCCTCTCCGTTCCTACAAGACCAGCGCCAGGCTGGGTCCCAGCCGGACCCACTCAGCCCTGAGGATACAGCGTGTACTCCCATCTCTGGGGCACTGTGGTTTTGTGGGAAATCACCAGCTTGGGGGACAGGAAAGCTGGGTTTGAGGCTGCTGACCCATCATGTGCCTTGAGGTTATTTTCTTGAGCTCTCTGAGCCTCTGCTTCTATAAAATAATGGGATCTGGTTGCCTCGTCCTGGCGTCCTTAAAAGGATTATATGAGATTGATGGCACTAGTGGGCATGAGAAGTGCCGTATCTGGGTGTAAAGGCTGGAATGGGTCTTCTGTGCTTTGGAGTTCTCCCGAGCCGGCATACAGAGAGTACATTGGCCGCTGCTCCGCATAGAGAGGGGCCAGGGGGTGGTGTAGCTGTGGCAGTGGCCTCCCTGCTGGATTGGGGTCTCAGTCCAGCCTATACCCAGGGGCCAGGGGGCAGGACAGGCAGAGCTCAGAGGGTGAGGAGGACAAAGGGTGAAAGAGGCAGAGGCATTTGGGACAGGACGGATTTGGGAGGTGCAAACAAGTCAGGTGTGGTTGGCCCCAGTGGAAGTGGAGGGAATGACTAAACAGCTTCCTGGGATTGTTCCTACGCTGCAGGTTTTATAAAACAATGAGCTAGACTGCCAGGTCGCCTTATTTCCTACCCATTGAGCCTCTCATTAGTGTTTCCGTGACTATAATGATACCCTAAGATGAAAAATAGAGTGAGGATGCTCTCCCGATGTAAGACTCAGGAAGAACTTCCTTTCTCTAAGATGGCCAGGTCCAGGGAAAGGGGATTCTGGTGTAGAAACCCTGGTAGCTACTTAAAGTCTGAACTGCCCAGCCCCAACTGACCCTCGAGTCACCAACTGTCTCGGTATGCTGGGGACTCGGGCTGCTTAATCTGCCCCGCATGAGGCCCCTGCTGCGTGTGAGTGGGGGGCATGGGCGATTAGAGCTCCACTCGGCTCTGCCTCTAAATTGCCAAGTGCCCTGGGCCTCAGGGCTCTGGGTTCTGGAACTTTTTGGGACCTTCTCACTTGGGTGGCAGGGGAGGCACTTAGAGCAATGATGGAGAAGGGAGGGAGGCAAGTCTTAGGGAAAGCTAGGGGCAGCGCAGTAGTGCTGCCTGCCCACTCCCTGAAAGCTAGCGCCAAAAGGAGGCGGGGAGGGTGGCACATACCCGAATGTCTCCAGGGTCCAGGCTGCGCTCGCTCCAGGCAGACGCAGTGCTGCTGTCGAAGTAGGAACCTGAGCGTTGCAGGGCTAGCTCGTCCTCGTACACCTCATCCACCATCTCCTCTCGGGGAGGAGCCCCTGGCTTCCGGAACTGGCCAGGGAAATGGGCATGATGGGAAAAAGACGCACTTTGGCTCCCTGTTCACACCTCCACCTGCCCCATGGAATACTCTTTACTTCACGACTCTTCACACACACACCCCATTCGAAATTCAGGGGTCAGAGAGTTTTGTTTCCACTCATCCTCCCTGATCTCTCGTAGCTCAAAGACCGGGGGTCTCCACCTCCTGCCCCTGCAGTTTCCAGCCACGGCCTTCAGTTCCCCCACATCTCTGTAATGGCTTCTGAGTTGATTTTCAGTCTGCCAACCTTCAAACTGTGTTATAAAGACCCCTCCAAGCCTACTTTTACTTCCTTGCCCAGGGATTAGAGGCACAGAGACGGTAGCTTCCTGCCCCTACCCTCCCGGAAGTGGGATCTTTGCTTAGGGTCTCTGTTGATCAGAGCCACTCACCCGCAGGGTGTCATCCTCACCCTGACCCAGAGAGGGCGCTGCAGCGGCAGCAGATCTACAGTGCCCCTTACAAAGGGGTTGGGGGTCTGCCTTACATCCAGGAGGGGAAGACCTCACCTTAGGGATGAAGGTCAGAGCCAGGGTGACGGTGACTGTGCCGTGGGTGTGGAAGAAGAAGAGGAGGAGGGTCCAGTCCGGGTGCAGAGAGGGAACCAGCATAAACCTGAGGGTGTGGTGGGAGGGGGATTCATAGCTGTGGGTGGAAATGTCCTCTTCCCCCTCATCTGTCTCACTAGCTCTCCTCTCCAGCCCCAGCCCTGACCTCTGTGGAGGAGCTGGGTGGGGTGAAGAGGGCACTCTTCCTTCTTCGTGCCCTCTCTAGGATGTAGGTCCTACCTCAAGGCTCACGTTAACCCCCACCTCCGAGTAGCCCTCCAGCCTACTCCAGCTCACCTTCTCTGGCTGCCTATAGCACAGACTCGTGCTGCACAACTCTGTTATGGACCGTCCGCCACCACAGGGCCAGGTCCTTCTCGACACATAGCAGTTGTGCTGCTGGGACAGCTGAGGTGTCAGGGAGAGCGGAGCATGTGTGGGAAGGAGCTTTCTCTTGTGTGCCAGGTGAGACATGAGGTGCAGGGAGGGCACCTGGGGTAGGGAGGGCACTACAGGTAGCGGGCCTTCCTTACCTTGCTGAGGCACAGCAGTGTTGTAAGGATGGCCATGAGCTGGGGGTACCCTCATCTGGGAGAGGTGAGAAGTGTCGGGGGGAGGAGGAGTGGGTAGGTGTGCCTGTCCTCACCTGGCCGCGTGGAAAGTAGCAGAGAGCAGCAGCTCGTTGTGCAGGGCGATGCCCATGTAGCGCGGCTCGTGGAAAGCTGAGGGCACAGCCCGGGCGGCGTAGCAGAGGAAGCTGCCCCAGCACAGGAGCAGCATCTCGGCTGCAGGGAAGCAGGGAGGGAAAGAGCCGGCACCACCTCAGCAGCCAGGCTGCCCCTTTCTCTGCAGGGCTGGCTGGGGGGAGGCCTGGGCCAGGGGTCTGGGTACAAGGCAGGAGGAGCAGGACCAGAGGACCGCTGGGGGGCACAGAGCCCAGGGCCAGAGTGGGACTGGACTCAGCGGAAGCAACTCACCCACAACCATGATATAGTCCCAGCGGTCGTGGTGGCAGAGGTAGAAGTGGCGACCCGTGGGAGTGTGGCCTCGGATCACCAGGGGCACGTGCAGGATGCCTCGCTCCATAACCCACACCGTCCACACAGCCAGGAAGCCCAGCACTAGCAGCAGGAGCAGAGCCAGACGCCGCAGCAGCCGCCTGCTGCTCAGGTGGGGGCCCGGCTGGGCCTTTCGTGACAGAAACAGCTGGAGCACTCTATAGGGGTGAGGGTGGTGGTGGAGGGAGAAGGGCCAGGGCTCTGTCTCGGTCCATTGCTCCTCTCCCCTCCACACATATCTGTCCTCCCATCCCTTCCATGGCTCGCTGCCTCCTCACCCTTAGAAAAGTTACATTTGGAGGGGAAGACTATAGTGATGCAGGCAGGCCTTGGGGACACAGGAGTGGAGCTGTAAGGGCCTAACTGTGAAGAACTCCATTCCATCAATAAGCTGGGCTGCCCAGGAGTAAGCAGTGTAAGCAGGAGTAAGCAGGAGTTTAGCCACTAAGCTTGGCTAAGGCCAAGCTTAGTGCCAGTGAGAGCAAGGTCTGCCGCAGCCTCTACCTATAAAGCTTGAGTATAATGGTGCCATAGACAATGGCAAAACCCATCAGTCGGACCCAGCGGAGAGCGATGCAGCGGAATACGCTGGGCTTGAAGTACAGGATGAAGACCTGGAGAAGAGGGGGCAAAAATAGCTGTTCTCCACTGCACTTCCACTATGCACCAGGCCTACGCTAAGCACATTGCTGATTCTCCTAAGAGCCTTGCCACCTCCATTCTGCAGAGAAGCAGCTTAAGTATCAGAGAGGTTGGGTAATTTAGCCTAAGTCACACAGCGGGTCATAGAGCTCTCTTGAGCTTGGGCTGTTTGGCTCCAGAGCTCACTAATCCAGCCTGCTATCTGTGAATCTGAATAGGGGGGTTTGGAGGTCTCTAAATCTCCCCAAGAGGGCAGAGAGAAGGAAGCATTCTGGGGTTTGGAGGGTGCCAGGTTGGGACTGTGGGGATCCTGGGAGGTGGGGATCAGCTCTGGCCACAAACTCACAGGGAAGTAGAGCAGAAGGAACCCAAAAAGGGTGGTTTCCAGCAGGACAATTCCAGACGCCCGGATCCTCTGTGAACCCAGGAATGAGAGAGGTGTGTAAGTAGGGCAGTGGGAGGACAAAGCCTGCATGATGGCGCGGGTAGGTCTCGGGCCTGTTTTAGGGGTCACTCAGTGGCCCTGGGCTGAGGCTTCACCCTGTAACCTTAGCTCTGCCTTTCATCCACAGCCACACCCCCACTCACACCACAGGCTCTTAGCTTCACTGGCACTAAGTGTGGCTAAGGCCCAGGTTTCACAGCTTCCACCACCCTAGCCCTATTCCCCTCCCACCCCAGCCTGGGCTTTGCTACAGACCTGGGCTCAGATCAGAGGCTGCTGAAGCTAGAAGGGACCTCATGCGTTCCTCCAAGTTTTGGGTCAGACTGCTCCCTTGTGTACATACCCCCTTCTCTGCTGATAACCATCTAGGTGACCTTCAAGCCTGGGTCAAGTGTCACAGAAAGTTTCCCATGCCAACTTAGGCAGGACAACTGGGTCCTTTCTTTGAGCAGCCACAGAAACTGACACACATACCTGCATCCTCGCCCCTGTCTTACCGTGTTGTTTTATTTACATGTCTGCTTCCTCCACGTGGGAGCTCCATAAGGGTCAAGATCGCTTCCCCTAGTACCTACTTACTGTTTTGAATCAAGTCCAGTGCCTTTATTTTACAGGCAAGGAAACAGGTCTAAGGGGTGAAGCCAGTTGCCTAATCAAGACCACTTCTCCCAAATTCTGGTCTTAGGTAGCCTCTGGTCTCCTGTTGATGCTAGGGACTCAAGATGGGTAGGACATATGTGCGGGAGAGAGATGTGGGGCCTTTCTTGCCTTGCTCTGGCGGCAGCGGTAGGAGGCCAGCATGCTCAGGAAGATGACCAACATGCAGCAGGCCTGGCAGGCCAGCACTGCTGCCCGCAGTGCCAGGGCCTCCTCCACCAGGCAAGGTGTGGCATCCATGCAGCTGGTGCAGCCGTCAGCACATGGCTGGCACCGCAGCAGCCTCCCGGCGCTGCCTTGTGGGGACCCAAATTGCCCAGTAGGCTGGGCAGCACTCTCCTCTAACCCTATAAAGAACAGGATGGGTGAGGGAAGAGGGGCAAGGCTGAGGCATACTGAAATCTCAGTCTTCTCTCCCAGTGTTCACCGCAGCCTTCTCCCCGCGTTCCTACGGTGGCCTCTGGGATAGGGTCAGAGCGGAGAAACGAGGAAGTGGGTAGTCCCAGTGGAGGGTAGGGTTAACAGGAAGAGGTGATGTCAGGCCAGGGCTCATTGCAAGGTCAACTTGCAGCAGATTGGTGTGTCCTGGGCTCATTCTCCAAAGGCGCAGACACCCCCAAACCGGATCTTGCCTGCCTCTTCCGCTTCTCTCGACCTTCTGCCTTTGCCCCACAAGCGTCCTCCCAGTGCCTCACCCCATTGCCTCCCTAGCCCTCTCCACAGTTACATACCCCTGGAGCGGCTCGCCCCATAGAAGCCGGGTCTGCAGCGACAGAGGTAGCGGCCAAGGACAAAGCCCTGACTCTCCAGAGGCACGCACTGTGGGGATGACGAACACAGTGTCTGTGTGGGGCTTTCCGTCCTGGGAAGAGGTGGAGGGTCCACCTACCCCCCTATCCAGAGCACCGGGGTCCGCACTAGGGAACTCACCAGAAGCCCTCCCTAGTCCTCGGGAAGGCTTCCCTCTATGGAAACCTACTCTATCCCACCCTCACCGCCTCTCTTCTCAGGAGACCCCCAGTCAAAGAGTATGGAGATAGATCACCCTTTTATTCAAACCAGTAGTGACAGGAGCCTCACAGATCCCATTTCCCAGCTAGAGTGAGGTGCTTGGGGGAGGTGGAAGTAGGGAGAACTCTGAACCCAGCCACACCTGTGTGCCGACATCCTGCTTCAGAGTCCCCATCAGCGTCCCTCTTTGGCACATAGGTGGATTGAAAAGGCTCCCACAGAGGAGCTGCTTCCTCTGTCAGGGGCCATCTGGCACAGGACTGCTTTCCCCAGCCCTAATGCCAGGCTAATGCCAAGCTGGTGGGATGGCAAGGCCAACTCTTTATTCCACCTCCGCCCATTAATGTTTACCTAGCAGGGGACAGCACAGACCTGAGCCAGGAGGGGAAGATGAGCACATGGATGAGCTGTAGGGAGTGGCGAGGAACAGAGAGCATAGGGCAAAGGAAGGGGTGAACCCCAGGAGATTCCATAGCTATCTCAACGGTCACCTAGATAGCTTAGAGGGCGGTGCCTCTGAAATCGCGGCCCAGCTACCTCTCTTGCCAGGATCACTGAAATATGCTCTGTTCCTGCCACAGTCTGCACAGTCAGACAAATACCTTCCCAGAGATGTGTGTGTGGCTGGGTTTTAAAGTGCACTGGACAATGGGAGCCCTTCCCCATCCCCGGACTTTTAGCTCCAAACACATGTGCCCTGAAGAACAGATGCCCAAACCTGCCCCACCTCCCCGTAGGCTGCAGGGCTCGGCTTGGCTTTGGTTCAGCTCAGGGACAAGCACGCAGCCAGTGTAACTGTGGGGCAGATTAGTGCACTGGCCTCCCAGTTCCCCACTACTTACAGGATTAACAGCCATTGTTTTCCATTATCCAGATTCTTTCGCATCTATGGCTTTGATTCCACCAGCATCTGGCCTGGGTTCCATCATCTACACCAGTCCCAGAGCTCTTCAAGCTCCTTCTTTGGTTAGTCCTCCCACACCCTGATCAGCAATTCCACTTTTTTCAACAAACATCAAATGAGCATCCGTTGTGGGCCAGGAGGAGCCTGACATATATGACAGTGAGGTCCAGGAGACGGGAAAAGGATGATTAATAGGGGCTCAGGAGATTATCCTGGGGAGGGATCCTGGGGCACCCAGTACCAGAAAGGAGAGCAGACAGGGAGGCACACAGGTTTCAAGGCAAGGAAGTGGCTGTCTTGGGTAGAGGGTGGGGGGTTGGCTGTGTGTCCTCACTTTTAAAAAGTCTGGTAGCGCATCTTTATCTCATCACTAGGATCTCCCCTGGAGCCCTGAGAGGCTGGTGTGCCTCCTGGGAGCTGGGTGGTGGCAATGGTGGGAAAGGGCCCCCACCATCCTTACCTGGGTGCTGTTGAGATCACACAGGTGCGTGTTAGAGTACCAGCCTGGGCCACTGGCACACTGATTGATGTCCATGCTCTGAAGATCTATGTCCATCTGCACCTGCCCCCTAGGGCAGTGAATTTGCAGTTAAGGGCACAGCAAAGGATGCCAAGGTGGACGTGTGTCCTTGTGCCCCAGACTATGGGCAACACAAGCTCTACAGACTTCAGCACAGTGGCTGCAGTGTGTGGAGAGAGAGCCACATGCATTCCATTTCTCCAGTGTTACTAATCTTCACGGTCTCTGGGCAACAATTCCTCTCCCCATAGGTTGTTCCCCCCACCCCTCAGCTTTTCAGCATCCTAGCATTTCCTGGTTTCTGTCAATGGGTAGAGGGAGGGGGCAGGTCAAGACATGTGGGAACTGGGGGCTCTGAGGATCTGTCTGAAGGGGATTTTCACACTTCCCCACTGCATACACACACACACACACACACACACACACACACACACACACACACACAGGGAGCTCAAGTATTTATCACCCCTCACTCTGCCCAAACCAGGTCTGACCTGATCACAGCAAAGGAGCTATGGAATGGAGGAGCCCGGAGTTAGAGGGGCCTGGCCCAAGGGCTCCCAAACCTACACTGGCTGAGTAGGGAAAGAGCTGATCAGGAGCCAGACTTCCTGCCATGAGCAAGGGAACACTGCTGGGGACAGCAAATGGGGGGCACATAGCTGGAAAAACAATCTTGATTGTTGAGTATCTTGAAGTACTGTGCCCATTTGCAGCCTCCTCCCACCAGGTCTCCCAATCAGTCTTTACTCTGGTTGAGGGGAGTCAGTTATCTGAGGAGCGTCACAGGCTGCTGGGTCAGGACAGGCACGACTTGATGTAAGAATATAGCCATTGGGAGTGACCCTGGGGACCCAGCCAACTCCTAGACAGAAAGGGCAATGGTTCCAAGGCCCTCCCCCCACGAAGTTTCCTTGCCTTGGAGAAGCCTCCTTTTACAAATCTGGATTGCTAGAGAGCAGCGGGTTTAACTCCTGGAATGCCCACCTGGCTCCTCCCAGACACCCGCCTGGTGCATGGATTGTCACTGTCATCCACCCCAAACCCTCTCCAGCTTCTTATACACACTCCTCAGACCTGGGGGCCAAGACCTATGCTTGGCTATACCCACACATCTGTATACATGTGTCTACCTATGTGTAAATGGACTGATTCATAGACAGTATATACACTCACACCTGTATATTAACACTGGTAATTATAGGTTCCCAGAGTCGATTGCAAATACTACACTGCTGAATGCAAATACACAGATCAGTGCCCCCCAGACACACACGTGCATGCTGAGTGGCTGGACTTGGGTTCCCCCACCCCACATACCCACAAATGCACTGAATCCTGCACAAACCCACTTACCTGACCTCCGGGTTGAGGTCTGGCTTGAGTCCATAGAAGGTGGCCGAGAGTGTGATAAGCCAGCCAGGACGGAGCTGGCCCTGCTGGCATTCCAGGAAGGGAGGAGACAGCCTCACATGCTGCATGTCCCCTACATATCCATCCCCCTGTGGCCACTTGGGGCTTCCAAGGCTTCCTAGGTCATTGGTCAGCACCCGTTTTTGCAGGGCAGGGATGTCAAGGGCCCCACTTAGGCTCTCCTCCTGCACCCTGTTCCGAGACAAGTCCTGGAGGATGGTCTCTTCCCCCATCCGGGTGGCCTGCAGGGCTAGCTGCAGGTGGCTGGCCCCTGGTGGAGGGTTAAAAGTCAGCAGAACCCGGTATGCTCTTGGGTCCCCCTCGGCCACGCTTCGGACCAGCGCCTGGTACCACTCCACATCCTCCGCCACGCTGGACTCGCGGATGTCGTTGGCTTGTAGAAGCATGTTGAGGAAATTGGCGGCCTGGGCAAGGGTGCCCGCTGCCCTCTGTAGGATTGGTAGGAGCTCTGGTCCGGCTCCTGCCCCCCGGGCTTCATAGTGCTCACTGCAATTAGCCCCCAACAGCTGTTGGGCATCTCCAGAGTAGAGAAAAGCCAGGGCTGCTTCGGCACCCTCTGGGGGCACCCACATGGGTATAGATCCTGCGTTTACTTGGGAGGACCGCGGGGGCAGAGAGCGGAGGGGCCGCGGATCCCCCAGAGCCCAGCCACAGAGGAGACAGCAGCCCAGCAGCCCCAACACAGGAGGCGGCATGACCAGCTCCCTGGTGCCCATCCGTGGTGCAGGCCTCAGGGCCCCTGGAGTCCAGGCGGCACGGGGGATTCGGTGGCTCAGGAGAGCCCAGGCAGAGGCTGGCCGCAGGCTGGGGCTGCCTGCCTCCCTGCCTCCTACCCTCACTTTCTCTTCCTCTCTCCCTCTATGTCTCGGCTTCTGCTGTCTTGCCTGTGTTTTATTCTAACGTCATCAGCTGGCTTCTGGACGTAAGCATGAGGGCTCTGCCCCCTCCTCTCTCAGTGTGGTCACCCATTGCAAACCCTCTTAATCCTGGCATACCACTCTTCCCTGCCCCTCTTATTCAGTATCTAGGCTCCCTCCCCCATTCTCCACCCCACATATGCTCCAGAGAGAGATAGGTGGGAGGGCAGAGGAAGGGACCAGTCATTCTCCCTCCCTCCCGCCTGCCCTCCCTCCCTTCTTCTGCCCTTTGCTCCATTAGGAGAAATGGGCAAATCCAGGATGGGGCGCCATAGCAACCGCAGATGAGCCCATGCCCCTCTCTCCACCCTCTGCTCCACTTAGCCTCCTGGCAGCAATTGCGAGGGGCATGATAAAGGACAAAGCTGCATCTCCTGGCAGTCTTCTCTGGCTGCCTGCACCCCTCTGACACCAGGCTGCCAAACTGGAATTTGAGATTGGGGATGGCGAGGGTGGGAAAGAGCCTAATGTAACCATAATCAATCTTTGTACAGACTGTGGCAGTTCATAAAGTGTTTTTCATGTGCATTATCTCAATGAATCTTCCCCACAACTACATATGATGAATGTTCCTATCCCCATTTCACAGATGCAGGCACTGAGGCTCAGACTCTCCCAAGATCGCCTAGCTGCTCACTTTGAGTTGAGACTCAAACCCTGAGCTCTGACTCCCCACCACCACCACCACTGTGTTATTCAACCTCAGAGACCTTAAGGATTAAGGAGGAGTAGATCAAGCCCAGAGAGGCGAGGGGACTTCCCTGGGACCACACTGCTTTTTGTGACAGAAAGGGAGTCTCCACCAGGGGACCCCTCCTTCTGCACCACAGAGCAGCAACCACAGCCAAAGGGGTAGGGGGAGGATGGGGAAGGAGAAGAGAATGAACAAAGTTTTGCCTCTGCTTCCACCTTCATTTTGTCATCCTAAGCCCTGTCTTCTTTCTTTGTGAAACCTGTGCCTAAGCCCTCTGGCTCTTCCCGGTTTTCTTATGGCTCTGCCCTTCCCTCTGTTGGACAAGATAACTGGAGCCCCAGAGTTAGCATCATCTCAGGCAGCCTCCCTGGATCAGAAGGGTGTGGATTCTTGCAGGCAGCCACAGAACAAAGCCCCTGCCTTCTTCCCCTTCCCTCGTCCATCACCTTTCCATAGCAGATGCACTCCCCACTCACCCCGCAATCTGGCCCCATATATACATGCTGTCTTTTGGCTCCTTCTATTCTCCTCCCCCATAACCTTTGATGTCCCAGGTCACTGAGTGTGAGTAGCAAGGGACGGGTGGTGGTTGCTAAAAACTTCCCTTGCTTTACAGGTGGCCTCTGCAAACAATCCTGCTTTGGAACCCTAAGTGGGACTGTAAGGGGTGGGAGGACGAGAAGAGGGCTAGAGGACAAACCTCCAGCAGAATTCCTAGGGTGTCAGAACTAGAAATGCCTACAGCCCAGACAGTTCTCTAATGGAGAAGGAAACTAAAACTGAAACTGAATGTCAGCAAAGTGACCTTCTCAAAGCCACAAAGCCAGTGAGTGGTCATAAGGTCAGACCTGTGTCACACATCCACAGCTCTCTCCTTGGCCTGTCTCATTCTGTGTGCTAACAGAGAGGGACAGAGGGGGCAAGTGACCCATTCCACTTTCTTCGTATTATCAGCTATGGTGGGTTAGATGAAGGCCAACAAAACACACTGGGTGAATACATAATAGTAAGTTGTCTTTTTCCCCCCAAGAAGCTTTTCATAATAATAACAACTAACATTTGTATAGTGTTTAAGCATTCACATGTAAATTTCCATTTAATCCTCGCTACAGCCCTGCATGAGGGGCGAATTATGATTGACCTAATTTTACAAATGAAACACACGTTCAAAGATGTTTAGTTATTTGCTCTTGGTCATTCATCCAGGAAATGGCATGATTAGGACTCAAACTAGATGGCAAGCTCCAGAGGGACAGAAACGAGGCCTAACTCACTCATCACTGCACCCCCAAAGCCTGGTTCACTGCTGAATGACTAAGTGAACCTCAGGACTGGTTTAGACTCTCTGAATTGCTCTTCACAAACCTTTTAAACTAGGATCCTCCCACTGCAGGGACTACTTATATAGCCCTCAGTGAAAAAGGTTTGTGTGGACACACAACCTGCTCAACAAACACACACCCATCCAACTCATACAAAGATATACTTCCTTTGCTTGGAGCTTACTTTTCGATGGTTTTTCTAGGATCTGGGCTACAGATCTGGACATTTAAGGGCATGGAGAAAGGCAGCATTCCTTAACCTGCCTTAGAAAGAGCATGTGTGCATTCTCCTGTGCCTCTGTGTGCTCTGGGCAGGTGGAGATACATCCCAGGTGGTGGACATAGTCTCCCTCTGGGGCCAAAAAAGTAGCTGGACAGCAGAGGGCGCTGCAGAGCTACAGACCTTGCATTCACCGGCCAGTTTTACAGACACAGCCAGGGATCTTGGGTGGTCTTCTTAGGACTCAGGTGTTTTGTGATCCTATAGCAGTTTCTCATTTGTCCAGAAACCTGAGTGACTTCTGAGAGGTAACTGAGGGAGAGAGGGTAGAGAATAAAATCTTTGGAGTCAGAGCTGGTTTTGAATACCACTGTACCTTTCTGAACTATGTGATCTTAGGTGAATAACTGAGCTTCAGTTTCTCCATGGGCAAGGAAGCATATTAATGCTGTTGTGCTGAATTAGAGATGAATTTGTTTCAGGAGCCTCTAACACGGTGTGAGGTTGAATAAGCATTCCATGCTTATTATCAAGGGTCGACTCTGTGCTGGGCACAGTCCTTGGCACTGGAGAGTCCCTGATGGGCAAACGTGGCCCCTGCCCTCAGGGAGCTTACAGCTTAGTAAGGAAGACAGACTTTAATCAAATAACCCCACAGATCAATGATAAATTACATCTATGCAATTAAGTGAAACAAAGGAGTGTGGTCCTGGGGCTTGGTGAGAAGGAAGTGCCCAGGCAGGGAGATTTCCTTGAGGTAGAGAGCAGTGAGTTCAACCTAAAGAATGCATAGGAGTTTATTGAGCAAAAAGAGAGGGAAACAGCCTTTTAAGAAAAGGGAATAGCTTGTGCAATGGCCACATGTGGCAAGCTTGACACAGGGCTAGTGGAAATGCAGAGGAGAGGAAAATGGGGATGTCAGAGGGCTCTTTAAAGAGTTTTGTCTTTAACCTAAGAAAAACGGGAAACCATTATAATCACGGACTGTGGACAAATGTCCATTTTAAAAAGGTGTCTCTGGCTGCAGGACTCATAGTAGACGCTCCACCCTCTTCCCTTCGATGCACCCTCAGGTACCAAAGTTGCTAAGTTCTGCTGGCTGCTCCTTCCTTTTTGTCCCTTGCAGCCCTAAATATTTTTCATGGGATGATTGCAATGGTTTCCTAACTGGTCTCCCTGCCTCCAGTCCAACCTCCTCTACACAACAAACTTGATCTTATTTGATCTTCACAACATGTCTGCAAATAAACAAAGGAGCAATCCTTATCCCTATTTTGCAGATGAGAAAACTACAGTACTACGGAGCTGGTTCAGACAGGCTTTTGAAAGCCAATTATTAAAATTTCAGGAATTTTGCAAGCCAGTTGTTAAACACAGCCACTGTTAAAAATTAAGTTATACAAATTTATAATTAAATAAGTGATATTAAAGACAAAGGTAATAAATTCTCAAAACTCATCACTTAATAATTTCACTATTTACCTATGCTCTTGGGGTTGTTATTCTATATGATGAAACTACTACATTACAGTTTGCTATTGCTCACCTCTAACTTCGTGTTCAGTAGAGTCAGATTGGTAGATTGAAATTACCATGGAGGCAGTGTTTACACCATGGAAATTGGCAAACCCTACAAATCAGGACCTTGATTTGTTTTGTTGATTATCTAGATTTAAGAATGTGATGGAGAAAATGTTCATTATTCAGATTTAAATTTAATGTTTGACCTCTGCAGCTATTACACTGTGGATTGCACAAAAATTGAGAACATATTCTTTCAGTATTTGAAAACTGTTTTCTGATTCAGCAAAGAAGTCACTCCCAAAATTGAACTTTCCTCTTACATTGACATAGAAGAAAATAGTAACCAACATTCTTGTCATAATTATACTCCTTGGTCAACTGAAACCCATTCAAGAGGCAAACATCAAGGAAAGTATTCTGTGAGAATCTCTTGGTTACGTGGAATTTTCAATTGTATATTATTTTTTGTAAATCATCAGTTAAATTTGATAAACGTATGTACCAGTATATATGCATACGCCCCTTTCCTTTTTCCCCAGAGCTGTCCAATATTTATCAGCACACCACTGGGTCTAGAATACATTATTCATATGTCATTACCTAAATATTCACTAGATGCCAGGGGGATAGTCTGTCAATGAAGAAATGACACGGCCACGGTCACACATCACAAGCGGCACAGGCGGGACCAGAACCAGAGTAACTCCCAAAGCCAGCAGCTCTCCCAGGACCAGTTCGCGCTTCCCAGGGCCGCTCCATCTTACCCGGAGGGCTGGCTCTTGCCTGAGCGCCCGGGAAGTGAAAAGCAAGGGTCGGGGCAGGAGACCAACAACCAGGCGAAAAGCAGCTCGCGGCCAATAGCTGCCCAGGCCGCGCGTAACGTCACGCTCCGTGAAGGCCCGCGCCAGCACACCCGGAGGAAAGGGGCGTGATCATCGCCTCCCGGAAGTGACGCCATCCGTGGGCGGTCCTCCGCGGCGGCGGCGGCGGCGGCGCGCGGCCTGGGCTCGCGCTGGGCTCCGCGCGCCCCCCGCCCCCTCTATGAGGCAGAGGCCGCGGCGGCCGTTAACGCTGTCGCTCCGGGGCCCGTGGCGGGCGGGGCTCCGGCGGGGCTCGGCCTAGTCCCCACCCCAGCCCGGCTCCCAGCCGCCCGCCCTCCCTCCCTCTCTCCGATGCAGGGGCCCGAGCTCCGGGATGGCGAGGCGGCGGCGGCGGCGGCCGCTTCGTACCGTGTCCTGAGCCGCCTGCTCGGCTATGGAGAGGCGGCCCCCGAGCCAGGCCCACCGCCGCCGCCCCCGGGCCATGGCCCCCCGCCGCCACCCTTCCTCGCGCGGCCGGGTCCGCGGGGCTCCCGGCCGCCGCAGCTGATGGTGTTCCGCAACGTGGGTCGGCCGCCGGAGGAGGAGGACGCCGAGGCGGCCCCGGAGCCGGGACCCTCGGAACTGCTGTGTCCCCGGCACCGCTGTGCCCTGGACCCCAAGGCCCTGCCCCCGGGGTTGGCGCTCGAGCGGACCTGGGGCCCGGCTGCTGGACTAGAGGCGCAGTTGGCGGCTCTGGGGCTCGGGCAGCCGGCGGGGCCGGCGGTCAAGACGGTCGGTGGGGGTTGCTGCCCGTGCCCGTGCCCCCCGCAGCCGTCCCCTCCGCAGCCCCAACCGCCTGCTGCCGCCCCGCAGGCCGGGGAGGATCCCACGGAAACGAGCGACGCGCTGCTAGTCCTGGAGGGCTTGGAATCGGAGGCCGAGAGCCTGGAGACTAACAGCTGCTCGGAAGAGGAGCTCAGCAGCCCGGGCCGCGGAGGAGGAGGGGGCGGCCGGCTTCTGCTGCAGCCCCCAGGCCCCGAATTACCCCTGGTTCCCTTACCGCTGCAGGACTTGGTGCCACCAGGGCGCCTGAGTAGAGGGGAGCAGCAGCAGCCGCCTCCCCCGCCCCCGCCCCCGCCCGGACCCCTCCGGCCACTCGCAGGCCCTTCGCGGAAGGGCTCCCTCAAAATCCGCCTCAGTCGCCTCTTTCGCACGAAGAGCTGCAACGGTGGCACTGGTGGTGGGGATGGAGCCAGCAAGAGGCCTTCTGGAGAGCTGGCTGCTTCAGCTGCGAGCCTGACAGACGTGGGAGGCTCCGCCGGCCGGGAGCTGGACGCGGGGAGGTGAGACTGGCTGGGGGGTGAGTGGGGGTGGGGCTGGCTGACAAACTTCCTTTTCTTGTTTCATTTCCCTTTTATTCTGCTAACAAGATCCTGACAGTTCTTATGATATGGCCTTCATAAGGAGGCAGAGACTTGGGGCTAAAGGTGGTGACATAGCTCATTAGGTCAGAGCTAATTAATTATGGGAGACAGCTTTCACTCTAAGAGTCCACTCCCTGGGACACTTGTCAGCTGGTTATTAGCATCTCTCTAGTTCAGAGATGATTTGAAACCGTTCCCCTTCCCCTCCCCTGGCCCAGCTTTTAAAGTTTTTGCAAGATGTCTCTCTACCATTACCCCTGGCAGGGAGGTTGCTGGAAATGTTTGGTCTTTGGGACAAAAAATTGGTGTTGCATTTTGGCCACCTTGCTTATTACTCTTTCTGTTACCAGCATCCCACCTCTTTCACACTGATGCATACAAATGATGTGAGGAACTCGTGCAGTTGCAGGCCCACAATCAATTGGGCCTCTCTATTGAGTTTTGATGTTTTCTTGATTGGTCTCTTAGAGGTACTTGGCATCTCAATCCTGTGTGCTGACCGCTGTCAGTGAGCATGGAAAATAGCTTTGCTCTCAAGCCCATGTGAGAGTGTGAGGCATAGATAGGCACTGGTGCATGAGTTCTGGCCAATTGATGAAACTTCCAAACTTAGACGTCGAGTTTTCCTGCGTTGCTGAAGGGTACACTGCTCTCTGACCCTCCAGTGTTAGATCTGTTTATTGATTTAGAAAGCTGTCAACTTCTGTGTCCATAAATGGAGACTTCCCTTGTGGTAACTGCCATTGTAGTTGGTGCTGCTGAATGGATTCTTAGAAAGATTGGAAGTGGTTTTGGTGCAGCTCATGTGATAGATTCTTGAGACACAGCCCAAGGCTGAAGAACAGGTAGATGAATAAATTGAGAACTTTGTGCACCAGGATCACGTGGGGAGCTTTGGGGAAAAGATCAGTATGTCTGATGGCCCAACAATTTGAATTTTTAAAAAGCTCCCCCATTGATCCTGAAGTGTGACCTGGACTGGGAACCATTCACCCATGGCCTTCTCTTTTCACGGGAGTTTGGATGCTCCAAAAGGAAAGTGTGAGGGCAGGTTGGCTTTGCTACCCTTTCTGAACATCTGTGCCAGGGACTCATCTTGAATCGGATCAAACCCAAACTCCCTAAACAAACCAGTCCTTTGATGCGTGGTGCCCTTTCTGGTAGAACTGTGTTTCTGCATTTGCCTCCCAGTGAATTCATGCTCAGATCTTGAAAAGTGTGTGGCTGCTAAAACAGCTTTTTTTGTTGTTGTAGGCTCTGCATTCGATGCTCCGCTTAACCAATACATAGATGAAATTTTCATCCGATGGGGGAGGGCAGGGTTGAAGCTGTGGGTAATGACATAGGATAGATTACTAATTTTCTTGTGGTCTGTCTTGCCTTTGTTCCATATTGACCAGGACTTGGTCTAAGATTCTAGAACCGCCAAATATGAGGTGTGGCGTGAAATTAGCTGCTCCATCTAATAGATTAGGAAGAGGAAAAGTCATATAACATTATACGGGTTTTTGCCTTTGGAAGCAGAATTTAATGGTCATTGGCTGCTCTGTCACCAACCCTCCCACTAAGCACAATACAGATTGCTGCTGCTGAGCAAATTGGGCTCTTGCTCTGCAAAGCTTAGTTCAGGGCACTGGAGAATTACATTTTTTGGTCCAGGGGCTTTTCTGATGAATTGGAGAAGAGCTAGATATTTGTGTACGAACGTTTGGTTGACTGCTGTTAGGAGGCAGCATGTTGGTTGGACAGAGAATGGGAACATCTAGAGTCCATTTAGAACTCCAGCATCAGCTGTGGGATGCAGGCCAATTTTGTTGTCTTCATGCTTCCTCCTTTTTATTCATCAGTAAAATGGTAGTGATTCCTGTCTTCTTGTTCTTATAGGAATAGAGTGAAGACAAGAGAAATTGAGATGGAATATTTTGTGCTTTTGGAGAAGTAGTAAGATTGAACTGATTTTTTTTTTTTTTTTAATGCTTAGGATTTGGTGCTGTTAGATTTGCTTGTTAGCTTTTACACAGCTTACTATGTGCCAGTCTTGCTGGCAGCCTCACAGCTGTGAGAAACTTGGTACGTCTGGCCAGGGTAGTTGTGATTTCTGTAGATCTGAACCTCCTAAGTAAGTTCGCCCTGTTGGGAGGAAGGATGAGTTTGGGTTTTTAGCTTGTTCTCTTGTTTTGATTGGTAGGACCTGGAAGCTGTGAGAAATCTGTCTCTTGCCAGAAGTTATACGCCTTCCTCCTTATTGTTGATTGGAGGTAATTACGAGTCTGTAGTCTTTGCTGTATAATTTGGGGCTTTTACAATAACCTCTGGGCATGATTCTCTTTGCTTTTCTTAACATCTACCTTCCCCACAGCTATCACTACAAAATACTTCCTATAATCATTTTATAAGGCTTAACAGTTTCCAAATTTTAACAGTAAGCAAAACTCTAGTTCCTTTCAGGTGCTTTAGAGTCTGCTAAGTGGACCTGCCTGGATATTCTGAGTCTTAAGTCTAGTATGAGTTAGCTTACAGAAGTTTTTTCAAGCGAAGGAAGAAATGGGCCCACCAAGGAATTAGGTTTCTGTTGTGGAGAACTGGGCCAGGCCTTTAACACATATGTTGGAATTCACAGAGCTGGGCTTGATGCCTGTGGGCTTCAGAGTAATATAGACTTGCTATTTCAGGAAAACCAGCGAAGTTCCCTTGTCTGTTTCACATATGTTGAGCTGATTGTCTTCCTTTGTATTTGGTGGGAAATGGCATTTGATCTGATCCTTTTTGAATCATTACACAATACACACTTAGTTGGAAATGGGTACTTGTTCATTTTTCAAGGTTTATTTTCTTAGTTAACAGTTGAGGCTGTTACCAGCTGTCTTCATGGTTGTAAGGTGGAAAAATGAAGAACAGTTCTGTAGTGGTTTCCCGTCTATTTGGGGGGGAAATACAATTCTGGAGAGAGGCAGACTGCCTTGGCATCGGTTTGGGGCCCTGCTGTTGTGGACAGATCTGGCAAATATGAGAAACCCTTTTCTCTGTTTCCTTGGGTCTTTGGGTCTAGGGGGTCTTTTGAGAAATAGCATGACCTGCTGAGAGCAAAATGATTTTGATGGTATGGGGAGGGAGTTCTGACTTTATGTTTGGGTTTTGGGTCCATACTCCGTTGTTCTTTTTAACTATTCTTCACGAAGTGGTTGTGGTTGGCAGCTCTCTTTTGGAATGAGCAGCCTGGCTTCAGAAATCTCTGTCCATTTGAGTTTTATGTCTTTCACTCCTTAAGATTTTTCCTACTAATATGATTCCTAAGGTTTTAGACCTTGGACTACGTACGCCTCTTGGCTTTTTCCCTGGAAGTTCCCTCCGTAGGTTCTTTAGTTGGTTTATGATGGAGTGTTGGATCTGACCTTGCTGCACAGATGTCTGTGTATTGGAACTAAAAATGAACACATGGTTTTTGTGCCTGTAGCACATGAACAGACACTGGCTTATGACGTGTTGGAAATGGCACAGGCTGGCTGACTTGGCACTGTATGCTTTAGCAGGGGCAGAGGTAAATTACGGCTGCAAAACCTGGTATTTGGACACCGTTGTTTGGAAGTTACTTTAGAAAAGGACATGTATAAATCTTAGGACATCAGAAGAGGGGATTTATAGACAAGAGAGGGAGGACATTACTATTTCATTGTTTATATTTTAGGTTTCAAGGAATTTGAAAAGTGGCCAATGGTTTATCAGTGTGTGTTGTCGGCCTGTCTAGTCTAATGCTTTTAACACCTTTTGTCCCACAGATCTGTTGCCATACAGTTAGTAATTTACAGAGTGGAAATGGACAGAGGCTGTTCGGTTTCTTTGTTACCTGCAGCACAAGCAATGCATAGCTGACACAAAGGACTGCTTACCCTCAAAGAAGACCTTTGCCTAAGGTCTTCTGCCACTCCTGTCCTGTTCTGCCATTTGAGGCATAGCCCACCAAATCCTACTCCTCCCGACCCCACCCCTCAAATCTTTCTGCTGCAAAAAGACAAGTGACCCATTGGCAGAGTTACAGTGGCTTAATTTTGCTCCCTAATGCTTGTCAAGGTGATCTAGGGAGGAATAAAATAACATGGGAATGTGGTATAGAATTGCTACTTACAAATGTTACCTGGAGCTGTATCATTCATGATACTCTCCAAAAAACAGCATATTCAGCTTAGAATGGACTTGGACTTTTATCATCTTAACTATTTCATACATGCAAAAGGAGGTGTATAAAGTGTGTGCACTGTAATAAGAAGAAAATGCAAACCTAGGTACTCGTCACGAAGCTTAGCAAACAGAATGTTATCGGTTACCTTTGAAGACCCCTGTGTGTTGCTTCCTGATTACCTCTCCCTCCTCCCCCTCCTCACCACCATCCTCAGTTTCATGTTAATCATTCCCTTGCTTTGTTTTTTACAGTCGTCTAGATTGGGCTGCTCATGAATGACTGCCATTAGAATGCTCTCAGGATCCTTGAGTCAGAAACTGCTTTGGATTTTCAGTTAGACAGCGTCTCCCCAAAGAGGAAAGGAAGCTCTCATATTTATTACTAGCCTTTCAGCTTCTTAGACCTTCTTCTTCTCCAGGCTTCCAGCTCTGAGGCCCCCTTATTTGCCAGGAAAGAACCATTCCACAACCATCCCAGGGCTCTTAAATGGCTCTGCCTGGGTTTAAATTCATATGTATTTCTTTTTCTAGATCCTAGAAACTATCATTTTCTTCTTCAAAATGCCTAGGGCGGGGGAGAAGATGAGCTGGAGTGAGAAGGCCTCCGCAAGCTGTGTGCATTTGGGTACTGCCGTTCTTCAGTGCTTGGCACCGAAGAGATTCGTCCCCAGCATGGGCAGATGGCAGAGTAATGCAGCTTCCTTTGAAAAGAGGCAAACGGCCAATGGCTGAGGTGTGAACCCTTTGAAAGGCCAGTGCTTTAGGTTTCTACTTGCTGAGTTTAATGTTGTACCCACAGTTTTCAAATAAAAATCAGCTTGGAAGCTCTTCAGTCTTAAAGTCCATGTCCAGTGGAATTAGCTTTCCATTTCAGCCCTCGGGAGTGTTGGAACGAAGCTACAGACTGTCATGAGCAACTTTTATAAACAGAGGGACTGTGTGTGCTTGTGTCTTGATGCAGCCACCTCTCCTGTGGGTGCCGTGGGTGGGACATTCACAGTGGGCACCATCATTAGCTTTCTCAAGTCTCAGCATGGAGGAGGTTGTAGAGGGAGTGGGAGATGTCAGGAGAGGGAATCCAGCAGCGTGGCTATTTCTGAGTAAGGTCTTCATGGTAAGATTTTGAAATTTTGTTTGAAGTGGGTTCTGAGAAGCTCAGATATCTATGTTAAAACAGAAATGCATAAAGATCTTCTAAAGTACAATAATTTTAAATAGGATTTCATTTTGGATTTTCTTAGCTTCTTCCCCCCTCTATTGGTGCAGTTGAAGTTTCATTTTGTCCTTTGGGTGACAGTGATTTTGGAAGGTGAGCCAGCTACAAGGCCTGGAGTCAGGCACACAATTCGGGGACAGGATTTTCAAAGGTCTGGTTTATTGAGGTATAATTTATATACCACCTAACATTCCTCTTTTTTTAGGTGTCTAGTTTTATTAATTTGGACCGGTATGTACAGTCGTCATAACCTCCACCACAGTCAAGGTAGAGCATATTTTCTTCACCTCCACACGTTTTTCCTTTGTAGTCAGTTCAGTCATCCTGAGGTGGGTTTTTTGAGATTAGCACATTTCTAGCCAGAAAGTCTTTGTCAGAGTCTGGATTTCTTTCATTTGTCTTTGAAAAGCCAGTTGAAATTGGTGAAAAACAAAGTTACCTTTTGTGTATCTTTTCACAGGAGAGCTGGGTTTTCCAGCTGGTTCCCTGAAGCAGCACCGAGGACAAGTCCTGGGGACAGCTATGTGACTGGCAGTTCAGAGAGGGGAAGGGGTCAGCCAAGGATGTCCTGAGGAGGCCCCCTTGTTAGCTGATGGCTTTGACCTATGGCTTGGGGGCATTTTTGCAGAAATCAGAGGTCTTAGTGTTTGAAGATCACATGTGCACCCTGTAGTGCTGACCCCAAGGCCTAATGTGCTCCTTGGTGCACTTTGGGACCTCCTGCTCCGAGGGCAGGCCCACAGGCAAGGCTGCTGCTCAGCTCAAGAGCCTTTTCCTTGGCTCCCATATGAAAATCAACTCTGCATCCAGACTTCCTGCCTCTAGAAATGGACTTGCTAATTATCACTCAAGATGTTTTACTCTCTTAATGTGCTAGGTGTGGAAAGATCCAAAGGAATTTCTGATTGCTTTATAGGCTGTGAATTCTGTAGCCAGATCTATTTAAGGAATTGCCTTAATCATTTCCTTCTCTCCCTTTAAATTGTAGGCTTTATTACAGCCATGCTCCTGACGACGACTAGGGTTTGCTGTGTTTTTCCTGCGTCAGGAATTGAATCGCGTAGTGATTGAAGTGCGTCTGTGTTCATTCCCGCTGTGTGCTTTCTTACCCCCTAGGAAACCCAGGTTGACCAGAACTCAAAGTGCCTTTTCTCCGGTCTCCTTCAGCCCCCTGTTCACAGGTAAGGATGAGCTCTTTCTTTTTCTTTTGACATCTGAAAGCCCAAGTGTTATGAGACCTGCTCAGAAACACTTACAGATGGATTGCAAAGGGAGCTTCAGGCATGGCTACAGTTATTTTCTTCATTCCATGTCTGCTGGGTTTGGGGTGAGGCTGTTTTTATGGTGCCGAATGTGTTCTTGACTTTGGATGCTTTATAGTTTGCGTAGTGACTGTTTGCTGGCAATTAGGTGGCCCTGTAGTTACATAGTGCTTAGTTCAGGACCTTCACATATAAATTAAGAGGAGGAATTACAAATTTATAGGCTCGCAGTGTATAAAGAACTCTCTAGAAGTCATACAACTCCTGCTCCTGCTTCCAAGGGCTTCATGGATTATCTGATATACATGATCCATGATTATCTGGTCTATTTTTAAAGACTTTGGTCAAAGGGGATTACATGAACTCTTGTCTTACCCATTTTAGGGGCTAGCAGTTCTTGCAGCTGTCAAGAGTTCTTCAGTGTACCTAATTTAAGTCTCTCCTCTTGCAGCAGAGAACACAGTTGCTAAAGTAGGAAAGGGGCTGAATGTCCTTTGGGTAACTGCCTTCTCGTTAACGGGGAACTTTTTCAGAGAGGGAGACTGTTATGTCAGTCAGACGTGAAGCTCCTGCTTGAATAAGCTGCAGAAAAGGTCTTGGCGCACTGCCTTAAGTCTCAAAAACTGGGTACTCATTGATTGTGGCTGAGAAGCCTTTTAAAAAAAAATCCCAATTTCAAACTCTTTTAGATATTGTGTCTCTCAAAAGGTGATTGGAAGAATTATGATTTGGGAATGGACATTTTCAGATGTTAAGCAGGCTAGTGAAACCCCCGTTACTACGTAGATGGCCATGAGGTGCCAGAATAAGTGAGTTGGTGCTGTAACAGGCGCGGGTGGAGAAAAAGGTCTCTGTTCATACCCCAGCCCAGAATTAAAGAATCTTATCCTGTAGCAGCGTGTCTTTCTAGTTAATAATTGTTTCCTATCTAAGGTAAAGAATACCCACGTGTGTAGTTTCAGGTTTGGTGTTCTGTTTCAGACAGTCTTAGCTCTTTTGAATTATGTCTTTGTATTGAGGTGCTATACCTGTAATTTAGACATCACTGACCCTTCAGGAAACATACTTATTTGAGTTCGTTGCATTTTGCTCTGGGCAGCTAGGCTTTCAGTTACAAAGCTGTGTGATGAGTTAGTACCAGCTTTCTAGAACTTCCACTGATGACTTTTAGAAAAGATTTTCTGCTTATCTTAATTAGTGTTCAAGAACTTTGTAAAAAACTGTGTTAGATTCTGAAAGCCCAGCTCCTGACTTTAAATTTAGAGACCTCACTTTCTAAACTGGGAAATAATAAAATTTTAGCTGAGGAGCTAATTCAGCATCCTGAATAAGAAAAAGATGTTGGAAATAACACCCTAAGGGCTAAATTTAGAGAAATCTTGAGTTCTGACCTATGGATCAGACGTTCCAAGACAAACCTATACTTGGCTGTCAACCTTAGTTAATAAAGTACCATTCATCCTCCGGTGGAAAGAGGGTAGATGGGGTTGGATGGCAAGGAGGAGTGCACATGGCAGAGAACAGACCTGTATGACATGCTAGGAAGTAAAGAGAAACCACATGCCACCCCCATCAGGTTCCTACTGAGAAGCTTCCTCTAAGCTTACCTGACTCTTGGCTGACTGTGGAAGTAGTTCATTATTAGGGTTGTAAATGTATTTTTCAGCCTTTGTAGCCTCAGCTATTAGGAACTAGTTGATATCTGAAGTGGTTGTTTCTCTTATGAGTGAATCTTCTGAAAAATAGAGACATGGTAAGCCATTTAGGAAGAAGTTGGGGCTAACACTGGGACCTCCGTCTGTGTTCAGCTTACCGTGTAATTCTTACTGTGTTTTTCTGGCATTTGCTTTCTATGTCCATTTGGGCTTATAACAAGCTGCTTGCCGTGCTCCCTAAGGCAGAAAGTGGTATACAAATCTGTAAAAAATAAACGGTATGGGTTCCATTTGAATAAAGAAGACCCCTTGTTCAAGTTATATTGTCAGTGGCAGAACCATAATTAATTGGCTTTTCCACTGTCATCCCATGTTTTTGTCCTAAAGAGTCCTTGACCTTGAACAGGGCAAAGAAATGATAGAATTTAAAATGGACTTCCCAGGTGTTTGGGGGTGATTCCAGCCCTGGGAGCATTAGATTTGGAGCTTTTTGAGAGCCAGGGACTTCTAGCTTCCTTTGCTTGCCCTTTGCTTGCCTTTGCTTCTGGCCTCAGCTTTGGGCAAGGTGCTTCTATAACATGCTTGCTCCATGAATCCCTCAGGTGAAACAGTGTCGCTTGTGGATGTGGACATTTCTCAGCGGGGCCTGACTTCTCCACACCCTCCAACTCCCCCTCCTCCTCCAAGAAGAAGCCTCAGCCTCCTAGGTACAATCTCCTCCCCTCTGCCTTCTTGCCCTAGTGGGAGGGGGGCTCTAGGGACCTGTTTTTTGCCGGGAGCCAAACAAGCTCCTGGGTTTCTAATGATGACCCAATTACTTCCTGTCTCTTTCTCAGCACCCCTATCATCTACTTAAGCAGTTCACTGGGTCTCTTACCTGCATGCTATAACGTTGACTATCCGTGTGTGGATTAGATCTGTATTTATCTTACCCTGAATCTATAGCTAGTAGGCTACTTTAGGAATATCCTGACTTTCCTGCTTTCAAGCAGAGGAAACCAGATTAAGATGATTGTTGCGCTCTGTGCATAAAGACGGGGTGAAGGTCAGGCCATCTTGCCCCAGAGGGCAGCCTGATGATCCTTCTCCCTCTTCTCTGCGTCACCTTGCTCTTTCTGTGCTCGTGTTTCTGAACCTCTTGCTTTTGTTCTCTCTTCTAGATGATATCAGTGGGACGCTGCCTACATCTGTCCTTGTGGCTCCGATGGGCTCTTCCCTGCAGTCTTTCCCCCTACCTCCGCCACCTCCACCCCATGCCCCAGGTTAGCTTAGCTTAGGGGCAACACTTGCAAGAGTTGGGAGTACAAAGTGATAAACTTTTGAAGGATGGGAGAATTCTATTTATGGTAACAGAACTTAGGAGAAGGCTTAAATTTCATCCCTTTGGCTAGACTGTAACTACTTGGAAATGAGGCCAAAAACTGGTTTTTCTAACCCGTTTTCTTTATGGAGTTGAATTTGATTTTTGTTAGCGATAAAAGACTATTGAATTTTTTCGTCGTTTTGCTGCTGAGACTGCTGTTTTAATCCCTAAGTAGATATCACTTGGGAAACTACTTTAATTTCAGGGCAGTGAGGAGGTTTAATATGTTGCTGGTTTTCAAAGTTCTGTGGTTTTTCTAAGCTTTTCATACTGACCGCAGCCTTGTAAATAAGTACCAAGCATTTAGTAGCCCATACCTGCATTGCCAGCCTCCAGTACCCAAGGAATAAAATGAATGAAATCGGCATTCTTTTCTACTTGCCTGGCAAAATCGTTACACTTCCTGGGCAAGTAAGCGAGTCACTATTTCCAAGGCTGCTTTACCGGCACTTCACCTCGAGGTGGGAGAAGTTGGAATCGCTCTAGGCTGGTGAAGGTCCTGAAGTAGTCACCTTAGTCAGGTTAGTGAGCAGCTCCCCACCCCCTATCCTGGGGTTCAGTGCCCCCACCCATCCTTCACAGCTTACACAAGCCCACACAGCTTTCTGTTCCCGCCCATCCAGCTCTTTCCCACTGCTTTGGCTTCCACCCTTTCCAGCTTAGCTTCTAATGCTTTGCCCCTCTTCAGTTAGCATCTCTGTTTTGGGGGGAGGGTCTGCTTATGGTTGGGAGGATTGAGGGTAAACAAGTGACCACCACGGTCTTGCCCTGCAGATGCATTTCCCCGGGTTGCTCCCATCAGAGCAGCTGAATCCCTGCACAGCCAGCCCCCCCAACACCTCCAGTGTCCCCTCTACCGGCCCGACTCGAGCAGCTTTGCAGCCAGCCTTCGAGAGTTGGAGAAGGTAGGTGGTACCTGAGCAGTGGTGGCTTACCCCCTTCTGTACCAGGCTCCCCTTTAATTATTTTTAGAGGAAGGGTCATTTCCTTGCCTCTATATTTACAGTGATAAAGCAATATGCTGCTATCATCAATTCCATAAAAGATGTAAAATTGAATCTTAGAAAAGAAAATTGAACATGATAAAGGTTGTAGAGAAGTGTTTACATAGTCTAAGCTGATTGTGCCAGATTAATTGACCCAGGCCCCTTTTCTTTGTATGGCTTTGGTCAGGGAACTGTAGAATTCTTCTTCTGTAACTTGGAGGGCTAAGAGTATGCTGAGCCCAATGTTCGTTGCTAATGGTGGAAGCACTCTCCGCCGCTTTTCCCCTACTGAAACGTGTTGGAAGTGGGGGTGTTCTCCTGTGGGAAGATAGATTGTACTGAAAACTTGGGCATTTTTCTGTTCTGTTAGCCACTTGACTGCTTTTTATCTTTGATAGTGTGGTTGGTATTGGGGACCAATGAATTGGGAAGATGCAGAGATGAAGCTGAAAGGTAAACCAGATGGTTCTTTCCTGGTACGAGACAGCTCTGATCCTCGTTATATCCTGAGCCTCAGTTTTCGATCACAGGGTATCACCCACCACACTAGAATGGAGCACTACAGAGGTAAGCCTTCTTCCTTCCTTGCCTGTCTCTATTTTTGCTATTTGACTTTTTCATAGGAAGAATTCATAGAATTGGAACTGTGAATGGGGGAAAGGTTCATAGACTCAATTGGATGCTGATATGGGCACTGGTTTCAATCACTAGAAGAAATGTTGGGGGTGGGTAGGAAAGAGAATAAGATTTCTATTTAAAAGGATTGTCAGCGTCTTGTATCCTAAATAGGAGGGCCTGAGCAAGAGTATTGAACAGAACAAAGCCAGTAAAACCGTGCTCTTGGTAAAAGGAAGGGTTAGGCTAGACAAATTCTCCCAAGCTTTGTTCATAATTAAACTTAATATCTAGAGATACTTTCTGTTAAATTGTATCTCCACAGAGGAGAATTTAGTGTTGATTGTCTTGACTCTTCTATTCTGAATTTCTTTGCCTGATAGTCACATCCCCTCTTCTGCAGGCAGCATGGTGATGATAATTACCTCTCTTGTGAGCTTTGGAGTCTCTTAGGTAATAGTCGTAGAACTCCGAGAGTTTGTGGGATCAACGTGCTTTAGCCGGTCTGCCTTCCTCTCTGGTGGTACCTCCTCCTCTGTGGGCGGATTGTGCTGAATGTTGCCGTCATGTCTAGAAGATGACTTGTTACCCACTGCTATCTGGATTGACTTTGTATCGGGACATTCTGTACTTGACTTGGGCCAGGGACTTGTGATGCTCACTGGTGCAGGATGATAAGTCACTTGTCGAAATACCTCCATCTGCTACAAGTTTAGAAAGTGTAGAGAACTTTGGAGAGTTTTGGGGACTTGCTCCTCCCATCCCTCACACGCTTCCCATGTGTGATCTCCTTAAATGAACTGTAATGGACATTCATCTCAAATAAGAGTCTCTTTCATGCTCTTCTCAGGCACCACCATGTCTTTCCTGCTCTCAACCAAGTTCTGGATTTATTTGGTCTGCTGCTCTTGTGAGGCAGAAAGTAGCTGTTCAGCATAGCTTTCCTCTGCCCCCACCTTTGCCTCAGAGATACGGGAAGAGAAAGGAACTTCAGTCCAGAGACCTGAGAATGAGTTAGATAACTGGGGTAGGCCGCTTCCTATTTTACTGCCACTCCTAAAAGCAAAAATCAAACAAACAAAATGCAAAATAAAGCATTTCAGAGTGAAGTATTTTTATAAACCTACTAAAATGGTGAATGAGTAGGCCATGGGAATGATGAATAAATGCTTGACCTCTAGGTTCCTGATAGGTGAGATGCCAGGAATGACAGGGCTCTTTCAAATGGTTCTCCAATTACTTTTTGTTCAAAGGGACTTTTCTTCCATGAATAAATGGAATTTTTAATAGGAGCCTTGTGGGCCGTTCAGTTGCCAGTTTGCAGTGGAACATTTGTCTTGGTCTTTTTAAGTGATACTGTAAGAGTAGCTCAAGAGACTCAGATCTGCAGTTCTCCTGAGTGATTCGGTGTCCCCTTTGTGGGTGCTTTCGTTTGGGGGATTTCGTGTGTGTTTTAAATTGTGGGAGTTCAGATTCCCTTTTGCCTTTGGGATTCTCAAGTTTGGAGTGGGATCTTTGTAACATGTTGGGGTGTAGAATTTAGAAGTTAAAGAGAAAAGACTTAGAATTTGATTTTTTTGGTGCCCAGCACACACATGAATGAGTGATACCCACAAAACTGCTCATCTTGTCTTTCCTGACTGTCCGTGAATACTTGCAGACTTAGATCTTCTTGAGAGGATGTCATTTAAATTCGCTTTGGCTACAGCAGTCTTAATCTTACGGTCCATGATTGAAGAATTAGTGTTCATACTGGACAGAGTATTTTTGTATCTTTTTTTGTGACTTGGAACTTATTATTTATTTGTTTAACAAAAGCCTTGTAAGACCTAATTTATGTCTTATTAAAGGCAACATCTTTCTTTCCATTAATTGTGGAACAAGCAGGAACAGAGGGCTTCAAGGACCTTGTCTGACTCAGCTTGCCCATAAACAACCCTCCCAAAAGTGAGAATCATAAAAATGTTCAAATCAACCTCCCAGACTTTTTTAAAGTCAGTTTTACATTTTCACGTCTCTTTAATTTTCCCTGGCAGGGACCTTCAGCCTGTGGTGTCACCCTAAGTTTGAGGATCGCTGTCAGTCAGTGGTGGAGTTCATTAAGAGAGCCATCATGCACTCCAAGAATGGGAAGTTTCTCTATTTCTTGAGATCCAGGGTTCCAGGTAAGCCTCTAGTTACTCTGTTACTGAACTTACTTGGGTTTGGTCCAATATAGTATCAAAATGTACGCCCCCCCCCCCCCCCCGCCCCAAATAAAGGCCACAGTTACTTAAAGCTTTTTGTTCTGGCTTTTATAGCATTCACTCTAGAGTCCAGTGGTTAATCCCCTACGCTTGTACATTAATCTATCAGTAGTTTGAGAAGGAATCTTTGTTTCTCTGACCACATGAAGGAAAAAACTGGTCCTGCCTCTGATGTGCAGGCATCATGTGAATATTTAATATGCAGAGATGTCTCCTTGTCCCTAATCCAGGCATCGTACACTTAAATGTGAAACAGGTGAGAGTTCTCAGGTCATTTCCCCAGGAGCAGGGACGGTAAAAGAAGGTTCACTAGAAAGGCAATGGTGAGTGTCAAGAAGGTTGAATTCAGTGGCAGTCTGTTCTGGATTTTGTCCATGTCGTACTAAACTCTGTTAAAGAGTAGGTTCTTTTTTTCGTATCTTGTATCCCTACCAATGTTGACTACAAAGACTTCTCTCCATTTGGGAACACTGGCCAGTTCCCAGCCTTGCTGGTGTGGTTATATAGTCTTCCTGCCCACAAAGCAGGAAGGTATCTGTGTAATAGCTACTGAAGGGGGAGAGGGGGTGGGTTGGAGGAATCTGTATAGGGTTGGGAAAAGTAAAATGATAAGCACATTAATTGAAGCATTTGTAAGATACAAACAGAACTTCACATGAGAACATCATTCTTTCCCATTGAATCAAAGTAAGATTTTTAAACATACAGGATGCCAAGAAATTGCTCTAAAAAGAAGTTGCAGGAGAGCCTCAGGCAGAATACCAGTAACAGGATCGAGCCAGGTTGCAGGAATGGGTTTTATAATCTTGGTGATTTAAATAAGGTGTGACAGGGTGCGAACTGTATTAATTCTCACTTCATTTAGTATTTGCTTCAGTGCTGTCAACACAGTTGGGTCTCATACAGTTGACTTGATTAAAGGGAACAGTTAGAATCCTTTCTTATAGGAATTGCTCTGCATAGCAATTTGTAAAGTTTGTGGGTTTTGGGAGGTATTTATTTAACATTTATTTTTGTAACTTAGTATCAAAAATAAGCCACATCTCTGCTCTCAGAGAACTCATAGCCTCAAAAGGGGAACAGGTAGGAAGATAAAGATAATAGCATGTGTTAAGTTCTATACAGTGATCAGCAAGCAAGGACAGGCTAATAAGCTCTGTTTGTAGGTGAACCAGGGAAATCCTCTCAGAGGATTCTGGAGTCTGGAGCGTGTATCTACTTGTAGAGTTATTGAGACACCATGGAATCTTGGACTCCTCAGGTGTAGCTCATTTCATTCCACAAATGAGCCCTGTCTGTAGAAATTTTAACATTGTTAATGGCTAGAGATTATAATAATTGCTATTTATCGTCTGTCATGTGCCCAGGACTTTGTCAGGTTCTTTATTTACATCTCTCTAAGTTTTTTTTTTTTTAGATAATAGATTGATATATTATTTACAGGTAAGACTGTTTTCATTTTGCCAGTGAGGAAACGGAGGCTGAGGCTCAAAAGTGAAATTACTGTAAAGGTCACATAGCTGATCAGTCAGTGCTGAAGCCAGGATTCAAATCCAGGCCCAACTAACTCCAAATCCTATGCTTTATTTACCACCACTCTGTGATGAGAAAGAAGTAGCAGTAAGCAAATGGAAACTTGAGTTTGTTGGGATTTGTGAAGACTACACAAAGAAGTCAGAATTGTGTTTGTTAGCGGAGGGTATCTTTCTGGGAATATTCACCTGTGGTGAATACCTGTAGCATTCACCATCGGTGAATATTTCTTTCTGGGAATATTCACGTATGGTGAATGCTACAGGTAGGGTATCTATTTGTACTTAAAAATGTGTAATCAAGTTGAAAAGGCAGAGCAGAGTTAGTGTTTGCCCCTGGACCCTAAGTGACCTCTCTTTGAAGGATTGGGACAGAGGAGGCAAAGCCAGTGTTCTCCTTGACCATTGTTTGCTGCACTCTTTTGCTTATCATGAAGGTCTGGGCGTTCCATGAGGTTGACTTACTAGAGGCGAGGACTCACCAAGAAGAGGTAGTCACAGCACTTAGGTTGAGCCGTCAGCCTGCACCAGGAATTTTAACTTAGCACATTTGAAAAAGAGCCCGTTTGTTCAGACTTTAGGGTGATAACTGAATGCCCACAAGGAGCCAAATATTATTTCATTTAATCCTTACAAAATCCTTTGAAGGGACATTACAGCCTCTCCCTTTCTCTCTCTCTCTCCAGATTGAGAAACTGAGGTACAATGGGTTGCAGTGCTAGGATAAAGTGTCAGGTTTCTCTGGCTCAAATCTAGAACTGGATGCACTAGCAGGGCATGCCAGGGACCGAAGGAATCATAAAGGTGGAACTAATGGGAAAGTTCTCATTGGTGGCAAATAGGAGCAGAAGGAAGGTAATTAGAATAAATGGAATAATTAGCATCTAGAGGAGTGGCCCTTGGTAAAAATGATGGCACCTGAGCTTGATTTCCCCTTTTATCATAGTGTTGGAGCATGGTCATAACAAATCTGAGGTCGCTGATTACATCTCAGTCTGATCCATTTCACAATTACAAATGAAGCCCCTAATGTGACTGGATTAGCGCAAAACCTCTGACCCTGGGAAAGCCATAACTCGAAGCAAACATGTCCTTAATCAGGAGACTTTTCATCATTTGCGATGAAGAGAAAATACCTATTGTGGTTTTTTTTAAGATTTTTTTATTGGGGAAGGGGAACAGGACTTAAATTGGGGAACAGTGTGTACTTCCAGGACATTTTTTCCAAGTCAAGTTGTTGTCCTTTCAATCTTAGTTGTGGAGGGTGCCATTCAGCTTCAAGTTGTTGTCCTTTCAGTCTTAGTTGTGGCGGGCGCAGCTCAGCTCCAGGTCCAGTTGCCATTGTTAGTTGCAGGGGGCGCAGCCCACCATCCCTTGCGGGACTCGAGGAATCAAATCTGCAAGCTTGTGGTTGAGAGCTCACTGGCCCATGTGGGAATCGAACCGGTAGCCTTGGGAGTTAGGAGCATGGAGCTCTAACCGCCTGAGCCACCGGGCCGGCCCCAATACCTATTGTTTTTTTAATCACACTTTGAATTACACAACTGTAAGGAAATTGGTCATTTCCTCTTTTGTAATCATCATAAAGCTTATATTGCTTGTTCAATGACATGTCTTCCCTGTATCCCAGGGTGTCTCAGTTTAGCACTTTTGACATTTTGGGCTGCATAATTCTGGTCTTCAGGGAACAGTCTGGTGTGGCAGAAAGACCGTGTTCAGGTGCTTAGACCTGAAATCCAGATTTGTCACCCCTAACCTGGTCCACGTTGGAGGAAGAGAAAATAGTGAAGTAGCTGGTAACTGCATTGGTGCCCAGAACCCCTGCCATGAGGACCAGAGGAAGGTTCCTGCACATCACTGTTCACCTCGCCCTTTCCCTTTCAGCTGCACTGGTGTCTTACCTTGTTTCCAGTGCTAACCTCTTCTATTAACTGGTTTTGATGTGAGAGCGCCAGTCATTTGCTGTTTGGGGGCAAACAGTAAATGGTCAGGTTGACACCAGGGAATATCAGAGAATTAACAGATTCCAAATTGCTATTTGTGAACCTAAGGCTAAAAGTAACACAATTAAATAGGCACCTACGTATGGTCATTAAAATTCAAGTAGGCAAACAATCATAATTATATGCTTATTAGCCTGATCTCTTTAGGCACAAGTCCTATACTGTTGCGTCTTTGGGAATAAATAATTAGATACATAAATTACTTTTATCTCTGAAACATCATGTTGAATTTAGCAATATTACAACCAACCCCCAAAAGCTTTCTGTTTGCCATAGTTTAACTTAGTAAAGAATACTTTAAAAACGTGAGAGAAAGGGTAAATTCAAACAGGCATTTGAGCCCGAAATCATTTTTAAAACCACTTAAGTTTAAATATATTCAAGAGAGAAATTCATGTGTGAATTCTATTTTTTTAGTGATGTGTGAGGAGAGGGCCAACCACGTGGGTGGAGGGGGGCTACAGAGCTTCAAAATACAAACCTTAAACTTGAAGGGGTAGAAGTGAGAAGGAGAGAACTAAGGGAGGCTGGTCATGAAGGAACCAAGGTGCTGTGACTGGCCGGACAGTGTCCTGTCCCCCCACCCCCGTCAGACACAGGGACAGGTGCTTGCTCTGAGGAGACTCCTGGCTATACCACCCTCTCCCCACCCCCACAGAGGTTTCCTGGGCTAAACTTTTCCTCAGCAGGTGTTCAGGACAGACCAGCTTTGTTGATTCTGTGCTTTAACAAGTTCTCTTAGCCCAATAGGCCTCAGTTTCTTCACATGGGAAATGGGAATAATAGTGGTCTCTATCTCAAAAGTACAGTTTTGAAGACTAAATGAGTTAAATGTTTTTAAGATAAACTTACTTGTTGAGTAGCAGTATAATACGTATTTTAATTTTTTGTTTGTTTTAGAAAGTCAGCAACCATGAAAAGGCTTCGGGAGACAAGCTAATTTTTTCTTTTCATGCCTTGAAACAAAATTTAAAAACTGCTTGAAATTAAACTCCAAAAATAATAGATATTTTATTTTCCAACAAATTGTATCTACAGAATTTTTTTTGATATGACAATGGCTGAGAAAATAATTCTTTCAAAGATTTTGCAGCTCAGATTCTGAGAGCAGTTTGCTTATTTACTTTACACAGCCCCTTTGTGTATTAAAACCAGAATATTCTTTGTTCCTTTGAACCTGTTTCAGTGCCCCCGCCATTCTGGGTGTCTCCATTCTGTAGCGTAGACCCTTGGGGGGTTGGAATTTCCCAACACAGAGCCTGCTGATAATTGTGGAAACCTTAGAGCGGGGGTGCTCCCGTTGGGCCTGGCTGGCATCAGTCAGCAGGCGCTTGGGATCCCAGCTTCCCAAGCTGTTGTAGTTGCTTTGCTTTTAAGAGCATCATCCTCTCTTTTTCTGTTCCTGTACCCAGCCTGAAATTTCAGAAGCAAGGAGGGTGGTTGTGGGTGTGTGTGTGGGGGAGACGGGGAATAAGAGGTGATTAAACCTGATTGTCCTGCCTTGACGTAAATGGCAGAAATGATGGCTTGTAAACTTTGATCTCAGCTGTTGCCTTCTGCTTACCAACCTGTCAGTTGGAATTTGGTGGGGACCCTGCTTGAATAGCCTTTTGAGTCCTCACCTTCAGGGGACTGCTAGATGTGCTGAACAATTATCCCCCATTCCCAGGAGGGATGCTTTCGATTCTTGTCCTTCCCTGAGAGCCTCAGGCCTGGGATTGGCCACTTGGCTCCCAGTAAAGTCTCTAGCTTGGCATTTTTCATTGGGTTGTTCTAAGAGCAAGACTCTCGGCTGTTAAGAGTGACGCTAGGGAGGCCCTCTGCTGGGGAGAATAGATTCTCTTGAGTATGAAATCTAGTGGTGGTGCTTCTGCAAATGGAAATCAGCAGGCCTTTGTGGAAGGGAGCTTGCACAGAACACATAGATGAACTATAAAGAACCCCATTTCCCTTCCCTGGACTCCCTTCATAAGGGAGAGTGTAGTTAGCTGCATTGTTCCCTCTGAATGTTTCTCTTGGTTTTCATTCTTGAAGGACTGCCACCGACTCCAGTCCAGCTGCTCTATCCAGTGTCCCGATTCAGCAATGTCAAATCCCTCCAGCACCTTTGCAGATTCCGAATCCGGCAGCTCGTCCGGATAGATCACATCCCGGATCTTCCACTGCCTAAGTATGATGGGGTCTTCAGGGCTGGGGGCAGGAGGGAGGGTTAGTTCCCGATGTTAGCGAGGACTTCACGCTGACTGCACAGGCAGCTCCTTTCACTTGTCCTGGCACCTAACTCGAGAACTGTCACACGTCTAGCCAGAAGGGAGCAAGGTGTGTGTGTGTCACCCTCCCCTCTTCAGTCTCTATGAAGGGTGGAAGGCCGGAGACAGAACTATAAGAAAGGAGAAAGTGGGGATTCTGTTAGGGTAGCAGAGTCCTTGGTATAGTTTCAGCCACATAGCATTGACAGAAAGCGTTGAACAAAGGTGGTCTTTTTTTAATCATCTATGTAAATGACACTTTGTGTGTATCCCTCTTGTGTTTTTTTTTACAGACCTCTGATCTCCTATATCCGAAAGTTCTACTACTATGATCCTCAGGAAGAGGTATACCTGTCTCTAAAGGAAGCGCAGCTCATTTCCAAACAGAAGCAAGCGGTAGAACCCTCCACGTAGCGAGGGGCCCCTGCTGGTCACCACCAAGGGTATGAGCTCTGCCTCACTGTCCCGCCAAGTTCTTCCTGGGCAGTTGTGATCATGTGTAGGCCTTGTCCCCTACCCCACCCCCACTGTCCTGTGTGTATACCTCTGCTCCCAGCATCTGCCCACAGTTACCACGCCTGGTAATGAAGTGCCCAAGGGGTGCACACCCCAGTTGGGAGAAGAGCAGATAGACAAGGGAGGCTTAAAGAATATTTGCCAAGCAACATGCAGGCTAAGCCCTGAATGTGGAGGACGTGCACAGGTTGCTAAGTGTGCAGCTTTCTCTCATACTTCGGCTAATCTCCCTGATATGGTACCAATGACATATAAAGGTAACACAAACATGCCTTCAATTGCCATAGGCATGCCCTTCAGTGAGAGCTCCACTGTGTCCCACAGCCTGGCATAAGGGGATGAGGAAAAAGCTCACTCTTCTCTGTAGAGTTCGATTTGGGCCACTGAAAGTAAATTGTTCAATAGAATAAGTGAATTAACTAAGGAATTCATTCATCTAAGAGGCTATTCTCCCATTGCTACACTAACTGAGCTCTACTCATTTTCCCATGAAAAATCTTGGAATACTGGTTCCTGCAGATGGCATTGAAAAGTAGAGGTGAATAGGGAACAAAATCGCCAGAGAGGAGTGATTTTGGTAGTGTGGGTTTACATGCAAGATCTCACATTTCCAGTGATATACTATTGGGGTGCTGTCACACACACACACACACACACACACACACACACACACACCACCCCCACCTCCGCCCCCACCCTCGTCATGCCTTAGTGCGGAATGTCCTTTTAAAGCACTGGATACTTCTGCTTCTCTTATAACCTCTCTGTTCCCCAGATCCCCACATAAAACAAAGGGGTAAAATCCACAGGAGCAACAGCCTTAGAGCGAGAAGGGGCCTTTAATCTCTCCACCCTCTCTGCTCTCTGCATAACAGAAGAGTGACCTTCAGTGTTTATATGTCCCATGGATTTTCTTGAGCATGGCTAAAGTGAACCCAGCTGTGTGTCTGTCTTGGCTCTGGAAGTCCCTGATCCTGTGTTATCGGGGGAGAGCATGTGGGCTGGGCTAATAAGGATTAACCAGGGAGAAGGAATGAAGAGGAGAGATCAGCAAATGGTAGCTGGGAGGCTGCAGAGTTTTAACTTAAAGGATCCTGGATTGGGTTTACAGTCTCTTATCATTGCTTCAATTATGTGCAAATTCTATGCCCTCAGAAGTGTCTCCTAAGGCATCGGAATCCCCTAATGTCTAGGAGCATGTTTCTGCTTGGTGCCTTTGTGCTTGAGCTTAGGATGGAAAAGCAGAAGGGAACTTGGGAGGCCCAGTTACCTGACTGCACCCTTGAAAGGTAATTAGGACCCTTCAGTTACAGCACCGCTTCTGTGGATGCTGTGCCCTAGGAGGAACCCATGTGAACAGAAGCACATTCAGAGAATGTGGAAAGTGGAAGGTGGAAGGTTCCAAACTTCATCATATGGGGAATAAATGATTAACATGAGCAGAGAAGTTGTAGGGTGAGAGGAACTTGATCGCTAAAAGAAGTATTTGATGGGTTTTCCTGAGGAAGAGAAGAGTATTAAACTACTCTGTGTGGTTCCAGGGGCTGGACCAGGACTACAGTGGATGTAAGTTATAAGGAGTTAAACTTCAGTCCAACATTAGGAGAACTGTTTTCACAGATAGGTCCAAAAATGGAATGGTTTTTCCACAGGAATTAGTGTGTTCCCCATTTTTAAATTCACTTAGCAGGTATCTGTATGTGTACGTGTACATATACCCAGTGTGAATGGGGAAGAGAATGCTGAGCAAGATCGTAAAAGCTCCTGTTCTCACTGAGCTGCAGTTCTCATAGGGAAAGACAGACAGCAAACATGTAAATACATGAATAGGTTCATTTTAGTTGACTGTACATGTTATGAGGAAAATAAAACTGGTGAAGTTTAGTGATTAGTGGTGGGATACGACTCAATTTGGATGATCAGGGAAGGCTCCTTTGAGGAGGTGACATTTCCGCTGAGATCTGAATATCGAGGAGTTAGCCATGCGAGGATCTGGGAGCAGAGCATTCTGGGCAGGGGGTCTTGTAAGTATAAAGGCACTGAGGTGGGAAGGGACTTGATAAGATCAGGGGCAGGCATTTGTCGCAAGTATGGGGGGCAGTCATGTGTTAGTCAAGGATTGAGTTGAACTTCCAGGGTCTCTTTCCTGTGACACAGGGATTGTTGTCTGTGGCAAAGAATAAGCATCATGCTGTACTTGCTCCTGATTTAGACCCTAGGATCCTGTGAAAAAAGAGAAGTAACACTTCTCGAAGGAAAGGTCAAGTGTAAAATTTTGGTCCCTATGACTTCTTGTTGGTAAGGCTGATTTTAATTTGGGAGCTCTGAGTGGACCACTTGGTGTGTTACCTGGGGAATTTCATGCCAGGGTGCTTGGAGTGTAACAGCTTGTACAAGTACCCTTCTTAAATTAGAAGGTAAAAGCTGCACTGGCCTTGGTGATTATGTCAACCCTCTTCAATGGCCAGAAGCTGCAGAGACCTACAGCTATTTCTAGCTAGCTCTCAAAGGGTTATTTTAGGGGCTCGGCTCCTTTTTTAATCTCAGGGAAGAAGGAGGGGGGAAGTAGGTAGAAAATTGAGAAGGGAAATGGAAAGGGGAAGTTAGGCTTTATGGTAGGATATATTTACTAGTTCTTTTTTTTTTTTTAATTTATTTTGAGTGTGTTTTTCCAGGACCCATCAGCTCCAAGTCAAGTAGTCATTTCAATCTAGTTGTGGAGGGCGCAGCTCATAGAGGCACATGTGGGGATCAAACCAGCAACCTTGTTAAAAGCACTATGCTCTAACCAACGGAGCTAACCGGCGCCCCTTACTATTCGTTTAGAACGTTCAGGTCGTAGGCTGCTCAGGCCCCTCTGACAAAGGCCGTTGCTACATCCCCAGCTAGCTGCAGTGTTTGTAGAAGTGTTTGGCTAGCCAGACTCCATTCTCCTTTTGAGCTGTACTTCTCTATCTCCAGAGGCTGGGCTATTCTTTCACTCCATTTTGGTTCCACTCAGTTGAACCCCTCTAATTTCTTTCCCTTTTTTTGCCTAGCCATTTGGTTGCCAAGCTCCAATTTTGAAGAACCAAATGAAGCTACTATGAAACGAGGAGTAAGAAAAAACAAGAGGGAGTAGTAAGGGTTGGGATCTTCTGCGCAAAGACGTTGGTTCCCCTCGCCGCCTGGGGCTTGGAAGAAGCACACAACCGTACTCTCTGAGTGGGGGCTCCGCCGTTTGTGTCCGCCCCTGTGATATCTGGGAACTGGATGAGCTCCTTGGAAAACTGGAAGAAGTCTCAACACTGTTCCTTTTTCACCAGTTTTGTTTTGGACATTTACATTTCTCGGTATGAAAAACTCACCTTAAAGACAGCTGGGGTTTGTGCCCATTGGATTGGACATGGTGTGAAGGGTGAGCATGGTCCAAGGGGGAGGGGGACCGCCAGTGTGGGTCATGCAGCTGGTGCCAAAGGCAGAATGCGAGTTTTCACCATTGACCTTGAAGAAGGGAAGAAAAGGAGTCAGAAGTGCAAATCGAGTTGGGAGTTTCTGAAGGATGAGAATCTGCTTCTCTTTAAGCATGAGTAGCTTCCGTGGGAGCAGGAAAGAAAGGTGGGTGGTCTCAGACAGAAGATTACGGGACAGAAACTGGCAGATGGCTTCTGCTGGGGAAGTCGTGACTCCTTGCATCCTTTCTTTTTAAGGTTTAGGAACCTAATTACAGAATCACCTCTCATAGAAGCTGGATTCGTTTTATTTTACTTGATTCCTAAGTTCTGTGACCTCAAGTTAGCCCCGTTCTTCCTCCACCCTCAACCTGTTCCCCAAGATAACTGTACATTTCACCCTGGTCATGGTAATTCATTCTAGTGCTTCTGCTAGCTGTCAAGGCACTAGTTTTTCTCATCACCTGAGCGGTTCAGAGCTCCAGTCATGGGCTGCTAAAGGTAATGGAGCCTGCTTCCAGATTGTTAATAGCAAACTGGACCATGACTTAGGAGACAATGTTACTTACCTCCATATGTCTGTCGGCTAGTGAGAGGGAATGTGCAGGAAGGTGGGAAACGAAGCTGTCAAGTTGTCCTCTTCCTAGAGAAAGCTTTCTAGTGTCTCAGCCTTAATGGGACGTCCTTAGATTAGGAGGAGGAGAGTATTACATCTCATGTTTTTAGGTTTATCACTGTCGTCCTACTTCTGGGACGCGAGGTAGCAAGGGCTTCTATATTTTCCTCTGTTTTTTCTGGCAACACAAACATTTTCCTGAGTCAGATCCTATTTGCCCTCCTTTCACTGGGATTCTGTCAGATGCTGATTTCAGAGTTGCCTGTCTTCCAGGTGGAAGTGAGGAAGAGGGAGAAAAACTCCAGTGCTTTTCAATGGTCTTTAAGTTTTCCTGAAGCAGGCCATTGTCAAATCATGTAACATCATAAATTTGCTTTTTTGTAGAGTTACTCTGGGGAAACTTTTGCAATTAAGATGTGAAAAATTGAGCTGTTTGGTCTTTATTACTCTTTTCCAGTAAGTGTTCCATTAGACTGCTTCTTTCGGTACCCCTGTGCTTTATATCTGTCTCATCTCATGAGATAAATAATACTGTCAGGTTTGTGGTTTCCTGATGGTTTGGGGTGAGGCCTCTGTGACTTGTTAATTTATAGGACTGTCTCATCTGGAAGCACTGGCCTTCTGCCTTACGACCTGCATAGAATGGCCAGTCTTCCTCTTTGCAGCTGAATGGGGAGGAAACTTACATTGTTACTTGGCTCTAAAGAGGTGTCCCACAAAATGAGCTTTGTAGCATAAATAGCCCACCTCTGATTTGTCAGGAGGTGCTTCTCTCCTTGGCTTCCATGGTAGTATTACCAACCAGTTAAGATTGTCATCCCAGAAATTGGCTTAACCTGTGAGTCTTGCCTCTTGAGGGTGCAGATTAACTTGCCATCTTGCAGAAAGTGCCACCCCTCCCCGACCCCTCACTGTAGAGCCTGAAGTCTGGAATCCATTGGGATCCTTGAGTGGCTGATGTGCAGCTCTCTGGGATTTTTTTCTGTAACCACTTTCGCTACACATAATTTTTCAGTTATTCCTTAGTATGTGTTTGCTTGGCTCTTGGGCCAGGTACTGTGGAAAACACAGGAGTCAGAAGGTGTGGTATCTGGCTTTAGGGAACTTTTAGGTGACTGCCACTCATGAAGCAATTGGAGAGTGACTCAGTGTGGCAGGGAATCAAGAACTCTAAAGAAATTCAGAGTGGGTAACATCAGAGTAGACCAGATGATGTAGGAAGGCTCTGAGGCGATGCGTGAGGCTTTGGGTTGTAGGCGAGGGCAGGACAGTGAGATGAGACGCACATGAACCAAAAGCATGGAAGCAGAAATGTGCATGGCGTGTACTGAACAGTGCACAGCCCTAAGTTAGAGCAGAAGCACCTAAGAATCCATTTCCCAGGTCTGAGTGAGTGCTGAGGGATGGCAAAGTGGAGTCCAAAGCCGGAAGTCAGCAGAGTTTCTGCTGGTGGCCCAGGACCTGACCTCACTGCTCTAGGTGCAGCTGCGTGAGAGAGGCAGAGCTCCTGGACCCACTGTAGTACCAAGGTTTCCACTGGACAAGTCCTACACTCAGGTACAAAACCGAGCCAGCTGAGGAGGGCCAGCCTCATCCCTGGCTTCTGTCTGCCCCTGGGAAGGGTGGTGTTTACCTGTGTCTGTGATCTGTCTGCTTTAGTCACAGCCCGGGCTGCAGCCTAAGTCCTTTTTCTCAGTAGAGCGGTACAAGACAGTGCAAAAGGGGAGAGGCTCCATCAGGAGATGTGGCAGAAGAGGCGGGGCGGGGGCAGTGGGCTGAGGTGCCAGCCTGGTCAGAGAGGAACCGGAGCGGGCACCGCTGGCCTGCCATTAGCACTCCCCTTGATCTCCCCTGGATGTTAGTTCTGTGCAGCGCTAATTGAAATGCAGTCTACAGAGGGTACTTGTTCCTTTTCGGTTGTATTCTAAAGTCACAAACTGGAAAAGGTTCTCAATTCTAGAGACCCCTGATTGATTTCTAAGTTGTGAGTGGCCGATGTAGTACGCTCAGGCCCTGCCTGTGTAACCCTCACTTGTTTCTGATTGATCTGCTGTAATCATCCTCAGGATGGCGTGAACCACTGTGAGCTAGTGACAACTACTGCTACAACTTGCTATTACTTGAAACTTGTGTGCTGTGGTAGGAGCGCAGGAGTAAGGAGGGTGGGGGCTTTCGTGTAGGGACCAGGTAAGTGGGTGACAGCGGGGAGTTTGGGACCCTTGGTGATGACCTTGGCCTAGTCGTCTGCCTGTGCCTGGATGTAGTGAATGTATATTCACTGGAATGTGAGCTGAGGACTGTAGCCACCAGCCTCCCAAGAGGAAAGGCTTGATGGGGAGCTTGCCACCCGGGCCGGTTTCTACCCCGCCACCTCCATTCCTCCTCTTCTCTTGTCTCATTATATAGGCCCCTTATTAAGGCCGGGGATGATGTGGAGTTAGCTGCCAACACCCATACACTGCACATCCAGGCGGAACTGGGGAGCAGAGAGGGTTGTGAGTGGTCCCACATCCGGGTGTGAGAGGCTAGGGGGAAGTGGATGCCCTGGGGTACCAGCCCATTCAGGCCTCCCCCCCCATGCCCACAAAGAGCATGGCCTGCTCGAAACCCTCAGGGCCCAGCAGGGTGGGGATGGGAAGAACTTTTCCCTTGGCTTCCATCCGTCCCTGCCCTGCCACACCTCTCCCTTGGCTTTGAGCCCTGAGGTTGGAGGGCTGGGCACGGGGATAGAGTGCTGCGGCTGCTGGAGGGCCAGCTGAAAGTTGTGTGTGTACGTGTGCACATGTGTGTCTTCATTTGCAGAAGTCTTGCCACCAGTGGGGGTGTTGAGAGCATCTCCACTGGGGGGAGACCGGCCATTTGTTTTCCACTTTTAAGAGAATGACATGCCCCCTGTCCCTAAGGGAGGAGCTTTTGAGTTAGACATTTTCCCTATGGGAATCCTCTTGGTTTGGTCTGTGGGAAGGGGGGTAATGGATAAATGATTTTTATCTCTAATCGTCAACACAGCTGTTCTTACACTGAATTTGTGCTATTGCATACATGTAGCCATCTTTCTTTTCACTGCAGCAGTGTTTATCAGTAGTTCAAAATGATTTATTTGCTCCTGGGGAGTAAAACCTTTTTTATTAAAAAAAGAAAAAAAAAAAAAAAGAAAAGTGTGACCCCCTCCCTCCCGTGACAGTGATAGGATTATTGGGCCATTTCACTCAAGAAGGCAAAGTCAAGTGTGCCAGTCCCCATGATCTGTCCTGTTTTTACTCAGCACAAAACGACAGGAGGCCTCGAGAAAACGGAGAGCAAACAACGCCTTGGGAGGAGCGCGAGGGGTTGTACCACAGAGAGGGGCACTGGGGACTCAGGTGCTACAGGAAGAAAAATAGTGCTGAATTGTATTTAAAATGTTGACTCTAATCTGCCAGGGAAAGACCTTTCTTTACATGCAAATTCCATGTTGTCTTTGTCCTTTTCATCCCTTCTCGACCTTCCTGGTAGGTGCTGTCCGGCTTCTTCCTCTTTCCTTTTCTGTCTTCTCTGCCCCCTCTCCTTCCCTTTCCTAGTCCCATCTACCTCCCGGGAAGCCAGTCCTGCATGCTGAGTCCGTGACATGCCTTCACACCCATTTCATCTCATTTAGAGGGTACCTGGAATTGCTCTCTCCCCCTCTCCCGCCCCCTCCGCCATGACAGGAGGCATTAAGGGGCAGGCAAAAAGCAGCCAGCCATGGCCGGAAGACAGGAATGTCTGGTTGCAGCTGGACTGCGATCATAGTTGCTCCTGGAGATAGAGTACAAGGAACGCTTAGGACACTCTTGATCAGAACCCAGGATAATCCCAAAGCGCACAGCCCTGCTCACAGCTGTGTCCTAAGCCCCCTGCCCAGCTCAGGTGGAGCGGGAATGCTGGTCTGACTGCATCCCTGGTGCTCCCTTGAACGGGGCGCTGCCCCTTGCGCCCGGAGCCTTTTCCGAGGGACAAGGATGACACAGGCACCACTGGGCAGCCCAGGCGTTGGAATGCCCACACTGGTGCTGCCTGGGCATAGCCACTGCTGTACATTTTTTGGTTGTTTTAAGAAACTCAAGAGGGGTGTCATTCTGGGCTCCTCGGGTGGCTGTCCATTCTTCACCGGAGGGGAGCCACACCCCCTGCAACCACTCTGTCCTCTTCAGCCACCCTTCCCTCCAAGCTAAAGCGTGGCCTGGCTTTTCTCTTCCCATTTAGTTTTCCTCCTTTCCTCCTCTCCCTTTTTGTGCTTAATTTATTAAAATAGTTGCTGTATAATTTATTTTCATAAACTATAAAAATTACTAAATGGTTAAAATAGACTTGCAGGCCAATCTTAAATGGGGTGGGAGGGTCTGAGGGTGGGTGGGGAAAGATGTTTTGATATAAACAAAACAAATGCACTTTGGGTGTGTTTTGGTATTTTTCTGGGGCTGGAAGGGTGGGTGTTGGGATGTCCCTGTAGATTAGTTCCAGAATGGGGTGTCTGTATATATTGTATTAATAGGCATGTTTGACTCTTGTAAAGGGACATTTAGTAGCTGCTGCAGGTCCTGTTTGGAATCCCATGTACAATTCCCGGTTTTTTGTAAGTGTCAGTGCGGGAGACATTTGACTCTTGTGTTTGTATCTCCTTTTTATGATTGCTGTACTGACCATGTCTTTTTGGGGAGGGGTGAAAAGAGATTTGAAATAAAAATGTTTAGAAATTATTTCATGTTATTCGGTGTGTGTTTTTCAATCCCTCTCCCATCTCATTTGACTCCTCACACCACACAACCCCAAGGTCAAGTGACCCACTCCTGGGGACTGAGCAACCCCTGTGACCTCAGCCAAGCAGAGCACATCCAGAACTGGTCTTGTCAGAATTAGAGATGTGGAAAAATTCCCAAGTCTCATGGTCATTGCTCAAAGCTGCCTTCTCCCTTAGGAAGTACTTCGCAGGAGAATTCCAGAAAGCTTTCTGGGGCCAAGTGCCCGTGGCCCTTTTGCCTTGGTGAGCAGTGGTGTGGGGCTGTACTTAGGGAGACCTCATATTTTATCTTTGTGCTTAGTCATTTCTAGCATTTACCTAGGCCGGCAGTCATGGGTTTTTCATAAGTTTAAACTGCTATCTCTGTCTTTCTAGCCTATTCTGTCTTGAGCTGCGCTTTCTTTGGAGAGAAAAAGACCAGGTCAAGTCTTGCTCTTCGCCTTCTCACCCAAGCCCTTACCAAGTTCCCCCCTGAGAGGAACAGTGTACCGCCCTGGCACATTTTGGGGAGTTTTCTACAATTTCTCTGCATCCTCAGTGTGGGAAACATGCTGAGAGAGATGAAATTGAGTTCCCAGGAGTTGCATTTTCGAGGACTGACTAGAAGAGCCTCAAGGAGAGTCTGGGAATCCCCGTGCGCCAGTCAACTCGTTCACAAGTGGGATGTTGCATTAGGATGAAGTAGTATTGTGTCAATGTGACAACATTAACGCTTGATTAAAGTTTTCTTCCCTTTTGGAAGAAAACCTGCTCCGAGCTATGAATTGTGAATATTCCAAGGAAAAATGCTTAACTCAGAATCAATAATTCAAATGCTTTAATGGCCGCCATTTGGACAGTTTGTCAATCATCAGGAATCTTTACCAACACCATCAGTCAAGAGTGTTAATGTGTGCTCTTGAAAGTAGAGAAACATAGGTTTTCATCACTTCAAATCAGCATTATTCATATTAGTAAGGAGTGGTTAGTGGTTAGGTTTGTTAGGAAAGGTAGGTACGAGTCTATCGTATGAGTCTGACTTGGGTAATAAAGCTACAGAAGGAAAGGCGTTCTTTTGGAAACAGCCCAAAATAAACAAACTACCCCCTCGCACCCTCTTCACCCTAAAAACCTGAAACCGCCTACTTCATCTTCTGTGTGCCCTGGTTACTTTTCCCCACCGCTTTCTCACAAAGGCTGTTCCACCTCACCTCTCAGTGGCACTCATGCGTACCTACCTTGAATTCAATCATAAGCACATGACAAATAGTAATAGTGCAGGAGATTCCCTCCTGCACTCCTGTGTGTGTCCTGATTAGGATGAGATGGGAAAAGTGAATTTTCTGTCTGTCTTGGTTCCCTCCCGCCTCTCCCGTTGTGATCATCTTGTGTATAATGATTCTAGTGCTTGTTTGTGCCACATGAATTCAGAAAACCAACCATTTTCATCTGGTTCTCAGCCAAAGGCGCAAGAGTTGACTCCAGCTCTGCAGATCCACTGGCTGGGTTATCATGGATCTGTCCTGGAGCCCTTTCCCGAGAGATTTTCAAGAGGAATTTTGACTGCGATGTTATCCTGTGCACTGATCCTCATTTAAGCTGTGACTTCATCACGCATCTCTCTTTAATTGCCGTGTCCTAGTTTAGGTAGTCCCCTTTGTTCACCTGGACAATTCAACAATTTCCCGATTGGTTTTCCTATGTCCCCTCTCCAGTCCCTTTAAAAGTCCTTTTAAAGTAAAGATGTGTTCAGGTCACTTCCTTAGTTTAAAATCTTCGATGACTTTCAACATAGAGAAAAAAATCTTAACTCCAACTTGATATTCAAGGCTTTCTCCTTCCCTGCCACACAAGCTGCACTCTGGTCGTGATGTATGACTCGAAGTTCCCAGATCACAGCACGCCTTCTCCTGCCACTCCACCCTCCCTCATGCCATCCCCTCTGACGGGAGGACCCTTACCTGTTACCATCTTTACCAGCAAAGCTTCTGCTTGTCCTTCACGTTTCTGCTCCAAGATCACCTCTGGAATTTTCACCAGCCACTTCCGGCCAAACAGATGTTCTTTCCTCTTATTTTTTCATGTGTCTGCCTGCTTGCTCAACTGTGACCTCTGCTGTGTGAGGGACAGAGCCCATGTCCTGTTCAGCTCTCTGTCTGCTCCCAGGATTGACACAGTTGAGTAGATGTGTAAAGGTGGTGGTTGAAGAAATGTGAGATCAGCCCTCTCAGTAGGAGTGCTGTTTATTTCCCTTGGTCTCTAGTCAGCCAGCCTTGGACCTGGATTTTCACCTTTCACATAGGACAACTTGATTGTATGGGGGAGGGGTAGCCACCAAAATGTCGGTCTTCAGAATTTTCTCAAGGTGTTCAAGTTATGGTGGTTGGAGTAGGAGTGTGAATTATGTGATATAGCTGAAACTCGATATGCCAAGGGAGGGATATGGACTGGGGACCACTTCCTCTTGGTACCAAGGGCTTCAGGAGAATGACATCTGTCACTGTCCTTTGGGTGGAAGATGCTGCTGATGGGTCAGCAGGCTTTTTTCAGTGACCAGAGGTTGCACCAAACCCCCACACTTCATCACATCCTGTGCTTCTCATCTCATCCCATGGGGTATCAAGGCCTGGCTTTCCCCTACCTGAGAAATTGGACTTTGTTTCTGGGCCTTTAGTCTGCAGATCGAGGGGTGGTAGGAGAATAGGAGAGGCTAGCTAGGTTTATACTGGAAGAGAAAAAGAAGTGTGGGAGGATAACGGCTGAGCTTGGAAGGTGTTTGGAAGATTTGGAATAGGATAGAAAAGTCTGGCAGCAGCTGTCCCCCTGTGTGAGGGATTGATAAAGTTAAGGAAGTTTTCAGGGACTTTCCCTGAGCATTGTCATCTCCTGGAGCCCCTTCCCTGCAGCTGCCACCCTCCCCCATGCCCTGGTGTTGAGAAAAACTGCAATGGACATGCTTTTCTTCTGAATATGGGCCTGTTTCTTTGAATGGGACACCGTATGTAGAAGTGACTTCAGGCCAAGCTTTAAACATGTTAAACTCTTATCTCACCTGGAGAGTGGGCTCTGGGTCTTGTCCATTTTCTGCCCTTCCCCCCACCCCACAACCCAACACTTGGCCAGCACACCAAGAGATGCCCCCATGTTTGCTGAAAATGATGGAGTAGGTCAAAGACAGGCCAGGAGGGGATGTGGCAGTAGCGCAGGGTCCTCTGGGTAGAATCACCTTGGGGTCTGCACGGGGAGGCAATCATATGGAGTGAGAACTCTCGCAGGAGGCAATGCCGGTGAGAAGAGAACCGAGAATGCCACGTGGAGTGTGGAGGAGAGGCAGCAGGACAGGGGTTTTGTGGGCCTGGATCTCTTGGACAACCTTTTCCGACAAACCTCACTCACCCTGAGACTCAGGCAGCCTCCTAGAATCTCAAGGGAGGAGGGAGAGGTGCGGTAAGGATGGTGGGCAAAACTCAGATGCATCTGATGGGTCGTTTCTTTGCCTCCTCCCCACCTTACATCTACTGCTTACTCTGCGGTGGGGGGACCCGCCCAGCATTTGCAGGCCGGGTTTGAGCGCTGGCTCCACCACTTGCCAGTCATGATCTTCCGCAATCCATTTATGTGTTTTCAGTCCTCGTGAAATGAGGGAGAGCATTTTTATTTACCTCGTGTGAGTAAATGAGATAACGCATGTAAAATGCCTGCTACCTCTTCAGCACTCAATATAATACCACAGGCTCTAATTATTCCCATCATTATTAGCAGTATTTTGAGAAAAGGACTGAGAGCTTTTTGCCTTCCCAAAGGCAGAAGGACTTCAAGCCCCTGCCACCAAAGGCTGTAAAGAGGGCTGGGATGGAGAGAGGAGGGAGGAGGGAGAGGTGACCGAGGGCAGGGGCGGGCGGGGGGAGCCGGTGGGGCAGGCCCGGTGAATCGTTGGGCTTTTCCTGCCACCTAGTGGCCTCCTCAGCGTTAGGCCACCCAGCTGTCCCCTCAGGTCTGGTGGTGGTGGGGTGAGGCTGAGCTTAAATATTCCTGAACACGGTATCTCCACTTCTCCTCTGTGGCCCCCCATTTAATGCCCTGTCCCTTTGGGGACCCTGGCCTATGCCCCATCGTCCACATGGCCCTTGTGTGGGGGACAAGAGCCCTTTCTCCTTTGTTCTCTTGGCTCCCAGGCAGCGTGGGGAGCCGAGGCAGACACCCCAGGGGCTGGTGGAGGCCACTCCTAGGCCCACCCCACCTCCACTGGCTTGATGATTGCTAGTGGTAGTCTTGCCCCAGGGGGTGCCAGGGCCTCCCAGCGCCCGTCTCAATGCCTGCCTTCTATAAATACGTACTACTTGGTGCAGGCACGGGGAGAGGGTTCTCCTGAGCCTTCCCTTCCCACCTTCCCCAGAGGATTTTGCCTATCATCTCCAGGATGAGAGGAAGGGGAGACAGAGACCTGCATCCACAGATGCTGCTGAGGGGCCCACCTGGGGCCTCCGACTCAACTTGGAGTCTGGGTCTCTCATCATCTCCTCTCCCTGTGGGGACGTGCCCTCCCCTCTGAGGAGGCCGCCTGGAATGATGTCCTAGTTGCATCATGTCTGACTCCAGCTGTGACTATTTGAGGAGGGGTTTGACCCTGAGGGAGGGGCTTCAGGAGGAGGCCACGTATTGAGCCGGGAATTCAGGGTCAGGCATCCACAGGCCCAAGTGTCTGCTTGCCACCTACTGCCCTGCCCACCCGGGATGCCCACTTTTCCTCTCAGCCTTGCAGCCTCAGCTGCACCAGACCAGGATTGCATCATTCTTGGCTTTGTTTGCAGAGCAGCAGGTGGAGGAGGGGGGCCTGCTGCCCACCAGTCCCCTTCCCTCTCATCTCCTTCCACTCCCTCCTGGGTAATCCTCCTCCTTCCTCCCTTCTCGGGCCCATGGCACCCCAGGAATTGTCTGCTTTACCCCAAGGCTCACAGCTCCCTTTCCACCTTCTCCCGCTCCCCAGGGAGCCCCGGAGGCTCCGGAGGCAAAGGGAAGGAAGCTGAGGGGCAGGGACCAGCACCAGGCTGGAAAACTGCCCTCATCATTTCTGCTCTCCACCCGGTGGAAGACAGGTGCCACCGCCCAAAGGAACACCTGGTTGTAGCCAGGGGATGGCTTCCCAGAATTTGGGGATAAGGTCAGAAATTGTCACCTGCTAAACTAATGCTAATAATAGTCAACAAAAGATAAATTAATTAGGCTCTTTGTGGAAAGTATTTCTATTGAGTATTTATGTGCTTGGTCTGAGGATGAGACATTTTGTACTTACATCTCATGTGATCTTTCATCAGCCCTCTGCGGTGGTGCTGTTATCATTCCTGGTTTATGGATAAGGAAGCTGGAGCTTAGAGAGGGGAGTGTACCACACAGCTACTAAATGGCAGACATTGGATTTGAATCTTGGTCTATCTTCCTCCAGTGTGATTCAAAGCCTCTCAAAGAGATTATTGGAAAATACAATGCCAACCAGACTTAGACATTTTTTACCCCAAAAGGAGGTTTTTGCCCAAAGATATCCATCAAGAGCCAAGACTGTCCTCTTTTAATCTTATGAAGGAGATAAAATAAGATACGTATCAAATGACCTGGTCTGAGCCTTGCCTCCATCCCCCACTGCTGTCCCTCTGAGGTAATGCTGTTGCTGAAGGTTCTGGCCCACATGGGATGTAGAAACAGGAAACAAAGAGCAGGAGCTTGTGGGGGGTCCAGCCTACCAGGGAAAACTGGGGGGTTGCACATGTGGACCCCGCAGGCTTGGGCAGAGACACATGTGTAGTGCCATCCCTTCCTTTCACAGGGACTCTGCTTGTGAGCTTCCTGTTGAGCTCAGGGTGTGTTGATAAAAGAGCTTTAGGGTTTAGCAATCTAGCCACCATAACTTTGGCTGGTAGGAGTCTAGTCCTCAGGACCAGCTCAGCATCTTTGGGGATAGACAATTCTCAACCTTGCCAAGCCCAACCCCAGACCTCAGGTCTGGCCAAGCAGCTGCTGTTTCAGAAGCCCAGCATGGGCAGCTGCTGACACCTTGACCACCTCCTCCTCCTCATTTTTACTTCTCAGTGGCTGTTTCTGCCCTGAAAGAGAAACACAGGGAAACCAACTGGGAAGAATGGAGCCCGCCTTCCACAACCCAGGGCCCAGCTCCACCACGGTCTGGAAAAGGCCGGGTCAGGGTCTGAGGGACGTGCTTGCTGGCTGGCACTCTGCTTTGTCTCCTGTCTCTTTAGCCCAGGACAGACTCCATCTGAAGTGACAAAGGGCCCCATTGACCCCATAGCCTTGTGACCTCACCCAAGTCTGTTCCTCCCCTTCCCAGGCAGCCAGCAGGGCACTCACTTGGGAAGCAGACAGGGGCCATGAGGCCACTGAGAGGGCACGGCAGGGAAGCCAAAAGAGGCTACAGCCAGCTAGGTGGGAAGACTGGCAGTGCCTGGGTAGTACCCACCAGATCCCTGAGAGGAGGGGTGGCCAGGGGTACAGGGCCGCCAATTCTCCTGGCTGCAGTCCCAGGGGCAAAGCATGGGAGGGCTGGGAGAATCCAACCTCAGCCCCAAACTGTGCTGCCCTGGAGCTCAGGGCCTCCCCAGCCTGCATTCCTGCCTCCCTGCCCCCAGCATGCCCCCCACACCCAGCCTATAAAGCCCCCTTTGTCTGGGCCCACTGAGGATCTTAACTCTCCCATCTCAGCTTCCCACCCCCTGCCCCCTCACCCTCTGGTGCCTAACGAAGAGACCAGGGCGCAGTGAGAAGTGGTAAAACCCCCTTCATGCCGGCCTGGGCACTGGCCCAGGGCTTTGGGCAACCAGCCTCGGCACAGTGCTGCCCCCTCCCCACTGCCTGCCTCAGGGCAGGTTAATTCCCACCCCTGTCCACTCAGGAGTCTACCCTCCTGCCCTGGGCAGCCTGCCTGCCTCTCACATGCCTGCTCATGTGATGCCCCCCTCAGTTTGGCCCTGCCTTGTGAGGGGCAGGACAGAGGTGCAGTGGGCAGTCAGGAGCCAGCCCTGACCCGGGGTGGGTAAGAGGAGGAGGCAGTCTTTTTGCCACCTCCTTGGCTTTCACCAGAGTGGGTGGCCCCATGACCCACAAGTCAGGTTCCCGGCTGGTATCCAGGGCTTCAGATGACCATTTTTTGGCAGTGTACAAACAGTTCAGCCATCTTCCTTCTTGGCACATATCTGGGGCATGCACAGGGTGGGTGGCAGGAATCTCCATCTTGCTCCCCACACCCAGTCCAGGGCTTCAGAACACATTTGAATAGAGGGTGGACCCTGGCCACAGGGTGTGCTCTGGCCCCACCAGCTCCTGTCCTCTCAGGGTCACAGGGTCCAGACCCCGGTTCACTGGGTGGGGGCAGGGCAGTGTCTCCCTGTGTGCCAGGCTCTGTGGGTATCTCTGGCCTGTTCTCAGGCAACCCCTGAGATGGGGCACCATCCTAGGAGACAGTGATCTGGGCCATGAGGTCAGCTCTGTCATCAACCTGTTGTGTGACCTTGGGCAAGCCCCTCTGTGGCCCCTGTAAAATGAGGGGTGGGGCTCCTCTGACTGATAAACCTCAGGAATGAGGGGGGCTTCTCTTGGAGGAGGTCTTTTCTGAATAACAGTGCCTCCAAGACAGGCAGGACAGGGGGTGCTGGCAGTGAACCCCTGCGTGTATGAGGAGTGTGTGTGCATTATACGTGCGTGTGATTATGTGCGTGTGCGCGCGCGCGTGTTCATGTGGGAGCGCGGTGCCTCCACCCGCGTGTGGGGAGGGTGGGGGGGAGGGGGCGGGGCCTACGGGGTTGGGCGGGGCGGGGCGGGGGTCTGAGCTGCCGACTCCAGGCGCTGCTCCCGCTCGGCGGCGGCCGGGTGCTGTACTGTTGGGGCACATGGAGGGGCCACCCCCTGCACCCCGCGAAGCTGGCGCTGCGAAGACCGCATAGGTGGCAGCAGCATGGAGCAGGTCAGCGGGCGCGGGACGCGGGGCTCTGGTGCGTGTCTGGGAGGGGAGGAGGATCATAAGGACACGGTGCGGGTGGGCGCACCGCGAGGGAGGGGGACGCGCCACCGCGGGAGGGGTTGGAGCTCCTGGTGGGGCCGGGGCTCTAGGGAAGGGATGGGGCTGGTTTGTACACACACGCGTACCCCCTACCACTGACTCACAGGGAGGTGTGCACAGAGGGAGCACACGCCTCTCTCCCCATCCCATCCTCCTCCAGAAGGAGAGCACCTGCATTTAGAAGCCCCCCTCCCCACTCGGTAAGGTCCCAGCCCCTGCTAGGATCCTATGCCTAAGGGGGCTGCAGGCTCTGCAGAATGAAGGCGTGACAGGAGGCAGGGTGGCTCTCCTAGGCCTTACAACTACCGCTGACGCCCAGACCCCCCTGGTGGGAACCCAAGATACAACTGTCCCCTTTCCCCCTACACATCAGGGGTTTCTCCCAGCCAGGCTCCTCCTCCTCTCCCAGTTACAGCAGCTGCTGCCACCATTTCATAGGAGTGAAACGATGGGGTGGGCTGGGAAGCCTCTCCGTATGTCCCCCAAATACAGACCTGCAGCCCTAGCCAGACCTGCGGGTCTCTCTTTCACACGGCTTCCATCAGAAAGGAGTGGAGTGAAGGCCCCCTCAGGTCAGAACTCCTGACCCTCTCCAGGGAGCTCAGCAAATCCTGGATGTTCAGGGCTAGTCCCCTTAAGTGAGCCCCAGAGGGCCCTATCCTGACTTGCAGCCCCCTGTTCTGAGAGGTGCCGCAGCCTCATGTGGGCAGGAGTGAAGGGGTGCTCCTGGGGCTGCCTTGCTCCCTGCCTAATCCTAACTTGGCGCAAGGTCTTGGGGTGGGGTCTGGAATGGTGAGGTTTTCTGTCCTGTGAGTGCCTGTAAGTGCTGGGCTTGTGTACACGCCCAGCCTCCTTGGGGCTGCTCTGCTGAAAGCAGTGGCCTGGGGCCTTGGTCTCTGAGACCCCTCCCTCCAGACTGAGCCAGCCCCCAGCCTCTGGCAGAGGGGTTCATGGGCTCCCTGTGATGGTGGTGGGGAGGGGTGTGAGGAGTGGAGAGGGAGATGCGCGGGCTGGGTGAAGTCAGGGGATGGGCTGATCCTAAATTCTGGGGTTGGAGAGGGTCCCAGGGAGGAGGAAGTGCTCTGGGCATCTTCCCTGGGCCTGGCGTGATGTTTGGGGCAGGACTGTGGGCTGGTCTAGTCTCCAGGCCTGTTTGACATCTTGGTTGTTAATTTAAATGGCCAGTGGCAGCTCCCTGGAGCACCAGGCCTGGCAGGGGGAAGGGGACTCAATTCGTCATTATCTGCTGTTGTTGTCATTACTGAATATCTTCAACTCTACTCTACAATTTTTTTTTTACAAAAAAACATTGGTGGGGGGGACAGTACTAAATGCCACTGAATTGCTCGATTTAAAATAGTTACTTTTATGTTATGTGAATTTCATCTGAATAAGAAAAAGAAATAAAGAGGAGCAGGGATAGGAGCCACCACCACTTCCTGCCTACATGGCCCTAAATGCATCTCACTGGAGGTGCCCCTAGGCCTGCGTTGCTACGCAAATCAGCCCCATGGTCGCCTCCATCAGCCTCTGTATTTTTCCTGGGGGTCAGCTGCTTGTCTCCCCGGAGGGCAGAGACTGTCTCTCCTGTGCTCTGGCACCGTGGAAGGGAGGAAGAAGCCTGGAGGGTCAGCACATTGGGCTCCTGCCCTGGCCCCATCAAAGGGACACTGGGAGGCCATAGACATCTGTCCTCTCTCTGGGCCACTGTGAACCCCCTATCAGCTGTGATGAGTGGTGGCTTTCCCTGTCCTTTCTAGGTGTCCTAGGACACCTCTGCTGAGGAGCACAGCAGCCAGCCTGTCCCCTGGACCATGAGCTGCCCCACCAATGGGGACTCGGATCATTAGCACAAAGCACAACCTTGGGGGTGCCCGGGGTGATGTCAGCGCCTTAAGGCCGCCGGGGCCCTGCCAGCCCCACGAGTGTTGCCAGCTTTCTCTCGATGTGTCAGAAGCATGGTGTGTGGGGGGTGCTTCTGAAATCAGAGCTTCTTTTGCGGCACCAGGAGGAGCTCCTATTTTAAGTTTCCCATGTGCTGAGCCCTCTTGTAAAGCAAAGAATCCTTTTATAGTGCAAGAACCGCCCTGATGTGTCTGTTTGGTATGTGTGGATTTTGGCATGTAGGGTTTCCTTAAAGGGGAGCACGCCTGGAATCTCTCACAGGGGCTGCAATTGCCCCCCTGTGGTCAGTGCCCTACCCCTCTTTCCTCTACATCTAACGCCCCCCACTCCTGCTCAGGGCTGGCTCAGGGCCAGACAGAGGCGAGGGGAGCAGCTGCTGGGGATTTCCAGAGCTTCCAGGGAGAGGTGGGAGCCACCCCTCTCCTCCTCCTTGCACCCCTCCCCTTTGTTCCTCTCTCCCTTCTCCTTCTCTTCCCTTCCTCTACATTCCTCTCCTCTACCCCCCACCTCCCATAAGGGCAGAATAGAGATAGACAGGGGAGCGGAGCAGACCCAGCTTGTGTGCAGGGATGTGCAGAGGCTGGGGTGGGGCTAGGCAGGGTCTGGGGGCCTGAGGCAAAAGCAGGGCTGCAGGCCAGTTGCTGGAAGAATGAAAGACCCCTCACATAGAACCATGGAATTTAACATCTTGGAGCTGGAAGGGACCACCTGGCCCAGCTCCTCCTAGAGGGGTCGTGCTGCCTACAAACAGCAAGGGCTTAACATCAAACTTCAGCAAGTTGCCTAATCTCTCCGAGCCCGTTCCCTCCTTTATTTGGTGGGGCTGATAAGACCTACTTTACGGTGTTGTCATGGGCAGTACATGAAATAACGTTTGTAAAGAGCTTGGCATGTCGTATAGGTGCTCAGCACATTTCAGTTCCTTTCTTCTCTATCTTGGTGTTTTCAACCTCCTTCTAGGGGATGTCTTGTCCTTATAAGTCATCTGTTACCTATGTATACACTGGGCCACTGCGTCTTCAATTGCCCTGTGTCACACAGCTGAGAGGCTGCAGGGCTCAGATGCCAGCCCAAGGTCTCTTCCTCCCCCGCACCATGACAGAGGCTCCCCAAACATGGTTCCCCCTAGGGGCTGCCAGGTGACACAGGCATCTTTCATCCACCCCCTGCCCTGATACCAGGGCTTTGCTGGGTGTGGTTTGCTTGCCTTGCTGCCAGCCCAGAGAAGCTACAGCCTCTCAGTCCCACCACAAGCCCGTTGTCCAGAGGTTGTTGGGCTAAGGCCCCAGCTGTTTGGCCGGTTGTAGGTGTCCCTTGGCCAGGCTGGGGCCAAGGGTCTGTAGCCTCCCCCCCTTGAGGGGTGTTCAGATAGGATTCCTCTTACTCAGGGCGCGGGCAGCAGGATGAGGGTGGGGCCTGGAGTTGGTGTGGTCTGCAATACGCTGTTGCCCCACCCTACACCATTAAAGATGCTCAATGAGGTCCACTCTGTGGGATCCCTAGGGCTCTGCCAGAGCCTGCGCCATGTCGCATCCCCAGCCCTCAGCCTTCAGGCCTCCTTTTCTCTGCCATTTGCCAATTCAGGGCCTTCACGATCTAGGACAAACACTGCCTCCCTCACCCCTGCCTTCTCCCCTCATTATGGAGCTCCCAGTTGTTTTGCTCAATGCTCTGCTTGCACCACCATCACGGCCCCATCCCAGGCATCCTTTGCTATGTTTGTTGCCCTTCCTGGAATTAGAGCTCATTGTGGGAAGGCATAGCCACTGGCTCATTGCACTGTCCCCACCACCCCACAGAACAGTTTGCATGTAGTCAGCACTCAATAAAGGTCTTTTGACTTGAATGAACTGGGCCCCCATTTGCTTTGGAGATGAAAATTTAGGTGTGTGTGTGTGTGTGTGTGGCGGAGGAGGTGGGTTGATTATGGGGACAAGCAAAGAATCTGAGGGCTGAAAGAGGCACAAGAACAGGTCCTATCCGTCCTCTGTAGTCCTGCCCTCCTGTCATTCTCCTCCAGGGGGTGCTCTTTCCCCTTCAGTGGAAGGTCGGAAAAGCTGTGGCCAGGTATATGGCCACCTGTCCTATAACCCACCTTCCATCCATTGTCTTTCCTTTTCAGCTCACAGCGTGCTTTGACTATATTATCAAACGTGAGCCCCAAATCAGAGGCAGGCAGAAAAGGCCTTATTGTTTTCATCTTACAGAGGGTGCAACTGAGGCTCAGAGAATGTACTTTTCCTCAAAGACATACACAGCTACCAGGTGGGTAGGATGGAAACCTGAAACCAGGTGTTTAGACCTTGGGTTCAGTGCTCCTTGATGACACCGTACAACACCTTGACAGCTCCTGGGCCATGCCTGATCCTGACCCTGGGTGGCTCTGGTCTGGGGACTCTCTGACCTTCCCTCATGCTCCTCTCCTAGTCCTGGGAAGATGGGTTCTTTTTCCTCCACTCTTCTCACACCCCCTCAGGCTCTCTCCCTTGGTGCCTGCTCCTCAGCCAAAAAGCCTGCTCAGTCTCCCTGACCCAAATGGAAATGTGCCTCGCTCATGGCTCACCTGTGCTCCTGGCTGACCTTTCCTGCTAATTCTCATAGCAGGTGTGATTCTACTACCTCGACCCTGATGTTCTTCTTCACTGCCCAATCTGGTCTCTGCCCCCACCCACCCTGAAAGAGACCTCTCTGCCCAACACAGTGCCATTTCCTCCAGCCACTGGCTTCCTCTCAGCCTTCCTCACTGCCTCTTCCTCCCTCACCTGCCCCTAAAAGGTGGGTGCCCCTTGAGTCCTATTTCACATCTGGTCTCTCTGCACTATCCCTGGACAATTTGAACCACATTCTTGGTCAACCGATGACTTCCAAAGCCATGTCTCTAGCTCAAGTCTCCCTTCAGGGAGAGGGGCCCGGGGCTTAATCTGCCAATCACCACTCCACCGGTTACACAGCCGCAGGATTAAGTATGTGGACTCTGGAGCCCAAATGTCTGGGAGCCCACATGTCTGGGTTCAAATCTTGTATGGCCTTGGGTAAGATACTCAAGTTCTCTGGGCTTCGGTTTCCTTATCCATAAAATGAGGAATATAATTTCTATTTCACAGCCCCTTTATAAGGCTAAATTGGAATAATACATACAAAGGACTTAACACAGGGCATGTCTCCTCGTCCTGAGGACACCTGAGGCAACTGGTCTACCTAATATTCTGAACCAGAAACCTTGGAATTCTTCTAGACTCTTCTATCTCCTTCCCACAACACCCAGTTGGTCACCAAGTCCCAGGCGCCCCCCAGGGGCCTCTGATATTCCTTGCCCCTGCCCTGGTGCAATGCCCCGCCCCGCCTGTCCTCCATTTTTTTTCACATTGAGCTACAGTTGCCATGGTACATCTCTGCTTAAATCATGCTGCAAGCCAGGCTAAAATCTAAGTGCCTCAGGCCCAGTCACTCCAGGGTCACATCCCCAGCCTCATTTCCTTCCTCTTCCCTCCATGCTTCCTGTCCAGTACCCTCCACTTGGCTCCAGCCACACCCATACTGCTGGTCTGAGCTCTCCTGCCTCCCAGACTTTGTCTGTGATAGTCCATCTCCCCCCATTCCTTACCCTGCTCCCTCCCCATCCACGAAGCCCCCCAAAACTCAAGGCTACCTCCTTCTAGAAGCCTTCGTCTGCTTCTTCAGCCTAACATTGCTGCTTTTCTGGAAGCTCACTCTACAGTCAGGATTAATAAGACCTGGACCCCCTCAAGGGAAGGAGCTGGGCCTTATCCGTACATCCCCGGGAGGCCACTTCCACTCCCCTACCCGCTCATATATTAGGGCTCCCAACAAGCATTTGTGAATGAAGAAATGTGATTGGGCTGGGAGAGGAGTTTAGAAAGAGGGAGAGTGTAAGGCGGGTCCTCAGTGAGGGACACCCTCCATCCATGTTGCAGTGTACTGCCTGAAACCCCCGAGAAAGAGCATTCCAGGAAGAGAGAGGATTTGGGGTGGATGGTGGGATGCAGGCAGAGAGATGCGGTGTCAGGGGATGGGGAGCCGAGGTGGAGAGGAAGGACGGGAGGAAGAGGTGCTGGAGAAGATGGATGGGGGAGGGCTGGGACAGGATGGGGTGCGGGTCAAGGTTCAGGAAGAGGTGGGAAGGGCAGCAGGGTGGGGGCAGAGCGGACTTTCTGGGAAGTGGGAGTGGGTGGGGGAGGTGAGTGCAGTGCATTGTGGAGGGAGGAATTGCCTGCCGGCCAGTGTGAGCTCATTTCCTCTCACCACCTCCTGCAGTGTCTGAGGGCATCAGGCTCTGGAAAAAGTGAGCCAGGGGCACCCCAGGGGCCACCACTCTCCTCCCCTCCCCCACAGCCTCAGTTCAGTCTGGATCTCAGATGCCATAGTTCCCCCTTTACATAGACAATCCATTTGTTCTGAGAGGAAAGACCCCTGAGCGAGAGTGGCAGCAAGCCTTGGACCACTGGAACTACAGGGCAGAAAGAGTCAGAAACAGGGACCTGGTTGAGGGTTGAGCAAGAAAATACAGGCAGTATGATGGATTACAGTTAGATAGCAGGAAGGACTTCTCAGGAGTGGGGGATATTTCTGGCTGCACATGACCTTGATGAAGAGGTAGGGAAAGAGGAGGAGTCATTAACTGCCCTTCTATCATTACAAAATCATCTATTCCCATTGACTTCCAGGGGATTTAAAATAAATTAAATAAAACGTAAGATTTAAAAGCAAGTCAGTATCTCCTTCCTCAGTCTCACAGGAGTAGGGATGACCTAGTTGGTGTCTGGGACACCTTGGCCCCTCTAGGACCTGAGTCCCTGATCCTGAAGGGCTGGGTGTCTTGGCGCTGATCCGCTCTCAGGAGTCAGGATAGTGACAGAGGTAAGCAAACAGGTTGTATGAGGTCTCCTTGCCCCAGAGAGGGTGGGTGATTCCAGTAGACAGAGTTGGCCTTTCCACTTTCCTTGCCTGTCTTACCCAAATCACATTCTTATCTATCTGTGGCCTCTGCATTCCTTTCTTCATAATCTGTAAAACTACAAGAAGGCATGGGAAAGAGGTAAGCATAGACTGTAGAAAATAGGAGGTAGGAAGAATGATAGATAGTAGAAAGGACTTCTCATCAGAAATGAAGGACTGAGGGATTGTCCTTTCCTGGATGGGCAGGGGATTGGCTAGAGGGTTCCTGCTTGGGGGCAGAAAGTAAGTACTGGCTCAGGACCCCAGTGGCTCTTTGGGCCCAGCTCAGAGTGAAGCCGGGAAAGGAGGCTATGGGTTGCTTGTGACTAGAAGGCCTGAGGGGTCTCTGTTCTCACTGCCACCCACTGTGGAGTGGGTCTTTGGACGTCCAGAGGCCTGAGCCACAAGCTGGCTGGGGGCATCTGCCAGCCTCTCTCTTCCAGCCTCCGTAAGATCCTGGGCTGAGCCTCTGATTGGGGAGGGGGGCCTTAGACTGAAGGGCACTTAGCCTCTGAAAGTTGCCCCCTCTCCTCCACCTGTCCACGTGGGCATCATCATCTCTGCCCTCTTCTCAACTTCCATGAGCCTCTGGGTGGAAAGCTTCCTAAGGCTTTTTCAGTCTTTCCCTCGCTTCCATCTTGGGTCTTTTTTCTTTATCTCTAACTTTCTCTGCCTCTCTCTACTGTTTCTATTTTGTCTTTGCCTCTCATGCTTTCTGTGTCTGTCCGTCTCAGTTTCTGACATCTCTGTCTGGCTGTGTTTCTCTCTGCTTCCCTTTCCCTTCCTGACTAGCTCCCTCCCTCTCCCTGGGTTAGTTCTGGGTTTGGTGCCCTTGTTCTCTTTCCTGGGCTGGTCCAGATCACCGTCTATTTGGGCCGGTCCCCTGTAGGCCGGCCCAGACTGTCTCCCTGAGACCACCTCTTTTCCTCAGGCTGTGTTCTGCCCTCTAGCTTCGCTGTCAGCGCAAAACCCGGCCTCAGCCCTCTTTACCAGTCTGCTGCCCTAGGGAGAGGCGGGTGCGCCCCGTCGGAAGCGAAGGGGGAGGAGCGAAGGAGCGGGCCCCGCCCCTCCGGCTCCTCCCCTCCCGGGTCCCTGCCCGCGCCCCCAGCAGTGCCCAGGCAGCAGAGCCGCCGCTGCCGCCCGATGAATGGAGTCGCTTTCTGCCTGGTCGGGATCCCGCCCCGCCCGGAGCCCCGGCCCCCCCAGGTGAGGCGCTGGGCCAGGGGAGGGGGCGGATCCAGGCACTGCCCCGGAGATGGCAGCAGGGCCGGGGTCTTGGAATCCCGGCTCGGCGGGTACAGCCTGGGGCGCACGGCGCGGGCACCGTGGGCACGGCTTCAGGGAACATCGGTTGATAGAGGGCAGAGAAGAGGGCCAGAGCGAGAGCTGCTCTGGGCAGGGGGGTGGGAAGGAGGAAGGTAGGCAGGGGGCCGGGTCGCGCGGGGTTGCCAGAGCAGGGGGCACCGACCCGGGAGGCAGTGCTGCCAGGACCTCGGAGGCTGGGCAGCGGGGGCGGGAGGCCCGCGCCTTTTGTCCGGGTTTTTTTTCAGGCGGGGCGCCTGCCGCCGTTTCCTCTGCCCGAGTTTTCGTTTTCCGTTGGCGAGGCCCCGGCACAGCTGGAGGGAGAGGGAGTGGGGGAGGGGGTTCCCGGAGCGGGATGTCCTTGGCCACTGTGGCCGGACACCCCCCTCCCAGGGCCACACTAACCCCCGGCCGGACAGATGAGCTGCCTGGCCTGAGTCCGCCGACCCCCTGGGTCGTAGGAGAGAGAAACGGGCCTGGGACCCCCGGCCTGCAGGCATGGCTGCCCTTCCCTCTGCCCCCTCAGGCCTGGCTGTGGGTGGGTCTGGGCGCAGGGTGCCAGGGGCATTACTCAGCGCTAGGCTGCTTTGCTTGGGTTCTTTCATCTGCCAGCTGCTGAGGCTGGGGAGGGGCCAGCAGGGGCTTCGGGGCCCCATGGGGGCCAGCCCCCTACCGCTGAGCCTGGCTGCCCAGTCCTGCTGGAGCACCCCAACACACCCTCCTTCCCGAGTTGAAGCGTTGAATACTGTTAAGCAAGTCGTTCTCTGAGCTTGAAAAGAAGTTCCTTGGGGGTCCACGCTGGGTTCTAGGTCTGGGCTGAGGTCTCTCCGCCTTTTGACAGGGCGTGAGGACTTAGGGATGCCCCGCCCCAGCCCTTTCCACAGTGGGGTCTGGCACTTTGCAAACTCTGAGACTGCTGTGTTTCTCAGGAGCTGGGATGTATATTCTCCCCCAGTCTGCATCTCTCTCCCCGACTCCCCCTCCACCTTTCAGCCAAAGTGTTCCTAATTACAAACTTGAAATTCAGGATGGACAGGGGGTGGGAGTGGAGGTCATTAAGCCTGAGTTGGATTCTGCCCCCCCACCAGCACATACTTCATCTCCACCCCTCTATCATCTCCACCCCCACCCCCACCCTGCGGCCCTGATGGGGGTGGATGGCTTTGATCCCAGGTGGTTCTCCCCATTCCCAAAAGTGGCCACTCTCAGTAAGATGTGCTCATTTGAATCTCAATTGAATCTCAATTACATAACTAGTCATTTTGCTTCCAAACACACAGACCAAAGTCCCCCAGCTCCAGCCTCTTCTTCCACTTGCTCACAAGGTGGTTGAGTCCACCCCTAGGTGGCTGGGAGTTCCCAGTTCTTGCGTCCGTCCGAGGACTCCCAGTCTCCTGATGGGAGTTACAAGATGAAAACTATGCCGAGGGGTCCTTATTAGGAAGGTGGCTTTGGGACACCATGGGGAATGGGGCAGGCTTTTGAGGATGGCAGCCCAAACAAAGAGGGACAGGCCCTGGGGAATAGGCCTTGTATCTCGGCAACCTGGGTGGGGACCTCTGTGCCCCCGCCTCAGTCTGGACCTGAGCTCATGGTGAAGGGGAGCAGGAGGCCCATCTGGCCCTCCAGGAATGCAGCATTTTTTGGCATGGATGGAAGTAAACGTGAGAGAAATTGCTAGTTACAGAACAGGATAATGCAAGAGTGGACAGAGGCATTTATTACTTCATCCTTCATTGCAGGGATACTTAGAAGGACTTCATGATGTATACAGTTAAAAGAGAGACTACAAAGGAGGAGAATGGAATAGGTTACAATATGAGGGATTACAGTTAGCTCTGTGGGAGAACTTCCAGGGAGAGGCTTGTGAGCTGTAGCATCCCAGGCCTGGAGCAACATGCAGGGAATTTTCTTCCAGTATAATGGGTTAGGTAGATTCCTGTGAAGTTGGATTCCAGTGCAGAAATCTGGAGAGCCAGAGGGGATGCAAATATAATCAAATGAGCGTATACATTAGTGTCAGAAAACAAATGTGTTTTTAAGGAGGGAGAGTTGCTTTCATAGTACAGCTGATAGCTAAGACATAGATAGCAATTACCCTTGGCCAGGACTTAGATAAATTACCTCATTTAATCCTCATAACACAAACATGGGGTGGGTATCATTGTTTCCCCATTTTATAGTTGAGGACACTGAGGCACAGAGAGCTAATAGCTTGACCAAAATCACACCATTAACAAGTGGCAGAACTAGGGTAGGATCCTGGCATGTGCCTCGAGTCCATGCACTCATCCTGCTATCCCTCTTCTCAGGACCTTCCTCGTCCCACTGTCATTCCTACCCTGAATCTGGGTCCATCTTGGACATAGCTCAAGATCAAAGTCAACCTCTTGCTGGATTGGAGCTTGGTTGCTTTCCTTTCACTTGGGACAGGGATGGGGGCAAGAGGCCTCAGGATGGTGAGGCCTCAGGTGTCCATGCTTGGTGGGTGAGGGAATCAGCTCCTTCACCTCTCCAACCTCCCCTCCCCCCATGCCAGCCCATAGCACGTGGCCATGGCTCTGTTCATTGGTGTTTTCCTTCCAAAGGGGCACCAGCCCTGCTCTGTTGGCTGCAGGGATTCAAAGGTGAGATATTGGCTTGGTCAGGGATTTGGACAAAGCCTGGTTTTAATTATCCTGCTCTCGCTCCCTCCCCAGAGAGAGCCATGAATAGGGCCGGTGGAAGCTGGCTCTGCCTTTCCCCTAGCACCCCCCACCCCCTTCAAACCACCCGCCTTTAGGTCCAGGCCCCCCTGTCCCATGTGAAATTGTGCCAGCTCATCAGCAGGACAGTACCAGTCAGTACTAGGCAGGCATGTTCTCCTCACTGCCTCAGTGGGACAGCAGGCTGGGCTGGCCTTGGGACTGGACTTTGGGGTGAGCTTAAAGCCCTGTGGGGGTGGAATGTTTTCATCACTTGTCAGAGTAGGTCAAGACCAGAGGGTCATCTCGTCCAACTCTCTCATGCTACCATGGCCAGACAGTGCCCACGGTCAGGGAGCCTGTGAATGGTGGATACGAACCCAGGTGTTCCAACTGCCAGGCCCCCAGACCATGCCTTTCCCTGTACGGTTCTGTTCTTGGTGCCCCCTTCAGCGCAGCGTTCTGGGACTGGGCCCAGGAGGAAGAGGGGAGGGCAGGGAGGAGCTGGGATGAGTGGACAATGTGTCCCGTTCATCTCTGTGTCCCCAGTGGCCAGCACAGCGCCTGGCACAGAGCAACTCTCCATAAATGTTTGTGAAGTGCAGGCCAGGGAACAGCCCCTCCCCTGAACTCCCAGGGTGCCCCATGCCCAGCTCTGCCCCTGGCATTATGATGGTCAATCTACACGTCAGTCTCCCCCACCAGACTGGAGTTATTTGAGGGTAAGGAAAATAATAATAGCAACTACTTCCAAAGTGCTGACCATTCCGTGGGTACATTGCCATCCCATTTGACAGATGAAGAAACTGGCACAAGGAGATTACATGGCTTCCTAAGGTCACATAGCTAATCAGTGGCAGAGCTAAGGAGTTGACCTTGCTCTTAACCTCATTCCAGACAGGCCCAGAGGTGTCATGTTTATCTTGGTATCCACAGGGCCTGGCACACAGCGCTTTGTTTGTTGACTGACTGACTGAGTGTATGGAAAAAAAAACACAGAATTCTATAACCTAATCGGTTGGAAGTCACTGGGGTTGGGGCCTTGGGAAGGCAGCCTAGAAGTGCATCACTGTCCTATTTGTGCGAGGAATGCCTGAGCCAAACCTAGAGAGGAAAGGAAAGCTCACCCAAACCGTGTCTTAACCTCCCTCCACAGTTTTACAGGGGTCACGGGGGGCCCCCAGTCTTCTCTCTTGCCCTCACTCCTTTCCTTCTTCCCTCAGAGTTCCAAGGGGACAGGATCTGAGCAATGAGCACGTGGGAAAAGACTACAGGTTGGATTAAAGAGGCCTGTTCCTTTTTTGTCTCTCTGGCCCTGAGATGTTCAGCCCAATGCATTACCTTGGTGAAAGATTCTGCACCTTTCAAGTCGGAGGGTGGGAGGAATGCCTGGTTTGGGCAGGTCTGTCATTGCTATCAATTCTCTGTCGCTCACAGGAAGAGGTATTGGATTTCCAGCCACCTGTAGTCGTAAACCTTAGGCCCAAGGTCGTCTCCTCTAACCTCCTCAAGCCTGTGTGCTCTTGGGCAGATGACCTCTTCCCTATGACTCCCTCTGCTCCCCATTTGCTGGTTTGGATTAACAAACTGTCACTGTCCCCAGGTCACACTTCATCTGCTGACAAAGGCTGGTGGTGAGATGACTAGGAAGAAAGAAGACTCAGTGTGGGGCTGTGGTCTGCCTTCTCATACAAACAGGCAACCAGGGAAGCTGAGGGGCCTGGGCCTGGCATGGCCCCTTGGCACACTGGGAGTTAGAGTGGGTGTCTGGGCCCTGACTTCAGCCTGCTGAGGTTCACATTTCAGCCCTACCCCTTGTTTACTGTGTGACCTTGGCCAAGTTACTTATTTTTAGCCGCAGTTTTCTTATTCCTGAAATAATCCCTCAAAATTGTTTCGGATTAAATTGGATTAAATGAGGTAATATAGGTAAAGTGGCTGACGTTCGGTAATCTCAACTCTCAGTAGCAACTGTTATTAAACAAACAATAATCAATGGATGGAAATGAGAACAACACACTTCGGACTCAATTAAGAGAACTTTTTATGGTCGGAATAATCTGAAGAGGAAATGAGCTGCCCCTGCAGGTAATGAGGACCCCAATTAGTGGAGATGAACAAGCACGGGCGGACTAGAGAGAATTCAGGCAGTGGGTGATGGGTTGACGCAGGAAACCTTCAGGGCCCTGCTTTAGGATCAGCACTGTGTGGTAGGGAACTAGAGGAGCAGGTGGGACCTGGTTCCTGCTATCAGGGACTGTGGAGAGGAGTGGGAGGTTGGCTGCTGCGGTTTGGGCTGTGCTGAGAGGCTCCTCTGAGACACTGTCTGGAGAAGGCCTGGAAGGATGGCTATGGTTCTGATGGGTGGGGGAAGGTGAGAGGCCATTGCAGGCTCGGGAGGGGCAGTGAGGCCCCTGGGCTTCTGGTCCTGAAGTCGGCCCCAAGGCTGCCTCCACATCCTGGCTGCCCAAGGTGGTGAGCGTAGGGTGGTGGTGGTGATGGGGGAACTGTTAGCTCCCTGTCCCACCCCCCCACCTCTAGCCTCTCCCGGAGGAGGGGCCAGGGCTACTCCAGTGACAAAGAGCAGGGGCTGTAAGGAGCGGAACTGGGGAAAGAAAGACTTCTTATGCCCAGTGCATTTTGGGGGTGTCTGGGGGTCGGAGAAACAGTGGAGCCTTTGTCCCCAGCCACCGAGAATCTGGCCCTGGGTCTGGCTGGGCCCTCGCAGGCAGGTCCTCTTTGAAGTGACCCTTTCAAAGCTCAGCCTGAATCTCTAGGCGGAGAGACGCTTGGGGTGGGGCATAAGGATGACTGAGCTCTGCAAGCCAAGGATGGAAGCAGACCCAGTGCCGGCCTCTTTGGGGGGGCAGGCTGGCAGGAGGAGTGTGGGCCAGAGGAATGTGGCCAGGCTGGGGGCACACGTGGGAACCATGTGGGAAGACAACCGCTGCAGCATCTTGGCCCCCTGTGGGGGTCAGTCTAGGGAAGGGCAGAGTTCACTGTAGTCTCTGCCTGGTTTCTCTCAGTCTCAGCTTGATTTCTGTTTGACTCTGGGCCCCCAAATCCATAGATTTCTCCTTTTTAATTTTCTTAAAGTGTGTGAGCTACTTGGAGAGAATCCCGTGTGGAGTGAACGCAGGACTTAGAGCCCTCTGTAGGAGGGAGGGATGTGATCTGGGCCATCAGAGCTTTTCCTGCTCCTAAGAGCCCCGAAAAGGCTGGAAGAGGAGGCTGACGTGGAGGCCCCCTACCTCCACCCCCTACCTCCACCCGCTACCACAGAGCTGCCCTTCTTCTCGGTGTGGAGGGAATTCTGTATTGTTCTGCAAAAGAGAGAGATAGAGGGAGGAGACAAGCGCCCCGAGAGGGCACATCTTTATAAGTTTCCACTGGAGGGCTATTAGAGGCTGCCCCTCTCCCTGCCTCTCCATTTAACTCATGGGGACACTGACTGAGGCCTAGAGAAAGGCCAAAGCCAAGGAGACGGAGGCAGAGGGGAAGGGACAGGCAAAGGTGGAAGAGGGAGGGTGGAAGCCAGGTGAGAAGGGGCTCAGCTTGCCGAATTATAATCCGAGGATAGTGGAGAAGTGGGCCTAGTCTCTTCTGCTGGCCCACTGTGATTCCATGAAAGGCGGGAGGGGAGGAGTGGGTTTCCGTTGGGGTTTCTTTGGACTGAGCAGTGGACAGTGGAGCCTCCAGTAGCCCAGATGAGAACTCTACCCCCCCATGCTGTTTTCTAGTTTATGCCCCCACACCCTGATCTCTCTGTGGCATCATGCTACTCTCTGTCCTTGGGAAGATTCTTCTAAATCTCCCTTTCTTCTTCTGAGGGTGTGGCCCTTGATTCCTCGGCAAGAGAAAGGGAGGAGGGAACTGAGTGCCCAAGGTTGTGATGGGGGCTGTGGGCGGTTCTATACCCTCCCGTATCTTGCACTGGCATCTGCAGGGCTGAGCCCTCATTAGCTCTAATGAAGCCTTGGCACTGTGCCCCCCCCTTCCGCCCCGTAGCACCTAGTCGGGGTGACGGGGCAGCTGAGGTTGGGCTCAGAGCCCAGGAGAGGGGTGGGATGTCTGTAAGAGGGGAAGGTAGGAGTTAGGAAATGGAGGCCATGCCACAAGGCTGGGATTGCTGACAGGACAGAGAAACAGGCAGACCGCCCCCATCCCTTCCTTTCCCTCTGGAACCTTTCCTCCTCCAGTGGTTTCTGGATGCTTAGGTTCCACAATGCTGGGGAAAGTGTTATCTGAAAGACTGGCTGTGCCCCAGGGGAACTGAGGACATTCCCAGGCCTGGCTTGCATGGAGTGTTGAACTGCCCTCTCCCTAATTTCAGCCTGGGGCAGGAGAAGGACCTGACTCCAGAAACTGCAGGTTCCATGCCTGGGAAAATCAGGCAGCAGCCAGATCTTAATGCAAACCGGCCTTTGTTCATGTGGTGATCATTCCCATGTGCCCTGTCATTTCCTGTGTTCCAGGCTCTCTGTGTGGGTCTTAGGACCTGGATGAATAAGGGACAGCCCTGCCCTTGAGGGGTTCCTTGTCTGCTTTTCCTACCACCCAAAAGCTCCACTAAGATTGTCTAACCAGGGGCTCTGAGATTTGCATCTGCACTGTTTGCCCGTTCAGAACACCCCTTGTCACCCCTGCCAAAAATATTAACATAAAAATGGTCTGGCATAAATGGGGAGACAGACCCGCAGCAGACATAAGCAAGTGTCTTCACTGTGACATCATTTGAATGTGAATGTGGCCACAAAGATAGTAACAAGTTTAAAGATGGAAACAGTGTGGCTGTGTAGAATCGCTATAGGGATTGGTTATACACCTGTTGGCAATACGATTACATCTTCTTCCTCTCTTCTCCTGTTTCCAAACTTATCAAGTTGAGGATTCTTTAGTGAAACATTTTTTGATGAATTTTCAAGTGCCATCAAGAAGTGGTTGTGTATTTACTGATACAAGAACTGAAACCCTGAGAGGGTAAATAACTCCACCAAAGGTTGCCCAGCATCCAAATTTAAATCTGGCTCTTCCTGAATCCTAAACCTGTGTCACTGAAACCTAAGTACTGTGTCACTGCTATCTTTCCTGCAAGAGCCTGGCAGGACAGCCTCCCACTCTGGGAAGGTGGACACTCCCCTTTGCACCCAGCTAGGCCTTGAAATCCAAGTAGGTGTTGGCATAATGAAGGAGGGATGGAAGAGGCAGATGCACAATTCTGTTCTGCTGTGACTCTGCTGTACACAGGCTTCTCCCTGAGCCTGTGTGGACTCTGAGTTTGCCCGTGAGTGTTATGGAGGACCCCCGGGCTCCATTAATAAACACGGGCTGAGCACCTGCCTCCTCAAAAGATGCTCCAGCTCTGAAGGGAAGAAGGCTTCCTTGAGGAGGCGAGGCTTGCCAAGTCGAAAGATGTCTGCTGGGACAAAAGAGGGGTAGTGGAGAAGGGAGAGAAGGGCATTCCAGACAGAAGGACCCAGCACGACTTGCTCGCATAGATACTGTGGAGCAGTGGAGGCAGCAGACTGGATGATGAGGGCTGCAGCTGGAGTTGGAGATGGAGAGGAAATGATAAGAGTGGGGTGCATCACCCTCTTCCCCTTTCCAGAAACTTGCCATGCCATCTCTTCCCTTTGTCTGATGTAGCCTTCTCTGCCTTCTCTGTTTCTCAAACTCCTATTCATCTTTCAATGCCCAGTTCAAATATTCTCTTCTGTAAAGCACCACCCTCTCTCAAATATCATCAAATGTACGGGGACTTCCTCCACTGGGCACTAGACCCTAAGCCCCATGAGGGTAGGGACATTGTCTTGTTCAACTGTTCTATCTCCATCTTCTAGACCAGGCCCTGTTGACTGAATGTTGTTGATTAATGAACTAAACATTCCCATAGCACTTTGCACTGCACTGTGAGAACCACATAATAATAATTATAATAAAAATAGGACTATTGGTTGTAGCTAACATCGAGTATTTCAGTGCCAGATGCTGTTGTGCTGAGCACTTTACACACACTCTCTCTTTAATCTGCACAACAACCCCATGAGGAATAGATTATCTCTATTTTATAAATGCAGAAACAGAAGCTCAGAGAAGTTAGTAACTAGTCCAAGGACACACAGCTAGGAACCAAGTTGGGATTCAAACCCAGGTTCCTCTGAATCCTGTTCCGGAATTTTAAAGCACTATGCTCTGCAGCCTCTTTATTTGTTGCATGTCTATCTCTTTATACATTTAATTAATTTTATCCTTTTCAGACGACTGAACTAAGATTCGTTGAGCATCTCCTAGGTGCCAGGCGCTCAACACTGAGTCCTCTCAAGGACTTCATTTCCAGCTGAGGAGACTGAGTTTTGGAGAGGGAAGAGACTTGACTGGGATCCCGCAGCTGGGACCCGAACTCAGGTCTCTTTGACTCCTCTTTCCCTAGTGTCACTGGACCCAGACCAGTGTCAGGCCCTCGGTGACACCCAGGCAATAGTTTGGAATGAAAGAAAGAGGAGCGGGGCTCTGAGACGGACTTGTTTGGAGGCCCACAAGGGGCAGGGCTGCGCTGGGGTCTGGGTCTTTGCCCCTGGTCCAGTGTGCTGCCCACTGAAGTTACTGTTGAAGAAAGGGGGTCCAGAGGCAGGGCAGGGATGGGGCCGTTGCAGTTTCCCAAGTGCCCAGCTCTCTGTCAGACCTGTGAGCTCCATGGAGGCCAGGCTGGCCTGGAGTTGGGGTGGGCAAGGACGGTGTCTGAAGGTGGCAGAGCCTTACAGGACGCGACAGAAGAGCGTGAGAGGCCTCCCGTGCACAGCATCCGTGGAATTTGAGCCACGGGGTGACCCGAAGGACCTCCAGGCTAGGGAACTGCAGCTGCCGGAAAGCGGGGAAGCCGGGAAGCGGGTGAGGGCTGAGGCCCTGCAGGGTGCTGAGGGCTGGGTACTCACTGACTCTTGTTGAGTGCCCATTGGGCGCACGTTCCCAAAACGACAGAAACCCACCAATCGGAGATGCCCGCTGCTCTCTATTTGCATGACTACACCCTTTCTTTCCTGCCACTCAGCCTTCGACCCCAAGCGTGCCTCCTCGGCACCCCACCTCCGCCACGCTGCCCCATTTCAGGCCCCCTGCTTACCGCGGCGTGAGAGGGCTGGGGTGGGGGGCTGCCGCGCGGGAAGGGCCAACCTGGGTTGCCAGCCTTGCGGCACTATTCATAGCTTAGGGGCTGGCGTAGTTCGCATACTTGGCGTTTCTCACGTCTGGCTGTCCCTAAGTTGCCGCCCCTCCTCCCTCCTCCCTCCTCTCCTCTCCTCTCTTCTCCTTTTACCCTCTCCTCCCTCTGCCTTGCCCTTGCCTTCGTCCTCTCAGCCAATCTTCCTGAAATCTAGAGATGGCCGAGCCCTCAGGAGGAAACTGAGGCTGAGAGAAGGGGCGTGTCTCTAAGCCAGCTCTTGAGGCAGACACTGGTAGTAAGGAGATGTGTAATGCAGCAGCTAAGAGCTGGGGCTTGAATTGGAGCTGTCCTTAGCTGTGGGACCCTGGCAAGATCCTTAGCTTGCAGTCCGGGAAACTTTCCAGAAACAGTCAAGCTGAGACCTGGAAGATAAGAGATCAATTAAGGGAAGATGGGAGGGGGAGAGACAAGTGTTATATTCCAAGGAGAGGGAACGGTGAATGTGGTGGGCCAGCCCTGAGTGGACAAAGGCTTGACCAGCTGGAGTGAGGGGACAGAGGACACTGCAAATAGGAATAAGCAGCTTCCCTTTTCTCCCTACCCCTTACTCCTTTATTCCAGCACCTTCACTTTCTGGATCTGGTTCCCACTGAGGAAGCGATGGGGTACAAAAAGACAGACAAAGATGTGAAGCAGCCCCTGCCCCAGGGAGACCCCTCCCTGGGGACAGGTCCAACCCCATGGACACTGAGGAGAAGCTCATTAATTCCTTCAAAGTGTGCCGATCACCCACCCTGTGCCAGGTGCTAGGCCAGGAGCTGGGGGTTTGACAGCCAGCAATGCAGATGGTCCCAGCCTTCCAGAACTCACAGTCCCAAGGGGGAGATGGTCAAAATAACCTCATAAAAATATAAACACCAACTCAAGGGTGCTGTCAAAGGGTACACAGCAACCTGGCCTGGTCTGGGGCCCAGAGGAGGTGTCTCTGGGGAAGTGACGTTTTTTTGCTGAGAACTACAGGATGGTTAGGAGTTAATTAAGGTGTGGGTTGGTGAGGCAGGGAGGGAGCTGGGGAAGGGAGAACAGCATTCCAGAAACAGCATGTGCAAAGGACCTGAGGCTGGAAGGGTGCCTGGTCCTTAAAGGAACTGGAAGGAGGCCAGGGTAGCTGGAGCACAGAGAAAAGGGGTTTGGTGGGCGTGGAGACTGGAGGCATGTCGCACAGAGTCTGGTGGTCATAATAGTAAAACAATTAGTTTGGACTATCAGGGGCCCAGATGAGTGAGGGTGCCTTGGAACAGAACGGTGGACATGGTGATATGGGTGGACTCAGGAGACATTTGGAAAACAAGGTCCACTCTCTAATGGGTGGAGTCTAGGGTTGGGGCTATAACACCTTCCATTTATTAGTTCCCAGAGTGCTTTCCCAGCAATTTTGTCAGGCTGCTATCCCTAGCTTCATTTTGTAGCTGAAGAAATAAGGAAACCTGTGTGACCTTGAGGTCACATAGCCAGAAAAGGTCTAGGGCTAATACCAATGGCAAGTGTGACCCTTTCTCCATGTCAGCCTTCTTGATGCCGGGACAGTGATCTCTCTCACCGGCCTCCTGTGGCTCAGCCCAACATTCCCTATTTAGCCCCAGACGAGGGGTGGACTGGGCTGGCAAAGGGCCGGGATGGTGTGTGTGTGTCGCACTTATCCCCAGAGGCTGCTCTGCTCTTAAATGAGGTAACGCATGTGCAGTGTGCCTGGCATATAGTGAGGGCTCAACAAATATTAATATGGGGCCAGGCAAACTGGTGAAAGGTAGGATCTAGGGCCAAAGGCAATGCTATCTATCTTGTTCTGACCGCAGAGCCCAGCCCAGAAACCATCCCAGCTCCCTCATGAGCAGAAGCCATGGGAAGTTGTTTGTCCCTGCAGAGCTACCATACTTTCCACCCTTCCAGCTGCCTCAGGGGCGTCATGGGCTGGATTAGGGGGAGATTCAGCTCCTAGGTGGGGTGAAGAGATGACCAGAGCAGGTCAGGCAGGGCCAGGGTGAGGGGGTGGGTGGTTTCAGGGGTGGGGCTGAGAGCCTCTCTCCACAGAGAGCCCCACGTGCCCTGGGGAAGACTTTTAGAATCTGCTGAGACCTGCCCTGGGAGGGGATGTGGTCTCAGCTTGACTAAGACTGAGCTCTCCCTTGAAAGAAACCAGTGGGTGCACCTGTTGTCTCTGCCCAGGTGGTCAGACAACAGAACTTCTGGACAGGGGTGTGTGGGACCATAGAGAAAGCCACTCCCAGAGTTCTCCCCTAGTCTCCTCTGACATGAGCTTTCCAGTGTGGAGTTGGAGAATGGATATGATAATTTGGGGAAGAGTCATTGTAGGCATTCTCCTGCTTCCAGGAATGACTGCCCTTAACACAATCTAAGAGTCTCTGCTCTAGTACTCCTTGACCAAATGGAAACCCTTTCTAAGGTCCCACAGTCGCTCTGTCCTTCTGCAGGGGACCCTGCTCCTCTGTACGAGTCGGAGAGGGGTGATCCTGGGGCGTGGCTGGGGGCTGAGGGGCCTGGAGAATACAATGGCGGAGAGGCAGGCAGGGTGGAGGGAATGAAGACAGCCTGCCCACTCTGGGCTGTGAGGGCAGTAAGTGTGCCAGACCTGGGCCAGCAGGGGGCTCTGCTGCACATGGGACCTGCCTGCGTCTCTGACAAGACTGCATCTTTCAGTGTGTAGGCATGTGTTTCTCGGAGTGTGTGCATGAGAGAGCAGGAACTTACCTCTGCGTGCACAACCGTGGTGTGTGTGTGTGTGTGTGTGTGTGTGTGTGTGAGACGGATAGTTTGTAAGCATATGTAGGCTTGGAATAAAAGTGTGCTGACTGGGGTCAGCCCTCAGTAGGCAGGAACCCCACATTTAGCCTGGCTTTTGCTAGGAAAACTCTTTCAAGGACCTGACATTGTGGGATATGGCATCCCAAGAGTTTGGGCCTCCATCAGTCCAGCCTCGGATAGATGTCAGGTCCTCTCAATGCTAAGGACCTACTGTGTGCAAGGTTCAGACTCCCCTGGCAGTCAGATCTCCCCTGTGTGGAGACTACTAGAGCCCCAAAGATGACAATAGGGGGTCTGAGAAGGCACAGTGGAGAGGGAGGGGAGGGAGAGGTGCTCCAGGCAGGAAGGATAACCTCTGTTGGCAGGGCCTGCTCCTGGGCCTCGATGGGAGCCCTGTTCCTTTGTTCCATCTTCTTCCAAAAACAATTTTTTTTTCCGTTTGAATTCTGACCTTGCCATCTTTTTATTGTAGCAAAATATACATAATATAAAATTACCATTTTTAAGTGTACAATTTGGTGGCATTAAGTATGGTCATCACCATCATCCATCTGCAGAACTGTTTCATCTCCCCAGACTGACACTAAACATTAGCTTCCATTCCCCTTTCCCCAGCCCCTGGCAGCCACCATTCTATTAATATGTTGTGTCTCTGTGAATCTAGGTATCTCATATTTAGTGGAATCGTACAGTATTTGTCCTTTTGTGTCTGGCTTATTTCACTTAGCATAATGTCTTCAAGGTTTATCCATGTTGTAGCAGGTGTCATAATTTCCTTCCTTTCAACAATTCCATTGTACACTACATTTTGTTTATCCATTTATCTGCTGATGGACATTTGGGTTGTTTCCACCTTTGGGGTGTCATGAATAATGCTGCTATGAACATGGGTGTACACGTATTTGTTCAAGTCCCTGCTTTTGCTTCTTTTGGGTAAATAGCCAGAAGTGGAATCGCTGGATCATAGGGTAACTCTATGTTTAATTTTTTGAGGAACTGCCATGCTGTTTTTCACAGCAACAGCACCATTTTGCATTTCCACCAGCAATGCACAAGGGTTCCAATTTCTCCACATCCTTGCCATCAATGAATAATTGTTGAGAGCCTACTATGTACAAAACACTCTAGTAGCACAAATCCATTTCTCAAAATTCAGTAGCTGTTGTTCTTAGAAAGCGCTCAGCCTAATGGGGGACACTCAGGCCATGTCCTTGAGCAGTCTCCAATCTAAGGGGAAAGACACAGGCCATGACCTTTGGGAGACCCTAGATTAATATGAGGCAAAAAAAAAAAAACCAAACTAAAATCCAAGCCCTGCTGTCAGGGAGCTCCCAGTCTGATGGAGGAGGCATAGGCTCTTCCCTTTGGGGACTTCCCAGACAGGCCCAGAGACCAGAATGGATACGTGGAGGGCATGTACTGAGACATCAAGGGGCTGCTGAGTGGAGTAAAAGGGGGTGGAGAGGGCTTGTGGTGGGCCCTGTCCCATGCTGGCCCACGGTTGCCTAGGCAATGGTCCTGCTGTTTACTTTGTGGCTGGCTCCAGACTCACCCTTTTCTGCAAGTGCTCATTTCCCACCATGAGGAAAGATGCCCGTCTTTAGTCTCCCCTCCCTTTGCCGTCTCTGAGGAAGGAACTGGCTCTTTTGCTGGGAGAGGCCCTGCCAGCTTGGCACCTTTGCCAAGTTCCTTCCCTGCTGGGAGCAGGCCCCATCCTGTGGTCTCACGTTGCCCACCCCTTCCCCACTCCCAAAAGGTCTATAAGACAAGGTTCTGGGCCTACCCAAGAGTTGTGACGCAAGTGGGGCTCCTGATGCTTCCTTCCTGCTTGGGGGAATTGGGGCGTATAGGAGCCTATAGGGGGCTAGCAGGGGGTGGGGTGGTGATGCAATGTGAGTGGGTTCACCTGGCTCTGTGTAGACCTCCATAAGCGTCTGATGTGTCACCATGTCTTTGTGTACATGTGGCTGAGTTGTCAATGTAAATGTCGTTGGGTGTGTGAGAGTATGAATATTCAAAAGACAATAAAACAGCTTGCGTTGACCTTGAGGGCATTATGCTAAGTGAAGTAAGTCAGACAGAGAAAGACATACACCATATGATCTCACTTATATGTGGAATCTTTAAAAAATGGAAAAAACAAAAAACCTCACCAAGCTCATAGTGGACAGATTGGTGGTGGCCAGAGGGGGGGCGTGGGGGTGGGGGTGTTAGGGGGCTGGCCAAATAGGTGAATCAGAAGATATAAACTGCCAGTTCTAAAATAATTAAGTCATAGGGATGCAATGTGCAGCATGGTGACTATAGTTAATAATACAGCGTTGCATATTTGAAATTGCTAAGAGAGTAGATCTTAAACGTTCTCATCACAAGAAAAATATTCTGCAACTAGATGATGACATTGGTAATCAGACTTACTGTGGTGATCATTTCACAGTGTACACACATTGGGAATTACTCTGTTGTACACCTGGAACCAGTATAATGTATGTTAATTGTACCTCAACAATTTTTTCTTTTAAACAGGAAAAGAAAAAAGAACAAAAAAACGCTTGTGTTTATTAAATCCCTACTATGTGCTTAGGGCCTGTGCTAAAGACTTTCTTTAATTTGCTTAATTATCCCAACAATCTATGAGGTGGGAATTAGTGTCCTTTCCAGTTTACCGGTGAGGAACTGAGACTCAAAGAGGATAAGTAACTTGGACAAGGTCTCACAGCCAGAAAGTGGTAGAGACGGGACTCAGACCCAGAGTCTGGCCTGCAGAGCTCGGGTACTCACCCCTGGGCCACGCTGCCACTGACGACATAGGGGATTCTGTGCTGCTTGGGATCACATGGGTCCCTCCTTGAGATAACAGTGGGATTTCTGGCATCGCAAGTGCTTCCTCCTCCCCTTTCTCTCACCATCCCCTCCCCCATCCTTCCTTGGCTCTGGCCCAGTTTGAGGGCGGGAAGGGAATGTCACAACCACCACAACTGAAGGCAAGCTTGGCTCTGGAGAGGGAGAGCACTGGTCTGGAGAGACCCTTTGAACTCTCCCTGCTCGTGAGCGTACATACCGAGTGTGAGGTCCCCAGGCTCCCGGTGACAAGGGGTTATCTGCACATTGAGGGTGTTGGGGAGACTCAGGCTTGCTGGGCCAGCTCATCAACTTGGCTTGTTGGGGCATGTCAGGACTGTACACAAATGGTGCCGGGAACCAGGCATCTGAATGGGGCAAAAGGGTGGAGGAGGATTGAAGGGGCGGCCGCCCTTGAGCGAGGAGACTGGGGCATGGGTCAGAGGCCCAGGCGTGGGCAGGCAAGATGCCTTGGGTATCACATTGCCTGCATGCCTGGGATGGACATGACTGGTGGAGGATTTGCTCTGTCTGGGTGTGACGTTGTGGGGTGGTTATAGATCTGCGTTTGGTGGTGTGCAAGAGGTGTTTAAGTATGGGACCTGTCAAAGCTTCATAAGTGCCGGATCCTTCTCTTGGGGTAGGGGGCATTATTTGTGTTGTGGTTCGGGGCCAACATTCTGGGAGGAGGCACTAAGCAAGCTAGAGGAAGGAAAAGCAGGCAAATTGACCCCAAGTCCCTCTCTCTCACTTCCTGAACCACTTCACCCTTCACAGTTATCAGTTTCCCTCCTTCTCATATCCCCTGACTGTTGAGACGAGGATGCTCTCCTCTTCCCCAGTTCCTGATTGTCAGGCTGGCCCCTGCAGTCTTGCGCTCCTCCAGCCCAAGCTACCCTTTAGTAAAAGTGAGACTCTGCACTAGTCATTTATCCTCTTTGAGCCTCAGTTTTTACACCTGAAAAATGGGTATAAAAACAATCCCTGGACATCCAATTTTTAGAGTAGGGGTCAAATAAGATAAAGTGAAAGTGCTTTCAAGCAGTAAAGGATGATTATCTCATTTGGAGAGAAGAAGACTGGATGCCCTCCCCTTGGAGGTATGGCCCCCAAGATCTGTCCCAAAGACCCTCAGGAAGATAAGGTTGAATGGATTTTGCAAGCTGGTCAAACTATAGGATGATGAGAGGGACTTCTCAGCGGGGTAATTCCTGACTTGGGGGGAGGAAGCTGGGGAGGGTGTAGGGAAGGAGGACTCACACTAGGCAGGAAGGCTTGGAATAGAATCTCAGCTACGCCTGGTATTTCCCAGCCCTTCACCCCCTCCCCCACCACCCTCTGGGGCCCACCCCACATTCCTTTCCCAGAGGAAATGGGGGAGGTGGCTGAGAGGCTCCCCAGGCCTGGAGGATCATTTATTCAAACTATGTACAACCTTGGAGGCCCTACTATGTACATCCCCCTCCTGACATCCCTGTAGAGGCAGCTGGGGTAGGGTGGGGAAGGTGCAGGTTTGTGTTGGACCAGGCTGTTAACCTCCTTTGTGGAGCCTTGCTGCCTGCCCCTTTCAGGTTAGAAGGCAGGAAATGGACATCATCTATGGCTCATCGTTTCCCAGGTCTCTGCGCCATTGGACACAGAATCCCGTGTTGGCCAAGAGATAGGGCATGAGGTGGGAGAGTCACTCCATTTCCTCAGAACCAGGGACTGGACTTGCAGCAAGAGGAAAGGAAGTTAGGTAGCTGGAAGGACTGGCTGCTTGCTGAGAGAGGCCAGGCCAGACTCTGGGCGAGGACATCCTCGTGGCCCTTGTTCTCTGCTTGGGGCCTAAAAGTCTGACATGGCTGAGGACATTTTGGTGGTGCTTCTAGCTGGTCTATGAGCACCTGGCCATTGGGGGGCATGACAGAGAGGTCAGGGCAGGCAAGGGCAGGAGGGGGCCTGACTCAGATCCTTGGTTTTCTAGTAATTGAGGAGCAAGCAGAGGGTGCCTGCTGATGGAAATGTCATGCGTTCTGCTCCCCTGACTGCGGTCCTTTCCCTGCTCTGCCCTTAAGCCCTCCTGACTCAGCGCTGGTGGCAGCCTTGCTCTTCCCGTCTGGCTTCCGCCAGGGTGGGGGTGGGGGTCCAGTCCAGCACAGGGGGCCCAGCAAGCCGCAAACAGGAAACAGGAGAACAAAAACACTCCCTGGCCCCCCACACGCCTCACCCTTCCTCCTCCCGTCCTTCTCCCTCCCTCTCTCCTACCCACCCCTATGGTCCTCTAGTTCTCCTCCCTCTGCCCCCCCAGACCCCCTGTGCTCTCCTCCCTGTGCCCCTCCATGTTGCTCCCCTACCTCGCCTACCATCCAGGGCTGTCCTTGTTGGGAACGAGGAACAAGTGGAACAGGTGACGGGATGAGGGAGCCAACTTTTCTGCTCCTATCTCACTTCTGGTAGCTGCTCCCAAGTGTCCAGAACTAGAACTCTTCCTCCTCAGACTCCTAGATGTGGGAGCAGGGTTGAGCTGGCCTGCCGCCAGCGACCCAGCCCCCCAGCCTCCCTTCCCTGGCTGCTGGCTAGAATTTGGGAGGAAGATTCATAGTTGGAGTGAGGGGCTCTGGGCTTGGAGTCCCGGTGCTGCCATAATAAGCTGGGCGCTCTTGGGCCTCAGCTTGCTTCTCTGAAAATTGAGCCATAGCAGTGGCTCCAGGTCACAGTGGGGGGCGGGGGGCCAGGGTCTGGGGCGTGGTGAGAAGCACACTGAACAACTGAACAGTCCAGTGGGATAGAAATGAGGGTGGCGATTAAACACCTACCAGTTAAGGCCTCTGTCAGCTCCCCCCGGCCCCCAAGGAGCCTAGGAATGGAGAGAGCCAGGACGGGGAGGAGGTCAGGGGCAGCCATCCACATGGGCTTCCTGTCGGCTCAAATGAGCACGAGGCCAGGGTGGGGAGGCAGCTTGGAGCCCATGGTCAGCTTGGTGGTGGCCCCAATGGACAGAGTGACTGGGCGGGGGTCCTGGGGAAGAGGGTCAGTCACGGTGGTGGGAGGGACCCCACCTGCAGCCTTAGTGAATATCTGGTGGGTGTTATGAGTGTGAGCGCTACACTGAGCTGAGCAGTGTGTGTGGTTTGTGGGTATCTCTGTGGGGTATGGGTGGGTATGTGGGGGGGTCTAGCATGCTTTTAGGTGCACAGTGGGTATGCTTGCAAATGTGTCTCTGGGGGTGTGTGGTGCATATATGCATGGTGTCCAAAGTGTGTGTGCATACAGAAGGATGTCCATACACAGTGTGTGTGTGAGGGGAATAGTGTGTTGATATGTGTGTTTCTGTGGGGTATTGGACAGAGGGAGAGTGAGTGAACGTGTGTGTCTGTCTGGGAGGGTGTGGAGTGTATGGATGTGTGTGTGTAGTGCAGGTTGTACTAGGTAGGTAGGGTGTGTTTGTGTGTGCATCTATGTGAGGACACGTGTGAATGTGTGTTTTTCTGGGCACAGGAAGGTAGGTGCCCTGTGCCCTGGAAAGAGTACCTGTGGGGGCCAGTGTGAGTTTGTGTGTGAGTGGGAGGATGGGGGGGTGTGTACCCGTGTACCTGTACAGGGTGTGCAGTGTGTGACTGCGGAGGCGCTGTGTGTGTGGGTGTGTATGTGTGTGGGATGGGGCGGCCGCGCACTGGGGCCGCCCCGGAGGGGGAGGTGTCTGCCCTGCGCGACTCGCTGGCCTGTCCCGGCTCGGCGCCTTCAGCGGGGACGTGCGGGAGGCGCGGAGCCGCTCTAGCCGTCCTGCCGCCGTCTGCGCGGGCTGTCTGTCCCCTCGCGGCCTCTGGGCCCCGGGCCCGTGGCTCCGCGGGGCAGGCGGGGACCCCCGGGGCCCGCCTGCCGCCCGAGGGGACGAGGACGCCGCCCGCGGGGCGCCGAGGAGAGGCCGTGGGCTCCCGTACGGTGCGCCCCACTCCGGAAGCCAGGCCCGCGGCGGAATGGGGCCGGGGCGGCGGCCGGGCCCGGGGGCCACTACCGGCCACGGCGCTCGTGGGCAGCACTGTGTGGCGCGTGGAGCACGCGGGGGCCCGGGATTGGCGCTGGGAGCGTGCCGTCGGCGTGGACTGCAGCGCCCCAGAGCCGCGCTGCCTCTGGCTGCCCTACCTCAACCACGGCGACCGCCGCGCGAGTGGGTCGCGCCGGGTCAGGGTGAGCACCGAGGGGGTGGGGACACGGGGCAGGGGCAGGGGCCTGGGCAGCCCTCGTGGGAAGGTGTGTGTGTGGAACTGGGCCACCAACTCCCTGCGATCTTTCAGCTGTGTGCGCCCTGCATTCCAGAACCAATGCCCAGGAATGGGGAGTGAGTGAGGAACGGGGGAAATGCCGGTGAGGGTGGCGAGATTGTGGCTGAGAGCTTTTCCAAGGGTGCTGGGTGACAAACCCCAGTCTGAGTGGTGGTCTCCAGTGAGCTCGAGTCTCCTGGTGTACAGGCAGTGGAAGGAAGGGACCGGGGTTGTTTGAAGAGATACTGGGGCATCTAGGATCTTAGACGGGTTTGGGCTGGCAGGAGCCCTGAGCCAGAAGCTGGCAGGGTTGCCACTAAGTAGAGTGGTGGGCACCACCCTGTCCTCTCCCTGGTAGGGGACCTGGGCACAGGGGCACACAAAGGTTTTCAAGTGGGTAAAGGAGGTTGAGGTGGCAGAATGGGCCCCAGCAGGTAGTAAGTTATCTCAGGATAAGGACTGACAGGGCAGGAGTGGGGGGCGGGGTGGAGACAGTGTTTCTGGAGTCCAGGATCGACCAGGCGGGTAGGGCATGAGTCATAGTGGGCGCCATGCCCAGCTGTGCTCCCTGCAACGACCTCTTTATGCTCCTGGGGGATGGGGGTAGGAGCAGGACTCCTGGGTTCCAGTTCCTGGTGTTGCCAACCCACCACATGTCTAGTTCTGTCTAATTTGTGGCCCTGGGACTGTCTGCCCTGCTCCCAGAATCAGTGGGTATTTCTGGAAGTCTCTTTCCTGACGTGAGGGTGGGAGCATTTGGAAATAGATCTGGGGCAGGAGAACATTAATCAGTGATGTCCCTGTGTCTCCTGAGCCTCTCCCTCTCCATTCCCTGTCTCTGTGTCTACCTCAGAGAGCAGAATTGGGGGTGCATGTGAGCTGTACCCCTTCCCAATCTAATCACCTTTCTCATTTTCATTGCTGGCTCCTTCTCTGTTTCTATGTTTAGCACCTTCCTCCCCCTCAAGATGAGAGCAAGACCCAGTATTGTCCCAGGTCAGAGAAGAGGAGAGGAAACATGCATGTGTAATAGCATGAAAGATTGAGGTTAAACCTAAGGAAGAACTTCCCACAGGGGAGCTGCCAGATCTGGCTGTTTATGGTGGCTACGGTGTCTCCTCTTCAGATAGGAGTGTGGTAGCTGTGGCAGAGGGATTACCACACCGATATTCTCAGGCCTTTAGGTGGAAGGGATGGGGGAAGGGAGACGGGAGGGAAGGGAAAGAGGAAAGGGAGAGGCTGAGATAAGGGTGGGGGCACCAGTGGTGCCTGAGTGAGGAGGGGACTTGAGAGAAGACATTCCCATTGCCCTGGATTACAGGCAGGGCAGGCCCTCCAGGGGATGTTGCCCCCAGGCAGCTGGCAGCTCCAGGCAGGATGTATGCTGGGGGAGGGGTGGGGGGCGTGCGGGGACCTGTCTCAGCTACTTCTCGTCACTGGGGCAGCTGGTGGCTTAAACCTTAATCCAGGACACCAGCAAAACAATGGGCCCTGCAAACAGCCTCAGCTCTGAGCCTGGGTGGAGGACGTGCAGGGGAGGCCACCCACACTGGAGAGGAGCAGGGGCTTCTGGAAGGAGGGGGCAAGGGAGGGTCCCCTGAGGCCCTCTTCTCTCCTTGGCAAGTTCCTTGCCAAGTCAACAGAGATAGGAAATCCAGGGGATTTCAGACCTCAGCAGAATTCCCAGAGTCTTTTCTCCTCTGGGCTCCTCAGACCCCCCAGTATTGTGGGTCTAAGTGGGAGAGTCCAGGCTATCACCATAGGTGGAAGGAGCTGAGGGGCCATCACTGGACCTCCAGCCCAATGCAGGAATCCTAGCTAAGACCTTTTAGACTGGGGGTCGTCCAGCTTTTGCTTGACCCTTGCCAGGACAAGAGAGTTCACAATCTCATCCAGGTAGTTTTCCACGTGTATATGTTAGAAAGGTCACCTGGCCTGGAGCTTCCGCTCAGCCTCCTTGTATCTCCCACCTGGCTGTGTCCCCTGGGGCTGTATGAACCAAACCTTTTGCCTGTCATATTTTTCTTTAATCTTCCTACCCGATGCAGAAATCCTTAGCATAGCACTGGGCACAGGGCCACCTCCCTGCCACCAGATGTGTGAACAGGAGAATGGATGGATACATGAAGGAACTTCTTAGTATCACTACATTTGAGTGGCAAATTTGAGCTTTCTCCAGCTATTAAATAGGGAAGAAAGGCGAACCTAGTAGTGAAGTGGGAGCTCCTCACCCCAGAACTGGTGGGCTTCTTCCCTTGGTCCCCAGCCCCACCTTTCTGGTGCCAAGGAGTGAGGGGTTTGGGGACTCTTGAGGGTGGGGGTGGAGGAGCTTCTTGCCCTCTGAGGGGTAGGTTAGGCTGCCCAAGGTGGGGGTGTAGGTTGGAGAGCCTCCCTGAGGGAGGCCTCCTGGCTTTTCACTGGGTAGCCTGCCCTTGGCTTCCATCTTCTCCAATTTTCTCCCTGCCTCCCTGTGCACATATCTCTCTGACACCCTCCTGTTACCACTTTCCCCGTCTGTATCCAAGCAAGGTACCCGGAGAGAGCCCTCCCTCAGGCACTGTCCATTTTCTCTCCCCTTTGCATACCTGTGTATCCCCAAAACTTTGTCTTCAGACACCTTCTGCCATGTCATCCTGGGGAATCCCAAGTATTCCAGCGGGTCAGCCAGAGGGCAGTGAAGAGGGTCCCCCCACCCCCCGGCCGCCCCGCCCCACACCCGTTTCCCTACTCAGTTCCGGTGAACCAGCCAGGCCTCTGGGCTGGGCTCCCAAATCTCAGGAAGTCCCTTTAGTTGTCTGATGTCCAGTCCACTCCCTCATGGCTCCTGGTACCCCACCTGTTCCTGCTGCTGTTCCTGAAGGATGCGTGTCTGGGCCAGTCTGTGCATGTGTGTGTCTGTATGTCTAGCATGTGCTGTGTATGAGACTGATTATGTGCGACTGTGTGTGTACACGTCTGTGTGTCTATATAGAGTGTGTGTGTGTACTCATCTGTGTGTCTGTGTGTACTCTGCACGTGAGTGTACTTGTCTGGGTGTTGTAGTGTGTTCTGTGTGTATGAGTGCCCGTGGATGTGTCTGTGTCAGCATATGTGTGTGTGTCTATCTGTGTGTGTGTGTGAGATTTTGCAGTGGCAGGAAAGAGCTCAGACAGCAGCAGGCATTCCCAGGCAGGACAGCTGTGTGTCCAGTGCCTGGCATATAGTAGGTGCTCGATGAATGTTTATTGAACTGAACTGAACCAGCACCTGGCTCGCTGCAGTGTTATTTCCCTGTAGGCAGAGCCATCACGAGGGGATTGAGGGGGAATAAAGAGGAAAGAAGCTGTTGGGCTGATGAGGGTGAGAGAGGATTGAAGGGCTGAGGAGGACGTCAGGGGCAGAGGAGGGTGCCTGGGACCCCAGGGCCCAGTGGACCTCCTCCAGTCCCTCTCAGGTACTCTGGGTTGCAGGAGGCAGTGTGCAGACTTTCGGAGTGTGGGCGACACGGCCACTCAGCCCTGTCTCCTTGTGCTCCCACAGCTGCCATTGGGCCCGAGAGATGGGTGCTCTCCTGGGCGCCCCGTCCCCTGGCACGGGCCGAGGACACTGCTGCTGCACAAAAGTCTCCAGGATGGCTTTGGCTTCACCTTGCGTCACTTCATTGTGTACCCGCCTGAGTCCGCTGTGCACTGCAGCCTGAAGGTATGCCCAGCTTGCCCACTGCCCTGGCCCATCCTGAGGAAGCCTTGGTGGGGGAGGGGAGATTGCTTTGCGCTGTGCCCTCCCTCCAAAGTCCTTCTGTGGCCTGGGGAGGATGGTCACAGAGAGGTGGGTGCAGCCCTGGCTAGGTCATTTGCGTCTTCTCAGGAGAAGGGGCAGTGTGGCTGGTTCAGTACAGGGAACATAGAGATGGGGGAGCCAGACTGTTCACCTACACCCCAGCTCTTGGTCTCTGGAAGGTGAACAACCTTTTCGGAGATACCGTGTCATGGGCTCCCTTGTCCACTGGCTGCTTCTCAGCTGGGTTTATTGCTCCCTCCCAGCCTGAGCTCTGTGAATCCATCCTAACACTTTTCTGGGACCCCTCTGGAAGTGCCCCCAGGCCTTCGCTGGCCTCAGCTCTGTGTGCTGGAAAGAGCTGGGATGAAGGAGACCTGGCTTCTGCCCCTGGTACAACTCCTAACTCACTGTGGATCTCTGGGCTCCATTTGTCCTGCTGTAACTCGAGGGCATTTCTCTACTTGACCCTAAGGATCCTTCCAGCCCTCATATGAATGTCAAGTTCTCTGAGTCCAGGAACCAGGCTGCTTAGCCCAACCCACAGTGTGGGGAGGGGTCCTGACAGTTAAACACGGGTGCAGGAAGACATGAGGAGCCCTAGGCAGGAACCACATCTCCCTAGGAGGGCCCTGCTCCCATCCTCATCTCTCTCCCAGCAGGAGAGGAGACAGATTTATTTTGGAGTCAATGAACCCCGTTCCCCCCTTCCCCCAGGGCTAGGACCAGCCTGCACAACTGTTTGGGGACTCTCCCTTGAGGAGCCTGGTTCCACTTGCCAGAGAACTGTGGCACTGGATTTCACTGCCTGTATCTGTTTGCTTGCATGGCTCTTTGTGGGCACATGTGTGTGCAGGTGTGTGCTGGTCATGTACACAAATGTGTGTGTATCTAGATGTGTGCATATTGGTGTCTGTAAATACACGTCGTGTCCATGGCTGTGCAACTCTCCTAGCCGTGTCTGAATCTGGCGGCCCTGCATAAACTATTCTCACTGGCTGCAGCTGTGCTTCTGGGTATAAGTGGGGCTGATGGTGTGTGGGAGGGGCACTGCCCCACCCCTTATTGCCCAAGGACAAGAGCCCCCTAATTTGCTGGAATCTCCAGTCTTTCCTTCCAACCTTCCCCAGAATGCCCCTCCGTCCTGGCCCCTGCCAACTTCTCTCAGGGGTCCCTGCTGAGGGGTAACTGGGGCAAAAGCAGCCTGAGTGGTCTAGGCTGGGTGGTGGACCTGGCTCACACGGGGGCATTGGAAGACCCCAGGGCAGGGAAGATCAGGGACAGGCTGCATCCCCTTTCCAGAATCTGCCCAGGACTGAGAGCCTGCAGGGAGCTCAGCCGTCTAAACGCAACTGTCTGCCTCTGGCACCCGCTCGCTCTGCTGTCAGCTCATATCAGCGGCCATGTACCCCACATGGGAGGGTGGGGGGGGATTCTCCAGCAGTGCCCAGTGGCCTTCCTGTTCTGGCTGGCATGCCAAAGAGTCCTGGAATCCAGCCACGGCACTGCTACTGAGTCTCTGAGTGGCCCTGGACAAGTCACACCCTATCATCTGTAAAATGGGTGCTCTGTGGAGTAGGCTAGACAAGATGACACAAAGGTCCCATCCTGCTCTCCAGTGCCACATCCTGCTGGCCAGTCGTGTCTTTCTGACTTTCTCCTTTCTCTCATTTCTATTTGCTCTCCAATCCAGTACCATCCCGTCACTCACAAGGATGATCCCAGGGGTCTCCCTGATGGGTCTCATTGACATGATTTCTTAGCCCTGCATCTAGGTGCCAGAATCCTCTTCCCTAACTGGTATTTTCACATCCAGTCTCTCCTATTCAGAAACCTTCACTGGCTCCCTCTTTCTCCCCTTTCAAACTTGAATGCTTTAGTCTGACTTCTGTGGCTTGCTGGTGTTGACTTTCTTTCTCCTTCAGCCCGGCCGAGCCAGTCCTACATACGCTTCCTTATTTCCAACACCAAACACAACCCTAACCCAGAACACCTTCTCCCAGGCCTTAAAATCCCCTCCCCCAGAGGGAGGCTAATCAGGCCTTTCCCTCCCATTCTCTGTTTGCACTTGTCATGCCTGCTTATCTATGTCCGTCTGGGTCCTCTCTCTGCTAGTGTGTTTGGTTCGAGCTCCCCAAGGGAAAGGGTCATGGGTCCACCATTGAATTGGGGGCTTTCAGATGGCTGGGATGCTGATGTGGCGGGATCAGCAGGCACAAGAGAGAGCTCATTTCATTGGGGAACCAAGCCTGGGACTTGATGTCCCCATAGACACCCCTCCTGCCCCCTCTGGGAGCTCGGCTAGTTGAAGGAAGATAAGAGGGGAGGCTGTTGGGTGGGGGAGCGTGAAGGGGCCCGCCCAAGTGGGGCTGGGCCTCCCCCTGTGCTGCTGAGGGCTGGACTGAGGGTCCACACCCATCTGTCTGTCCCTTGCAGGATGAAGAGAATGGAGGAAGAGGAGGAGGTAAGGAGTGGTGGTGGGTGGGCCCCTGGAGCTGGGGCGGAGCTGGGACTCATCTTCCAGCTTCCGTTTCTCTCCCTCTCCCCTAAGTCAGCCTGGAGTTTGCTGTGCCCCCACCCTTGACTGTTGTCCCTGTCTTTGCTCTTCTCTGTGTGGCCACTCTGGACATCTGCTCGCTCACTCTACCTTCCGTTTCTCTTCTCATGTTTGTCTCCCTCTGGTCCTGTCCATTCCACACTAGGGGTAGCATTCTGGGGTGCAGATGCATTTCTAAGACCTGGCCCCTGCCCTGGAGGCACAGGCAGGGGCTGCAGGGCCTGGGGGCTGTTGGTGGGGTGCAGCTGATCAAGGAGTATCCCTGGGGACAGAGACACTAGGGTTATGTTGGGCATAAGGGGTAGGGGGACCTGAGGTCTTTATCTTTTCAGATGTGAGTCTAACTTCCCTGGCCGTCCCAAAGGGCCTCCCCCCACCCCCCACCCCACCCCTGCCCCGGCTCCCAGGTTCCTTGGGTTGAAAACAAGGCAGAATTTGAACAGGCAGCCTTCCTTCTCTGTCACTGGGAAGCCATGGAGACACTGTCTTCCTGAGGCCTCATTGCAGAGGCCGGTGGTGAAGGAGGAGCCGGCTGACCTAGAACAGGCCCACTCCGGGGGAGACAGGAGCAGAGGAGTACTGCTGGGGGATATATAATGTGGTTTTGGAGGTGTGGGTGTTGGGTGTCTGAGCTTCAGGGCCTTTCTTCAGCTCCCCCAGGTTGGCAGGTATAGACATTCTCTGCGTTTGGGGAGGTTTCTCCCTGCATGTATCTTCAGGGATTGATGCAGCCTCTTTTATGGCACCCTTTCCTTTGTCTTGTGACTGTTTGTGTGTGTATCCGTCCCACTAGACAGGGAGCTAGGAAGGGGAAGAGCCGTGTCTCTCTGTCCTTTTTAGTCTACTTTCTAGCACATGCTGGGATGCAGGAGGCATAGGAGCAACTCTGTGTCCGTGTAGGTTTTCGTCCCCGTAGCTTTTCCTTCTCCCAGGAGCGTGTTCTCCTGTCTGTCTCTGTGCCCTGTGGACGTGTGGGTCTGTGTTTGTGTCTGCATGAGTGTGATCATTCTCTGAGTGTGTGTCCTCTGCGTGTGTAGCTGTGCATGGGTGTGACCTTCAGCAGCCCCCCCCAGCTAACCTGGCTGCTGCTCACCAGGACCCTCCCCTCGGCACCGCCTGGAGCCCATGGATACCATCTTTGTCAAGAATGTGAAGGATGAGGGCCCTGCCCATAGGGCGGGGCTGCGCACAGGTGAGCCGTCCCAGTTACCCGGCTCATTGCATCCCTCTGGGTCTCTGCTCCCTACCCTCCGGGATTCTTGGATCCAGGTGTTGGGGAGGCTCCTGCCCCCCCCACTGTCATCCATACTGGATACAGGGGTTCTCAGGTGGGGCTACTGACACCTGTTGGCCTGCTCACATGTGGCCCTGCCCCTTATCCCCAGGAGACCGGCTGGTGAAGGTGAATGGGGAGAGCGTCATTGGGAAGACCTACTCCCAGGTCATAGCTCTGATCCAGAACAGGTGAGCGCACCCTGCTTTTCTTCTCCCATAATAGCTCCTGCCCGCTCAGAGTCCCTATACACCCCACCCACTTGGCCCTGGGGGTACCCTGGCGACCAGGATCCCTGTTCTCCCAGACCCTGTTGCCTCAGCTGGGCCTGACCCCCTGCCCTGTCTCTATAGCGATGACACTCTGGAGCTCTCCATCATGCCCAAGGACGAGGACATCCTCCAGCTGGTGAGTCCTGCCCTGCTGTCTGATGTAGAGGATCCTTGGGGCCTGGGGGCCAGGTACAGCCTTTCTCCTTGGGTCTTCCTCCTGCATCAGCCCTTCCGGGAGGCAGAAAAGAGAGTGGAGGGGGCAGCACCAGCTCAGAATTGCCCAATCATGGATGCCAGGCCCATCCCTGGGCTGGGGCTGGTTGTTGCTTCATTCAGGACTGCTCCGTGTTGGGGGAGGGGGAGGCGCTGGCCTTGGCAGGCAGGATTCCTGCCAGGGTATCTGGAAAGAGGGTGGCCCAGCGGGCCCTGCCAGACTGGCACGTTCTTGTCCATTCCCGTAAGACGCCTGTTCCCTGAACCCCCTCCCTGCCTGGCCCAGAGTGAGTGTCTCCTGTAGCTGCTGTGTTCACACACACACAGCATACCCTACCTCACCCCACGGTCCTGTGCCTTCATTCACAACATACCTCGCACCATTCGACACATAAGCCAAACACGCCAGATACACAGCCATACAACATAACCCTGTAGCACACCTTCATTTAGCACACTATACACTGCAGTGCGTGATGCACACATAATGCACCCCACACATGACACACACCCCCCTCGGTGCTGCACACCGGCACCCACTGCCACACAAATTCCTTCAAACATCATAGCATACCACGGTTCTCAGCATCTCCGTTCCCCACAACACAACACATACAGTGTGTCACCACACACATACTCGGACTTCTCACCGTCACCACGTGAACACTCACTGACGTCACAAACGCTCACCTTGTCACATGTCTGCCCGCAAGCATCACAGCATTCGCCAGCCCAACACGGGCATAAACACCACTGTCACGGTGACCGAAGCTCACACTACCCTGATACACACGCCACGTACCCCTCCCCCCACAGGTACTTCAGCACACCTAGAACTCAGCACACAGCAGATACACAGACATTGCGTGCCACGTACCCTGCCCTCACGTGTGTACCTGTTTACCCCACACACGCATGCACACATACACATACACATGCACATGCTGTCTGTCTCTGTGCCCGCCTCCCAGCCCCGACCCAGAGCCCAGGGCAGTCCTCTCTGCCCAGTGAGTTCCCTGGTCTCATGGGTCCCAGCCAGATGCCAGCTTGCTTGCCCCCAGTGGCACTGCCCCCCAGGAGAGGGCTAAAGGCCAAGACCAGGAGGCCCTGAGAGCCGCTGTGCTAGCTTTTGCCCTGCATGTGTTCTCATAATCACTGTAATCATAGTGCCATGCTTGGCGCCATGCCCCTCTGGGAACCTCCACCCCCTGACCTCAATTGTCTCCTTGCCCTTCCTGGGGAGGGGGAGGCAAGGATGGGGGTCCAGAGAGGTGGCTGGCTCCCTTCAGGGCTCACAGGCCCTGCCGATACACCTCCCACCCCCCAGGCTGAGGGGAGGCAGGCTATGGGAGGAGGTGATAGGGCACGACCTAGGGCCTGTCCCCCTGCCCCTGCTTCAGCTGGAGGGGGCATGGAGTGGAGAGGGCAGCAGCCTGGAGCTCTGCTACCCAGGCTCGGGTTGGCCGCTCCAGATGTCAGCATCTGGGGGCCTCCGCTGCCCCCACCCCATCCCCAACAGGCCAGAGGGTGGGGCACAGGCATTCCTGTGGTTGGGAGCCAAGGCTGGAGGCCAATGGGGCCGCGGCAGCTGCTGACGCCACCGCCGACGCAGCGAGGCCCCTCCACACCCATCCTTTCCTCCCTCCTCCTCCCGCCGGCTGAGAGAGCTGGTGGGGGCGGAGGGCAGCCGCAGGGAGGGTGGACTGGCAGGGGGGACGGAGGCCGGGGCGGATGCAGTGGTAGGGGGCGTTTAGCGGGGGTGGGAGGAGAGCTGAGGTGGGCGGGATGCTGCCGCCACCGCTGTGATGCGGGAAGCCCGTGGAGCCGGCAGGATGGCAGGAAGGAGAGGTATGTTGAGTGTCCCTGGCCCCGGGCATATTAGTCCGATGGGGGCTGAGTGTGCAGGGGTGTGGTTTAGCTCTTCCTCGTCACAGGATATGTGTTCCTGGGACTGGAGGTATAGTTGTGTGTGTGTGTGTGTGTATTTCATTGTGTTTTACTATGTATGTGTGAGTGTGTCTCTGGGTGTGTATTTTCCTGTATCTCCTGTGGTGTGATGTATGCGTGTGTGTTTGGTTTCACCCTCCCAGCCTTTGATACTGCCCCCTGAGGTAGGCCCCCCCACCCTGGGCAGCCCATCAAGGGCCAGGCTAGGGCAGGGCCACAAGGCCGCTGTCCCTGGGGGCTGCCTCCTTTTTTGGACTGCCTGGGTGCTGGCCCTGTCAGTCCTCAGCAATGCAGCGTCAGACTCAGCTCCCAGCGCCAAATTCCAGGCCTCTGGTGGCTGAAGGTGGCCCAAGTCCCCTCAGCTAGTCTGGCCTTTCCCCCAAGCCTGTCCCAGAGGGAGCAGAAGGTGGGCTAGTCTATTCCTCCTCAGCCCAGTGGCCCAGGAGCCAGGCCCCCAGCTCTCCATCCAGGGGCTGGTGGGATAGCTGGGCTTTCCAGGCCCCACCTGCACCCCCAATCCAGGACACACCCCTTAGCCCGCTTCCTTCTCTGTCATCTGCCACCTTGACTGGTCTCTGGTGGGGTTTCCCAGCTCTGCCCGAGGGGCTGTGGGCACCGTTAGACATAAGGAAGCAGGGTGGCTGCTGACGCCAGCATGGGGGGAGGACCCCAGAAAACAGATGTTGGAATGTTTGTGGCTAAAGGCAGTCCCTGTCATAAGTCTTAGAGAAATCCTGGCTCTTTCTCCAGTGTGTGTGTGTGTGTGTGTGTGTGTGTGTGTGTGTGTATGAGAGAGAGAGAGAGAGAGAGAGAGAGAAACTCTCAAAGGCCTCTTATTTCTTTGCCCTCCTCCTCTCTCGCCCCCCTTAGGAGCTTGCCCTCCTACCCCCACCCACTCAGGACTCCCCCTGCTCGGTCTTCTCCCTTTAGTCCCTTTCTGGTGTCCTAATCTCCCAGGGCTGTTATAGCCTGCCCTGGGGGACCTGTCCAGCCCTGCTCAATTCCCTCTGTCTCCGGCCAGGCCTACTCCCAGGACGCCTACCTGAAGGGGAACGAGCCGTATTCTGGAGAGGCCCGGAGCATCCCAGAGCCTCCCCCAATCTGCTACCCTCGCAAGACCTATGCCCCGCCAGCCCGGGTCTCCACCTGGGCCACTATGGTGCCTGAGCCCCTCTCAGCACTGCCCAGTGACCCTCGGAGTCCTGCTGCCTGGAGTGACCCAGGGCCCCGAGTCCCATCCACTGTCCGCGCCCATCCAGACAACCCTTCCTTGGGGATGAGCCAGCCCCGCCCCAGCCCTGGTGCCTTCCCCCACCTCCCCTTGGAGCCCCGGACACCCCGTGCCTTCCCGGAGCCTGGCAGCCGGGTGCCCCCCAGCAGACTGGAGTGCCAGCAGGCCTTGTCGCACTGGCTGTCGAACCAGGTACCCCGCAGGGCGGGGGAGAGACGGTGCCCCGCCATGCCCCCTCGGGCCCGCAGTGCCTCCCAAGACCGGTTGGAGGACGTGACTGCCCATCGCCCGTGGCCCTGCTCCACCTCCCAGGGTGCCTTGAGCCAGCTGGGCCAGGAGGGCTGGCACCGAGCTCGCTCAGACGACTACCTGAGCCGGGCCACTCGCTCAGCTGAGGCACTGGAGCCAGGGGCACTGGTGTCACCCCGCTTTGAGCGCTGTGGCTGGGCTTCCCAGCGTCCATCTGCCCGCAATCCTGGCTGCCCATCCAGAGACCTGCCCGGGCCCCAGGCCCCACCCCCGCCTGGTCTGCAAGGACTGGATGACATCGGGTACATTGGGTACCGGAGCTATAGCCCATCATTCCAGCGCCGGACTGGACTCCTGCATGCACTCTCCTTCCGGGACTCACCCTTTGGGGGGCTGCCCACCTTCAACTTGGCCCAATCTTCTACACCATTCCTACCGGAGGCCTCTGAACCACCCAGAGTTTTCCGGCCAGAACCCAGCACCCGGGCACTGGAGCATCCCATTGAGGATCGTCGAGATGAGGTGGTCCTAAGGCAGAAGCCTCCAACGGGCCGCAAGATCCAGCTGCCCCCTGCAAGACAGATGAACCTTGGGTTTGGTGACGAGTCCCCAGAGCCAGAAACCAGTGGGCGAAGGGAACGCCTGGGAAGGAAGGTGGTCCCTTTGGCCACTACTGAAGACTCTCTGGCTTCCATCCCCTTCATTGGTGAGTGATGTGCAAGGGGCAGTCTTCGGAGACTTGGTTGTCTGTGCCTTGTTGTACCCCACCCACCTGTCACCAGGGGCAAATCTGTGGTTTGAGTGCTGACGGGATTGACTTGTTTCTCTGTCCATCCGTCCATCCATTCATCCATCCACCCTTCATTTTTCCTTCCTCCCTTTTATCAGTCTTTTCTTTCACCCTTGCTTTCATCCTTTCTTCTATCCTTCCTTTGTTCCTGTCACTCTTTGTTCTTCCCATCCACCATCCATCCATCCATCCATCCATCCAGCAAATATTTGTGTTAGGCACTGTGCTAGGCCCTCCTGAAGTACATGGTCCAACGGGGACAGACGATCAGCAAGAGCAATCCAGTGGGATGGGTGTGTGATGGGAACAGAGGGAGCTCTAGGAGATAGAGAAGGGCCACATAGCCTAGGCTGGGGCATGGTGGCCAAGGAGAGGATCTTGGAGAAAGGAGATTTTGGCTAAGACATAAAGGATGAGAAAGAGTTACCTAGAGGCCGAATGTTCAGGGAGAGAGACTAAAATATGCAAAGACTTTAAAGTGAAAGAGGCAAGATACCCTTCCAAGTCATCAGACTGGGTCTGGAGGGGCCTTGTCAGATTCTGGGGAGTTTGGACTTCAGCCCGAGAGCAGAGGGAATACTGAAGGCTTGCTGCCTCTCGAATAGATGTTGGACAAGGGAGAGGTAAGAGATTGGAGAGGCTGGGTGATTTCCAGGTTTTTGGCCTAGCTGGAGGGTGGTGCCTCACCTCCATTTGGGAATGAGAGGGAGTGGGGCAGGAAAATGTTTAGTGTTTGCTGAATACGAGGCACCTGTGAGGGAGATGGCTGGGCTGGGTTGGGTCTAGGGGCTTGGGAGGAAGATCAGATGCAAGTTCATGGAACTGGGAGCCAGAAGAGATGGTAACTGGAGCTGAGAGGGGTGAGCTCACCGTAGGGTAGCCACGGGAGTGAGAGAGGGGAGACCCAGCGCTGGCCTCCCGCAGCCTTCAGTGTGAGCGGGCAGACACAGCCTTAGTAAGCTCCCCGTCTGAGCGGGAGGTAAAGTCTTTACTTTCAAAGCACTCCCAGTCTGAAGGGGAAACATAGTCCCTGCTCTCAACGAGCCCCCAGCTGATGCAAGACATGGTCTTTATCTTCAAGAAGCTCCCAGTCTGGTGGGGGAGACACAGTCCCTGCCCTCAGGAGCCCGGTCTGAGGACCATGGCTCAACCCCACACCTGGGTGCCCTCAGTGTGATGGGGGAGGCAGGGACCAAGTCTGTATGACCATAGTCTGGTTGGCGGGACACCCTTGGCTGTGGGCATGTTGCCAGCAGGGCCCTGGAAGATGTGAGGGGTTCTGGGGAAGCGGTCTGGGCCTGGAGGCAAGGGGGGGGTGGGGGCAGGCAGGTTCAGCTTTCTGCCACCTTTACCCACCACTTCCTCCACTGGAACAGATGAGCCCACCAGCCCCAGCATTGACCTGCAAGCCAAGCACGTCCCTGCCTCTGCCGTGGTCTCCAGCGCCATGAACTCAGCCCCTGTCCTGGGCACTAGCCCCTCCTCCCCAACCTTCACCTTTGCCCTCGGCCGCCATTACTCCCAGGACTGCAGTGAGTGCTCCCCACACTCCCAGCCCCCTCCTCCCCCTTGCTGCCTGGTCCCCACAGTCTCTGTCGGGCCTGCTACCTGATGTTTGGCCTCTTCTGACTGGCTTCAGCTCCTCCTGGGGCCCCAAGGGGAGAGTTACCTCCTGTCCTGCCCAGATAGGGGGGCTCCAAGGAAGCCCCGACCTGTGACCCCACTGATCCTGTGGCCCAATGTGGGTGGTTTTGCAGGCAGCATCAAGGCCGGCCGCCGCTCCTCCTACCTGCTGGCCATCACCACAGAACGCTCCAAGTCCTGCGATGATGGGCTCAACACCTTCCGGGAAGAAGGCAGGGCTCTGCGGTGAGGACGGGGGAGGGGCCATCACAGCCACCTCGACTGGGCTGTGTCAGGGCTCCCAGCCCTGGGGTCCTCTACACACCAGGACAGGGAGCTCTCTCTCTCTGGAAGGCCTCTGAGCCTTGGGACTCGGGGCGGGAGTGGGGGGTGTCCTAGCTATGCTTTCTACATTCCTCACTCTCGGTCCTTGCTCCCCAGGCGCCTGCCAAACCGAGTACCCAGCTTGCGGATGCTTCGAAGCTTCTTCACTGATGGGGTGAGTGGCGTGTGTGTGGGCCAGGGTGTCCGTGTGCTGGGGAGGACCCTTGGGTAGGGTGCAGGCCTATGGCCTCTGTGGGCTTCTGTTTCCTGTCCACTCCTTTCTCCCTGCGCTCGCTCACCCTCATGTCAACCACGTGACCCACCCTCCTCTGTGGGCTCTGTCATCACTTCAAGACACTATGCACCCACCCAGTCAAGGCCTTTGCATTTGTCATTCCTTTGTCTAGAATGCCCTCCCACCCCAGCCACATGACTCACGTTTTTACTTGCTTCAGGTTTTTTTTAGGCCTTCCTTGAAATTTCAGCCACCGCCCCTGACATTTCATGCCTTTCTTCGCCACTTTATGTTTTTCTCCTGCGTACTTCTCATGTCCTATAATTTATACAGCCATCTCTTCCCTGCCTGTCCCCAGTTAAAATGTAAACTCCATGAGGACAGGGATTTCATTTGGTTTGTTCCCTGCTTGATCTCTGTGGGTACCTAAGACAGTGTCTGCGCCGGGGAGGCACTGGGTCAGTGTTTGCATGGTATTTTCAGGGGACAGGGACACCAGACAGTAGGGGCACTCAGAATTGAGAATGATGAAGAAGCTAGAGTTTCCAGCCTCAGGACCTGGGAGACATAGGGTCAGTTCTGAAATGGTCTCAACTCTTTGATTATGGACAGATTGGAAAAAGCCATCTTGATTTCAAACTCTAGACATCTTTAGTTCATTTAACACCTTGCTGATATTATCACCTGCTTATTCCTTATAACTTCCTCAGCTTACTTAACTCTCCCTTGACATGTCACCTCTGTGGCTAGAGTCCTGCTGACACTATCACTTCCTCAGTTTAACTCTTTGTGGACATGACTACCTGCTCCATTAGCTCAGTCTTTGTTGATGTTCCTACTTCCTCTGTTTATTTAACTCTCTGTTGACACAATCACTTCCTCTGTTTCCTTAATTCCTTCAAGTCTATAAAATTAAGAGGGGCTCCAGATTGGCTTCTCTGGTCTGCAGGTCAGAGCCTTCCTTTCTGGCTTCCCAGCACATAGTCCCATGACCTCACCATAAGTGTTTCAGAGAGGGCAAGCAAGTCCCATGAGGCTACACAGCATAGTAGAGCATAGCACAGGCATACATCAGGCCTGTGTGTCTGTGAGTGGTCCATGGGGTTCCTGAGATACTGGCACTTTGGGAGCCACCTTAAACTGTCCTCTTGTCTTGCTGTAGTCCTTGGATAGCTGGGGAACTTCCGAAGATGCTGACGTTCCTTCTAAGCGACACTCAACCTCTGACCTCTCAGATGCGACCTTCAGCGATATCAGGAGGGAAGGCTGGTTGTATTATAAGCAGGTCCTCACCAAGAAGGGGAAGGTAAGCTGGCTGGAGGAATGAGGTGAAGGTGGATGGAAGCTGAATCCAGCAGAACTCTCCAGCTGCTCACCCCACAGCCTCTGGAGCCAAAGAACCAGAATTGGTTGAGGCTGTAGCATGAAGGGTGGAGGTTAGACGCTAGGAAGAACTTCCTGGGGGACCTAAAGAACCCATGAAAAAGAGGTTAACCGGAGAGGTGGTCTGTGCTGTGGGATGGATCTGATCAAGTTGTGCTTGGAATTCTGACAAAACCATCCCACAGTGACCCTTGGTGGGAAGATCACCCCAAAAATGGCCACTGGGGTTCATGGAAAATGAGTGAACAAGGGCAGGGCAGTTTTCTTTGGGGAACTGAGGCCAGTCTTTTCAAGGCCAGCAAAGGTTTTAGTCTTCATCCTAAGGGCAACTGAAAGCCCCTCGGGCCTCTTTCATGTGGCTTCCTGGGGAGTGAATTAGGAGGGCCAAAGTGGAGGCAAGAAGACCAGTTAAGAGCCACCACAGAGATCCAGGTGAGAGACGAAGGGGGCTTGGGCCTGGGGGTGGAGAGGTTGGGGAGACAATCAGCGTCCGAGGCGGGAGAAGGTGAGGCCCCTGGTCCATGGAGTATGAACTTCAGGTTCCAGGCCAACGCCATGTCTGAGGTGGAAGGAGGAGAGGCTGCCCCATTGCTGTCCGTCCAAGCAACCCAGGCAAAGCTGAGCGGAGCGGTTGGCATAACCTGGGCTTGTCTCTTGACCATCACAAATTGCTGGGGAAGCTCGGGTGACACCCCTGCTTATATCTCAGTTTCCTCATCTGTAAATGGAGCTAAAAATAATCCCTAGCTCATATGCTTGTTGCTGAGGATTAAATAAGACCATCTAAGCAAAAGGGTTTACCCAGTGCCTGGCATGGGGTCGGGGCGGGGGCGTTGCTATCCTGCTTATTGCTATTGGAATTTTCTACCCTGCCTTCTACGGGTTGTGTACCTGGAAAGAACATAAACTTTGAAGTCAGATAGACTTGGAATTCCTGCCAACCCACTTATCAAGCATAAGGCTTTGGGCAACTCCCTTAACTTTTATGCCCCACTTTTCTTATCTGTAAGATGGAGACAGCGTTATTCTACTGCAAGGGCTGAAGGTCCAGGGCTGAGATGTGTCATCCAGGCAGGGCTGGCACTCATCCATGCCTCCATCCAATGTGTGGATAATGACTAAGGGCCTGGCCTGCCCCGATTCTCAGTTGAGGTTCTGGGGATTTCATGATGAGGGAGCCAGGCCAGTCCTGCCCTGCTGGGGTTCCTGATGAGCAGAAATAGCTCAGGTTGTGTAATAGTTACCAGTGCTTGACTGTTATGATGGAGGCATCCAGGGCAGCAGCATGTAGTAGGTGACCCTAGCCTCAGCGAGGTAGGTGAGATACAAATGGTGTGTGAGACTCCACAAAGCTGGGAGGGAGGGGAGTGGTCTGATAGGAGATGTCCTCCTTGATGTCTGGGAGAAAGGTAGAGAGGAGGGGCTAGATGGCCGAGAGCCAGGGCCAGAGGTGGAAGCCAAGGTGGGGAGTTGGGGGCCTGCTCAATGGGCACGCCTTGGCAGGATTTAAAAGGGGTGGGGGTAAGATGTGTATGAGTCCAGGAGGCAAGTGTTGCATCTGTGACAGGAAGACACAACACATTACCACTGCTGTTTGTCCAGGTGAGCGAGGGTTGGGGCCCTGACTAAGATTGCGGCATGGACCTGAGGGGAGGGGACAAGTTAGAGATATTCTAAGCGGAAGGAAGACCTGGGCTTGCTGATGGCTGGGAGGTGAGGGAGGATGGGGAAGGCGACGCTGGTTCCTGGCATCCCAGCTTGGGCTGTGGGTAGTGGTTGGTGGGACCCTCCCCAGAGCCATAGGCACTGGAGGGGCAGGTTTGGGGAGAGGAAGCCAAGAGATTTCTTTGGGGCCTTGTGGAGTCTGAGGGTGGCAGTGTCCTAGGGACACAGACTCCAAGCATGTGGCACTCAGGAGGGTGGCCTACTGGGGAGGGCACTTGTCCATTAGGATGTCATAGTCACCTGCAGCCAAGGTGGGGAGCACAGAGCGAGAGGGCAAGAGACAGGCTGTGCCTTAAGAGGCAGTAGGGGATGATGGCCAAGGAGGAGAGCCAGCAAGATGGCAGTCGACCAGGAGAGAGACTTAGGGGGGGCACAGGGGCCAGCTGTGTGGCTGAGGAGGGGGAGCCAGGTGTAGACAGACCCTTCCAGCCCTCGGAAGGGCCCCTCGGAAGGCCTGTGAGAACGGGAGACAACCTGTCCCCTAGCTCTAGGTGGCCCCTGGCAGCCCAGCTACAGTATCTCCTGGGCAGGGAGAGGAGCTGGCTCCTTCCTACTCACTGACCAGTTCTGGACAATAGGGGCTTCCATTCCTATATGCGCCAGAACCCAATTTCGCTCATCCCCTCCTCAGTTCCATGGTCTGGGCGTTAGAAGAGGTGTTCTCAGCTTCAGGCCCTTGGTCTGTCCAGGGTTCTGATTGCCAGCCAGATGTTGTCTGCTCCCACAAGTCCAGCTTCTCCTGGGTGTCCCCTCTACCCCCAGTCTCTTTCAGAGACATTGATTGTCAGGTGGGGGGTAGGGCAGTGTGTGTGTGTGTGTGTGTGTGTGTGTGTGTGTGTGTGACACATCCCTGCAGCCACAGATCCAGCATTTGAGCTGGGTGCAACCTTGGAGACCAACTAGTGTACCTTTCATTTTACCAACAGGGAACACGGATGCCAGGGGAGGGGGCTTGACTTGTCCAAGTTCACCTAGATGGTTCAGTCTCAAAGGGGCACCCTTGTCACCATCTCAGGGGAGGGTCCCACCAACCACCACCCACAGCCCACATTAAAATTCTCCCGGCGGGCCCTGCTGTCTCCTGTTCCAGATGATGCTGCCCAGGTCCCCATGTCTGTGACGGGCAGGGCTCACGGCCAGCCGTGGCTGTGTTCACCTGCCAGCCACGCAGTTTCTTCACTGGTTTGCTCTGAAGGCAGAGGCTCATACTGGGTGTGGAGTAGTAGGTGGGCCACCAGCCAGAGGGAAGGAGCCCTCAGTCTGAGATGCAGCCCCTGCCCTCGGGGTGCTCCGAGGATGAGTCTTCCATTTATTCAGTAAATTCTGATGAACACCTACTCTGGGCCTCTGGAGGCTCTAGGCTCTTGGATGTGGAGCTGAGAGGGCAGACAAGCTTTCTGCCCTCCGGATCTTACCACATAGTGGAGAATTCCACAACCAGCATCGCCTGAGATTGCAGTAAGCACGCAGGGAACACGAATAGGGTAATGTGATTGCCTTTAAGTTGGGAGGACAGGGGAAGCTGCCTGTAGAGAAAAACTAGTTAGAGAAGGCCTCACTGAGGAGGCGATGTTGGTGGAGCTCAGACCTGAAAGGTGGGAGTGGGGCAGCCACAGAAAGAAGTGAGAGAAGGGGCTCCGGGCAGAAGGAACAGCAAGTGCAAAGGCCCCAAGAAAGGACAGGCTGGGCTTGTTTACTGTAGAAGGCCCCGTGACATAGTGAGGAAAAGGGAGGGAGAGAAGATGAATTTGCAGAGGAAGGGGCCAGATCACAAAGCCCTTAGATTTAATTCCAGGGGCAGTGGGAACCCATGAGAAGGTGTTAGATGGGAGAGACATGATTTCATTTACATTTTAATGAAAACAATGGCTGCAGCTGCTGGGCGGAGAATGGATGGCAAGAGGCATGAGTGGAGACTGTGCAGTTGTCCAGGCAAGAGGTGTCGATGGCATGGACAAGGTAGTAGCAGGAAAGATGAAGACAGGTGATATTTGGAAAGTTGGGACTTCCTGATTGGTGGGTTGGATGTCAAGGGTGAGCAAAAGGGAGGAGTCAAAGTCAACTTTCAGGTTTCTGGGCAACTGGGTGGATTTACTGATCTGGGAAAGATGGGGGCGGGCGTTGGAGAACAGGGTTGATGGTGAGAATCAAGTGCCCCATAGCGAGCAGTGCCTGTGGGCCATGCAAGTGGAGACGCTGCACAGGGAGCAGGAGGTACAGGAGGGGCGTGGGGGAGATGCTGGACCAGTGATACTTCAGCAGATAGATGACATCATGGGGGGGAGGCATGCAGGGTGAAAGGAGCCCAGGACAAAGTTGCGGAGCTCGCCATCCTTTGGGGCAGGGCCCTACCCTCAGCTCTACTGACTTTTGGGACCAGACGATTCTGTGTGGGGGGCTGTCCTGGGCATTGGGGGCCTCTTCGCAGCATCCTTGGCCTCTATCTACTAGATGCCATAGCACTTCCCCAGGTGTGACAACTAAAACCGTCTCCAGACAAATGTCCCCTAGGGGCGATTCACCCAGGTTGAGAACCCCTGGTGTAGAAGATACTGGAGGGAAGGAAACCAGTGGAGGAGGCTGAGAAAAAGCCAGTGAAAGTAGGAGGAAAACCAGGGACCGTGGTGTCCCAGATGTCCAGAGAGGGTTTGAAGAGGGAAGGCACAGCCAGATGCTGCAGAGAGGTTGAGGGCTGAGAAGGGCCAGGAAGCGTCCACAGGCTTTGGCAACACTGTCAACCCGGGTCACCTTGTGAGTGGCTTCCTGGAAAGGTTTACTGCGTGGAGTTTTGAGTGAGAGGCAAAGAAGCGGGGAGAGCAAGTGTGGTTGATACTCGGCCCGTTTTGCTGCGAAGGGGAGCATATGTGGACGAGGAATGGCTTTCTAAGGATTTTATGTGAGGTGGCTCATCCTGGGTGGGTGGGTGGGTCCCGCCTGCCCCTCCCCCCCCAGCCCCGACTGGTTCTCTGGGGCATTGCCAACACCAGATGAGTGTTGATGCTAGTATTTAAAGATGCTAGTCTTTAAAGGGAAGGTTGTGGACCCTCGGGGGGACTGAGAATGATGGGTAGGGGTTTCTAGGCCGCTGAGAGGCTGAGAGAGTTGTGAGACTATGGGCAGGAGGCTGCGCCAGGTACCAGCAGGAGTGGAACAGGGGTGCTCCTGGTACCCAATGGGGTGGGGTCTCCACTACTGTCCACTGTCTAAAAGATTTTAGTGCCCCCCGGGCTCTGGGGGCAGGGAGGACAGGACTGGCCGCTCATACCCTCTCCTTCCCATTTCTCTCCTCTCCCCTTGTCTCCCTGCAGAAAGCGGGCGGTGGCCTGCGCCAGTGGAAGCGCGTGTACGCTGCGCTGCGGGCGCGCTCCCTCTCGCTGAGCAAGGAGCGGCGGGAGCCCGGGCCAGCGGCGGCAGGGGCGGCGGCGGCCGTCGCAGGTGAGGACGAGGCGGCGCCCGTCTGCATCGGCTCCTGCCTGGTGGACATCTCCTACAGCGAGACCAAGAGGAGGCACGTGTTCCGGCTGACCACCGCTGACTTCTGTGAATATCTCTTTCAGGCTGAGGACCGGGATGACATGCTGGGCTGGATCAGAGCGATCCGCGAGAACAGCAGGGCCGAGGGCGAGGTGAGGGCCCCGCCCAGCCCCAGGTGGGCCAGGGTGGCCAGGGTAGGGCCCAGGGCCACCTCTCACCTGTGGTGGACCTCCCTTCACAGCTCTGAGCCTCAGTTCCCTCTTCTGTAAAATGGGCTAATAGGAGTACACCTTGCAACAGTACTCACCTAGGGAGGGTTTGGTGTGACAGGGAAATGCACAGTGGCTCACAAAGCACCTGGCATCCTTAGTGTGCCATGACTGGCAGTAACAATAATAACTGTAGGAATAACAATAATAATTATTATTGTTATGACTGCTTTGGGCAGGCTATGGCACACAGAGGTCAGCTCTAGGCCAGCCTCAGCTTCTTGCTGCTGGTTGGGGGTATGTGTGTCTGCTATGGAGTGTATTACAGAATGAGGTGCCCCTGTGCCAGAACTGTGGCTGGCCCTTCTGATAGGCCTGGCCTGTCTGCAGGGACATGAACACATTGACCTTGGGAGGAGGCCAAGAGGCTTGGCCTTTGGCAGCAGGCAGCTGGGGTGGAGCCAAGGCTTTGGCAGGCACTTTGGGAGAATTTAAAAAATGACGCCCCTTCCTGGGCAGCTGCATACCAGGGGCCTGGCTGGGGTTTCCACCTCCATTCACCCCGTCCTTGGCCAAATGCCCTCATGAAAGTACTTCGGCACACCTGCACAAAGTTATGTGGGGGTCCTGGGCGTGGGGCCTGATCCAGGCGTGCACCTGCTCCGGCCACAGGGAGAGGGGCTAGAGCACAGCCTCAGGCCACAGACCCTCTTGCTGAGGATATATCCTCTCACTGAACCAGGCTCTGTCTCCAGGACATTGTTTATTTTCGTTGCAAGGAGGAAAGTACCTGGAATCTGGTCTCTTGCTTTGGGAGGCCTGGCTGGGCTATTCCCAGCAGGGAATGGTCACAGATCCCAAGTCACCTTCATTATCGCAATAACTGTCCCTCATGGGGCACTTCCCCTGTGCCTTGGCAGGACTATGACAAGTGCTGTGTGCATAATTCTGCACCCCAACCCTGAGGTTGCCATGTTATGCCCCCTTTTACTGCTGAGGAGACTGAGGCTCAGAGAGGTTAAGTGGATTACCCAAGGTCACACAGCTGGTGGGGTGCTTGGAAGTCAAACCCTGGTCTTTCTCGCTCCAGGGTCTGTACCCTCTAGCTGGCAGATGGAGGAGAGGGGAGGCAAGCCCAAGGGGTGAACCCTGGAGTGGACTGGCTGTGGGCACTGACAGCGTCTGCTCTCTCTTCCCTTTCCTCCAGGACCCCGGCTGTGCCAACCAAGCTCTGATCAGCAAGAAGCTTAATGATTACCGAAAAGTGAGGTGAGGCCCAGCCCTCATGGAGCAGTCCTGGCCATGTAGTGGGGGACACTCTGGGCAAAGATTGTCCTTCTGGTTCACCTCCAGACGAGAGGGCAGCCCCTGGGTGGCAGGGAGGGTGGCCGGGGCCTTGAGGCCTCCAGTCGCAGAAGGGTGTGGAGGGTTTATCTCAGGGATGGAGGGGAGGTCCAAAGTGGGGGAGGCTGGGGCAGGTAGCATGCTGGGTCACCCAGATGAAGACTCCTCTTCTCCCCCTCTTCCTACACAGCCATGGCTCTGGGCCTAAAGCTGATTCCTCCCCAAAAGTCTCTCGTGGCCTGGGGGGCCTCAAGTCTGAGTTCCTCAAACAGAGTGCTGCACGTGGCCTCAGGACTCAGGACCAGCCTGCAGGAAGCAAAGGTAGGAGGAGGTGGCTGCTGAGGGGGTGACGTGCATGCAAGTGGAGGGTGGGAGTCAAGCCTGTGGGTCTGAATGGGAGGGGAGTGCCTGTGAGTGTATTTGCACGTGTGTGTGTGTGTGTGTGTGTGTGTGTGTGTTTGTGTACGTCTGCCTGTGTGTACGCCTGTGAAGGTCTGGGCCTCTCAGGATAAAAGGCCTTAAAGCGCCTGGAGCCTGCTATCCCTGCACGACAGCCCTGCTGAGTGGTCATCCAGTCTCTGCTGTGTCCCTTCAGGGGCAAGAGGCTTGCCCTCTCTGGAGGCAGCCTTTTCCATCTACACACATTTTTGGCTGTTAGAAAGTTCTTTTGGCTGTACCAGAATCCATGGCTTTCAACTTGTTGTGTTAGCCCTGGAGGCCACACAGAAGGCCCTACATTACTCTGAGGCTGCTCTCCTCTGGGGTGAACACCTCATCCCTCAGCCTTCACACGTGGGATATAACTTCCCATCTGCCCCCAGCGTCCCAGTGGCTTCTCTGACGGAGTCCCCACCTGTCCAAACACGTGTGGATGTGGCGGGTGAGTGCGGCTGCTTGGCTGCTGCCCCTCCTTAGGCCCAGCTCACCCTGGTGCCCTCTGCTCCCCATCCCAGATGACAGTGTTGCTGCCTCCAAAAGCCCCTGGGGCATCAACATCATCAAGAAGAACAAGAAAGCAGCCCCCAGAGCATTTGGGGTCCGGCTGGAGGAGTGCCAGCCAGCCACAGAAAACCAGGTGCGTCCCCACAACACTGCAAAGCAGGCAGGGAACTGGGAGGCCAAGGCACGGATGTCAGAGCTGCAAGGGACTTTGGAGGCAGCTGTCCACCTGTCGTGCAGACACAGCTGGGGAAGCCCAGGGAGGGAGCAGCAGAGCTGAGGCAGAGCCCAGGATCCCTGACCCCCCCGGCTGATGCCCCTTCTCAGACCAGGGCAAGGCTTGGGGGTTATTTCTAACCCCTAGACTGGAGGCAGTGAGGACTTTTTGTTCCCTCGTAGGGTTCCTGGCAGCAGCTGGGCCTTGTATTGCCCCCATCTTGGCCTCCCCACGTCCTCTGGCCCACTGGTTGCCCTCACATTCTCTAACACCCATACCCTGCCTGTGTCTCCAGCGTGTCCCCCAGATTGTGGCTGCATGCTGTCGCATTGTGGAGGCACGTGGGCTGGAGTCCACGGGCATTTACCGAGTTCCGGGCAACAATGCAGTGGTGTCCAGTCTGCAGGAGCAGCTCAACCGTGGGCCCAGTGACATCAACCCGCAGGATGAGGTGGGTGCATCTGGGGGGCTGTGAGGAGGGCCCAGGGGGTGTGCATGTCTATTGTGTTCATTGCACCCTGCGATGTGTGTGGCACTGGGCCAGGGCACCAAGATGGGCAAGACGGGACCTACGCGTGCAGGCCAGCCCTGGGGGTGGGCATCACCGCCCTGAGGCTGAACAGATAGATGCAGTCATGGCTTATGGATCCCTGGGACAGAGTCTCAAGGGCAACAGTTTTGGGCCTTAAGGATGAGTAGAGTTCAGTAAAAGCTGGGTAAGGGCATTGCAGGCAGTGGGAATAGCCTGGGCAAAGACGTAGACTCTGAAGGCTTGCCAGTAGTCAACACACCTTCTCTGTAAAAGGCCAGGTAGCAAGTATTGTAGGCTTTGGTTATCATGTAGTCTCTGTTGCATACCTTCCTCCTTCTCTTTCTCCTCTTCTTCCTCCTCCTCCTTTGTTTTCACAATCCTTTAAAAATGTAAAATTCATTCTTGGCTCAAGGGCCATGCAAAAACAGCTGCTGGGTGGTTTTGGCCTATGGGTCATGGTTGTGGACCACTGGCTTAGAAGAAGGGAAGTAGATGGTATTTTCTGGAGCAGCCAGAAATTTGGGGGGCTGCAACATGGAAAGAGACTGATCAGATGAGACCAGCTCGTGAAGGGGTATGACAGCCACACTTAAGAGTTTTCAGCAGAGCCAGTGGTTCTGACTGTGTTTTCCAGAATCTTAAGTTTCCCCAGATGTGCTGTGGGAGACCAGGGCCGGGTCGCGACCCCCATCCTTGCTTGAACTAGAGCAACCCCTCTCTGTTGGATTTTCATGGACAGTTTTATCTGACAAAAGGGGCTCTGCTGAAAAAGAAGTTTTAGAAAACAACAGATCTGGGCAGTGAAGTCCCATGAGTCACATACCATGAAGCCTCATGTGATACGTGACAGTCTTCCTGCCCTGGAAAAGGGAGTGGGGAGAGAAGACAAGTATGTGTGAAATCGTGGGCAAGGGAAAGGCTGGTCTCTCATCAAGGACCAGATTGTGTGATGAGGAAGGAGGGGATGCTAAGGGCTGGAGCAGATGGGAGGCTTGAGTGTTGGAATCTTCAAACGATGAATAGGAGGTGGCAGCTGGACAGGAAGGCAGTCTAGGCACAGCATGATGGCATTTTCCAAAATCCCAGAGAAAGCTCTGAGTGTCAGAACAGAGAAAGGACCCACCTCCTGGGCTTGGCAGTGGGGAGGGTGAGGGCCAGGGCAGGAGACAGAGAGATTTTCATGACTCCACTATTGCCTTTGACCTTGATCTAATGGACAATAGGGAGCCTTCGATGGCTCTTCAGCTAAAGAGGCATCCATGAGAATGGGGTTTGAGAAAGAGTAGTGCTTTATCTTATACCTAATGGATATGACTGAGGAAGGCCCAGAGCAGGGCATCTAGGAAAGAAATTACTGATATATTGGAAGTGCAAGGGACCAGGAGGGCTCAGTGGTCCCAGGGGAATGAGGAAGATGGGAGCAGCTCTAGGAGCTGGTTGTATAAGAGGAAGGTGGGGCAAGAAGGGCCAAAAGTTTGAGCTGGGAGCCGGTGGTATCTATCCCTGGCAGAAATTGGGGAGTAGGACAGGAGAGGGAGGCTGTGTCAAGTAGTGGTCCCATTGGATTTGAGATGATGGTAAGTCACCCACATGGGGGTGATGGCATAATCAGGCACTAGCCCAGGAGTAAAATGGAGAGTGGGTGTAGGGTCATGCTGGGGCCTGGAGATGAGACGGAGGGAGCTGCTATTTAGGGAGAGTGGACATCAGAAGTGCCCTCTGAGTGGGCAGAAGGAGAGGAGCTCAGGGGAGGATGGGGACAAGGGGCAGACACTTGCACATAGGAGGGGTCAAGAAGGACAGGGCAAGGCCTTGGGTTTGACAGCTGGGAGATGAGAAGAGCCCAGGCATCAGGGCCAGGAGCTGATGGAGGAAGGTGGCAGGCACTGCACTGGGTAGGAGTGGGCATGTACCAAAGCACAGTATCTAGGCCTGAGGAGGGAGAAGAGGGCCTCGGGTGGGGTGTGCTGAGTGCACTGGGTGTGTGGTTTTGTCTTAGACATCAGTGGTGTCATTTGTTGGTGGTGGGGGGAGGGGGCAGTGCTGGAAGTTAAGTGTTGGGTGTGGGGTGAATCTAACTCCTGTTGGGCCTGTGCGGAGGGTAGTAGTTGTGGGATGGTCAGGCCTTAAGCTGTAGATCATTGTAGCGAGCTTATATATTGTTGAGCTGTGTGTCTTTGAACATGTGTATTGTCGAGTTTCGTGTCTTGTTGAGGATATTTTGTTGCTTTCTGGGCATGAGTTACTCTCAGCAGTTTCCGGCAAGGTTGTTATCCTGGACTTTGTACAAGGTGATGGTGCCGCCTGGTGGACAGAAGGGAAATGACCCGGCTCTTCTTTATTCATTCTAGTATTCAACAACCATCGTTTAGACCAGAGTTTTCTCAACCTTGATACTTTGAACAAAATAATTCTTTGTTGTGCATTGGAGGAAGTTTAGCAACATCTCTGGCCTCCCCCAGTTGTGAAAACCAAAATGGTTGCCAAATGTCCCTGGGGGGGCAGAACTCCTGATTTAGATCTTTAAAGTGCCAGGTTAACAGAACGAGCTTGGTGATAGGAACACAGTAGGGAATTAGACAGACAGGATCCCTGCCCCTTAGGGAGCTTACACTTCCACCAGGGAGATAGGCAGGAACTAGAAAACGAATGTATATAATAATAACAAATTGTGATAAGTGCCACGGAGGAAACAAAGTCAGGGCTGTGATACAGATGACAGAGCAGTGGCAATGGCGGCTGCTTTAGCTGTGACAGTTAGAGCAGGCCTCTCTGAAGAGGTGACATGTAGACAGGGTGAGGAGCTGGTCATGTGGAGGGCAGGGTGAGGAGAGTTCTAGTGGAGGGAATAAGCAATTGCAAAGGGCCTGAGACAGGAAGGCACTGTGCATGAACGTGTGCTACGCCAAGGATAGGACAGGGGGGTCCAAGGATGATTCTCTGCGAAATGGGGAGCACGGAGAAGCAGGAGTTGGCACTAGCAGGCACGATGAAGGTCCAATGGCAGGCTCATTGGAAGTAAGACTTAAGAAATAAGCGAAACGTAGGGGGTTCGCTTATTTCTGTCCCTCACAGTGTCTGGACCAAAGAAGGCACCAGGTACTTTCTGTGGATGGGCACATGTTGGAGGTCACAGGGCTGGATAGAGCAAGGACAGGCTGGGGTCAGATGGTAGGGGTCTAGGACCTCGCTGAGGACTCTGTTCTGCTGCCTCGATGAGTCTACGTAGCCCAGAGATTCCTGGTGTGGGCAGAGCTTGGTGTGAGTGGGTCCCAGGGAGGGCCTGGGCTCGGCTGGGCTGGGCTCTAGGGCTGGACTAGCATGGAGCATGGTCACCTGAGCTGGGCCTGGCCGGCCCTACACCTGGACCTGGGGGCATGGGGGTTTGGGCACTTGGGCTGGGCTTGCCTGTTGCCTGACATCTTTGCCCTCTCCCCAGCGCTGGCAAGACCTCAATGTGATCAGCAGCCTGCTCAAGTCTTTCTTCCGGAAGCTACCTGAGCCTCTTTTCACCGATGGTGAGTAAGGGGTGGAAACAGAGGATGGGAGGAAGGATACCTGTCTCTGCTGCACCCTGACCATTTTTTAAATTGGGTTTGTTAGTTTTACTTTTTAGGTTTTTATTTTAATACAAAAGAAACATGTGCTTGTAAAAAAACTCAGGTAGTATAGACATGAATAAACACAAAGGTCTTTATCATTCTCCCACTCCCTGTCTCCCGAGGTTATACTAACATTCTCTGAGCATTTCCTATGTGCTAAGCACTACTCTCTACAACAACTCCAGGAGGTATGTACTATTATCTCCACTTTACAGATGAGGAAACCGAGGCACAGGGAGGTTAAATGACTTACCCAAGGTCTCACAGGCTGTAAGTGTCAGAGCCAGGATTCAGCTCCAGAGCCCAGCTCTTGCCCATTTGTTGAGCTGCTTGTTAGCAATCTTTTGTGTTTCCTTCTAGAGCCTCTGACACGTATGACAAAGACACACATGCATACATAGGGTTTGGAGTTGGGTGCGTTCAGTGGTGTGCTGGTGAATGTTTAATACCTGGCTCTCTGGGGGGAAAAAAGCCTTGATCTGTAGCATGTTCCAATTTCCATGGTGTAAATACTTCCCTCGTGACTGATTTCAAGCCACTGATACGCTGTCACCAATGTGGAGCTGGGAAGCAATGTACACAGTTGGCCGTCAGGCAGCAGGGTAAGCAGGCTTCAGCACACCACTGGTGGGTTCTTCTTAACACAAGGAGGCTTGTGATTCTGAGATTTATTCATGTCAGTACAAAGAGCTCTACCTCATTTTTTGGTAAATCAACCACTTAGTATGTCATAGTCTGAATAGAATGTAAATTTTCTAATCACTCCCCTGTTGATGGATATTGAGGTTGTCTTCAAATTTTTGCTGTGACAAAACATGTTGCAGTGACTTTCCTTGAGTATGTCCCTGCACGCCTGGCTCGGTGTCCTCGAGGTAACTTCCTAGACGTAGAATCGCTAGGTCAAAGTCCTGATAAACATTTTTGACAGCTAATGTCACGTGGCACATTAGCTGAGAAGGAGGGCCTATGCATGCTCCCACTAACAGCGTAAGAGAGTTTTGGCTTCCCACCTCCGCCGTCAACATTGGATATTATTAATGTTTTAAACTTCTGCTAATCAGATAGGGGAAATGGCATCTTATTATTGTTTTCATTTTCATTTCCCTCATTACTAGGAAGGTTAACCCTCTTTTCATTAGTTTATTGGTCTTTTCTATTTCCTCTGTAGTTGCCTGTTCAGACTATGTGCCCATTTTTCTATTCGATTGTCTGTCTTTTTTTCATATTGATTTGCAGGAGACAAGCTTTTGTATATTATGGATATTAATCCTTTGTTAGTTTTTGCAAATGTTTGTCCTGATCTTCTGGTTTGCCTTTTCACTTTTCAGTAGAGAAGTTGAAAACAATTATTTTAAGTGTCAAAATTGTTAATGTTTTATAGATTCTGTAACTCATGTTTACGAAGGCTTTATGATTATAAAACTATTTCCTTATTTTCCCACTATTTTAAGAACTTTTCTATTTGGCTCTGTAATGCAATTATGTGTATTACGTGAGCTAGAAATGGATATCCTCCCCATCCCCGCAACAAGATAGCTACTTGTCTCAGGGACATTTACTCACACCTCCATTCCTTCCACACTGATTTGAAGGGCTGCCTTTATCACATTGTAAAGATTTGCATGGCCTGTTTCCCTCCTTTCCGCCCCGTCCTCGCTCATCTTTCCCTACCAGTTCCACTGCTTTCCTATCTTGTTAGTGTGTTTCAGTATCATTCTTCTCCCCCATCATTCTTCCTCTAAAAAATATTCTTGGCTGTCCTTGTACATTTATTCATCCAGATGGATTTTAGAATAAACTAGCCACGTTCCATTTTAAAAGTTCCCCATGGACTTCTTCTGAAGGGAGTTGGGGGGATCCTGACATAGGTAGGGTAGGGTGTCTGGAGGCTGAAAAGCCCCTCCCTCTTTCCAGGTAACTTTCTCTTCTGGCCATGTGATATCCTTGTCCTGGAGACTGGTGCAGGGGCCCCTTTTCCAGTACGAACATGCAACGCAGGTCTTATTTCTTCCCAAATGAACACCCCTGGGCTACCCCAGGTCAGGCACACACCTCCGTGCAACTGTGGTGGTTTAATCACATGAACACAAGGCCACAGAGCTCCCTGAAACTGGAACAGCGTGGGCCTGCTCAGCCAGCCGGGGCTTTCAGCCTGGAAGCCACCCACCTTGACTGTTGGAGAAGGAGCTGCCTCCCACCTCTCTAAACGGTCTTCCCTGTGTTCTAGATAAATACAACGACTTCATCGAGGCCAATCGTATTGAAGACTCAAGGGAGCGGATGAAGACACTGCGGAAGCTGGTAAGGAAAGAGAGGTGCTATTGGGCAAAATATAGACTGGATGGGGAGCACTACTGTCCAGGAGGCCCAGAGTCCAGTGCCACTGACTCGCTCTGCGACATTGGGAAGCCCTTCTCTACTCTGAGCCTCAGTGTCTCTATCTGTACGAGGGGGTAGTTAGAGGTAGATTCCAGGCCCCCTGAGATATAGCAATGAAAGCCACTTTGGGGCGTGGTGGACAGAGGGGTCTATGACAACCTGGTTCCATGTCCCTTCTCTCTGCCACCCAGATTCGGGACCTTCCAGGACACTACTATGAAACACTCAAATTCCTCGTGAGCCATCTGAAGACCATTGCTGACCACTCAGAGAAAAACAAGGTGGGTGAGGGTTCTGGCATGGAGTGTGGGGGAGGGACACGTACCTGGGGCTCCTCAGCGTATTCCGACCTCCTCTGGGTCAGAAATCTCAAGGCCCTCTAGACATGCCCTCCTCCTTCAAGGTCATTCTGTCCCCACCCCAGCCCTACATGCTGGCCAGTGCTTCTCCCTCAAAGAGCCAGCTCCTGAGTTTCGGAGGTCTTCCAGAGACCCAGAGCCACAGTCCCCCTGCAGCTGATGGAGATCTATCCTCTCATTCTGCGTTTCCCTAAACACACCACTGATATCTTCTAGTTCTGCAGCAGCAAAAGTGAGGGGACTACAGGATTTCTCCCAGTCCTAAAAGACCCTTGGGACCTTGGGTCCCTCCTGTGGGATCGCCTACTATTAGCACAATATCTGTGTATAGTGTGGGCATTGCCCATGGCTACCAGGCCTGGGGGAGAGTGGGGCTGAAATCTGGCTGTGCTCTCCTTCCCAGGCACCTCCATGCCCATGCAAGCCCGTGCCCAGCCCCTAAGCGAGGGACATCTTAGGGTATGATCAGGACATCCTAAGGGGCCTAGAGTAAGGGAGGCCTGGGGCACTGGTTTCACACTCACAGTGTCACTGATGCTGGCCTGCTCTCTCCCCTGCCCAGATGGAGCCCCGGAACCTGGCCCTGGTGTTCGGGCCAACGCTGGTGAGGACGTCCGAGGACAACATGGCAGACATGGTGACCCACATGCCCGACCGTTATAAGATTGTGGAGACTCTGATCCAGCACGTAAGCAGCCACCCTGGCTGGGGCATGTCCCCCTGGGCACCTCGCTCCTGTTTGGCTGAGTGGATGTCCTCAGGGAAGGATGAGGCAGCTTAAGAAAATGCAGCTGGGATGGTGAATCCCCTTTATAGGCTGTGTTTCAAGGCCAAACAGGAATGGATCCTAGAATTCCTGTTGTTCTGGGATGTCACATTCCCAGCAGGAGAATCAGGAGGCCCCGGAGCTTCCAAGATACGTGTGAGGGTCAGAGGGAGGAGGACAGGCAGCGGATTCTTGTTATTGTCCATGAACGGATGAGAACCGAGAATGGCCAACAGACGGCGCAGGAGGACTTCGTCTTCCAGAGCCAAACCCAGGGCAGCACTGACCCCTGCTGGGGTGCTCAGGGATTTCTTTATGAAGCCTCAAACTTTTCCATTTCCAAATCTTGGTATGAGCTGTGGTCCAGCCCACAAAGGGCAGAACCAGATCCCCTCCTGCCGGGAGAAATAAGATTGACGGCTGGTCAGAGGAAGGGGAGCCTCAGCCTCCAGCACCTCATAGACACTTTAAGGAAGGGATCGTGTACCTTCATTTTATAGGTGAGGAAACGGCCTCAGAAAAGCACAGTGACTTGCTCAAGGTCACACAGATAATACATGGCAGCCCAGGATTTTAACCTGGGTCTGTCTGACCAAAGCCCATGCTTTCCTCCCCACCTACTGGGAGGGCAGATTCTGTCCTAGAAAGAGGGAGGCTGGCCAGGGTCAGCGAAATGAGGCAGTGGGGTCACTTTTGGTTATGTTGATTGGCCTTGCCTATTTCTTTCCTTCCTTCACTGTGTGGTCAGGGCTCCAAGGCCCATTTTCAACTTAACGTTGGGACCACTGGCCTGGAGTCCCACTCCAGAGCTGTCAGGCCAGGGCCACTGGGCAGTGTCAGGGATCCTGATGAGGCCTTAGTCTGGGGAAGCTTATCTCCCTTGGAAAAGTTCAGCTCTCTGATCGAAAGGGAGCCCCCCTGGAGCCCCGTGAGTGTGTGCTTGGGGGGGTCAGTGAGGAAGAGAAAGAGGCTGGCCCCCCCACTCCTGGAAAAGTGCCTGGATACTTGAGGCCTGTGGCCAGCAGGGCTGTCAGCAGCAGCAAGGAGAAAGAGGCCCAAAGTGTGTCTCCTTACTCTCCCCCATACCCCTGAGGGGAGTCCCGAGCCAACGGCAGCCCCTCCTCTGGGCAGGGTCGGGGAGGGGGCTCCTTTACAGGTGTATTGCAGGTACCGAGTTTAGTACCTGGCACATAGTGAACACTCAGTGTTTCTTGAATGAATGAATGGCTGTTGAGGTTATACCAGTCTGGGCTTCCTCACGCAGGGATTTGCTCCTGGGAACTAACTGAGCTGGCTACCTCCACTCTTCACCTCCTTGGCATTTGATCATAATCATCCCTGGATGGTGGGTGAGGGAATGACTTTCCCCCTCAGCAGGCCCCTTAAGCTCACCCTCTACCCACGTTTGCCAGGTTCTGCTAGCCCAGAGGCTCTGTAGTCGGGGATCAGGGTAGTGACAATCCCAGGCAGGGGTCAGACTTGTGGCAGACTGCTCTGACTCTGAGAGCCCCTGACATGTCAGTGGGTGGTAGGAGTTAGTGGGTGACATGACCTCCTGCTGGGAGTTCCAGCTGAAGCCGTCACTTGGCCTCCCCTGCTTGGGGTTCCTGTCCTCTGTGGAACCTTTGGGCAGCAGAGCTGGAAGAGGCCTTAAGGTCTCAAACCTGTCCTCACATCGTATAGACAGTGCAAACTGAGGTGTGAAGAGGAAGAGTGACTTGCCCAGGGTCACACAGCAAGATGATGGCAGAGTAGAGATGAGCAAAACCAGGGGTCTGGCCTTCCAGTGGCAAGTCACCAACCAGCTCATACTATGTTTACTAAGTTCATTGGAACTCAAACAAAGTCCTTATCAAAGCATTTGTTCATTTATTCACTCAGCAGACGTAGTGATACCTACTATGTGTACAGTGGCTTTTCTCAACCTTGGTACTAGTGACCTTTGAGGCCAGATCACTCCTCATTGTGGGGTGCTGCCCGGTGTATTACAGGATGTTTAGCAGCATCTCTGGCTAGATGCCAGGAGCATCCGTCCAGTTGTGACAATTGAAAATGTTTCCAGACATTGCCAGATGCCCCCTAGGGGGTTCAAAATCACCCCTGTTGAGAACCACTGGTGTATCAGTCGAGGGCACTGGCTGTGAAGCCAGCCTGCCTGAGGTTGAACCCTGGCTCTGCTCCTTATATGCTAAGTTACTCACTGTCTTTGTGCCTCTGAAAGTAGAGATAATAATAGTACTTGCTTCGCAGTGGTATTGTGACGGTTACATGAATTAATATCTGTAAAGCACAAAATGGTGCCCAGCAGTTAGTAAGTGTTATATAAGAGTTAGCTGTCATCGTCGTCATTGTCATTATTCCATGCCAGAGCCATGCAGGTCCTGGGAACACAGAGGTGTATGGAACTCAGGCCCTACTCTGAAGGCACACTGCCCACTGAAGACATCGCTTCTTCATGCTCTGGGCTATGCCCAGGGAAGCCCCACAAAAGGACCCAGTCCAGCCCTGGGTGTCGGGCTGGGTTGGTAGTCGGAAGTTCTTGAACTGTCTTAAAAGACCATGAGGAAATTAGATAGGCAGAGAAGGGACAAAGTATTCTAGGCCGAGGGAACAATGTGCAAAAGCAGGGTAAATTCTAAAAAAGCTAGTATGAATTCTTCCAGAGAAACGTGGGCCGCCTGGAAGCGTCCTGCAGACTTCCGGGTTCCTGGAGCATTTTTGGGTACCCTCACACCCGAATTAAAGGCTGGCTTCTTAGTGCCCCCTCTGGTCAGCTTGTCTCTGGGTAACCTCACTTTTTAATAATAATAGCTGACATTTATTACATACTAACAATGTGTTGTACTAAATGTTTTACATCTTTCATTATTTTTTAATTTTTTTAATAATTGAGATTTAATAGACATATAACATTATATTAGCTTCAGGTATACGACATAATGGTTCGCTATTTGTATATATTGTAAAATGATCAGCACAGTAAGTCTAGTTAATATCTGTCACCATCCATAGTTATATTTTTTTTCTTGTGATGAGAACTTTTAAGATCTACTCTCAGCAACTTTCAAATATACAATACAGTATTATTAACTATAGTCACCATATTGTATATTATATCCCCATGTACAGTACATCCCCATGACTGATTAATTTTGTAACTGGGTGTACCTTTGACCACCTTTATCCCTTACATGCACCCCCCCCACCTCCTTGCCTCTGGCAACCACCAATTTGATCTCTGTATCTACCGTGTTTCCCTGAAAATAAGACCTCGTCGGGCAGTCAGCTCTAATGCGTCTTTTGGAGCAAAAATTAATATAAGACCTGGTTTTATTTTACTATAATATAAGACTGGGTCTTTAACATAATATAACATAACATAACATAACATATAATACAAGACAATATAATAATATTGGGTCTTATGTTAATTTTTGCTCCAAAAGACTCATTAGGGCTGATTGTCCGGCTAGGTCTTATTTTCAGGAAAACATGGTAGGAGCTCAGATTTATTTATTTTTAGATCCCACATATAAGTGACATTATATGGTATTTGTCTTTCTCTGTCTGACTTATTTTACTTAGCATAATGCGCTCAAGATCCATCTATGTAGTCATAAATGGCAAGATTTTCTTATTTTTTATGGCTGAATAATTTTTTGAGGAACCTCCATACTGTTTTTTATAGTGGCTGGACCAATTTACATCCCCACCAACAGTGCACAAGGGTTCCCTTTTCTCCACATCCACACCAACACCTGTTATTTCTTGTCTTCTTGATAATAGCCGTACAGTATTCCACTTTAATCCTCACTACAATTTTTGAAGTAGATACTCATATTATGCCCATTTTACAGAAAAGTAAGTAGACTCAGAGAGGTAATTTGACTGAGGTGAACTTGGACCCAAGATGACTGACTCCAGATGTTGCATTTCTTTCTTGTCCTCTCTCTTCTCATCTGTCTCTTTCTTGTTTCTCTTCTGTGCTGCTTATTTGAGTCAATCATATGCCAGATTTTGATGAATAATAACTGAGGTTCATGGCACTTGGTCATAATCAACCTTGCAAGTCTCCTTGTTTATTCCTGACCCTACTGTGCCCCCACCCCATAAGTACCCACTCTAATAGGTTAATATGTATCCTTCCAATACACCTTCTATGTGCTTATTTTAAATACATGGATAGCCTTAAATGTGTATAATATTCTTTGTGTGTTTTAACTTTCAGTGAGCTTAGCTCACTTTATTGTAATTTCTGTACTGTAAGAACTTAATTCTGCTATCTGAAATGTCTTTTTTTTTTAATGCCTTTTTTTGTTGATGTTTACCACATTTTTATTTTATCTCTTTTTTTGGTCTACCATGCCTTGCTTTGATGGATTGATTTTTTTTCCTGATATGAAAAACATACAATTATAAAACCCATACTTATGTTTGGTTTTCACTATCAATTTCTAAAGCTCATCAGTGTCTATGTCTTCCTTCTATCACATCTAAAAGCCAACTACCTTAGTGTCCTTTTACCTGTCACTGGTTTCTCCCTCTAAATTTGAATTCCAGATTGTCATGAATACAGTGTGTGTGTCTGTCTCTGTGTGTGTCTGTGTGTTTGTCTGTGTGTTTGCTTGGTTTGATAACAATGGACTTTTCAACACTACTGTCCATCCTTACTTCTCAAGAGTTTGTTGCTCCACCCTGGATTCATTTCTTTAGTTGCTCATCTACTCAGTTAAGAGGGTCTTTGTGTAGTACTTTCTGATGTCTCAGAATAGCTTTATTTCATACTCAAACTTAAATGAGAGTTTAGCAGGGTATAAAATTCTAGGTTCAAAATTCCTGCATTTGTAGTCCAACAATACATTGTGAATATTACTTCCTAGTCTTCTTGTGTCTTTTGCTGCTGAGAATTCTAGTTACAGCTGATACTTGTTTATTTGTAAGCAATCTGTTTTTGTTTTTCAGAAAACTTTTAGAGTTTTATATCTTCAAGATTCTCAAATTTCACGAAATATATTTAAGAGTGGGATTTTTACTTTAATTTCTCTCCCGTTTGGCATTTATGAGAAACTTGTTGCCTGCCTGCCCTTCAGGGAACCTCCAAACACCTCCTTCCAGGCACTTCCCTTTTCTGGGTGAGGGGAGTGCCACCCCAGTTGTAAGAGTTGAGCCTACTACTGGTGTAGGGTACACTCCGCTCTAGCATCCCTGGCAGGCCTTCTCCCTGCAGTGGGCCCAACTGGCAGTAGATGGCGCTGCTTCTAGCTTGCAGTAGGGAGCCAGCCAAAGAGATGTGTGCTGGACAGTGTTTAATGAAAAATAGGCAGAGAGAAGCTCTCCCTGAGCTGGTCACCCATCCCTACTCAGACCCTCTCTCACTCCAGGCTGCGTTTCCCTCCCACACTGGGGTCCAACCTTTTCTCTCCCCAAGAGTTTCTCATCGTCTATGGCATTGGGTTCCAGGATCCATCAACTTCCCTCTGAGACCTCTCTAGCAACCAGGCCAGCCTGGGGTTTGTTGAGAAGAGGGAGGATCCCTGCTTCTTTGTGCCTCCTCCTTGCCTGTTCCATTTGGCACCTGAGTGGGTTCTCTGGACTGAGTAGGTTGGGAGCCTATGTCTCCCTGTCTTCCTTCAGCCCCTTCCCATGCTGATTGATCACTTCCTTTTGTCTCCTCTGCAGTCAGACTGGTTCTTCAGTGACGGTGAGGACAAGGGAGAGAGAGTAAGTGATGCAGAGGGCAGAGGGGGCAGGGTCCGGTCTGAGGGGGGTCCTCATCTCAGGTTGCGGGGGCAGCAAGACTCAAGCAGGGGCGGGTCCCTGACCATGTGGCATCCATAGTCCGATGGAGGAAACATAGACCCTCTCCTCAGGAGCTTCCGATCTGATGGGGGACTCAATCCTTGCCTTTATGAGCCCTCATTCTAAGGGGGCAGATGTAGGCCTTGCCCTGAGGAAATAGAGTCCAGTAGCAAAGGCAGACCCCACCTGAAGGATATAAGTTATAGGAAGGTCCTGTCTGATGGGGGAGACACAGTTCCCCTCAGCTGCAGGAACAGTTTGGGCCTTCAGGGTTCAATGAGGGTGTTGGGAAAGTTACAAAACAGTCTAACTGGGGGCATGTAAGATCTGCCCTCAAGAGTGCCTGATTGATGAGGGAGACAGTCGCTGCCCTGGTGAGCCCCAGTCTGATGGAGGAGACATGGGCCCTGTCTTCAGGGCACCCCGTTCTGTGGGATCTCTGCAGTCCAGCCATCTGAGGGCATGCTGGCTGACCCTCCTCCTGTTTGCAGACCCCTGTGGATGACAAGGAGCCTCAGTCAGTGCCCAACATCGAGTACCTCCTGCCCAACATTGGCAGGACAGTGCCCTCTGGTGACCCAGGTTCAGGTGAGTGCAGGGGCCAGGGAAGGGATGGGGGTGGGGGTGGGCTCTGTATTCCTGAGGGTCCCTGATGCCTGGCCTGGCTCCCAGCTTCCCTGCTCCTGCCTCAGCTGGGCCCTTCTCTGCCCCCACCACTGAGAAGGGGCTGTGGCAGGGCCTTCTTCCTCTCTGGGGAGGTCCAGCTTGCCTATGTGCCCACCTCCTCATCTGCTCAGATGCCCCCACCCCAGGGCTGGGTAGGAGCTTTGTTTGCCCTCCTTCACTGGTTTCTTTCCTGAGCTTTTTATTTCTTATGGACTGTGTCCTTCTGGGCATGTTACTCTTTTTAATTTTTCTTCCTTTTCTCCTTGCACCCCTCTGTCTCTCCTCCCTCTTCTCCCTGTACTCTCCTCCCATCCCCTGGATCCTGTCCCTTCTCTTCTCCTCTCCTTCCCCTCCTCCAGCGGACCTGTTGGAGATTTAAAGGGTACAGTGTGGCGTTGCAGCCTCGGTCACTAACAGTGGCGGGTGATTATAAGAAGGCTGGACAGGCAGAGGTGTCCCAGGCTGAGAGGACCTCACCCTGACATGCCAGTTCCCCACGCTTGTTAACAATCCCCAGCCCAGTGCCCTCCTACATGAAAGCCCCTTCTCAGGAGGAAGGAGGCACTTGTTGGAGCCAGATCCTGTCCCCCTTGCCAGGAAGTCTGGGTACCGTATGGCTGCCCTCCCGCAGTCCCCCACTCTGCGGCCTTCTCTCTGTGCTGAGCTCAGCCACTTCTGGTTATCTCGGCAGGGGAGGCTTGGCGGGTAGTGGGACCCAGCCTCTGCGGACACCAGTGATGTCAGCCTTAGAAGCCTCTCTAAAGCTGTCGCTCCTGTCTCGATCACCTTTGAGGACTGGCTTTTTCTGTTTCTGAAACCAGTGCCCCTGGTCACTCAGCCCTTGAGTCCTAGTTCTGTTCCTCTGGCCCTGTGATAGCAGAGTAGCCCAGGGACACAGGATTGCCCAGTGCCTTCTTGGCTCCAGCCACTAACGCCTCCCATCCTGTGGGTGACCTGTCCTTAGTATTTTGACCGCTCCTGTCTCTAATGGAGGCATACCTAGTTGCAAGAGACAGGCTGGGGAAGGGACCCAAAGGACATGGGGTGGGGATAGCAGAGAGGAGACCGGATCTCTTCTAATCACCCGCTGCCGCTCGCCTGCCCCATGTGTGTCGCTGTGTGGTGAGCCCATCTGCCCCTCTCACCGTGTGCGGGGCGGGCTAGGGAGGAGGCGTCTAACTTGCTTGCCAGAGAGTATGGATTAACCGCACTGCTCACTGCCCTGTCGGACCCCCAGAGGTCCTTGGATCAGCCTGCTCCCTCCCCAGTCCTGGAGAGGACACTGCCAAGACTCATTTCTGGTTCCTTCTCCACCCCAGTGATATTAAGGGAGTGGGGCCCAGGTCCCACTGAGGTAATAATGACTTTACTCTTCTTTATAACTTTGGTTGTACACGGGGGCCATGCCCCATACGGGCAGGTTGATCTCAGGTCTGGAGATGGAACCTATGAAGGCTTAGTCACCAGCCCTCTCTAGTCCTGTGTGCCACCCGCTTCATGTCTGCCCCTGTACTAGATCATTCAAATGGTCCTCTTCCTTCTTATGTCCTGGAAGTGGGGGGTATGGGTGGATGTAGGGCACCCACCTCTCTGTGCACTCACTGTGTGGTCTCCATTTCTCCAGAGCATCTGTGATTTGCTGTGTCTCACCGTTGTGGTTTTGTGGACTGCATCTGATACTTGGCACTTTCTCTGTAGTGCTTCAGAGGAACAGGGACAGGAGGGTGGTGAGAGGAACAGGACCCAAAGAAAAGCACCCCCTTGCCCTTAACCCTGGGCAAATGAGGGTCAAGTGGCTGGAAGCCTGATGTCACTTCCTGCCAGAAAAGGAAGCGGTGATTGACATCATTTTCTGCCTCATCCCTCTCCCATGGGAAATGACATCAGGGGCCCATCACACTCGCGGCGCTCAGGGAGAGCTCAGGTTTCTGAAGCCTTTGAGGAGAGGGAATTATGTTCACAAGACTCAGCCTGCTCTTGCCCTGATCCAATTTTCATTTTGCTTTCTGTTCTCACCAACAGATTCCACCACCTGTACTTCAGCCAAGTCCAAGGTAAGTGCAAGGCAATTCTGAAGTCTAACCCTACACAATCCAGCCCACTTTGTTTTTCGGTCAAGAGAATTGGGAGACTTGCAGTTGGACCCTGTGGAAAGTTGAGGATCACTGGGAAGGCAGGTGGGAAACACTGAGTGTCCAAGATAAACTGAAAAGTCGTTTGCTTTGGCTGTGCTTGGTGAGGCATCAGGTGTAATGGAAGGATCTGGCTTGGGAGTTAGGTGGCTGAGAGGCAGTGTGTTCAGTGGGTAGAAGCAGACAGTCCTGGGTTTCAGTTCTAGGTGCACTGGAAGCTTTGGGACACTGGGCAAGTTATTTGACCTCTTTCTGATCCTCAACTTCCTCGTCTGTAAATGATGGCTAATGTTTATCCCCATAAATTGGGTTAACAACAAATATGCCCCATATATCTACTGTTTAAAGTCTTTGGAGAGCCCAAAGTAAGCAGAAGGAAGGAAATAATAAAGATAAGAGTAGAAATCAATGAAATCAAAAACAATTGCGAAAATCAATAAAACCAGAGCTGGCTCTTTGAACCAGGTCTCACAGCCAGCTAGTCGCCTGCTCCGACCTGCCCTCTAAGACCAAACCTGTCAGGTGAAGATGCCTGCCCCAGGCAGACGCTGCCCAACTGTTAGGTTAGAGCTTGACGGCCAGGGAGTGTCTTAGCTGCCATACAAAATACCATAGACTGGGTGGCTTAAACAACAGAAATTTATTTTCTCACAGTTCTGAAGGCTAGATCCAAGATCAAGGTGTCAGCACGGTGTGTTTCTGGTGAGAGCTCTCTTCAAGGCTTGTAGACGGCTGCCTTCATGTGTCCTCATATGACAGACAGGAAAAGCCAGAAAGCTCTACCGTATCTCTTCTTACAAGAGCACTAATGCCACCATAAGGGCCCCACTCTCATGACCTCTTCTAAACCTAATTACCTCCCGAAGTCCCCATCTTCAAATACTATCATATTGGAGGTGGGGCTTCAGTGTATGGATTTGAGGGGTAGGGCACAATTCTGTCCATAGTAATCAGTGAAATCAGGTGAATGTTGACTGGCCAAACTGGGCTCATTTCTGTCTCGGTCTCTAAGCACTGGCTAGGTCCCAGCAAGTTCACTGTGCCTGACACGAGCAGGTAGTCATTATGTGTCAGATGAATGCACTGGAAAGAAAGAAGGAAGGCTGCTGTAGTTTGGTGCTGAGGTCCCCTGTAACCTCTCCATAGAGCCTCTGCCTGCACACCTCTGGTGACGGGGAGTTCACTCCATCACAAGACTCCTGTGGCAGGGAGCATGTTCATTATAGTGACCTGAAATTAGCTTTTTGTCCCTTCTATCCATTGCACCTGCTAGCCCCTTGGTTTCCCATAGCCTCTCCTGGACTGACCCCTTGACCTTTATGTGAACCTACTGACCTCTGCATTCCCTGGCAGTGACTATTCTGATCTCATTGCTTCTATAACTAGTCAGTATAAAGTAATGTGATCAGATAGTCCTAGTGGCCTCTCAAGTCTCTCAGAGAGCATGGCCAGGAAAGAAAGCAGCACAGGCCACCATGTTAGAGCTAAATGTTAGAGCTAAAACTATAAAACTCTTAGAAGGAAACATAAGAGGAATTCTTTGTGATCTTGGTTTAGGTAATGGTTTCTTAGATATGACACCACAAGCACATATGACAAAAGAAAAATACTTAAATTGAACTACATCAAAATTTAAAAGGTTGTGCTGCAAATAATACCAATATGAAAGAGAAAGAAACTCTAAAGGCATATCTGCAAGTTATGTATCTAATAATGGACTATTATTCAGAATATTTTAAAAAGCACTAACAAATCAGTAATATAAAAGAAAAGTAAGCCAGTTAATAAATGAAAACATTTGTACAGACTTTTCTTCAGAGATAATATACAAATGACTAAGTGCCTCAGATTGCTCAAAGCAGTGCTTCCATGTCTCAGAACTCCAGGGGTGCACTCTAGAGTTGTGTAGTGTAGGCAGCCATGACCCAGGACCACGCTCCTATAAATCCTGAATCCCTGACATGCTCTGGCTTCCTCAGAACTAACTGATGTGAGAGAAAGTGCATAGGATGTGGTGGCCACACCAAACATCTCTGTATCTCCACTCATTATTACACTGTGGATGAAATAGGAGGTGGCCTGTGAAGAGGGGTCCAAGGGTAGGTCATTCCAGCCCAGCATCTGCTTTTGCAGGGTTTCCTATGTTGTGGGGACTCCACTCACCCATTTGTTCATTCACTTAAAATTTATTGAGCACCTATTATGTCCCAGGCATTGTGCCAGGAATCCTGGATGCAAACACATACACCACAGACCTTGCTCTCAAGGAGCTCAGAGTTTGATATAGATGATATGCAAATGAAGCTATTCTGATATGAGAAGAGCTGGGGTAGATGTATTTTCAAAGGGCTATGGGAACAGAGAAGGGATTTCCCAGTTCAGCCAGAGAGGGCTGGGAGATTGCTGCACAGAAGGTGGTGCCATGTTTGAACTGGGCCTGGTAGGAGGAGTAAGAGCTCATCAACAAACGGTGTGTGGTTCCACGGTGGCGACTAAAGGCTGCCAATGTTAAAGTACAAGTCATATTGAGGGAAGGATTTGTAGGTCAGCACGGCCAGAGTGAAGGCTGTGTTGGGGTTGGGGTCAGGGCAGGGAGGACACCAGGCTGGGAAAACTGGGACCCGGTTGTGAAGGGCCCTGTGTCTTTGCTTCATCCTGGTAGGGGTGGGGTCCTGGAGAGTCCAGAGGTGACCGGAGTCCTGCTTTCCCTTAGAAGAATTGATTGCTTCGAAGGAGAAGGGACTGGGGTGAGGCAGGGTGGAGGCAGAGTCCTATTGGGAGAGGGTGAGAGGGCAGAAAGGCCGGGAAAAGGCAGAATGAGGGCCCGAATGGAGGATGATGGGGGTGCGATGGCTTTGGGAGTCACTTTAGGAGGAGAATTGAGAGGAGGGGAGAGGGAGGACTCAGAGATCATCTAAAAGTGGGGAACATGAATGGAGGTGGTTTGGGGCCGGGGTAGAGAGCATACTGTGGTTCTAGATAGGTGAGTTCCCGGTGCCTGCAGACACCCTGGTAAAGATGAACTTGCATTTGGAAGGAGAGTTCCAAGCTCAAATAGAGTTTGGTGTCGGACCAGGAGGCCTTGGCATCAAGGATGTTGAGGAAGAATACTTCCCAGGCAACATGAACAGAGAGAGAGAGAAGACGGGGCTGAGACAGAGCCCGGGGCACATGGCATCTTAAGTTTTAAGAGAGGAACAGAGAGCCCCCCAGGAGGCAGAGGAGAGGCCAGAAAGGGAGGACTAAAAACCAGGTTGGAGGAGGCAGTGAGGGGCAGCATGGCTTCTGCTGGGGGACTGGGGAAGGCCAGGACTAAAACTCTACCGGGCTTAACCCTGAGAACAGCGGCGGGGAAGTTTCCCATTTGGGGTATGGAAACCACAATTTGGGAGTGGCTTCAATCCAAATCATTGGATGGTGCCGGGCCTTTTAGCACTTTTGGCAGCAGAGCTGGCATTTGGATTGATCTGGGGTTGGGAATTATCAGGGTGGGGTGCTGAGGGGATGTCTGTGGGAAAGGGAAGTGAAGTTGGGTGGGTTGCCTGGAGAGGCCTGTACACGCTGAGTAGGTGGAAAGGCAGGTTTCCCAGGTGGGAGGGAGTGGAGAGGGAGGGGCCTAGGAGCTGTGGTCAGAGAAAGGTCCCTGCCAGGCTCTCTGGTGATTACCTATAACCCAGGACAGTCTGTGTGAAATGGCTTCAAACAAATACTATTCACTGTTGAGAGACTTACCAGAGCTGTGTCTAAAAGGATTTACCTAGCGCTGGACATGGAGAATGGAATGAAGTTAGGGGTGGCAGAGTTTCTAGACCAGCCCCCAGCTCACAGGGAAGAGCTGAGAGTCTAGATTAAGTCTGAAAGGGATAAGGAGAGACCTCAGGGCTGGGAGAGGGGCAGACGGGTGGTCTCTAGAGTGGATAGTGACACTCCAGCTGGGACAGTGGTCCAGGAGGAACGGCTTATGATGCCAGTGGGGATGCTGGGCTGGGCTGGACCTGTTGAGATTGGGTGCCATAGTACGCGGGGTAGGGGAGGGGTGTCCAGGTGGGACCGTGAAGGGAGCTGAGGCCCTCTGGCCTGGGGCTGGAAGAGAGGGCCATGCTCGCTCAAGTCTGGGCGCCTCCTGCATACTGACCTGTCGCCCGCCCAGGGTTCGTGGGCCCCCAAGAAGGAGCCGTACGCCCGGGAGATGCTGGCGATCTCCTTCATCTCGGCTGTCAACCGCAAGCGGAAGAAGCGGCGGGAGGCGCGGGGGCTGGGCAGCAGCACGGACGACGACTCGGAGCAGGAGGCGCACAAGCCCGGGGTGGGGGCGCCGGGGACCCAGGACCAGCCCGAGGAGCGGCTGCCGGGCGCTGCCGCCCCCGAGGCCCCCGGGCGCCTCAGCCCCCCGGCGGCGCCGGAGGAGCGGCCGGCCGCCGACACGCGCTCCATCGTGTCGGGCTACTCCACGCTGTCCACCATGGACCGCAGTGTGTGCTCGGGCGCCGGGGGGCGGCGGGCCGGCGCAGGGGACGAGGCGGACGACGAGCGCAGCGAGCTGAGCCACGTGGAGACGGACACGGAGGGTGGCGCGGCGCCTGGGGGGCACCTGGCGCGGCGGCCCTCCTTCAGCTCGCACCACCTCATGCCCTGCGACACCCTGGCTCGGCGCCGCCTGGCCCGAAGCCGCCCGGACGGCGAGGGCGCGGGCGCGGGGCGGGGCGGCCCCCGCGTCGCAGAACCTGCCGGCTCAGCCTCGTCCAGCAGCCAGGAGTCGCTGCGACCCCCGGCGGCGGCGGTGGCGGCGGCGCTGGGCGCGCGGCCCTCGCGCCTTGAGGCTTTGCGGCTGCGCCTCCGTGGCACTGCCGACGACATGCTGGCTGTGCGGCTGCGGCGACCGCTGTCGCCCGAGACGCGGCGGCGCCGGAGCAGCTGGCGCCGCCACACCGTGGTGGTGCAGAGCCCGCTGACCGACCTCAACTTCAACGAGTGGAAGGAACTGAGCGGAGGGGGCTCCCCAGAGCCCGCGGTCCCTCGGGCCCACAGTGACAACAAGGACTCGGGCCTCAGCAGCCTGGAGTCCACCAAGGCGCGGGCCCCGTCGTCAGCGGCCTCGTTGCCGCCCGCGCCCGGGGACCCGGGGGCACTGCAGAGCCAGCCTCCGCGCCGCTCGGCCGCCTCCCGCTTCCATCAGTGTCTGTAACCAGCTCCCTCCCCTCCCTGCGCAGCCCCCACTCCGCACCCCTTGGGAAACAGGCGTGTCCTCTGGCTGACACCTCCTCTTCTGTGGCGCCTGGGTGAGACTGTGTCTCCAATTTGTGTGCTGGAATTGACAGGCGGTGGGCAGTGAATGGCAGGAAGGGACTCCAGGGGTAAGGAGAGGGGATAATCTGCTGGGGGGTTGTGTCCCCTGGATAAATGATGGTGTGCCCTTCTGGGCCTTTCTGTGTCTGCACTTAGGGACCCTGCTCAGTCATGGGGTGTAGATAGGGAACTCCCAAGTCTCAGACTAAAGACAAAAGGAAAGATACTGGGTGATGCTGGGTCTTCCTTCTTTGCTCTGCCCACACCCATTAGCTCCTAGCTCCTAGCTGGGGGCCGGGGCTGGGGGGTATGTTGTGTATGTATGTCTGGGGAGAGGTGTAGGGCAGCGGTGTCCATGGGAGAGGGGTTGTGTAAACAAGGGTGTGTAGTCACTGTCCAGAGGTGTTTCCAATAGCAACATCTGCCACCCCTGCTGCCTTGTCTCCCCACTCCCACCCCCATCAAGGCTCCCTGTTTTTGGTGCACACAGGGATCCTTCCCCCCTGCTGCTTGTCAGAGCCAGAGAAAGGGGTTGGGGCCACTCCACAGGGGCAAGACAGACACTCACCAGGCTCACTCCCCCACCAAACTTTTGCCAGCCTCTAAATCACCCCCCAAGTGCTTTGACCATGGCGGAGCTACCCATTCTCCAGATAGTTTGGGGAAGATCCAGGGTTCCCCCCACTACACCTCCCTTGCCCCTCTCTTTGTTCTTCCAGCTGTGCCTGCTTCTTCCACAACTCGGGCACACAGACCCCACCTTCTGCCCTTTAGAAGCGGTGGTAGAAACACACACTGATGTATGAGGTCTGAGCTCTGTCTCTTCCTTCAGGATGGGCGGGACCCAGCCCCCTTTCCTCCCAACATTGTAAATAGACCTCCCATCACCAGGCCTCCCACAGGAGCCCTCACTCATTCCAGGGAAGCCCAACCCCACATGGGGCTGTGAACCCTACTGCCGTGTCTAGCTGTCCTCTTGGTTTATGCAAAGATTTGCTGTAGATTTCTCTCTCCCTCCCCCTTCCTTTTATTGTAAATATTGTCTCTAAATGTGTAACATATTATAAAGAATTTATAAGGATTTTTAAAGATGTTTTGCTCATTTAAAGAAGTGTTGTAACTGTTGGGTAAGCCTCCGGCCCCACGGTCCGCATGTCTCCTTTCACTGTGTCCTTGACACACCTCTCTAGGCGACAACTAAGATTTCCTGCTTCTGAAAAGTCCTGTCTTAAAGTATAGTCTATATCTTGGAAATAAATGGCCTTCCTCAAGGCATGAATCAGCTGTGTCACTTGTTCTGGAGGGAGGAGAGGGCCAGAGCGGGGCTGAGGTGGGGGAAGAATGAGGTGCCTGGCCCACAGAAGGAGCACGATAGGGCTGGACTAGGTGGTGGCAGAGTGGAGCCAAAGCTCTACCTCCTGGTAGTTCTGTAGGTGTCCCATCCTGGGAGGCTGGTAATAGCAATGACACAGGAACAGAATACAAGATGGAAGGGCGGGGACCCTCATTGCACAGAAGGTGTCCAGGTATTTGCTCTCTATTCCTGCAGAGGCCAGACAAGTGCATAGGCACCTTCCTTCTCAGGCCTTCAAAATGGTCCAGGGGTGCTGCCCAGAAGACAGGAGGCTTGGGCAAGGCCTAGGCCACTGGTGGGGCCCATCCTCGCCAGCTGTCATCATAGGCAGTCCCGGCCGCAGAAAACATCCCAAGAGGACAGCATAGATTTTGCCCATTGTCTTATCCGCATGTATAAGCTTACAACTTGGGATGGACCTCCTTCTATGTTGTCCCTGCCGGCTGCCAGGCTGCCTCTGAGGAGCTTAGTATCCATCTGTAGGAAAAGCAGGTGACAGTCATCAAAGAGAACCTAGAAAGGGGCCCTGAAGCTTGGAAAAGCTCAATGACTCACTGAATCCCCCCCCTTTCCTCCACCTCTGCCCCATAAGTTTTTGTTTGGCAAACTAGCTGACAGCTCGTGTTATTGTGGGCTCACACCGGCCCCAAGGGCCCTACAGATCTTACGTCAATCCTCCAACACCCTTTTGAGCTCCGCATCACTGTTATCTCCGTTTTATGTCTGAGGAAACTAAGGCACAGAGAGGTGACATTACTTGTCCAAGTGACACAGTAAATGGTGGAGCCAAGCAGGATAAATCTAAGCCCAGAGTAAGGACAGGGTTTCCTAACCATTGGGCCACCTTCTCTAGGCTTTCGTAGGCTTTGGATGAGAATGGATCAAAACCCTGTTCTCCTTCAGTTTGCCTTCAAAAATAAAGGAGAAATGAAGACATTTCCAGTAAAGAAAAACAATTTGTCATTAGCAGACCTGCCCTATAAGAAATACTAAAGGGAGTCCTGGAAGCTGAAATGAAAGTACACTAGATGATAACTTGAATCCACACAAAGAAATAAAGAACTCCAGGAAAGGTAACTAGGTATTATGAAAGACAATATAAACATGTTTATTTATAATTCTTTTCTTTTTTGTCTGTAATTCTGTCTTTAAAAGGCAAATAAATAAATAAAAGGCAATTGCATAAAGCAATAATCACAAAACTGTTGACAGGCTTATAATGTATAATGGTAAAATTTGCATGAGAAGAATGGTGTGAAAGTGAGGGACTAGAGCTATAATGAAGCAAAGTTTTTGAACACTATTAAAATTAAGTTAGTATTAATCTGAACTATATAGATTTAAATTAAGATGCTAGTTGTAATCCTCAGAGCAACCACTATGAAAATTACTCAAAAATATACTGTAAAGGAAGCAAACGGTAGCTAGGCTGATCAAGAAAAAGAGTCCCAGAAGCAATTTATAGTTGATTCCTTAAATTGATCTGTAGCTTCAACACAATCCCTATTAAAATCCTACCTTTTTGGTTTTGGGGGGCAGATATTGAGAAGCTGATCCTAAAATTCCTATGGAAATGCAAAGGACCCAGAACTAATGGGCATGGTGGCCGCAGGCCCAAGACCCCAGCACTGTGGACTGTGCTCAGTCACCCCGTGAACTCTGGGATCACTTAAGTCACTCAGAGATCAAGGAGGAAGAAAATGCACTGGGGACTCAGAGGAGATGAGCACACAGGGAGAGAAGATGAAGGCTTCCCCAGGTTTGCGTTTGTAAAGCAGTCCCTTCTATCATTTAGGATCCGACTCTGAGGTCAACCTGATGTCAATCAAATCTTTGCTCAATCAGCCTTTCCCATCAGTAAAATGGAGGTAATCATACCTACAGCCACGTTGTGAGGTTTAAACAAACACTTAGTAAATGGTAGTGATGACTATTATAAAGCATTTTTTAAAAATGTGGCTAGGGGGTGGCTGGATGGCTCCGTTGGTCAGAGAGTGAGCTCTGAACAACAGGGCTGCCGGTTCGATTCCCACATGGGCCAGTGAGCTGCACCCTCCACAACTAGACTGAAGACAATGAGCTGCAGCTGAGCTTCCAGAGGGGCGGCCGGATGGCCCAGTTGGTTAGAGCACGAGCTCTCAACAACAAGGTTGCGGGTTCAATTCCCGCATGGGATGGTGGGCTACGCCCCCTGCAACTAAGATTGAAAACGGTGACTGGACTTGGAGCTGATGGGCCCTGGAGAAACACACTGTTCGCCAATAAAATTTATTTTAAAAAGTGTGGGTATTAGGAGGGTTGTGTCCTGAGTTCTGGCTCTATTACTTCATAGTTACAATGTCCCTGAGACTGTTTCCCTTCCCTCAGCCACAGGATTATTAGCTTGGAGTGAGGCAGCCATCCTGCACCTGCCCCTACTCACTCCTGCCCCCCGCACTTCCATCTCTTCTCCACGCTGCAACCAGAGGTAACTTCTGAAATAGTGTCAGATCACACCACTTTCTTTTTTTTTTTTAAAGATTTTATTGGGGAAGGGGAACAGGACTTTATTGGGGAACAGTGTGTACTTCCAGGACTTTTTTCCAAGTCAAGTTGTTGTCCTTTCAGTCTTAGTTGTGGAGGGCGCAGCTCAGCTCCAGGTCCAGTTGCCATTGCTAGTTGCAGGGGGCGCATCCCACCATCCCTTGCGGGAGTTGAACCGGCAACCTTGTGGTTGAGAGGATGCGCTCCAACCAACTGAGTCATCTGGGAGCTCAGCGGCAGCTCAGCTCAAGGTGCCGTGTTCAATCTTATTTGCAGGGGGCAGAGCCCACCATCCCTTGCGGGACTCGAGGAATTGAACTGGCAACCTTGTGGTTGAGAGCCCACTGGCCCATGTGGGAATCGAACCTCAGCCTTCGGAATTAGGAGCATGGAGCTCTAACCGCCTGAGCCACCGGGCCAGCCCCACATCACTTTCTTAGTTCATAGCCTCCATTTGGTTTCCATGGCTCTGTGAAGAATTCCGCCCTCCTTAACCACTCCTGCAAGACCTCCTATGATGGGGCTTCTGCCCACCACTCCTACCTCATGGCATGTCCCCTTCCCCCCCCCTCACTCTACTTGGGTTTCATTCATTTTCTAGAATCCACAGATTACTTCCCACCTCAGGGCCTTCTGCCTAGGACACTTAGCCACCACCTCCCATGGAGCCACTAATTCTTAAGGTCTCCACTTAAATGTGACCTCAGGGGCCTGGTCACCCTGAGATGGTCCCCATTACTGCCACAACTGCTTCCTGTGGCACTGCTCACCGTCTGTCAGGACTCTGCTCAGGTATTTGCATTCTTAGGTTTGGTCTGGCTCCCCTGCTATTCGCTGACCATAGTCCCAGGGAGGAGGTGATCAGTTTCCAGCAAGGAGTAAACATTTCATAGGTGTTTGGAGGATGCAGGAAGTGCCTGGCCTAATTCCTCACGTGCAGCTGATGGTCCCATTTGTTACTTCCTCTTGAACTGTCAATGAATGGGGTGATTCTGGGAGATGAGGGGTGTGGGGACAGAGTCCCAGAGAGCAGTTTCCAGGTTCTAGGCCTCGTGTGGAGAGGTCAGGTAGTAGATAGCCATCAGCTGTAACTAGTTGGCTATCAGCTGTAACCAGTTAGCCATTGGCCACGGATGTGGCTTCCGGGGTTGAGCTAGCAAGCGCGGATTGCAGCTAGTTAGTGGGGTTGGTTGGTGGGCAGAGAAGCGGAGGGCAGTTTGCGGATCCTGCAGCTCCTGCTTCCTGTGTCTCCAACCCAGCCGCCAGCGAGAATATAGTGGTACAACTCCCGACTCCCGTATCTATGGCTCCGTGGGTGTTCCTTTTTGGCCTCACCATATCTTGCGTTCCTGGCACGGGGAGTGCAAGCTGAGTCCCTGCATGACACATGGCGCATCGAGCAGGGTATGGTGCCGGCCAGAATTTTCTAATGGGTAATGGAGCAGTTTGTACACATGAAAGCTCAGTTTTGCGAGCAGGGTATGGTGCTGGCCAGAACTCTCCGAAGGGCGGTGGAGCAGTTTGTGCGTAAGAACACTCAGTCTCTGGAAGCCCGTGAGGAGCAGCGCCAGGAATAGGAAACGCGATTTGCCTGGGAGAGGCGTGACCCCTCGCTGAATTGGTGGTCCTCTCAAGCCTCCGGATGGCACGCCGCCCTATTGGCTAAAGCAAGCATCGTCTTCCTCTTGGTGGTCTGCTGCCGTGGGCGCCTAGAGTTGTGGACATTTTACACCGAAGGCCTCCACCCAATCGGACCCCTGGCGCGGCGAGCAGGATTCCGGCCAGGTAGGAATGGTGTCTGACTCTGGGCAGGAGGACATGTGGCCCCCACACAGTGTGTGGTATCCAGTCGCCACTGTTCTCAGGAGTTGGACCCCTGTGGAGGGGTGGGAGGACATGGACGGTTCTCCGACCAGCATAGGCCGGAGAAGGCGAGGGTCATTGCGGCGGCCGTGTGGGCTGGGCAGTGCTTGCTGAGGCAGCCCGGATGCGGGACTTTTAGTCCCAGGAGGAAATGCTTACTGAGTCCTCAGTGGAGGATGCGGGTGTGGTCAAGGTCGTCCCTCACCCCCAGGTTGGGGAGGACTTGGAGCCCTCGCCCTGCAGAGAGGGCACACGTTGTGAGGTCAATGCACAGCCCTGGCGAATGGCTGTGGACTATGGGGAATTGCCTTCCATCCCTGATTTGATGGACCGCTTGACTGTTTGCTTGGGAACGTACCACCATGTAGTGGAACTGGCGGATGTTTGCTTCCTGTGTCTCGCCCGGCTGCCAGTGAGACTGTGGTGCAAGAAGACCCCTTGTTGGGGTACAGGCAGATGTTTACTTCCTGTCTCACCGGGCCACTAGCAAGACTGGTGCAGGAAGACTCCTTGTTGGGGTTCAGGCGGATGTTTACTTCCTGTGTCTTGCCCGGTCACCAGCGAGACTAGGGTGCAGGAATACCCCTTGTTGGGGTGCAGGCGGATGTTTGCTTCCTGTGTCTCGACCAGCCACCGTTGAGAATATGTAAGCACCTTGGCTATGAGCCACTATTTTTCCAGCACAGTACCCTGAGAACCCTGGCTGTGCCCAGGAATTCTGGCTGTGTGTGCCCAGAATGACTGGTGGTACCTGAGAAACCTGGGCTGTGCCAGGAGGTCTGGCTGTGCCCAGAAAGTAGGTGGACATTGAGGGACACCCCCTGAGACATTACTTGAACTGGACTGAAACTTTTTCTCGTGAGCTGAGTTCCTGACACAGGGCCCCTAGCGGAAGACGCTTGTTGCGTAGCTTATGAGGCGAGACCCTGTAGGGGTGGAGTCCCAGAGAGCAGTTTCCAGGCTCTCGACCTCGCATGGTGAGGTGCTGGCTCGGGTAGTAGATGGCCATCAGCTATAACTAGTTGGCCATCGGCTGTAACCAGTTAGCCACTGGCCACTGATGTGGCTGCCATGGATAAGCTAGCAAGCGCGGATTGCAGCTAGCAAGGGGGGTTGGTTGGTGGGCAGAGAAGCAGACCGGCAGGTTGCAGATCCTGTGGCTCCTGCTTCCTGTGTCTCTTACCCAGTCGCCAGCGAGAATATAGTGGTATGACTCCCCTATCTATGGCTCCGTGGGTGTTCCTTTTTGGCCTCACCATGTCCTGCGTTCTTATGTGGGGAGCGGGACCTGAGTCCCTGCATGACAAGGGGTTTTTTTGGTTACTCTCCCAGCTTTCTGGGAATAGGAGAGAGAAGGCAAGATCTGTTGGCATTTTTAAAAGGACATAAGGGATGAGGTCTGGCTGTCTGAGAATCTGAAGGAAAGGGTGCTTGGCAGGGGGGTGACCCGTGGCATGGGTATTCCCTATAGTCAGCGAGGTCCTCAACAGTGAGCTTTAGGAGAAGAAAGTACACCTGGGGCTCCAGTGAGGTCTGGAAGCCTGTGGCTCTGGGACACTGTCATTACTTCACGGGATAGAACGGTTGTTGTTTGGGGGGAGAGTAGAGGAAACACAGGAATACCCCAGGTCTCAGCCAAACAGAAGAATGCCTAGAAGAGTAACCTCTGGGACCCTTAGAACATGCTGGCGCAGTGACATGGCCTTCAGAATCCCAGGAAAACCTGAGAAACCCCATCAGGTCATCCGGCCCACTCAGTGGTGGGGTAGGTTGGACTTGGATGTGGAAATAACCTGGAAGGATTTAGGCATCTTGTTGGCTACAGGCCCCCAGCCAACCAGAATCAAGGATAAATCTCCTCTCAGTTTCAGAGGAGACCATAGGGTAAGTGGGGCCAGTCGGCTTTTGAGAAGCAGAAAGCAAAAATGCAACAAGATGGGGGCTGAAACTAGATCCTTAGACAAGAATTTTTCAAACTGTGGGTTTTGACCCATTAGAAGGTCATGAAATCAATTCAGTGGGTTGTGACCAAAATGCTCAGAATTTAACAGAAAATACCAAAGTGCACTATACATAGTAAGTGCTGTTTCACTAAATGTCTGTGTGTGTACATGTCTAAATTGTTGAGATGAAAATATCTTACCGTGAGTTACAATTTTTTTAAAAAAGTTTGAAAGCTGCTGCTCTTGAAAGGATGGAGACAGACAATATGAAGGGTCCTCCCATCCAAAGAACAGGAGGCCGAGACCCCAACCCAGGGGTAATGAGACCCTACTTGGTTTTGGGGGGAAAGCATTGGGTTTGGTGTCAGGCAGAGCTGGAGTCAAATCCTGACTCTGCATCATATTAGCTGTATGACTCCGAGCCAGACACCTAACATGTATGGCTTTGTCACTTGCAGGTGTAAGTAATGCCAGTAGCGACCTCACTGATGGTGGTGAGGGGCCTAGCCGAGAGCCGGCGCCCATAAGAGTTAGTGGTGTTCTCACCAGCAGTTCCATGATGTTGGTTCAAAGGGCCCTTGGGGCAGCAGCCTCCCAGGCATTTCTGCCCCTCCTCCCCCTGCCCTGCCGGCTAAGCGGGGCATTTCGCTGCCAGGGACGCCCATCCCCTGCCCATCCAGCCCAGCACCTTCCAGGGTGAAGTTGAGAAATAAGGAGACAGCATCCTATAGGAAGGAGATCCAGGAGAGGAAAAAGAAACAAGTTTTATTTAAGCCCCAAACACTCGGCTAGAAAAACCGAAAAGGAAAGAGAGAGGCGAAGTAGGGAGAAGAAAAAGGACATTAAAAAAGAGAGAGACAGAGAGAACACAGCAACCCTTTTCCATTTAGAAATTGTCAAGTTACACTGACAGAGGTCACAGAATATCCACAGAAGCCATCACTGCTACACCAACACGAGCCCTACAGGGTGGGGTGCGGGGTGCGGAGCCCCGCCTGGGACCCCTCTCAGAGCCTCGGGCCTGAGGCTCCCGGGGAAACAGCATATAGTGGAAGGGGCGGGAGAGAAAGGCCCCATGCGAGTAACACAGCACAGTGAGCAGGGGCTGGGGGGGCCAGGTACAGGGACCCCCCCAGACAACTTAGTTTTCTCTTGGTCAAGCACACACTGATGGACAGAGCAGCGAAGCGCATGCATCTGGGGGGGGGCATTGACGTGCTGTGGGCTTTGAGAGGACCGTGGGGATGGGGGCTTGGGAGGGCAGCTGGAGCAGGTGGTGCAGGGACGATGGAACACTCACAGGCACTCCCACACGCCTGGGTCTACACCCACGTGCACATATACACAGGTCACACACACCTCCATGTACACCCATCCACATATGTGGCCCATATACCTACAAGTCTCTTGCAGCTACGCATGTCTGCACACACACATTACACACATTCTCACACGCAAAGCAAAGCTCTTCGAACCCAATGTACAGGTGGGCACGTGCTGATGCCCAAGCAGGTTACATGCACCTAGGCGCGCATGCCTCCCTGCACACGTGTGGTAGGTCACACCTGTACACACACATGCTTCTCTCCATACACAGTGGACTTGCGCCAGTGCACACACACAGGCTGCATACAACTCCATGCAAATGCCTCTCAGCCCGAAATGTGCAGGAACCAAAGTGAAAGAAAGATGCAAAGCCCACTGGGCTCCACGTGAGTGGGTGGGGTGGGGCCCAGGGCTCCCTCCATCTGCCCCTCACGGATGGACACTTCCCCCACCTCCCCCTACAAAGGGACATTCAACTTAGGACAATGACGGTGGGGCACACATTCGGGTCACAGGGCCGAGGGTGGGAGGTGGGAGCAAGTGAAAAGTAGCAAGCAAAGAGTAATGGAGTGGAGGGAGGAGGGGGCACCACTCCCCCCAACCCTCCCAAGTCAGGGGTCTCTGTACAGCCAAATCAAACCAAACCAAGTCACTGGACCACAGAAGCCAGGCTGATGTATCCATCCTCCAGCCCCCCTCCCCCGCCAAAACAGCGGCCAGGGAGAGAGTGCTGTGGGTTTTTTTTTTTTTAATATTTATATATATTTATATTACGTATATTATATATATATAATATGTAAATATATTTTTAAAACAATATAAAATGTTAAGACACTTCACTTAAATGTAAAGAGTTGCCTGCAATTAAAAGTAATTGCATCATTTATGAGGTCCTTTTTTTTTTTCTATTTTCCAGGGTTTTTTTTTTTTTCGGGAGGGATTTTTTTTCCCTCTTCTTTTGTTCTTTTTCAAAAAGGCTTACTTGCCTTTGTACAAAAATGATCCAAAGCTAGAAAACAAGGATGAACTAACAAAAACAAAACAAAAAAAGAGAAAGAAATGAAGAAACACAACCCAATTTCCCCTCCCTCTCCAACCCTCAATAGCTCCCCCAGGCTCTCCTAAGAGCGAGGACCTTCCTGCCAGGCCCCAGGGTCTATGAGGTGCTGCCCCTTCAATGGCTCCTTCTTTCTGTGCTTACTGGGGAGACTAAACCCAAACCCCTGTCCCCTGTGCTTACTCGACTTTGTGCTCCAAATAGGAATCCTGCTCCCTGGGGACCCTGCTCCATCTCCTCCTCCTCCCCCACCCACATAATCTCCCTGCTGGCCCCTCGCTCTGCCCTCCGGGGGGCCAGAGCTGAGAACCAAAATTGGTCTCCCTCCCCATCTCAGGACCCCCAGCCAAAAGCCTCACTGCAAGGCAGCCAGCCATTCACAGGTTGGGGGCCCTGACTGGCTGGTCAGACCTCAGGGACCCTCAAGCATCTCACCAGGGGTCACCCCTCCCCGGAAAACCCTCAAATCTCAAAGAGGATGGCTGAAGGTTAAGTCACCCACTTCTGGACTCAGAACTGCCCCCATCCACCCCCTCTGTATTACCCCATTTCCCTCACAAGACCCTTCCCACCCTCCAGGCCTCAAAATCTAATCATCTAGGCCCTTCATTCTTGCCCACCCACCCCCATTAAATAAGTTAATATCATTTAAAGTGCTAAATTAGGGAACTAAAAGTACCAAATATCCCTCCTCTGGCTGCCCTCTCCCAAGGCAGTGTCCCCAGTATTAGGCTGTCTGCCCAACCCACCATCCACAGCCAGCAGTCCGAAAGGGCCCCTTCCTCCCGTTGGCACAGGCCAGGTGGCTCCTCACCACAGGAAGAAGGGAGTCCCAGGAAGTCAACTCCCCTCCAAGGACACACAGATTCAAGGAACTCACACACACCATCCCCCCCAGGCCCCTCAAACTCTGGCCTCCCTCTCCTGCCCATCCATCTTGACTCAGGCCCACCAGGGCGCGTAGGAGAGAGCAGAGAGCAGAGTTCAGACACATCCCAAGGTTGGACAGGAGGGCGTGCCTCCAGGGCCGGGGTCTCCCTGCATCCCATTTTCCAGCCTGATATTGGAGTTGGTCCAATGTCCAGGTTTTCCTCCAGGAAGGTTTCAATGACGTGGAGAGGGGATGTCTCGCTGCTCCAAGTCTCCATGGCTCAGAGTTTGTTTGGAGTGCTTTTGGGAAGTCCCGGGGAAGGCAGGAAGGGAAGGTAGGGTACAGGAACTGAAAGATGGACTTGGGAGGAAGAGTGGGAAAAGAGAAAAGGGAGGGACCATGACAGGAAGAGGGCCATTTCAGAATAGGAAATCAAAGGAAGATGGTGTATTTTGGTTCTTAGTTTTACTGTTTTGTAAAAACACACAAAAAACAACACAAAAGATAATTGAAAGTGAATCATTTAAAAAAACCAAAAACACCAACAGAGGATGGGTATAGAGAACTGAGGAGGGCCACATCTTTGGCAACCCTTCAGAGGGTCTGGAGAATGGGGTGCGGTGGGGTGGAGATGAAGGGAAGAGTAGGCAGAGAAATGGCTGGGGTAAGGGAAGGGGGGGGATAGGCTGGGCTGGAGGTGTCTGGGGGCTTCTAGAAGGAGATGGAAGAATTCCTCGCCCCAAACGAAGTCAATACGGGGATAGAGGTTCTGGAAGCTGAGGGCTTTTCTGAGACTGGGCTTGAGGTCTCATTTGACCCGCTCATCTCTTTAGATGGTTTAGTGGCCTGGAACAAAAACAGGGGTCAGGGATCAGAGAGAGGAAGGGTAAAGACTTCATGCTAGCCCCCAGTTGAAGTTTTGAAAAAAGAACACCTCTGCATATCCAAGAGGAAATTAACTGCAGAAGGAAGACACCAAAGGGGCATCTGGAGAGAGTGGTCCCCTTGAGCTAGGGAGTGGGATGGGGGTGGTGAGGAGCATAGCAGGTGCAGAAATGGGGCACAGAGTTGGACCAAAGGGCCTGGGAACGGGTGAAAATGTAGGTCCACGGTTACTGATAGGAAAGAGAGAAGGCGGAAGAGAGAGACCAGAGAAGTATAAGAGATGTCCCAGGGCCAGCAGACAGGGAGATGGGGAGTGGGGAAGGGACAGGGGAGGAAGGAAGAAGGGAAACGTTAGCTGCCACAGGGGTGCAGGCCCTCAGAGCAGGGAGGGAGGAAGTGAGCTTTGAGTCCCAACTGGCCAGCAGCCCAGACAGGGCCCCTTTCTACTTCAGCAGGAGGCTGATTCTAAGCAGAAGGTCTTGTGGTGGCCACTGAGGAGAGAGCTTGCCTCCCTGGGGAGCACTTCTCTAAAGAACCCCCCACCCCCACCCTCCAAGAAGCTGGGAGGAAAAGCACTCACTGCAACCAGCCTCCTGTGCGCATGGAAGGAAGCCCCACTGCATCCCATATAACTGTTTCTCCAGCTTTGAGCTGTGCCTTGTGAATAAAGCACATCACTCCCTAGTCACCAGTCGGCTCTCGTAGTTAGAAATAGCTGAGTCCCCTCTCCACCTCCCTGTTTCTGTACTGGTCCGGGAGGTTTGTATGGTTCCAGAGCCATCGGCATTGCCGGAAGGGGATGACATGTCACAAATGCAGATTCCTGGGCCTGCTCCAGAATCCATCTCTGGCGTGGGCTTGGGAACGTGCATTTTAGGCAGGCACCCCAGGTGATCCTGCTGCACATTTAACTTGGAGATCCCCTGGATTAGGGATACACAAACTGGGTTTTCTTCCTGTCCCTCCTGGCTTTGTTTAGTTACTAGTGTGATAACCAAATCGGACTGATAAAAAAGACAGAAAGGAAGGGGACTGGAAACAGTGTCGTGGCCCATTGCCAGAGACCTCCTGCAGGTCAGGTCTGGACAGGGTCACTCCATTTCCCGTGACCTATATTATCAGCCAGCTGCTGGGTCACTCTACCAGATGCCTCACAGCAGGAAAGCAGACCGTGCCTCCAGCAGCCTGGAAAGGAAACGAGGACACCGCATGCAGCCTGACCGCTGACAGTGAACCTGCCCTTGCTGCTGGTGGTCCTTTCTACTCCCCCTGGGTACAGTGATTCACCTGGGTTTTATTCACCACACTGCAGTCTGCAATCTACATCTCCCCCTTTATGAAAATCAAAGCAGGTTCCCCATTTGGGTCTTCTACCCCTCTCCTCTTTCCTGTGGCCACAGATTCCTTCCTCAAAAGGGTTCCAGGGCTGTAGCCAGAGATCTTTCAATTCACTCTGTCCTTTGCTGAGGGCCACATGCCAGGCATGGTCCCTGCTCACAGGGTCCCAGTACCTGGGCCCTGAGAAAACGCATTTAACGGCAACCAAGAGTTCTCTCCATCCCTGTCACTTACCTTTGGCTCCTATCCTGCTCCTCCTCTCCTCCCCTTTCCCATTTAAAGTTCTTTCTGCCAAAGCCAGGTGGGAGGGGAGCATGTCTCCCTGTGTGTCTCTTCACATCTCACCATGTCCCAGTCCCGCCATTGGTTTCCTCTTGGCTATCCTCTTTGTTCTCAGCCCCTCTCTCTAGTTAAAAGGTTTTTCTGTTCCTTCACTTTAGCATTTGTCAAGAGCCTCTGTCTATTCTGAGCTTTGGTCTTTAGAACACCTGCCTTCCGACTTGTTCCTCCACATGACTCGGGTATTCATTCAGGTGACGTGTCCTCACCCAGGTGACGTCCCCCTTCTCCCACAGCCAACACACGGCCTTTAAACATCAGCGCTCAGCAAAATTCACCCACTTCCACAGATCCCCCCACCCCTTCTTCTTCACAGGGACCTCTTGTGGTTGCTCTGTGAGCATCTGTTCGGTAAAGTCCTCTCAGGCCATCTTCCTTCCCAGGAGACCGGTCACAACATCCCAAACCCACTTTCCTGAAGCTAAGGGAGCACGTGTCCAGCTGTGCCCAGTGACCCTACCCTGTGCTGCTCAGAGTTCTCAGGTGACACAGCTGCTGTCTCAGAAGGTTCCTGTCACTTCCATTTCACCAACCTGGCACTTCTATTCCTCCCCTGTTGCTCCCAATTATGTCCAGAGAAGCAGAGCTTTGTCACCATTGTGGCAGGGGAGAAAGTTCCTAGATGTTCAGCTTTCTGCTGGGGCATACTGGAACCATTAGCCAGGGCCCAGAGGGCCGAGCCCTGAACCCCTCCTCTTCCGTGGGTTAGAGGCGTAGAGGCTAACACCCTCCCTATGCTTCGAACATGCTCACCTGTGCCTCCTTGCCGTGACACAGATTTCCATACAGGTGTAAATCACCTTGTAAATCACATACAGGTGTGATTTCCATACAGGTGTAAATCACAGCAGACCCTGCTGGCGCCTCCTCCCAGTGCCACCTCCCCCCTGCCCACACCCCCTTCTTCCTTGCTATTTGCCTGAACCAGGCACTGGGCTATCAGCAGAGGTGGGGCTTCTCCCAGCCCAAGGTGGGTGGGTCCTGATAAATGTATAGCAACTGGAGCAATTCCTTCTCCTTGCCAGTGACTGACTTAGGCAGAGCAATGAGAAGAGAGGGGAGATCATTTAGGGGCTTCTAGGAAAGGTTCTCTGGCTCCTAAAAAGATCTGTGTGCTTAGGACCCCTGGAATGAAGGCAGCCCTGGGGGGAGGGCAGAATGATGAGCCAACAGGACCAAAATATGGAAGGAGCCTAGGTCTCACATCCTTGAACTGCTGAATTCCCAGCCCTGGATCCTCCCTGCTTCCTGACTTCTTTTGTTACATAATACCTTTCCTTACTGCTTAAGGCATTTTGAATAGGAGTTTCAGTGAGTTGCAGCTAAAAGCATTCCAAATGATATATGAAACCCAGTGCTGCTCCCCCAATGCTCTAGTCAACACTATTCCGGTCACTGGGGCCATCTCACCAAGGCTTGGTGAGACCCACGAGGTTATGTTTCCTGGCAAAGCAGGAGAATCCATCAGGAAGATACAGCATTTGTCTCAGGCAGACCTGGGCTGAACTCCCAGCTCTGCCACTTCCTAACCGTGTGACCTCTGTCTCTCTGGGGTCTTCATGTCCTCACCTGCAAAGCAGGGAGGATAGTCCCTATGGCATTAAGAGTCACATGAGATAACACACACAGAGCATGAAGCCCAGTGCCCACATGCAGGACACACGATAGTAGCTATTATTATTGTATCATTGGAACATTTTAAGTCGGTTTTGTCTGTTTCCATCTGGATTGGGCCTGATCAGTGGCACATTCATCCATCCATTCATTCACCTACCCAACAAGTGTTTACTGAGTGTCTGTGTGTGCCACGCACTGCTCTAGGCGCTACAGGAATGCAGCAGTGACAAAGCTAAGCACCTGTATTTTAAGGTCTAAAGTTGTTATGAGGATTAAATAAGATACCTAAGCTTGGTACATCAGAGGCGCGCTGGCTATTTTCCATCTGCCTCTCCAGCCACTGGATCTCTGTGCCCTGGCTGGCTAAGCCCCCATGCCTTTGCTGACTGGCTTCTGGTTGGGTTTGGCCAATGGGATTATGGCAGGATGGGGTGGTGGGCGTGGGGTGGAGCTTCTTCTCTACTCCCTCCCTCCTTGGTGCCATGTTATAGGCAGCAGCTGCGCCCTCCATAACTACAGCTCCTGCTGTCCCTAAACTCTATGACGTCCTGCCCCCCTTGCCCCAGGGAGGTCCCGCTTTCTGCTCTTCCTGGTCCCTGGGTACCTCAACATCCCTCAACCCTCTGGGTGGTCCCTTCATTACAGTCCCTTCATGTGAGGCATCTGAGGAGATACAGTAGGTGTTCACAGATTTCTCAGCCCTGGCAGAAGAGGAGGTAGCCACCATCTCCCATCTGCACCAATACCCCTGGGAATATGGCTCCTATCCCAATCCTGGGTCTTGAGCACAACATGCAAGGACTTTTTTTGCAATGTCACGTCCTCTGATTTCTCTGTAGTATCAAGCACTGTTGCACCATCTCCGAACCCCCCACCCATTTCTGTGTCTCTGGCCCTGGCATTTCTATTCCTCTCCCCTCATCACTGTCAAAGGCAGCTCTAGGCTCCAAGTGTTAGAACCGTCCGTCCAGCCCTTGACAAATGTGCTGTGTGACCAAGCACAGTGGTGTCTCCTTCCCTTTGGAGAACAACTGGTGGCTTGCAAAACTCTTTCCCACACCCACCCAGTGTTATGTGACGTCAGAACCTGCTGCTGGGGTTTTGTCCCCATGGTACAGATGAGAAGAAGTGGCTGCAGAAGGCAGAGGACTTTGACGACCAACGTCACAGACAGAGTTGATATGGAGCCCAGAGGACTGAGGGCAAGTGACCCAAGATGGCTGAGCAAATTGAAGGTATAGGTTGGAAGGTACCAGGAGAACTGGGCAGAGGGGACCCAGGGTGTCATGAAGTGCCCTGGGCAGAGGTGACAGAAGTCACCAGGAGACCTTAGAAGGGCATGCGTTTAGGTCGTGAGGCATGAGATGATTTTTCCCCTACCTCTTTGTAACCTTTCTTTAAAAAATTTCCACAAGGAATATGTATTACTGTATTAGAAAGAAGATATGCTTTTTTTTCAAGGAAGGAAAGCTATTAGAAAAGTGAACGTGAGAGAGCCAGAGCCAGACCAATGGCAGTGGTGTGGAGAGAACAACTACGTCTGTGTAGGAGGCGAGGGGAGGGAGGAGCTCTCGGAGCCACCAGAGCATGGGTGGACGCCTGCAGGTGGGTGACATTTCCTGAGGGGAAAGCAGCTGAGGAAGGCTTGAGCTCAGAAGAGAGACCTGAGCGGGGCCAGATGGAGTCTGGTACCCAAGGAGAGGAGCGTGTGGTGTGGGGAGAAGAGAGGCCGGGCACAGGGAAGTGAAAAGGCAAACAGAGGAGAAACACTCAGAAAGGAGTTAGGAGGGGTGGGGCTGAGGGCTGACCAGGGAAGGGTCCACACAGCACGCCCTGGTGTGTGTTGGGGGGTATATACCACCCGTGCTGCAGAGAGGTGGGGAGAGTCCCTTTGGAGGCCGCTGGAGACCTAGCCAAAGCCAGTGGTGATGATGCAGGGGAGGCAAAGTGGGCTGAGGATTGAATGGAGAGAGCGTGGAGGCAATGGAGGTGACCAGAAGGGCAGGGGAAGGCAACGGGTGAGCAGCTGGATGCTGGGGAAGTCATGACTTAGGGTAAGAGATGGTGGAGCATATTAACAGCGGAAGGAGGCGCCCCTGAAGAGGCTAAAGCAAATGTGCTTTGGGTGAGGGGTGTCAGTCTGGATTTAAACCCTGATCCCCCACTTGCTAGCTGTTTGACCTTGGGGAAAGCCTCTGTTTCCCTATCTATCAAATTGGGGATAAAGACCTTCTTCAGAGTGGTGAGCATGCAATGAAATAACGTGTGTGTCTGGCACAAGTGAACACCCCATAAATGTCAGCTGCTGTTTTGGACATGAAAGTGGGACCAGCCTGGACAGGATGAGGGGAACTCATCCATGGTGGTGTCAGGAAAAAAGAGCCGGGGGTGGGACTTGCAGGGTGTGTCTGGGGACCCATGAGGAAGACTGTGGGCCAGTGGGGGGCCAGTGAGGAAAGGCTGGTCAGGGGGCGGACAGGAGTGGATGGCCCATCTCCACTGGATTCTCCAGGGAAACAGCAGGCAGGCTGGACCCGTGTACCAAGGGCTGGCACAGGATCACGTGGTGGGAAGGGCTCTGGGATTTCTGGGTCCCAGTCCTGGCTCTGATCCACCTTGCTCTGCACCCTTGGGAAGTCCCTTTCTTTCTCTGAGCTGCCCCTGGGTTGTAAAGGAGGCAATGGACTCGCCCATTTCTAACCTACCTCTGGGCCTTCATGTCACAGCATCTAGACATTTCACCCCCCACGCCCACCCCAACGCCCAGAACAGGCCTGGCATACCAGCGCTGCTCAGAAATGTTTACTAAACCAAATGAGTCCACTGAAGGTCTCTCAACATCTAGGCCCAGGAACCACCCTGCAACTTCAGACCAGCCACACGGGGCCACAGGGCGGAAACACCCAGGGGTAAGGTCAACTCTACACACCATCCCCTAACACGCTAGTTAAGTCTGAAAGAGGGTGCAGCACCCCTGCTGCTCCTTCCCCACAGGTAGGGGGGACAAAGTACCCCTCTCTTTTTTACCCCATCGAATATCAGCAGGAATGCACTGAAACCCAAACACAAGACTGAAAAGCAGATGCAAGTTGGTTTCTACCTCAGCTGGGAGATAGTCTAGGAGCTAAGAGGGAAGCTGAGATCAGAGTGGGTGACCCAAAGAGCAGGCAGGACTGAGAGCAGAAAGAAGGAAGCAGCAGAGGAGGGGGCATATAAGTCCCCCTCCCATAACCCAGGGCAGGCCAGGTCTTAGAAGGGACCTAGGCTTTGGCGCTGGTGGGGACAGGAGTCCACTCACTCCCCCGCCCGCAGGAGCAGCTAGGGAGAAGGCCCTGCATTAGGGGAGGGGCCTGGCTGAGAACCTAAATCCTAAACCAGATCCAGAGCACTGGGATCGGGGAGAGGAGGGAGGAGATGCCTCAAGGGACTGATGGAGCAGTCCTGATGGAGAGGACCTCTCTGGACAGCCAGTGGGAAGGTAGTCATAGGAACAATGGCAGTAGACACCCAGCACACAACTGGAGCACATAGCACTGCAGGGGGCAGGGCCTGAATGGGGCCCAGGTCCCAGTCCCACGGTGCCCGCCTTACCTGCTGCTGGGCCTGGATCCTCATGTACTCGGCCCTCTGCTTGCCGTGCTTGCCTTTGTCGGGGCTGCCTGCCTGGCTCTGGGCTGCCTTCAGCCTGGAGGCTCCTGGAGTCACCACCTTCATGGGTGGCACACTGCCACCACCACTCTGCAGGAAGAGAGAAAGGGTTGGGGTTGGAGGGGGGTCATACAGGAACCTTAGACACTGGGTGGGATCTTCAGTGGGCCCTTTGGGATCTGGAGACACACCCCCCATCCCAGCTCTGTAGCCCGCCCAGTCCAGGACTCAGGCCCACTCTCTAAGGCCAGATTTAAGGTGTCCCTGCAGGAGAGGTGACAGGGCCACCAGCGAAGTTCCCAATCACTCCACTCCCTAGTGAGAATGCATTGGTGGTTTCTTTGAGTAGCCCAGAGGCAGGTGGTGCCTCCTGGGGGAGCCACTTGTAAAGTGAGGGTCCCTAGCACCACCCCCACTCCCAGCAAAGGGCACCATCCTGAGCCCAGGAGAGCATGCCTGAGACTGGCGGGGGAGGGGGGGTATTCTCTATAATGGCAGACAGAGCAGGATTGACAGCCCCAGGCCCACATCTTTCTCCGAACATGAGGATGGGAGTGAAGTCTCCCTATAGATGGAGAAGTCTGGCCCCCTTGAACCACCCCAGGTACTAGACCTGCCCAGAAGGGCTCTGGAGCTCCAGAGGCAAAGGCAGAGAAACGACAGAGACAGAAAAAGTCAGACAAGAGAGCGGGAGGGGACATGGGGATGGAAAAAGGGGAGAGAACTTTATTTGTTGGTTTATAGATACAGAGCAGAAGGGAGAGGCCCTGGTCCCTGCCAGGGCTAGATGGGCTGATCCCTGAGGAGGCCAGCTTCCCAGCCTCCCTGGGCTCTGCCTGTCAACCCCGCCGGGCACTAGGCTCCCAGAAAGGTGGCAAGAGCTGAGAGAAGGCCAGTGGGAGGAGGGGCTGATGTAGTGTTCCTGCAGTCCTCCACTCCCTCCAGCTCTGAAGATCTGAAGGCAGACGGGGAGGACAGGGGAGGAGGCAGCCACCTGGGGACTTGGGGGCAAGGGTGGGGGACTGCCAGGGGGTCTCTCGGTGGGGGTCGTGCCCATCTGGCTCAAGGTAGCTTCCAGCTCCCGGAGAGTCTCCTCCAGGCTGTCCATCCGCTGGGTGGTGGTGCCCCTCACGGCACAGTCTAGGTCAGCAGTAGGCTGGCCCTGGCACTCCCCACTGGTGGGTTGAGAATCGTGTCCAGAGTCCTTGGGGGTCTCCTCTGGGTGCATCTCAGCAGTGGAGGGCTCCTGAGTCCTATCTGAGGCTGGTCCACAAGGACAGGGGATCCTGGCTCCTTCTTCCTCTGGGATACAGCCCTCTATCCCCAGTCTCTTCAAAGGTGTCCCTTCTTTTTCGGGCATCAAGCTGCTCCTGGGCTGGGAAGCGTCGGCCATGACCCCTGGCAGAGCCTGGGGGCCATCCCAGCTCCTCCCACTGCCAGCCAGGGTCCGGGGTCTTGGGGTGGGGGTCGTCCTGAGACTGGGTTCTTCAAGCCGGGCCTCTGGTGGGGAGGGAGGGTTGGGGACACACTCTGTCAAGATGATCCTGGGGACACAGAAGGCCCTGGGGCCTGGGGCAGCCTGGGGAGAGAAGAAAGATGAGGGAGAATGTGGTCTCTGTAAACCATATCACCCCAAATTGGGATGGAGGATTAGACATGGGTGAGCCTAGCCCCTTCCTCCCATAGAAGGAGAAACTGAGGCAGGGGAGAGGCCTGAGTTGACCCAGCGATTAGAGGCAAAGCTGGGACAAGAACTCAGGTCTCTCTACCATACCCTCTGGTCTCCCTCTTGCTGGCAGAGATGCCAGTTTACATAGAAGCACAGATACATGCTGACTTCCCATTGCCCATGCTAGACTCTGGGAGCAGAGTTTAGGTCTCACGGGTCCTCCCGCGAGTTTGCCCATCTGTGCAATGGGATAACAACACGAGAGGTGGGTGGAGAATTAAGCGAGCTCATGTGGGCATGTGCTTAGAACAGTGCCTGGCTCACTGTCAGTGCTCAGCTATTTGTGGAATTGAACTAAATGACGGAGACCAGCAGCCCTGTATGGGTGGAGACCAGGTGTCAGTCTCTGGTCTCTGAGGGTGGGGCTGTCATCCTCTTCTCAGGACAGAGATTCCTGGATCCCCCACCCCCTACTTTTGGAGCTTCTTCCAAGGGTTTCACAGCCTCAGAGGAAGGGTCTCAGCCAAGTCCCTGCTGCACACAGGCTTGGGCAAAGCTGGAGCACCTGGTTCTGTGTGAGCATCCCTGGCTCTGGCTTTGGTGGGAGCACAGAGAGGCCCCCCAAATTGAGTGAACCTTCGTCTAATTCTGAGCACCAGTCTTGTTCCAGGTTCTGTTACATACATCTTTGCCTTTAATCCTTAGTGTAACCCACGAAATGGTCACTACTCTCATTTGCTCCACTTTATTCATGAGGAAATTGAGGGTGTGGGGGGAGGGTCATTCACCCAAGGTCACTTACCCACAGCTAGTTAGTGGCAGAGCCGGGATTTGAACCCAGGCAGTCTGACTCCAAGTCCAGTGCTCTTTCCACTAAAAGGAGCCATGGGGAGATTCGTGGGGGGCAGCAGGGTCCCCCAACCCCCCTCCCAAGGCAACCCACAGCCCTGCCACCTGCTTACCTGGAGGTGGGGATGCAGACCAGGAAAGCAGAGAGGGAGACCCATGCCTGCCTGGCTCCATTGCCCGATGGTGCCTCAGGACGCAGAGGGTGAGCCTGGCTTCAAAGGCCAGCAGAGGGGCTTTGACCACTGGGCCCCTTCAGGATTGGCTCCTAGAGCCAGAAAGGGGCAGGGGCTGGGTGCCGAGCGCACGGCCAGCCTGGGGGGCAGCCCTTCCATACTGCTCATCCCCAGATGGCTCCTTGTACTGCTCTGTGCCCATCCTCTGCCCAGCAGACAGCACTGTCCACCCATCTGGTGCCTGTCTGCTCCCCCTGACCAGAGAGGCAAAGCACCACCAGGCCTTAAGCTAGGCCAGAAACTGGTGGCGGCCAGCATGGAGCTCACTGTGAGCCAAGGAGAACCAGATGAGACAGGCGAGCCTATGTGTACTTAGAGATGGCCTCCCAGAGCAGAGGCCCTCCTCCCCCAATGTGACTGGGCAGAGGGAGACATTTCCCAGGCCACCCCCCTCCTAGGTCCTACTCCCCAAGCACAGTCCTCTGGGAGTAGAGACAGCAGGTCCACCCCAAAGTTCCCAAGAAAGAGTAAAGAGGAAATAAGTGCAGCAGGACAGCAGCAAGGACTAAAGTTAGAGTGAAGGAAGAACTTCCCAATGCTGACAGACACAGAGCCAAGGAAGGGCATGAGTTTCTTCTATTCCAAGTTCCCTGACCAAAGGGGGCGAGATGGAGCCAGGGGTCAAAGGGAGGTTATAAATGAGCCTTCCCCCTGGGGTGTCCTGGCCTCCAGTACAAGGCATAGATTCTAGTGGGAGAAATAGAGCGCCTGCCTGACACGGCAGAGTAGGCGGTACGGAGGCAGGCACTAGGCAAGGGCTCAGAACAAAGCCACATTTTCAGTTGGACCTAAAGTCATCTAGTGAGCAAGATCCAAACTCCAATCTTGGACCAAGACAAAACCCCGGCTTCGGGCCAGACCTAAACTCTGGCCACAGATGGGAACAAAATACCCAGGACACCATGGGCTGACTCAGAATCAAGCCTGTAAAGAAAGCAGACCCAAGGGGCCACCGGATACCAGCCGCTGGAGTCTCAGGGACAGAAGAAAGGGTTATGCTCCTGCCCTTGGAATGGGGGAGGGGTGAGTCCGTGTAGGGGAGGCTGTGAAAGTGACGGGGCTCAGGGTGTTGGAGTGGGTTAGCGTGAGAGGTGAGGAGAGGAAGCTGTGCAGGCACAGGCAGAGAGAGCGCCATGAGAAGTGGGGGGCAGCCCGTTACCTTCCATGTGGGGCCTGGGCCTGAGCCCCCGGGGAACCCCAAGTCCTGGGGGGACTGCAAGGTGGGAATCAGCTGGCGGCAGGGCGTGGGGGGGAGGGAAGACACTGAGCTTCTCTCAAACACCTGGGGAGCAGAAGGCGGGGGCAGATTTGGAGGAGGGGCACAGGAAGGACAACAGGGGTACAGGCCTATGGCTTATGCCCCCACGGGGAGGGGTGGCCTGGGCTGGCACTGGGATCCCAGCCTTACGCCTTGGCCCCTCACCATGGCCACTGGCCACTGGCCACTCTGCCCTCCAGTTTGTCTCCTCCTCCAGAGGCCCTAGAAGTCCAGGGTCTCCAGCCAGTCAGGGAGGAGGGCTGAGGACACTTGAATGGGTGACTTGGGAGGGGCTCAAGGCACTTGGGTACGAGGGCATTAAATGTTTGCAGAACATTTGAGGATGGGGGTGGTCTCAGAGCACAGAGAGTCTCAAGGTAGTTGGGTGGGGGGTTTCAGAGACTACAATCAAAAAATCCAAACCTGCAAAGAGGGTTAGACTCCTCCCCTGTTTTACGGTGGAGAAGGAATCAAGGCAAGAGGGATGAGGTCCTGACCAGGACAGTGCTCAGCGGGCAGCCCGAGTCCAACCCCCTGTCCTAGTTCAGCCACCTGCCACGGGGTCAGCATGGCAGGGGAAAGGAGCAGGGCCTAGATGATGACTCCGGGGCCAGGTGCGCCCCTTACCTACCTCCAGTTCTGCGATGATGCGGTCCTCATCGTCCTCGTCCTTGATGGCAGAGGCCATGATGGGCGGTGTGGAGGCCGGGCGAGCCACCTCGGACACAGTCCGGCGCAGCTTCACTTGGGGCTTCTGTACCTCCAGCTCCTCAGACTCGGCCTTCTGCAAGGCCCGGGCCTCCGTCAAGACCAGGCTCTGCCCCCCACCACTACCAGCTCACCTCCTAGGCTCCCTGGGTTCCAGACCATCTCCCACCTGCCCCAGCTCATCTGCCACTTCCTCTCTCCCCTCCCAGATGGCCCCTCCCCATGGTGGAAGCCCAAGCCAATCATCAGCACTGGCCAGGCCCCTTCTTTCCTTCCACCTCCTCTGAGAGAGGGGACTGCCCTGGAGGGTCTCTAGAGGTCATCTCAGGCCTCTCCCAACTCAACCTCCTCATCTCCTGCGCAAGGTGGGTGTGGTACCTTGATGAAAGCTGAGTCCTTCTTGCTGGTGACCACAACCTCTCCGGTGCGTGTGGTGGTCAGGCCATGGGAGGAGGGGAAGCTCCGGCGGGGAGGGGGCGGTGGGGGCGACTTGGAGGGCTTCTCCGTGCGGTATCGGGGCACTGTCAGCTCATCTGCGGGCAGCCAAGGGGCTGGGGGTCAGGGCACCTGTAACCCTGGAGTCCATGTGCCACATCTGACTCCAAGGGGATAAACCTTGCCTCCTCCTCCGGGGAAGAGGGGAGAGGAAAGTTCAGGGGAAAGGACACAGGCTCCCTCCTCCTCTCTCTTACCTCCCCATGCAATCCAGCCCCAAACCCTGTCACTCCTCTCCTGCAGCACTCTTTACACCCCTTACTACTCAAAGTGTGGTCCAGGCACCAGCTGCACGGGCAGCATCTGGGAGCTTTTTAGAAATGGAGAAGCTCAGGCCCCACCCAGAGCTGCTGGATCAAAAGCCACATTTTGACAGATCTTCTGGTGATTTCATGCACACCTTCAAGTTTAAGAAGTGCTGCTCTGATCCATTTCTTTTCCACCTGCCCCTCAGCCCCTGCCCTGGCACTGATCTTCATCCTTTCTCCATCAAGAGCAATTTCTATTCCAAGAGCCTGACCCCGCCCACCAGGCTCCCCCTTCCCCAATTCTTCCAGGGGTGGCGGCTGTTTCCAGGGCAACCGGTAAATCACTGAAACCTGACACTCCTCTGCCTTTGATCTCCCAGTGGCTCCCCATTACCCCAAACCACATCCAAGCCCCTTGGCCCAGCACCCTCCACAGCTGCCAATCTTTCAGCCTCAGCTCTTCTTGCTACTCCCTGGCCTGGACCCTGCGGGGCAACACTAAACACAGACCTCCAGGCATTTGCACATGCTGCTCCCTCTCCGTGGAACGCCCTCTCTCACCAGCCTGGGAAGCACCTACTCATTTGCAAGACTCCAGTGGAAAGTGCCCTCCAAAGGGAAGCCCTTCCTACCCTCCCAGGGCCTCCCTAGGACTGCACAGCACCAGAGCTCACCTCCCAGCTGCATTTAGCACCTCATCCTATTTCTGGTTTACACGCTAGCTATGGCCTGGTACCGATTACATAACCAAATTGAGCTTAGTGTCCTCATCTATAGAATGGGAATAGCTACAGTATCTGCCTCCTGGAGTTGTTACGAAATTATAAGGATTAATACACAGAAAGCATTTGGGGCAGTTCTCACAAAGTTAAGTACCTGATAAAACATTCATGTTAGTATTATTCCTCCACTATATTTTAAGCTCCTTGAAAGCAAACTATGCCTTATCTCCAGCACCTAGTACACAGTAGGTGCTTAAACAAATATATGTGGCATGAATGAATAAAGGAATGGAGGACGACTGCCATTTCTGGTTCAGATTTCTGCCTCCCTTGTGAGCTCACAGGCTTGGGGAGCACAGGAAGCAAGTCCACATCGATCAGCGCTGCCCCTTGTCTGAGCACCGCCTGATTCAGGACACATGCTAGGGTAGAAGGTACAGGCAGAGGACGCTCTGCCTGGACTTGCTCATCCTCCCTGCGTGGTCCTCTTAGCAGCAGAGCCGTGGGAACAGCCCTGGATAGAGTCCAGCTCTAACCCAGCCGTTGGGGCTCCCTGTGGTGGCTGAGGGTCGTGCTGCTGATGTCCCAGCACATCCCTTCTCCAGCAGCCTGACCACAAAGATTCTCACTCCCATGTGCTGACCCCATCAACCTGAGAGCTCCTGAAGATGGGGCTCCCCTCCTCTGGGCTCTTCACCCGCCCCCTACCTGCCCCCGTACCTGAGCCCCTCCTCCCACTGGGCTCCGTTCGGGGGGCTGCCTTCTGGCCATGGGGGACCTTGGGGGGCTTGTGGTCAGGGGTGGGGGCCGGGCCTGGGTGGGCCTTGCTCGCACAGTCCAGGTCAGGAATGGCCTTCAGCAGCTCCGCCTGTGTCTCCTCCAGCAGCCGGTTGATGTCCTTGGCACTGTACTGAGTCAGGGCTGCCCGCTTCTCCTCCCAGTCTCGCTCGGCAGCCTAGAGAGGAAGGGACGAGAGTCAGGACTAAAGTGGCTGCCCTGCCCCTGGACCTTTGGGGCCCCAGCCCCTTCCCCCAGCCACGCATGCAAGGCCCCCGGAGGATGCTTGGACTTCTCTTTGACTATGACGTGCTTTCCCCAGGAGTCTGGAATGCCACCTTCTTTATAAACTACTCTCCTGATATACTTAGACCTGTTTTTGGACATTCTCTTCTGGTTCATTGACCACATAGTCTATTCTTGTGCTAACGTAACGCTGCCTTAATTATTATAGCTTTATAATATGCTTTCCTATCTAGCAGGACGAATGTCACCCTCAGCATGCTTCTCAGACTTCCTCCTCCCCCAGGAAAAGTGCCCATGCAGTGTCAGCACTTCCCAGCCTAGGACGGTGGGAAGAACCCCTGAGCCTCGCTTGTGCCCTTCAATCCCAGGCCCAGCACCTCAACAGACACAGCCTTGTCCACGCTTCTCTTGCTGCCAGGAGTTTCCAGGCCTTTGGTGGGGTTGCCCCCCTTGGGGGTAACAGGAGCTCCCTCGGCTGGCCCACTCAGCTCATGGAGGTTCAGCGGAGGGCTGGGGGGTGGCATTTCGAAGTCCAAGCTCTTATTGAAGTCAGTCTCGGCTGTCACCTTCTTGGGGGACTGATTCAGGAGGTTGTTGGGCGGTGGCCACCCCCCCTCGTCCACTTGCCTGCGGTTGGGAGAATTAGGAGCAGCTGTGAGACCAGCAGCATGGTGACCCCCATGAAAGGGAAGCCTGGCCAGAGGGAGGTGGGGTATAAAGAGGGCTCTGGGATCTTGCAAGACAGAGCGAAGGGCCTGAGGAGAAGTGACTGCATCTAGCATAAGGGGCAGCCAAGCCTACAACATGGGAAGAGGGCACAGGTCAGAAGTGAGGTACAGCTGCAGTTGGCACATGAGTGACCTTTGGGGGAGTCAGATGTGTTGATCTGGGCCGTGTGGAACCCCACGGGAATCAGAGGTCAGAGATAAGAGGTCAGGGATAGAATGACCTTCGGATCTGAGCCAGCGTGTCTGTGACCCCGCGGCAGCGTTTGAGTAGCCCATCCAGGCGCTGTGGCTCCTCCTTCAGGAACTTCACTGCCTCCACCTCCACACGAAGCACTACCCGCATCTTGCTCTGTAGCGCTGGGAAGTGAGCTGAGGAGACCAGAAGGAGTGAGCTGGGGAGGGTGAAGCTTGGAGGACCTTCACCCTCCAAGGATGGGCAGCAGAGAGGGCAGGGCCTGGGGGTGGGAACAGGGGTGCAGCAGGGATTCCCACCTGGACCACATGCCACACTCACTGGCCCCCAGGCTCACCCTTGAGCTCAGTCAGCGTCTCCCCAAGCTGCTTCAACACCAGCGCTTTCTCCTCCAGCTCAGGCCCCGGCACCAGCCTGTGGTTATGGGACACATCCCTCTGGATCTTCTCCACTGACTTCTCCAGGTCACTGCAGCCACAGAGAGACCCCCTCAGCCCTCTCTGGCCCCAGCCCAGCCCCCCTGAAATTGGGCAGCTGGAGAGAAATCAGGTCACCAGTCAGATAAAAATTAAAAGCCATTTACCAGGCCACATGCCCAGGTGAAATCAGAAATGCCAAACCTCAGAGATGAGACTTTGGAAGAGCTCCCTAACAGGGGCGCAGGGTCCCTCCCTTTGAAGTTCTGCTGTTTAGCCACATCAGCCCAAACCTCTCTGCCTATAACTTGCATCCTCTGATTCTCATTCTGCTAAGCAGCAGCAGACAACTTGGCAGCCTTTCAGAGAGCTGGAGGCAGCTGCATGCGCGTCTAAGGGGTCTCTTTTCTTGCAGGGTGATACTGCCATGTCCATCTACCTTTTCTCAAATGATCCAGACACTTGGCCTCTTTCTTTGAGGACAAAACTGCTTTTGATTTTCAGCTGGCTTATGCTGAGCTCATGTCATTTAAAACCCCACATCTTTCTAAGGTAAATCAGACCAAGTCGCCACACCGTGTTGAACCCTAAATGGATCCCAACATTCTGAGGCTAAAATCCAAACTCTTCAATGCAGCCAAGAAGGGCATGAGGGCAGTAGTTGAAAATTTGGTTCCAGACTCAGACAAATCCAAATTCCAATCCCAGCTCCGCCCATCCCAGCAGAGAGATCTTGGATAAGTTACCTACTATCTCCAGGCCTCAACCTCTTCGTCTAAAATATTGGGGTGGCAAGAGTTCCTCCCTCCTGGGGCCACTGTGGATTAAATGAGCCAATGCAGATGGGAAAGGGGTGGCAAGGGGTCAGGGCCTGGGGACTACTCATATTGTCCCTCAGCCACCACCCCTGTTCTCACCTGGCTTGCTTCTGTTTAGAATCATCCAAAATTTCTCTGTGTGCTGCCTTCTCTGGGCCTTTTAAATGCCATTTTCTCTGCCCAGAATACTCCATTCACACACACACACACACACACACACACACACACACGCATGTGTGTGTGCACATGTGTGACTAATTTCCACTCGTCCTCAGGTCTCAATGAGAACCTCTCCCCCATTCCCTACACTTGGAGTTAGGGGTCTGCTTCCTGCCCCCCCGCCCAAGCCTCTGGAGCTCCTGATTGCAGGGCTGTGCAATGACAGGCAGGCAGGAACCATGTCTTCAGGATTTGTCTCCGATGCTGAGCACCTGGCATGGTGCCTGGAGAAGAACAGAGGTCTGGTAAATAATTGTGGAATAAATGAATAAGTGAAAGAAGGAACTGATGCCCTGGTAGTTCATCTTAATTCTATACTGGAGTCACTGACATCTCTGACCCATATGCAGGACTTTACATACATTCCTGTCAAATCCCATCTGTTGGATTTCAGCTCAACTATCCAGGTGGGAACAACTTCTGAGTCTCAGTTCTACCATCCAACAGATTTGCTCACCCTCAAAGCTCTGTGTCATCAGCAAATCTTACCAGCATGCCTTATACATCTTTATCCAACTAGCAGGTAAAAAGACCATGTTGGAGCCAAGGATAAAATCCTATGACTCAGCACTACCAGTTAAAGAGCTATCATGTCCTAAGCATTTACTGTATGCCAGGTGCCACATGCAGCCTTTCACTTTCATTACCTTATTTAATCCTCACAATAAATCCTGAGTGGGACCATCATTACCTCCAGTTTACACATAGACAAACAGCGGCTCAGACACTAGACTACATTTTACAGCTGCCCTTGCAGTTTGAAGTGGCCATTCAAACTGAGGTCTAGCCAATGGAATATGAGTGGAAGGGGTACATGCTGTTTCCAGGCCTGGCCCACTGCAAACCTCCCATGTAAGCTCTTTTCCCCTTCCTGTTGGTTGAAACACAGTGATCCTGTGGGTGATCTGGGAAGGCACATACTAAAGAAGGCAAAACCTCCATTAGCCTGGGTCCCTGAATGACTGCATGGAGGAGAGCAATTCCACTAACTCCCCCAATATTGACCCATGAGAAAGAAGTGTCCATAACTTTCGAACCATTATCGAATGTGTTAGAGCAGCTACCCTAACTAATTGGCTGCCTTAACTAAGAAACTGGCTTTGTCATTTACAAAAAAAAAAAAAAAAGGCTCAGAAAGATTAAGTAACTTGTCCAAGGTCATACAACTATTCTGTGACAAAGCAAGATCTACTCATGTCTGACTTCAGGCACTGGATTACACTGCATCTCACTCCCACACTAGACTAACATCACCCCAGAGACATCCACTATCCCACCCAGCCCTCGCTCTGCCATGTAGGAAAGAACAACTCTCCTCCACTGTGTGTGTCACCTGACTGGTTCAGGGCATGCCAGTTTTGTAAACCTTTAGGAAGTGACAACACTGCAACTCTCAGGTAGAAGGGACTAGGTCCCCTTTTAGGCTCAGTTAGAACCCTGATTTTCTGATCATGCAATCTACCTAACTTGGGCCGACTCTGCAAATGAGTCCCAGACAAGTCCAAGTCTAGACACAAGGACCAGAAAGTAGTTGGATTTTCCAGACCCAGATTTAGTCCTGGAGGAGTTGAGAGGGGACGGTTGGGACAGAACCAGCTATATAAAATGCGGAGCCCATTGCAAAATGAAGATTTCTCCCCTTGTTAAAAAATTAAGAATTTCAAGAGAGCATTTCAAGCAGAGCATTATAAACCAAGCATGGGCCCTTATAGCATAGGTCACATGCCTACAAAGCTGGCCCTGGGTTAGGCTAAATTAGGCTCCAGAGGCCAAAAGAACTCAGTCAGCAGAGGCTGCAATGTCTACATAGAGCTCAAGTGCTTGGCTAGGACAGATGAGTGAGCCAAACTAATGGAAGCACAGTATTGGCCTTAACTTCCAGCAAGATATCAGGGCAAGAGAAAGAGGCAGAGCGAAGCTGAGCAAGAGCAAATATATGGGGGCTGCAGCCAGAACAGGAGTAAGGAGGGGCCTGCTGGTTCTTCTGATGCCGGGGAGGATATGGGAGCTGGACAGGGAGGGCCGTCATGGCCAAGCTGAAGCCACTGCAGCGCTGGTGTGGAGTCCGCCCCACCCTAAAATGGCAGAAGCCCCCTTCAAAGTGCATGGAGAATCCTGCCAGAAGCACTCTAGCAGCCCCCAACTCTCTCAAGTGAGCAGTCTGAGTAACAAGTTCGATAACAGGGCAGGGGGTAGGGAGTCTGTGTTCCTGGAGAACCAGGGTCCCCAGGAAGCTGAGGACCAGACACTCATGTGACAGGAGCATAAATCCGTCCTTTTTTTTTTTCTGCCTCTGTGCTTTTATATTTCCTTTTATTTTCCTTTAATGTCTCAATAAGTTTCCTTTTGAAAATTCCAACCCAGCTCCTTTGTGCTACGTGAAAAAGGACAAGGAGAGGACAGGAAAGTCAGGTAACAGAATTCCCTGGGTAACGGGGGATGGCAGCTGTCAGTCTACCTGGAGATGTGACTGGAGTTGTCATTAAGCTTTTACACCTGGAGTGATGGGTGGCTGCCACTGGCTTCTTTCCACGTGGGATGACCCCTTATTTCATCTCAGCTACACGGGGTCATGGGAATCTTTGCCTTGTGTCTCACTGAAATGCACATGTACCACCAGGCTGTGTGGGCCCAAGCCCTTCTCAAGGAGCCCCTTGCAAGAGGTACAACACAATGACTTGGTAAGGAAGCTGGGCTCCTCTGAGCAGCCTCTCCTGGCTCCCTGAGTCACTGACCAATTGACCCCAACCCCTCTCTGGAAAGAACTGCAAAAATCTTAATACTGGGCACAGACGAGGAAGCCACAGCACAGAGCAGGGCAGAAACTGTCCTAATCACACAGCCTGGACCTCAGTGCTGGAGCTGGACCTCAGGTCCACTTTGTGTCCTGGGCCACTAGGAGAGAGGCCAGAGGAGGGAGCAGGGTCTCTGTCTCAGACCCCAACGACTGACAAGAGAAGGCTGCAGTGAGGCAGAGAGTGCTCTCTCGGTGCATGGTGCACAGACAGCGGTGCACGGTGCACAGACAGCGAAAGGCAGCTTCTTCCTGCAACAGTGCCAGACAATCGAATGCTGGCCAGACAGTCATTTGCTAAATTTGGATCAGAGGACCATCTTCCGTTAACCCTTACATGTCTAAGCATTTGCGGGTGGGGTGTTCTCTAGTCCTCATTCCTTCTGAAAATGCTCGATCTGCACTAGAATTGGAAGAGGGTTTTTCCTTGGCTATACCTGGTCTTAGACATCAGGGAATTGGAGTGTTGGCAACCGTGGCCGGTCAGCACCAAGCTGACCAAGCTGGCAACATCTGAATGCTCCACCTGAATATTCTACCCGATGGTCAGTTTATATAGGTCACAGGCCAGAATGAAAGCAGACAGAGGACTGAGTGAAATCAGGCAGCTGACCACATGAGAGTAAGGCTTCAGGCCGTGGGGAAGCAAGACTGTGGGTCATTCGGAGCAAGACCAAAGCAAAAGCAGGCATCAAGCCAGAAACAAAGAAATCAGGAATTGTGCCAGATGGTCAAAGGTTTGTGGGTCACAGAGAAATCAGGCCACACAGGAGAAGGCAATCAGGCTTCAGAAGAGACCAACGTCACCTGTGATTCAGAAGGTAGGAGAGCTGCGCCTCCCAGTGAAACCAGGTTGCAGGCCCCCCAGCCCGCACCCCAGCCCTCCCTCCGCAGCGGGGCCCAGCCTCACTTGAGTTGCTGGGTAATGAGCTCCTCGTCGTTAAGGTAGCGCAGCCGCTCCTCCTCCACCAGGGTGCGCTGTCGCTGCAGCGGGTCCTCATGCCGCCGCGCCACCTCTGACACGCGCATGCTCAGCTCCGCTTCTGTGCCCTTCAGCAGCGCGCGCAAAGACTCCAGGTTCTGTAGCTGCGGGACGCAGAGGAACCGATCGACTGGGGTGGGAGGGGATGGAGGCAAGCAGCAGGGAAAGGGCCGGGAGGAGGTGGACAGAGGGCTGCCCTATGCCGGGCGGATTCCACAGCAGATGCGGCTACTCGGTTGTGACTGTGCAGCAGCAAAAGGGTGGGATGGTGGGGGGCAGAGGCCAAGAGCTAAATTCTGGAGAAGAATAAAGGCAGGAGGAAAACGGCCTGGGGATAGTGGAGGAAGGAGTACTGAGTTGGGCCAAGCTGAAGGTGCGGCTGCATGACTAAGAACAAGAGCAGCAGCGAAGGGCTGGGATGGTAGGGGGCGGAGAAGCTTACGTGCTGGGGAAGTACTGAGGCAGGAAAACCGGATGGGAATATTTGGGGGGCAGGGAGTGATCCTATGAAGGCCCCTACCGACCATGCGGCTACATTTGACTCAAGCACGGGGGTTGATAGAGTTTCCGTGGCTGGGATGGGAAGACTAACTTAACGCTCGAACCCAGTCCTGAGGCCGAGTTGGGGCAATGGTGGGGGCAGGCGAGATCTTACCCGTTGCCCAGATGGTAACTCTGCCCCCTCTCCAGCCTGTCTCTACTCATTATTCTCACCTGAAGGGCTCTGGGGCCCTCTGGAGGAGCGGGCACAGCGATGCCAGGCTCCTGACTGGTGGGACCATCTGCCAGGTGGGGCAAAGCAGGGTAGCTGAGGGGAAGAGGGAGCTAAGGGGACCTGGGGGAAGGGCTCTCGCTCAAGGTAGGGAAGGGAGGAAAGGAATGCTGAACTGGAAGGAACTGGGACCACAGAGTACTGACCGGGGGAGGCGGTTCAGTGGGGTGGACTGGAGCTCCAGGAGAGCAGTGAGGATTCAAGGAAGGGGAAGGAGGGTTTTGTGAAGAGGACACGGGGGAGCGGTGGAGGTTTGATGAGAGCTCAGAAATTCAGCGAAGGGGCAGAAACTCAAGGAAAGGCAAGCGGAGAAAGCGTTCAGAGATGGACCGTGTAAGCAGCGGACTCTGAAGAGCGATTAGGGAATGGGGCGGGACTTTTGGGAAGAAGTTTCAGCGCAAGTAGGTGGGTTCTGGTGGGGCCGGGCTTCAGGGGGCGGGGTACGGGAAGAGGCCCCAGAGGGGGGCGGTACCTGGAGCTTCCGCAATTGCTGAAGCTGGCCGCGCAGGTCACTGGTGCTGTTCTGCAGGCCACGCAGGTGCAGCTGCATCTGCAAACGGCTGATGGCAGTGGGCTGTCCCGCAGGGGTGCTGCTGGCTGAGGGTGGGGGAGGGCCGGACACTGGGGTGGCCCCGCTGCTCCGGCCGCCTGACCCACAGGCTGCAGAAGGACGAGGATGGAACAAATCGTGAGCCTGGGAGAGGCTGGGGCAAGGGCCTCCCCACACAGTAGCCAGAGAGGCACGTGGCTCTGACTCCCTGCCCCAAATGGTGGGCAGCCCTTCTGTAGGGAGCAAAGTGCCAGAGCAAAGACATCTTGGGCTAAGGTGAGACTACTCATCTATCCTTTAAAGCCTGGTGATATAGCTATTGTTTAATTCCCACTTTATCGATTAGGAAGCTGAGGCTCCCCGAGTTTAAGGCCCTGCGGGGAAAGGGGGAAGGATCACTCACGTGCTGAGGGGGTGGCTGCTCCATTGGAGCCTTCGATCTTCTCACTGTGGCACAGGGGAAAGATGGCTACCAGAGGCTCCAGGCTGGCCCCAGAAAGCCAAACCTGGGTGAGACCTTAACATAATCTCATCCCCTGATATCAGGACGGAGTCCCAGAGAAGGGAAGGGACTCACCCAGAGTCACATGATGAGACACTGGCAGAGCTGAGCCCAGGGCTTCTGCTGCCCACTTCCCCTTCATCTTGCCCCAACCACAAGCCCTGGCAGTGGTGTTGGGAGAAGTGCCTCACCTGGGCGTCTCAGGCTCCGAGCCTCGTAGTAGGGCACTCTGCACCAGGCCTGTGAGACTGGCAATCTGCTTCTCCATGGCCTCCATGCGCTCCCTGGGGAGGATGGTGGCTTTGAGCAACCACTTCTCGGGGCATGGGGTCCCTCCTCCCCAGTCCCCCATTCCTAAGGTTGGTAATTAGAGGAAATACCATTTCCTTCCCAGCCACCAATACACAGACAATCCAAAGAGCCCCAATGCTCAAGGATCAAGTCCACAGGCCCCCCCCCATATAATATTGGTAATGCCCTTCTCCCTCTGACAGTCACCCCCTCCCTCTGCTGTCTCATCTTTCTTCACAAATGAGATAGGTCCCACTCTGGCCTCTGTACTTCCGCATACTTTCCCTTTGCCTGTTATGCCCGCTTTCCTACTTCCTCTCTGAAGCCATCCCAGAGTCCCCAGCAGCCTTGAAAAATCCCTGTACACCCTCTGAAAGGAAGTATTTTTTTAATGTGTCTCCCCCACTAACCAGGGCAGGAACTGGGTTTGCCCAACTTGGCACTGGCAGTACCCAGTGCACTTCCTGACACACAGACCACAAGAGAGCTCTGTGAATGTAAATCACTTCTCACCTCTCAGCAGAGCCGCTTGAGAGCGGAGGGGGACAGGTTGGTGCCCTGACTACCTCCTCCAGCCATGCACCCTTAGAAGGGAGCTGAATGATTGGCAAGAACTCTCCGGATTGGAGGCTACCGAACTGAATGCGTCTCTCTCCCCATCCCTTTTTCTTACCAGCACCCCCTCCCCAGTGGACTTCAGCCGCCCCTGTGCTGGACAGCTCTCATGGATGTAAATTCTGCGCCGCAGCGAGAAAGGCGCTAAAGAGTGTTGGTTCAGCCTCAATTTTAGTTAGGGAAACTGAGGTTTAGAGAATGGATGCAAACACAGTCTTCCACATTCCTGTCTAGGGCCCCCTCAGGTCTTGCGGAGAGAAGGAAAATCGCATGTCCATCTCTCCAGTGCCTTCCCTGCCACGTTCAGGATACCCTGGAGACCCGTCTAGACTACTCCAGGTCTGCAAAGGACTCCTGGGTCTCAGAATCCAGGACACAATCCTGCAACGGACTCTGCGAGGCCGCCTGTCCACGATGCTGCCGCATTCCCACGGCCCTGAGGCCTTGAGAGTGTTCCTCACCTGGTCTCCGTGTCCTTGGCTGGCACAGGCGGCCCGAACCCAACAAGTGGGCGCTCTCCAGGCCCTGGGAAGAGCTCGGAAGGCGGGGCTCCAGCCGTGGAGGAGCCACCAGCGCTTCGGGTCTTGCCTCCAGGGCTCTCTGCGAAGACCGAGGAAGAACCCGAGTCTTTGCGGAAGGACTGGCGCACCGGCGAGCCACGGCTGGGTGGTCCCGAGTAGGGGCTGTGGGGTGGCGGGGGACCTCCCGGGGGCGCCGCCACGTCTGCCAGCTTCTGAGGCGACGAGGGCGGCAGGCGGAAGCCGTAGCTGTCGCCGTAGAGCGGGCCGCCTCCCGCCGCCTTGTACAGGGACTCCTCCAGGTCGGACTGTAGCGCCGCGGCCGAGTAGGTGCTGAGCGAGCGCACTGAGCCGCGCTTGTAGAGGCCACCGGCACCCGGGTAGGCGAAAGGGTCGCCCGCGGCAGCCGCCAAACTCAGACGGCCCTCGTGGAGCAGCCCGTAGGGGTCGGCGTAGAGGCCTTCGCCCTTCACCAGCACCATGCCGCCCGCCTTGCCCGCCAGGTCCTCGTCCGGCTTCACGTCGCGCCGCTCCAGGATGGCGCTGGGGCTGGGGCTGACGCCCTGGGCGGCGGGGGCGCCTCCCAGCCGCTCGGTGCCGTGGTGCACCGGGCTGCCGGCGTAGGAGGGCGGACGCCCCCCGGCGTAAGAGAGGCGTGAGCGCGACGGCGAGCCCGAAGGCAGCCCGGACGGCAGCCCCGGCGGTGGCGAGCCCGACGCCAGGTGCGGCGCAGGTGACAGGTTATTGAGGCGCCGCGTGGGCGACGACTCCCGCGATGCATACACCATCTCTCTCTGTGTAGAAAAGTCCCGGAACCCCACAAGACTGGTTACAAAGGGGGTCCCTTGCCCCTTGCTTGAGGAGTTAGCATTCTCCCCCCTGATACTTAGGAAGTCCCTTCTGTTCTCTGCCTTCCCTCGCTCCCGCTGCATTTGGGTCCCTCTCCCATCAGGGATCCCAGAATGGAGGAAGAAGTGGCAGATGGAGAGGCACCAGAAGGGCAACCCGCAGCCCACCCTACGGTGACGGGTGGGGAAGGAGTGGCTCCTGAGAGAAGCTATCTAGAATATCTCGAGGTTCGTTGGAGAAATCCTGAGCAGAAAGGAAGGGCAAGTGGCAGGTGAACGAGCAGGGACTCTTTCAAGACGCCACAATTAATGGAGGCCTCCTCCGCTCCAGCCTCTAAGTCTTCTTCTCCAAAGCGGGCTGTTGTCCCTGGTGACAACTGACTAAGCTGTGCCCCTGGACCCCATCTGCCCAGCCTCCCTAATGCCCTGGGCACCCCCAGCCATACCCGGAGGTCCCCGTTGGTAAGGTGTGAGCCAGGGAAAGCGGCGTAGAGTGGCTCCTTCCTATAGATCTTGATAATACTGCGGTCCTGGATGTCCCTGGAGGGGGACAGGGAGGTTCAGAGTGTCACCACCTCCCAGACCTGTATTGAGGAAGGGTGGCTACTCCAAGCAGAGGAAAGAGGGGTGGCAAGAGGGGCCAGGGGCCCCAACCCCTTCCTAAGTCTTTGCTCACTAGATCTCGTGCCTCAGAGTGCCTGCCACCAACACACACACCCAGCAGCTTCCACCCCGTCCACTTCCTCGGCCTCATGCACCAGTTTCAGGTTAGCTCGAGCCAACGACAGGGGGGGTGGGAAGGGGGGTATGATTTAGAAGGGAAGGGGTAGGGCTGGGAAGAATAAGGAAAGGTGGTAGGAAGAGAGCAGAGTGGGGGGGCTGGGGAATGGCCTGCGGAGTCGAGCCCCTCTAGGAGGAGGAGTAAACAGAAGCCCACCCTTCCCCCGGGGCCACGCCCACCGGACGTCTTCCAGCTCGTAGAAGACGTTGCGAGCCTCGTCTTTGATGAGGATGGCGGTGTTGGGCGACTTAAGCATGCCCATGGTGAGCTTCTGCGGGAACATGTGCGCGATGAGTGCATGCAGCGTGTCCAGGCTGCTGACCTCGTGCGTGATGTGCACACGCCGAGTCTCCTCCCCGAACTGCAGGAACAGCACCCCTGCGAAGGAGATGCCACCCTCGCTGTCAGTGCCACCACCACCACCAGGCTGCCGTCCAGGAGAGCGAGGGGGGCCTTCGGAAGCCGTGCTGGTCCCACAGAGGCAAGGTCTGAGGCCGGACGCTGCCCCAGAGTGCAGGTGCACCCAGGCACTCCTCATGCTGCCAGCCTCTCAACCCCAGACAGCTTGGAGCCTGACCGTGGAAAAGGACTTGGGGGCTGGAACAGGGGACAGAAACTAAGGGGGAGTCGTTGCTAAGAGGGAGAAGGGGGAGAAGGAAAGGGGACTGCTGAAGAAGAGGAGAGAGAGGGGAATAGGTCAGGGGATGCTGAGAGAGAGAGGGGTGAGAGAGAAGCTGGGAAGGGCTGGGAAGAGTTGCTGAGGAGGGAGAGGCCCTGAGGGGAGGAGGCTGCTGGGGGGGGGGAGAGATGGGGAAGGGAGGGAGAGGCTTGGTAGAAAGATGGCTGAAAAGAGATGGAATGGGAAAGGGGATGAAGAGAGTTCCAGGCAAGCAGAGCAGAGGGAGGAGCCAGTAGCCAGGAGGAAGATGGACAGGGCAGGCATTACCTGGAGAGCGCAGCTTGGTCTGGCTGGCAGAACGGGAGAGGGGCAGGCTCTGTCGGAAGCGGTTCATCCTACTGAAGCCCAGAGGCAGCTCAGTTTCCGACATGGTCTCCAGCGACTCAGCTGAAGCGTAGGACAGCTTGGCCGCCTGGTCTGCTAGCCCGGGCTGGGCTCCCTGAGTGTGGCGTGAGCTGCGGGTCTGCAGGAGCAGGGCGGATGAGAGGAATGGAGCATGAGCCCCTTTCTCTGCCCGCTGCCCCCCTTCGGGCCTGAAGAACCCCCACCAGCCAGCGACACACACACAGGAGGGTCTCCTGGATTTCAGACAAGCTGTGTGGCTGCAGGAGAGTTCCCAACCTCTAGGGGTCTTGGTCTCCCTAGGACAACCAGCAGGTAAGGAGTGGGTAAAGGATCAGCCTCTCTGGGAAGCCAGACAAGAAACCATCTGAGGGGGAGCCATGGGCACGCCTGCTATTTTAAGCTTCCAAAGAACAACACAAATTTGTCACCAAGGTGAGCAGCAGAATTGTTGAGCAAATTGGGGCATTAGTTCCAGACATTAATTAAGCGGCGGGTTTGTGAGCAATGAATTTATCCTTCATGGAGTTCAGAGGGTTGGGGTGGGGGTGGAAAGCAGGGCCCAGGGAGAAAGCAAAGAGAGCTAGGGACCCCGGGATCCCAGCTCTGGGGGGTCAAGTCCTTGACTTAGGGTGACTCACAGAGCTGGGCACAAAGTCCTTGACTTAGGGTGACTGGGCAAAACATCCCAAACCCACCAAAACCAGCTGGGCCCCAGTTTCAAACAGACTACCTGCCTAGTACATGCAGTGCACATGCTAAGCCTGGTGTGATCCACACACGCACATAGCATAAGTGACAGCCCTGAGCCCCTCCCTGCAAAGCACATGCTGCGACACAGCCAACCACTCGCCTCCTGGAAAGGCCTCTCCTAGAACCCAACACAACAGCCTCTAGCCCTGAAGCTACAGCTGAGGGTGATATCTGGCTGGGGCTAGGGAAAGGTGTCACCCAGTGACCATTCCTTGCCCTAGGGACAGTTTGAATACTCTTTCCTTGGGGAAGGGTTCACCATGATTTCTATTGCACTTTAAGAGCCTACTTTTGGCTGATGGCTACAGCTGTCACTCAGGCCGCAGCTCCTGCCACCCAACCCCTCCCCTCAAACCTAGTTGATGTCAGAAACTCATTTATTTAAAGGAGAACGATCATGAATCAGATCTATATCATTCCACGTTATGTACATTATATACATATATGTGTTACATATACATATATTATCGAGAAAAAAACCATGTTGCCCAATTGTATTTTCCTATAAAACAAATTGCCTACTTTTAACAATGAATCACTTAAAACCATTAACATTGGTTACCTCAGGGTTGAGACAGCTTTTTCGTTTTACTCTATACATTTTTCTGCTGGGTGAATTTCGCACAATCAGAATATATGACTTTTATAATTTTTTAAAAAACAGTGAAAGTGCCTCTAAAAAGGAATCATTTATTCTCCTCCCCAGCCCTCTCCTTCCCCAAATCCTGATTAACCTCTAATTAATCTCCATCTTTATATTAATTCAATTTAATGTTCCAATCGGATTAGCACTCTCGAAAAGAGAGAGTATCTTTCTCTGATGGGCAATGTGCCCAGCTGTCCCCAAAGTGTCCTCGAAGGCTTAGGGATGTGGAAGGCCAGATTTGGGAACCTCAGGGGGCATCCAACCTCAAGCACAATACCTTGACCAGTGGGTGGGCATGGGTCTGGGGAGCAGGGAGGCAGTGTAGAAACTGGGGGGACAGGCAGATGCCCGTGCCCAGACTTTGGACCCTGCAGCTCAGATCTAGGCTGACCACCAGTGCCAGCCTGTACCCCTCTCTCACCTCAGCCGCAAGGCCGTGTGGGGAACCAGGCCTGGTCTGGTGGCCATGGGGTTGCCAAGCAACTGGAAGGTCAATGATTGACAAGCTGGTGTGGATGAGGGGCTACAGAGTTCACGCAGAATGAGCAGCTAGCAGGGCTGAAAAGCAGGGGGTGGCTACAGTGCATGGGGGTACAAGTGAGTTACCAGTAAGTAGATGGAACAGGGGCCAGAATGTAGGGGGGCAGGGATCCTAGGGACTGTTGACTGCTAAGAAGGCGGGGCTCTACCCAAGGGAAAGAGATGCCGGCATTCCCTGCCCTGCCAGTTCCTGTCTCCATCCTGGCCCCAAGGGCACCTTTCCATTCTCACAGCCTTTGTAGAAAACCCTCTTGAGAAGAGAGAAAGCCTGTTAGCACTTCTCTCCATCCCTGGGCTGAGACAACAGGGCAGAGGAAAGTGAGACATCCAGAAGGACTTCCCTATTAGAAGGGAGATGGCAAGAGAACAAAACAGTAATTCAAACAGAGCTCCCCAAAGATAGGAAAAGGGCTGCCATGAGAAGCCGTGAGCACCTGCCACTGGAGGTGTTCCTGGGAGGAGCCATGACTCCTGGTCAAAGATCAGGCAGAGGAAACCTTGAGTGGGGCCATCAGACTTTGAAGTTCCCAGAAGCTGTCCACAGACGGGCAGCATCACTTGGGAGCTTTTAAAAACACTTTGCAGGACCCCCACATTCACTGAATTCGAATCTCTCAGAGTTGGTGCCTGGGATTCAAGATTTTCAACCAGTTCCCAAGGTGATTCTGATTTGGGAATCATGTCAGTGTCCATGATTCTAGTGAATGAGGTAAGCTACCCTGTAAAGCTCCCTACGAGCCAGGCACTGTGTTTGGCACATGCAGTGTTTCTTCTCTCTTTACAACAGCTCTATGATGCAGATATTGTTGTTCTATTTTACAGAGGAGAAGCCAAGGCCCAAGGGATTGTAGAACTTGTCTCAAGTCACCTAGCTAGTTAGTAGCAGACTAGAAGTCACCACAGGTAGTCTGGCTCTTGGACACTGAACCACTACACTCCTGCCTCCTCCAAAAAGGTTATGCCTGATGCCATGATTCTGACTCCATGACTTTCCGATTCAAGGATTTCTCTCTAGGAGAATGTATACAAACAAGACGCTTGGAGCAAGATGACACTTAGGGAGTCTGGGATGGATGCCTCCCACCCCCTGTTATGATGCCTGGGAATTGGGGGACTGGAGACTCCAGGGCACCAGGAGCAGTCTAACTTGGTTCAGCTCTGGGCCTGGGTGCCAGGGAAGATGGAGGGGGCACCCAAGGGTGCTCCCCCAGTCCGCAGGATGCCCTTGGAGGGGCAGAGAGCTCTCCAGCTGCAGATAATCCAGACCCTCCAGGGGAGGGAGGAAGTCACCCATCCCTGAGCTTAGCCTTCCACTTGGGCAACAGGTTTGGGGTGCAGGGCTGTAAGTCTCTTGCCTGGCACTGACCAGCTCCCCATAGTGGAAAGTAAGAAAGGGATGAGGGACCCATCACAATCACAGGGCCTTCCTAGAAGATGAAATCTGAGTTCAGAGAACAGAGCCCTCAACAAGATCATGGGGTCCAGGCTCCTGCCTCAGAGGCAGCAATCTCCCCAAGCTGGGGAGAAATCAGGCAGCCTCACTCATTTTAAAATGTCCCTCGCGGCCTAGGGAAGCCTGAGGATGTCCAGCTCGGATCCCCAGCAGGGGTGGCCCAAACTCCCACAATGGATCCACAAGACCCTGGCAGGCGAACCCAGACTCTCAAAGCAGCAGCGGCAGCCTACAGCCCCAAGGCCCTCCGCCCGTACCAGACGGTCCCATACAGACGCACATCCCTGTGCAAAGCATGTGCAGGGAGGGGCAGGGCGGGACAGCACATGCAGTTGTCACAGAAGCAGAAGCACCACGCACTGACCTTGAAACTCCAGTAGTTTGGCTGCTGATGGAAATAAGAGAAGAGATGGTTATGAGGGGCTGGGTGGGGAGAGTAGGGGCAGGGGAGGGTTTGAGACCCTTGGAGCTTAGCACTCAGCCCTAGGACACGGGCCCTCCACCCTCCCAGGAGCAGCAAGGATGCTATGACTGTACACCCCATTTTCTGCTGAGATCCAGGATGGCCCTGAGAAGGCTCCAGGCTTGTTGGTGGGGGCGGGGGAGAGCCATTCCAGATGTTTACAAGCCACACATTCTAGTAACTGTCCTCAGAGGTACAGGTGGGAAACGGCGCAGATGACAGTGATACAGAGAACCCACGAGATAATGGCAGATGAATCAGAACTGCGGGGTCAGAGAAATGGCATCTGGTTGTGACAGGCCTGGGAAAACTTGCCAGAAGAGGTGGCATTTGAGCTAGGTCTTGAAAAAGGAGCAGCTCAGGTTGGGTAAATGCATGCTGAGCACAGGGGACAGTGGGGGCAAGTGCCCTGGGGCAGGGAGGCGGAGAGTGTGTTGAGGGAATAGTCAGTCATCCAGTTTGGCTGGCATGCAGGGCCTGGGAAAGTAGATTAGGCTACAAAGAGGGAGCTGGGGCCAGATGCCGAGGCTTAAATGCCAAGCAAAAGTATGTAGACTTAACAGGTTGGACAAGCAGAAAGCATTTGAGGGAAGCAGAGTGGAGTCAGAACTGGACCCCAGGAAGGTTGATGGGGCAGGGAATGGAAGAGGGAGGCTGGGGACCAAGGCCAGGGCAGGGAGGCCTGTTAACATAATGGACCTGGATTATAGAGAAAGGTGGACAGATGCCAGTCACCTCACAGCAAGGGGCAATGGATGGGGAGCCATGGACAACAGGAGCTGGGGAGACTGGGAGCGTGGACAGATCCTATGGCCGGAGAGATGAGAGAGGAGGTCTCCTTACATCCCGAGAACGAGAAGCCTCAGATTCCTCCTCATTCACAATAACCAAAGGTCACCCTGCCTTCCCTGGAGGCCAGAAGGTCCTTCCAGATGGCTAAGGACAGGAAGGAGTGGCCCGGAGGCTGGGTTGGTTCTTGGCAAAGCTGACGGCACCCTGCGGACCGGTGCCAGCCTCAGCAGGAAGACAGAGGCAGCAGATGGCCTGGCCCTGGGGTGCCTGGCACCAGCAAACAAGATTCCCCAAGCCTCAGAGCCAGTGGCAGAGGAGAGGGACGTCGAGGGCCCCCAATGGGAGAAGAACAAACAGTAGGCTGTTCTGGGCCACCTGAATGCTTTAATGACAAATAGGAGGTGGACAGGCCTGCGTGGAGGGGCACTGCTGGCAGGGAGGCTTTCCCTGAGTTAGACCTTTAGGGTGGCAGTGATGCCGGGCTATGGCTGGGGTCAAGAGGTTCATTTGCCAGGGCCATCCCCGTCTGAGCCACAAAGTCCACCTCCCTCCAGCACTGGCTCTCAGAGATGCAAACAATATTGACTTGCCAGGGAGGGGAAGGGGAGAGCGAAGTCTGTGCCCTAACCAAAGCCTGGACTAACTGATGGACATATGCCACTCCCATGGGTGCCAGGGGATGCCCACAGGTGCTGAGGAGAGGAACGGGGAGGCAAGAGGCTGGAGAAACAGGCTCTAGCCACAGCTGCCTGTGGCCTTGGGAAGGGGAGGGGTAACAAAGGGAGTGGACATTTTGGAGGCAAGAAGAGCCGGGCAGAGGGCATGGGGAGGTTTTTGGTAAGAGTCATGTCTACAGCCCTGGCAGTGATGGACGGCTCTGCAGAAAAGGCTGCCATCCCTCGTCCACCACCACCATTATACCGGGTACACATGGGCCATCCACAGCACCCCACAATACTCAGGCCCACGCTGAGCTGCAAACAGACATTCAGACATTCTCGATAGGACATCACCACAAGCACACCCAGAGCAGCAAAACACACCCACAAAGGGACACAAGCACTTAGAGAGAAGCCCTCCACAGTCAGAAACAACCCCAGAAACAAACTTAGAGACAGATATTTATACATAGCCCACTGCTACTCTTACACAAACATGCACCCCCTACAGGACCCTGACTTGCTCACACAAACTGCCACAAGCACCACTCTAGTCACAGAAACAACAGAGGTACCAGTACCATTCAATATCCCCTACAGTCATAGAAACACACGGAGCTATGGATACTCACTCACACATACACGTATGTACACACACACGTATCAACTGCAGAAACACACAAAGCAGTACACACACATACAAAGAGAGAGTCTCATCCCTCCTTCTCCCCACCAGCCAAGCCAGGTGCCTCTGGCCACCTGGATTATTATCCCATGCCTATGGTGTCCCAGACATAACGTGTCAGGTAGGTACACTCCAGATTCAGAAGAGGCAGAAGATGCCCCAGCCCTGAATGTCAACACATCCAACTCAGTGTGTGCAGATGGCTGGGGCCTACCTCCTGCCTCTGGGAGGGAGACGGGGATGGGACCTCTCTATAGCTACATTGGCTATGCCCTCAACATGGGCATGGGCCTGCCCGGGGGTCCCAAGGCTGGGCACATCCACGGGGCAGTCAGAGCTGGAAGGGAGGGTTCACAATCTGGGGTCAGGGGAGAGGACTGGGTAGCATCAGTGCCACATAAAAGGCCAGCCAAGTGCCATTAGAGGGTAAAGATGGAAGAGTTGCTGTGTTTGTGATTGGCGAACTTGGAACGAGGCTGCAATCAGAGTCCTGGGACTTTGAGCTCTAGCCTGTGGAGTACACTAAGTGAATCCTGCTCTCCATCCTCTCTGGAAAGCGGGAAGAATGATCCTCTCTCAGCAGGAATGAGATAGTCTCTTGGCAACTTAGTGTCCTTGGAGTGGGGAAACTGTAGTGGGAAGAGGTCCATCCCCTGTCTCCTTACAGAGTGTTAAACCCATGGGGCAGCCTTGGGTGACAGAGGAGAGGACTCCTCCATGGTTAAGGTGGGGCTCTCCCCATCCAACCTCCGGCACCCTTTACCTCCTCACGCTTTTCTTTGGTTGTCTGTTCCTCCTGCCATACCTATCACAGTGCCTGGTACATAGCAGGCCCTCAACAAATATTCAGCCATGAATGAGTGAGAAGAAAATAGGACCGGCCCACAGGAGGAGGGGGATGTCTCTGAATACTCTCATCTGGCACCACTCCCTCCATCTCCGGGTACCCAGCACTGCTCAGCCTTCTGGGCCCTTTCCCTGGGGACTTCCCAGCACCAGGAACACCCTCCACTCCAAGGGAAGCAGAGGGCAGGAAGGGCTCAGGACAGGTCTGACTTCCCAGCCCAAGCAAAAACCTCCAATACCAAGGGAAGCTGTTTTCCTCCCTCTACTCATGGAGGGGTCTCCCCTTCTCAGAGGACAGTGAGAAAGCAAAATAACTGAAAGGAGTGAGTAGGAGAAACCCTGCCACCGGTATTCACTGTAGGGATGAATCGTACAGGGGCCAGAGAAAATGAGAGGTGTTCTAAGAGGATAAGATGGAAGCCCTCCATCCACTCTCTAGGGATGAGGCTTTCAAAAAAGGGGGAGGGAGAGCTCTGAGACTCAAGGAAGCAAGCCAGGGAGTCCTCACACTCCCTGGAGGGAAGAGGAAACAGCTCCTTCCCTCAAGGGTCTGGGGAGTTAACTCCCTCCCTCCCCTACCCTAGACGCCCTTAGTGGGGTTCTGCTCTCCTCTAGCAGCTGGTCCCTTCTCCCTCACGCTGTGCCCTACGAGGGCGGAGTTGTGACCCTGGGAGCCTTAGCCAAGCCAGACAACGGAGGTCTCCTCCTCCCCTGGGCAGATGTCCCTTGCAAGGAGTGCGTGACCCCCTCCTTGACCTAGAGTCCCTACCGCGCATCCTCCAGGAGGGCGGACAAGTTCCTTAATCCCCTGGCTCCGCGGGCACTGGCGCACACACCCACCTCTCAACTGTGAACACGCGTCCACGTAAACACCCGCCCCCCAGGCTGGGACTACGCAACGCGCCCGCGGGCGCCACCTCCCACCACGCACATGCTTGGCCCTCCCCTAAGTGTGCTCCAGACACCCTCACCTCCTACCCCTTCCCAATGCGGTGTGTGTGAGGGGGGGTGCTGCGGGACCTGCGCTGCGCGGGGCGAGGGCGCACCCCGAGAAGGTCATGACTTTGCGCCGTTGGGGGAGGGGATGCCCGCCGCATTTCGGGGTGGGGGCCTGGCCCACGCGGAAGGCTGCGAATGCAGTGGGGGAGGGGAGGGGGCGTTTCTCAGGGATCCGGAACCGCAGCGTCCTGCGCACCCCACACCCCCGACGGAGATGCGGAGCCGGCCCCCCCATCTTTGTGCCCCCACTCCCCGCAGAACCGGAGGTGGCGACCCCGGCCCCCGCAGCCGCTCCGCTCCCCCTTACCTGCGGCCACAGGTGTATGCGCGGGGCCTCTGGCCCCAGGTCCCGCGTCGGGTGGGGTAGGGAGGGTGGCCCCTACTCCCACCCGCCAGGGCTCTCCCCTCCCCCGGCCGCCTCCGCAGCCGCAGCCGGTGCCCTTTGCTGCAATGCGAGAGCCGCCTCGGAGCCGGCCCGGGCCCTGGTCGCCTCGGTAACCGCGACTCCACCTGGCGCGGCGCAGCGCGCCGCCGTGCACATCCTCTCTCCTGCCCCCTCCCCCGGCGCGGCCCCGCGGGCGCAGCCCCGCCGAGGAGCGGCGGAGGCTGGTGGCTGCGTCGCCACGGTCACCCGATACGCCGGCCCTCCGCCTGAGACTCGGGTTGCAGAAGGAGGGAGGGAGGTTAGACAGCCTAATGGAAGCGGGGGAGGGGCTGTAGCTTGGAGTCTAGTCTCTGGTCTCCCAGGGTCCTTTCCAAGCCCCCACCCCCAAAGGTCTGACCTAAGGTGGGGGGAGGAGAGTGTCCTGCTTCCTGACCCGCCACCCTCGAGCTCACAGCCTCTCCCCACCAGTCTCCGCTGTGCACTGTTGCCCTCAGTTCTCCCATGACTCAATTCCCAGCCAAGCCTGGGAGGCCTAGGATCCCTGTTTCCTTGATGGCCTCTGATCCTGCTCTGCTGTGTGACTCTGGCATTTGCTGAAAGTCTCTGGCCCTGCGCTTTACAAAAAGGAGACTTAGACTCAGCTATGGGGAATGGAAAGTGTGATCATTAAGTATCAAGTAATGACAAAATCCAGGGCACAGCCACTTTTCTCAGTAATTCCAAGGTTCTGGGGTGAGGGTCCCTTCAAGCTCTCCTCCTTCTTCCATCAGAGCAGATGTGGGCAGGCCTAGAACCCCCTCACCTGGGACAACTGAGCTCACCCAGTCCAGCCTCACTCCTCCGCATTACCCCAACCCTACCTAGCCCCAAGACACTCCACCTAGGGAGGGCCTCTGCATGCCCCGGGCACAGGGCACCTGTCCTCTGCCCCATCACCATTCCTGTCTCAGCCCTATTTTGGCCTCCACACGTACTTGGCCACTCAGGATAAGTCTGTCCCACTTGCCATCCAGCCTTGGGACAGACACATCTTTGCTCCCAAAAGTTCAGTCAAAATGAGGCAGACAGCAAGGGAAGGAGGTGGGCTGAATGCCCTGTGAGTGATGCCAAGCCATGCCAATTTGTTGCTAGACTTGAGTTCACTTGGCCAAAAACGTCTGAAGCTTTGTCCTTCCCTAGGCTGTCATATTTTTATTTCTCCTAATTCTTGAAAAAGTCAAGGTTTGCTCCTCCTCCCCAGGGACAGCCGGGTGTGTGAGGAAGTGAAGCTGGCACCCATACTGTCCATGGGATCCCCAGACTCTATACCTCCTTCGCCGCCTACAGCTGAATGCCCTTAAGTCCAGGCCCTCTGGGGGGCTGCCCTTCCCCATTGTAACTCTGCTTTTCTGGTCCTCCTCCCTATTTGGGCCTCGGATGCCTGTTTTTCTCTCGGATGCCTGAGCTGGGATCCTAAGCCTTGTCTAAGTGTGTGATTGTCTAAGCTGAGATCCATCCTCCCATCAGGGAAACTAAGGCTTGATGGGGAAGCAGGGGACAACTTCAGAATGGCCAGATGCCAATGTCCTCTTAAAATTTTGAAACTAAGCCTTGAATGCAGCAAGCAGGGTGGGAGAGAGACATAATGAACTTCCTGATGGTAAGACATCAGAGGAAGGTGGTTCTGCTCAGAGATGGAAGGGTGGCGGGGTGGGGATAGAGAAATGAGATGATCTGCAATGGGGGCGGGGAGTGAATTCAGGGAATAAGAGACTCCTGAAAACCACAGGGTAAGGTCGGGGAGGGACTCCTGTTTAAAGGAGAAAAGAACACAAAAAATTTGTTTTCAAAACCTGAGTATTCGCCCTCAAAAAATTCCTTCCCCAAAGCCAAATCTCACCTCAGGTTTGGAGAGGGAGTGGTAGGAATTAGGCAATCATGGGGAGAATAAAGGGCATAGAAGTCTCCTAAAAATGGGGGACCCTACCTAAGTGAAAGAGATGCAAAATAAAAATCCGGGATATTCCCCCCTCCAAAAAAATCCTCCCCAAAGCCAAACTCCACCATGGGTTTGGGGGGTGGGGTGCAGGTGGGTGACTCACCTGGGCCGGCTGGCCAGCCCCGGAGGGGGCGGAGTCGCCATGGAGGTGGGAGCAGAGGGAGCTGAGGAGGCACACGGGGTCCACGGTCCAGCCGCCAACCTGTGTGTGCGAAGCGGGGGACACCCCATTAGGGGGAGCGGGCAGGAGCCGCTGGGGGGCTGTGACGGGCAGGAAAGGGCTTTCCTGGGGCAAGATTTGGCAACAGAGCTCACGCCCAGAGGAACCCTGCAACACTGGCTAGTCCCTTGGCGAGGCTGGGTCTCTAACTAGAGCCCTTCCTTGGTCTGTTTCTGGATGTTTCTCTCCTGTCAGGCTGGGGGCTCCGTGAGCCCAGGGAAGGGCCTTCCCCATCCCTGAGGTCCTTTTCTTCAGTTTTCAACCCCCTCCCTGTATACTCTGACAGGGAACTGCTTCTCACCTCTCCCTCCTCCAGCTCTTCATTCCTTCCTCACTGAAGAGGTCACCTCCTACCAGAAACCATCTGCAGGGGCCCTCACCGCCCTGTGCCTCTTCTGACAGCACACTCTTCCCTGCCATCTCAGAGGAAGCGACTCTCTTCTCCCACCCAAGGCCACACCATACTTAAGGCTGGAAGCCTATCCCCTTTTGATTCCCCCAGGACCTTTCCCCCTCAGCCTCCTCAAATTCATTCATCTTCATTCATTCCAGAAACATTGACTGAGCCAGCACTATGCTCAGGCACCAAGCATCCCATGGCAAGTGAACTGGCCAAAGGTCCTACCCACTTACCCCCTAAGAGAGGGAATGAATGAGGGATCGAATAAAGGAATGAATTTGAGAGTGAGTGGCTGTGCTTTGATTCACTTACGAGACGTATTTACTGAGTGCCTAGTAGGTGCCAGAGAACATGTCAGACTCGGATGAGGCCCTCAAACACGCCCACATCTTCTCACAGGCCTGCTGCCCCTTGAGGCCGCCACTTTGGCTGTCTTCATCTTTTTCTGGCCAAATCTCCCCAGACAGGTCTGTGGCCAAGGGTCCCCGGCCCTCTCCACCTCCAGTCTCCTCTGAAACTGACCATTACCTTATCACACCACGAGAAATGAGCTCTCAATCCCTTTTGGACCCACAGATCCTGGCCAGTCCCAATGGCTTTCTCTCTTCCCATCCCTCCTGACTTCTGAAGTACAGGGGGCCCTCCTGCTGGGCCTTTCTCCTCTTCCTCAAGATGTAGAACTCTTCCTGGTTTCCCCTTCCCCCAACCATCACGGGCCCTCTCCTCTCAGACTCCATTGTGCCCTGGTGACTGTGCTTATGTGCCAGGTCCCACTTCCATTCTGCCGTCACCTTGGTCAAGCCTCCTCCTGAAGCTGTGGTCCCTTCAGAGTCTTAGGCTGCATAAACAGTGCCTACCAGACATCCTGTGACTGCCCTACCCACTCCTCAAACTCATATTCCTGTCCCCCACCCTCCAAACGTTTCCCTCCTGACTCTCTTCTTTCTCCCCAAGGCGTCAACATCCCTGTCACCCAGGTTTTTCTGTCTTTGCCTCCTAGATCCAGGCAGCAAACAAGCCTTGCCCAGTCTTCCCTCTTGCCCTCCATGCTTTTCCCTTTGTCCTTCATGACACACTCTCCTCTTCCTCTCCTTCTCCTGCCTCCGGCCTCCATTTTGTCCCCTCTTATTCACCCTAAAAAACAACCACAGCACTTCTAACCATTAACCATCTGGTCCTCCTTTTCAGTCGGCCCTCACCTCCCACCATCCCCTACTCGGAGACTTTCCACACCGGCCAGGTGAACTTCTGTGCCAGTCCCCAAACCAACTGTGCTCAGGCCTATGTTCACCTCCCCTCCCCAGCTCCTTCCCATCTCCACAACTCTTAAAACAACATTCTTTTTCTTGATGCCTAATCAGTCCTTTTCACCCTTCTAAGTCTAGTTTAGGTACCTCCTCTTCCAGGAAGCTTGCCCTGACCAGGCCTGCCCACCTGATCTCCCCTCCTCCAAACCCTCTCCCAACATACTGTGCCCCTCATATCAAGTTTACCATCCTTTGACCCCCATCTAGATCACAAATGCCCCTGCCCCCTCCTCCCAAGCCCGAGCAAACAGAGGAAATGCACTGAGGGGGCTCCCTGAGGGTAGGGACCATATCTCCTTCCTCTGCAACTCTCCCTTATCCCAACTGTAACTCTGCTCCCAGGAGGACTCTGGAGCTGGGAAAAGGCAAAAGCCAGACAGAACTGGAGGTGATAAGGTCCTGGGGCAGATTAGGTATCAGAAGTGCACCAATGTATCTTTGTTGCCTGCAGTGAGGATGGAGTAAGGACACTCTTCCTCTCCCCCAGCCACACCCAGCAGTATCTGGAAAGGGGAGACAGAGCAAGACAGGCGTGGGAGCAGGAAGTGACACCCCAAGGCTCGACTGAAAGGATGCTGATGGGATGTACCACCCTCCTCTCTGTCCCTTTTCCCAGAGCGGATAATGCCTGAGTCTCAGCAGTCAGGGTACCTCACCACTGTGGGATTGTAAGCAGAAGGCTAGTCCCAAGAAAGAACTTTCCTACAGACAAGGTCATACTCAGATGGAGAGATACATCCAGAACGCAAGGATCTGGGAGAGGTTGATAAGGGAGCACACCACCTCCCATAGAAGATGAGACAAGTACTGGACTGGAGGCAGGAGCCCCAACTCCATTCTCAACCTTACTGATGGCAGGAGAGAAACCAAGGCACAGAGAGAGGCAGCTTTTAGCTCAAAGTCACACAGCAAGTCTTGGACAAAGGAAGCAGGGAGAAGGAGGTAAAAGGCCCCAGGAGTTCTGGGCTCTGTTCTCGCAGCAGCTGGGAACACATCACATCCAGCCTACTTAGACTCCCACTGGGCGATATCCCAGAGGTGCAGACCCCAAGCATCTCAACTGCCCCTCTGGATGGACCCTCAGGCTCAGAACAGTCAGTCCCCAAAGTGTCCTCTCTTCCTCCCCACCACTCCCTTGGCCTCCAAGACATGCCTTCCTGCCCCTCTGCCCAGTCCAACAGCCTGAGTTTCTGAGGCTGGACTTTCTCCGCCCAATCCCTTGCTCCAAATCCCAGGATTGCAGACAAAGGTCTGGAGGCTGAGCCCCCACCTCCTCCCCACCCCCACCCCGGCCAGGCTCCACAAAAGGCCAACCAAGGCAATTGTCCAACACTCCCATTCCCCCTTCTCTGCCCCAGACGCCCCTCCGAATGGGAATGAGCCTGGGGGCCGGGGAGCACTGGATCAGACCTTCTGCCCCGCCCACTGGCCGTCCCCCCAGCCCCCAGCCTGTAGCTGGGCTCCCACTCACCTGCTCTCGCATCCTGTCTTGCTGACCCCTCAGGGCCAGAGCGTGCTGGGGGTACTTGCTCTTCAGATGGTCCATGAAGGCATCGCGCTTGCGCTCGGCGTCAACCTTCTGGAGCCCACTGAGCGCCTCCAGGCTCTGGGCGGCGATCACCGTGTGCCGGCGCTCCGACGTGTGCACCAGCCCCACGTTGGAGAAGCGCCGGCCCCCACTGCCCCCGCTGCCCCCGCCCCCCAGGGTCCGGTACTCGCGCGGGTACTCGGCATCATCCGCAGACAGCATGGGGGGGCTGCTCCGCTCCGGATCTGCGAGAGGGGAGAGGGGACACAGCGGGGGTCACTGTGCGCCTGGTTTGAGGCTACCCGGCCCCTACCCGGGTCACTGTGGGGAGGGGTGGGACCGGGCCTGGGGTTGGGCCAGAGAGGCGCCTGGGGTGAGGCAGGGGCTGCCCACCCCTCACTAGGGGACAGAAGGAGCAGAAGGAGGGCTCGGGAGGTAAGTGAGACTAAAGCGCCAAGGAGGGTGGGAACAAGGACAGGTCGTTTCTCACTCTTCTGCAGGTGGGTTTGGAGGGATAATGACTGCAGGTGAGGTGCTGTCCCGTGAGGTCAAGGAAGGTGTGGCAGCAGGGGTCCTGGGCACCTCTCATCCACAATTCCCTTCCTCCTTCCTCATGCTGGTGTGAACAGGTGAGGGAAGGGGAGTTTCCTTGTAGATGCTTGCTGGAAAGGAGCCTGCACAGTTTTACTCTCAAGAGCGTCCTCTAAGGATAGGTGGAGGGCCCTAGCCTCCTCCTCAGACTAGCATGTCCAGGACACACATGTCCTAAAGGCTGGGGGTTGGCTTGGAAAGAGGCCAGGACTAGGAAACATAGAGGGAGGATGAGGCAAAGGTCACACTCAGGGCTTCTCAAGGAGAAGGAGGCCCAGGGCCTGGGGCGTGGCACCTTCTTTCCCCTCCCTCCCCAGAGACAGACAGATGGACAGACAGGAGAGGCTGGGCACAGAGATGACAGTGAGAGATGGATTTGGGACAAACTCAAAGGAGAAAGAAAGCAGACAGAACAGCTCAAGCCCTCCCCCTGGGGCCCTCCCCTGACCACTCCCCTCCCTTTATTGAGTCTCCCCTCCCAACACATACATGCAAGTTCAAGACCTATAAGAGACGCACAGGGGACAAAGGACAGCACAGAAGCGGAAAAAAAAGAGAAGGCCGGGGGTTGAGGTCCCCACCCAGAACTCTGAATCCTTTCTCCACATGCCCACCAGCCCTGAGCTCCTGACCCAAGTCCAGCCCTGCTGTATCCCACCCTCCAGGAAGGTCAGTGTTGACCTTCCCACAGACCAGCAGGGACAGTGGTTCCAGAGGAGTTGCCAGGGCTTACCTCCGCCATATTCCTGGGTATATAACGGGTTGATCTCCCTCATCCCCAGAAATCACTCCTACTGGCGGATGACCAGTCTTCCTGACACACCCCCACCCCCACAATCCACCAACCTCAAAACAGCATCCCCCAAGTGTGGTCTAGGTTTGGGGGTGTCAGGTACTGCATCAGACACACGCAGCTCCACACAGGGGCTGACTCACAGGGTCAACTGGAGCCAAAGAGGAGGGGGAGGCAGGGGATTCTGGGACCCAGCCAGATTCCATTCAGCCCCGCCCCTCAGCAGCCCCCTTCCTCCACACATCACTGCGCAGGCCTGCTGCCAGGCCCCAGTCACCTCCTGTTCACCCCAGGAGGGAAGAGGAGATTGTCTCTCAGTTTAATAGTTATACCTTCATTTTCATAAGGATTAGAAACACCCCAACTAGAAGGTCCAACCACTGATTTCATGGATATCATTCCTTGGGGTGGCAGAGACATAAGGTTTCCTTTCAAGTACATGTATTTAAGTTCAAAGAGTTAACAGAAAACATATTGAGTTAGGATAGTGCAAAGGTTCCCTGATAGGGAGGAAATTCGTGAAGATGGCTCCTGACTGAGCAAGGCTGGGAACCCTGGGGACCCAGTTCCTGCACTTAGCCAGCCAAGGTGGCCAATGAATGTGGCTGAAAAGGAGTGACCTGAGAATCATCCAGGAGAAGGAGGGGCCAGGATGAGGATGCTCTGGGCACTGGAGAAATAGCCCCAACCAGAGGAGGGGGCTGCCTCTCGTGACCTTTAACCTCCCTCTTCCGCGCACCCTCACTACCAGCCAGAGGTCTGCAACCTCATCAGATATAACAGAGCAGGAGGAGACCCTCTGTGGCCAAGAGGCCACAGAATTTCACACACTTCTCTTTGACGAGGGTTGGATTCTTCCCACAGCCTTGTTGCTGGAACCCTGAGCTCTAGAGTCCAGCCCAACCCTGCCTGAGCCAGAGGGACCTCTCCCCTGGTGCCAGTCAACCAGGCTTGTGGTGCTTTCCTAGAGCTCTGGACACACTTCCTCAGGGAGATCTGGGGCGGGACAGTGTGCCCGCCTGAGACAAGGAAAGACTGTGGGGAGGTCCAGGGTCACCAGGCTCTTCCAGGTTGATTAAAGGGGCCGAAGCAGGGCTGGCAGGAAGGTGTCCCGGCTACCAGAGCAGGAAGCAGCTGCGGACAGTGGACGTGTGCTCACAGGCAGCCCTGTTGATGACTGCAGCCCCATAAATCTCACTCGGGCAGTGGAAGTGGGGAGGGGGCTGCTGAGCAGGCCTGAGCGCAGAGCGCAATAAGGACTAACTGCCCTGCCTGCTGGAGGTCAGGGCTCACCCCTCAGGTGCCCACGCATTGGTGGAGGGAGGGTCAGGGGTGAGGCAGGAGCTGGATTCTGGGGGTGTCGGAGAGAGGGGAGCGGGCAAGAGAGACAACTGCTGTCTCTGAAGGGCGATGGGAAAGAGGGACTTTGATTTGAAGAGCTTTAGAATCTGTTTAAGAACCTTCCAGATCCTTGGCTTGATTTAACAAAGACAGAAACTAGGCTGAGGGAAGAGGTGAGGTGCCTGTGTAACCAAAGTGTCTTTGCTCCCTGCCCTTTGCATATTTCCCTTATTTCTGCAGGGCTCCAGTGGGGTTGGAGTTACCCTCAGGAGAAGGAGGTCCGTGGGGGCTCTTATGGCTCAGGCATGAATTGATCTCTCTGAACCAGCCCAAGCACTTGAGGTCAGAGCACTGGGAAAGAAGAAAACGCCCAGGCCAGAAACACCCTGGGTTTAGAGTCTGTTCCTTCCCTGAGGGCGCGGGGTTAGCCACTCATTTAATTATCCATTCAGTCAACAAGTCTCTTCCCTCTGGGAGCCTGAGGGCACTAATCTGTAAAATGGGGATGTTAACCTTTAAACCCTGCCCTTGGGCTCTGAGTGAGGAGCTGGCAAGACAATGGAGGAGAAAGTCCATTGTTTTGAATGAAAGACATTCCTGGTACAGAGCTGTCGGGCCCTAGCAGAACAGCCCCCCCATTTCATCACCCCTGTGCCTGCTGCAGCCACCACCACGTCCTCACAGCATCCCCGACCCTCCCCGGACGGCGCAGCCCAGTGAAAAGCCTGGGAGATCGATTCCAATCTAGCAAGCGGTGGGCTCCCGTGCAGATCGATGCTTCCTGTTCAATGGCAGGGGGCAGTGAGGGATCCGTCCGGGCAGGGGTCTTGGGGCGGATCAGGGAGGCCTTGAGAAGGTAAGCAGGGCTGGATTCTAGTGGGGCAGGGACATAGGAGTGGAAGGACTCTGAGGTAGAGAGGCACAGGCAGGGAGCCTGAGGGAAGAGGGAGGGTGGGGAGATTCTGGATGGGGAGCAGAACTGGGGTACACTGGAGAAGGGCTGGGCATTGGGACTCAAGGCCCCTGAGGGATGGGGGTTGGTGGAGCCCCAGAGATAAGCTATGGCTGGAGGGTTTGCCATCTCTCCAAGGACCCTCAGTAGGCCAGGCCGACCATAATTTTTGAGTCTGAGATCCAAGCTATAGGGCAGATGCCTGGGGCTGGGAAAATCCAGCCCAGAATAAGAGGAAGGGAAGAGTGGGGAAGGGGATTTCTGGTCACCCTCAGCTCAGCCCTCCCAGCCTGGGCAGTCGGGAAGGGACTGCTGCCCAGGCTGAGTGACCAGGGAAGAGATGGGCGCCCCCCAGTGGCTGGCTGCAGATAATGGCGCAGGTGCTCGGGAAGGGGGAGACATGGTTATTTGTTCTACCGATTCCAAATTCCACGTTTATTTATGAGCGTGATTTTTTTTTATCCTCAATAGCATTCTCTTACATGAGATCACAGTCGCTCATGATGAGAATTAAGATTCCCCAAGTTTTAGTGACACCGTCTGGTAAGTCATCAAGCCCATCCCCATCTGGCATCTTTATCCAGATGTCATCATCTACTCTGTCCGCTGGCTGCCGATGGGCGACATTCATACATGACATCATCTTCAGAGGAAGAGAATGTGGAGAAGAGGAGAGGGGGAGGGAGAGGGAAAAAGAGAGACGAAGGGGAGAAAGCAGAGGGAAGAGCAAAGCTAGAAGCCAAGGAAAAGAAAGAGAAAAGGACTCTCTGGGGACCCCGAGTTCAGGATCTGAAGTTCAGGTCCCTGTTTCCCTCTCCCTGGAGGTAGGGAGGCTGGTCAAGGTCCCTCCCTTGGGGAGCTGAGAAGCCTCACGGGTGTGTCCCCATCCAGGGCATAGGTGGGGGCTGGGCACCAGCTCAGGGAGCCCACAGGACCTGGGGCTAGATCCAATGAGGCTTAAAGATAGGGCAAGGGGAGGAGTGCATGGAGATTTATGGAAGGGTGGAGGACCTGGCTCAGACCCCAAAGTGCCTTGCCCAAACACACACATTTGCAGCTAGAGGCTCCCCCAGTCCCACTGTTTGCAGCCAAAGCAAGAGGAGCCCAAGTCACCCAGGAGATGCCTGAAGGCAACTGCCACCATCAATTGTGTCTGACAAGTCCATCCTGTTGGGTGCCTGCTGCAGTCAGGAAGCACACTATGCTGGGAGGTCAGAGGCCAGAGGTCAAAGGTCAAACTTGGCAGAGACTCTAGGCACCTGGGTCAGGTGAGGGGATCATCCCTTGGCCCACCCCCTGTGGAGGAATCTGTCTTTGCGTGCCCCTGGCTCTGGGCTCCTTGTGTGCCCATGCCCCTCTGTCCTTGCTGTCTGTTTGTGGGTCCTCAGAGCAGAAGCCCGTCTGTGTCTGTTTTCTAAAACCATCTTTTCCGCCCCACACCACAGCAACCAAAGTCATTTTCCGGGCAATTGCCTTTCTGTAAACATTCCTGTGTAATATCCCCCCCAAATTGCTCATGCCCAGTGCCCTTGTTGAGTCTCCCTGTCACTCCAATCAGAGCTTCAGAAGTGGGGGTGGGTAGGGGGGGAAAGGCGATCAGAGGGGACCAGGCAGCTGGACTGAGAATTAGGGACAGGGCTTCACGTCCAGCTCCTGGCACCGAGGGGGGCCAGAAACCCGCACACCTGCCCCCCATACTTCTGATTCCCCACCAACCCAGCACCACTTCCCCTGAATATCAGGCAGCTCAGCATAGCCTTTCTGGACTGGGAAAGAAAACAGAGAGGGCAGGGAACAGGAACCCCTGGGAGGGCGGCCTGGGAGGAAAGGGAAACGACTTGAAAGCACGGAGGAGATGGTGAGACGATAAAGGTGACTTCCTGGTGACCGGAGGGGGGGGGCAGGGACACTGAGGAGGCAAGGGCCAGGCTAGGCGAGCTGCCATTACTGACGCCCTAGGGAATGCCAGCTCCCCTCCCCCTTAGATGTGAGAAGGAGAACAGAGAACAAGTGGAACCCCACCCCCAAGAGGGACCACTACGTGGGCAGTGCAGTGGTGGGGAAGGTGGGCAAGGCAAAAGGGTGTCAGAGGCAGGGTGGTCCTTCGCCAGTGACACACCTGATGCCACTTTCCAAGCCCCCAGCGCTGATCTACAGAGCCGCCATGAAGGGCCTGGGGCAGGTTCCTCGAAGTGCAGCAAGGGAAACTGAGGACCAGGGAGTGGAGTGATTTCGTAAGAGTCACCATGTGGACTCCCTTCCCTGGGGCTAGTGGGGAAGAGGGGGAAAAGGACTGTGGCCCGGGATCCTCTGGTCTCGTCCACCCCCATGCCCCCATGCTACCCCCCAGCCCCCAGTGAAGCTGGTGATCTAGACTTAGGTGGGCTGGGAGCTGGGACGACAGAGCCCAGAGGGAGCCAGGAGACAGGGGAGTGTGCAGGGCACTGCCAGTCACAGCTTCATGCAGGCAGAAAAATACAAACCAATTTGTGCAGATTTAAAACCCACGGAAGGCCACTTAGTTGGTAAACGAGTTGGAATCTAATTAAAGGACCTCATCAGAGCTGGGGGAGGGAGAGCTCACCTGCCTAGGAGGAGCTGTTGCGCAGGGGGGAAGGAGGACCCTGGGTCTCCGCAGCTCCCAGTGGAGCTTCTGCGACTTTCCCCAGGGGGAGAGAATTTGAGAGAGAGAGGGTATTGGGTGCCCTGGGGGTAGGGTGGGCATTGTTCCAGCCAGATGCTGCCTCCGCCAGCGCTTCTTTCTCCCCCACCCCTAGGCTGACTCTGTCCACTTGCTCAGAGGGAGCACATCCCAGCACGGGGCCCATGTCTCCCCCATCAGACTAGGGGCTCCCCTAGGACAGTCTTGTCCTCAGACTGGACACTCCCTAAGGGCCGGGCCTGTCCCTCCTCTCTGAGGGGCACTAAGGTAAGGCCCCTGTTGACCTCATTAGATTGAAGCTCCCTCAGACTGGGGCCTCCTTGAGGGCTGAGGTACCATTCCATCCAGATTGGGTGGTCTCGCAGGACAGAATTGGGGGAGGTGAGGAGATCCACAGCCCCCTCAGGAGTGGGGCGGGGGCCTCAGTGCCATCTCCGCCAGCCTCCTTGGCTCTGCATGGCTGTGGAGTCCTTGCTTCCTTCTACCTGCTGCCCTCTCTCGCCCACTCCCCGTGTCCACAGGCCACAGAGCACAGCAGCCCTCTAACTTCTCAGCTCTTATCTCTGAGGCAGGGAGGAATGAGGTCTTGAGACTGTTCTGCTTACCCCTCTCTGCATCTTGAAAACCATACTGTGCTCTCCCCCCAGCCAACCTCCATTCACAGGAAGGAAACTGAGGCCCAGAGAGCAACCTGACCCAGTCATACAGGAGCTGGAGGCAGAGCCAGAAATGGAACTCAGGCATTCTGGCCCCAGAGACAAGGATTTTTCCATCCCACTCTGCCACTTCCCAGAAAGCAATTGCCAGGAGAGCCCCTCTCTAGGTGGTAGGCCCCTGGAGGGCACCGACTAACAACCTCCTTAGAAGGAATCAGCAGCAAAGTGGAAAACGTGTCACAGAACCATGGCCCCAAAAGAAAGAAGAGCTGTGGGTCACAGCCCAGCCACACCGCCAGGTGTCCACCCCAGCCCAGTGGGATGCTCACCACACAGAACTCAGGGTCCCCGCATTGCATCCTGACCACACTCTTCAGACAAGACCTCCCCCCTTTGCAAAAGAATCAACAAGCCAGCTCCTTGCCCATAATTTCAGATATAAACCCTCCCTCTTCTCTCTGCACCCCCACTCCATGCAGGCAAAGCTATGGCAGTACCAAAAATCATTGGATTCGGGCATGAGAAAGCTCTGTTCAAACACAGCTCTGCCACTGACTAGTTGTGTGACCTTGAGCAGGTCAGCAGCATCTCTGTGTTTCAGTCCTCTCATGTGTTTTTCAAAAAAGAAAAGCTATTAGGTTGGTGCAAAAGTAATTGCAGTTTAAAGAGTTAAAAATAATTGCAAAAACCGCAATTACTTTTGCACCAATCTAACAGTAACACTTAGACAGGTGTGCAGGTTGTGCACTGCACAAAGACACCGAAGTAGGGAGCAAGTGGGGGACAGTTCTTTCCTAATCTGCCCAGTCACTCGATTTCCTTTCATGCCACTGTCAGAATGTTTTCAGACCCAGGACTGTGTAGGGTTTTGATTTTTGACTACTCATGAAGATCTGGCTAATTGGCTTCCCCAGGAAGGAAGAGGGCGGAGATGCAGAGGGAAGCATGTCACCCCCAGTCTGAAGCCTTTGCTGGAAAAGCTGGGAACAGCCCTGGCGTATGCCCACACAGTGCCGCCGCGTTAACAAGCTAACTCCCGCGTGGCATCTCTACCATCACGTGCCCAGGGAAGGTGTCCTGTCAGATCCACATCTCCTTGGAGAGACAGCAGAGAGGAACACAGGCCAGGGGAAGGGAAGGAGCAAATACAAGAGGCTGGGAAGAGATGGAGGTAGGGGCCTGTCCTCCCAGCTCTGCCACCATTCCAAGGAGGCTGCCAGAGCTCCTTCTCTCCCAAGGGATGGTCCAGCCGCAGAGTACCTAGGCCAAGGCAGCAGGTGTGGGCAAAGGACCTTTACCATACCCTGAAAGCCAGCCCAGAGGGAGGCATCCTGTTCCCAGGGGAGAGACCCCAATCTGTCGGAAGTGAGAGGTAGAAGCCCCACTCATCACCCTGTCCCACCACAGGGAAGTGTTGTCAATACCCAGTAAGCATCCCAGGCCTCATAAATGCCGGGCTTCAGCCTGGCTGGGCCCCCTTCATCTCCTCCTCAGACACCATCCTTCAGGGGTCAGGCTCCCTCGAGGAGGCCTTTTCTCTGCCAGCACCCAGACAGCTCCCTTAGTCACCAGAACAATCAAGGTCCTGCTGCCTCCAGATTCCAAGCACATGCTCAGTCGCTCAGGCACACAGTTCTGCTCACTCACACTTTTATCGTCATACTTGGGCACCCTGGCACATGCCCACGTGCCCAGCACATGCTCACCTACATATGCCCAGTCACAAACTACCTCACCTGCATCCCCCACAGGCATCTACGTGCAGAGTAGCACACCCAGGCCTGGGCAGGACTGGGGTAACACACAGATGCCACCCTGACTCACCACTCTGCCATCTTAGATGCCACAAGGACAGACAGGGGGCTGTTCCCACGCACACACATCATGTACACTCAAGAGACGCCCCCAGGAGAGAGTGCAGTGTATCTGGGGGTTCCCTCAATTGCGAGGTTGATGCATCTCCAGCTTGGGGTACAAGACCATGGAGCCGCCATCTGCCCACCCTGAGTCTAGCCGCGCCTTCTCGGGAGGCAGCTTCCTCAGCCTTCTCCTGCTTTGTCAAGTTCAGAGCTTCCTCGCTGAAGTGTTTACATTCTGTCTTGAAATAGAGGGATAGGCCAGTGACCTCAGGGCCACTCCACTCTGACCAATGTTCAACCAACAAGGCAATGCCAATGCCAAGGACTGAGACGCCCCTCTGGGGCCTGGGCACCCAGCTGTTCTGTCTCTACAGACACTCAGCCTCCTCTACCGGGGTGAGGGGCCAGCGAGCCTTTCACCTGCGTCCACCTGCTGCTGGAGGGTGAAGGACAGGGCTGCTGGGCTCTGACGCCCAGCTCTCAGCTCCGCCCTCACCTCATGTGTTAATTACTCCACAGCCCAGCGAGACAATGGAGAACCACAGCCCAATCTGCATCCCATCACTTTGTCTCCCTATGGATGCCAAGGTTAGTACCATAAAGAGGAGGCAGGAGAAGGGGAGCCAGGAGTTTGGAGAGGGCAGGAGATTCCGCTAGTTCCTGCCAACCACTGGGTCCAGGCTGACCTGGGAAGCCTGATCAGATACTAGGGGCATCTTTCAGAAGCTCTCCCTGTTGTCCAACCAGAGTCCTCCCACCAGAGCAGGATCTGGGAAGGTGGAGCACAGGCTGGAAGGCAGGGGAGAAATAAACAGTCTCCCCTTCCATCTGCAAAAGACTCAAAGACTCCACCATTCTCTTCTCAGTCGAATCCACCCATTCATCTTGAGTTATACCTGGCAGCAGGCTTGCTGATGCCATGGGAAATAGGGACCAGCCATGAGTGACGCCATTCCTGATAACCCCCCACACTCATGACAGTCTACAAGGGCTCTCACAGCCATTTTCATTGAATTCGCAGAGTCACCTGGGGAGGTTGCTCTCCTTCCACCCATTTTACAGGTGAGGAAGTGGAGGTTCAGGAAGGGGTAACTTGTCCGAGGTCAGAGATAAGTCTCATCGCAACTGCAAGGGTTCTCAGCCCAGATCGCCCTTCTTTCCCTACACCCTGTAGCCCCGGAGGAAGATGCTGATTCTGCCACCAAGGCTTCCCTGAGTCTTCGTCCAAGACATTGGGCCAGGGCCCTCGCATCCCCTCAGTCTGCCCAACTCCCTGAGAACACTCCAACAGCCCTCCACCCCAGCGAAGCACAGACACACCCCAACCCTGTCCTCTGTGGAGAGACCTCGCACTGGAAGAGCCAAAGCGACTCTTCCCCAGGGCAGGGCTGAGAGACGGGGGAGGAGCAGGGAGCAGAGCTGCTTCAGGGCCACAGAAGCCCAGGCTGGGACGGGGTCTCTCAGTCCTGAAAGAACCTCTGAGGGATCTACCTTTCCACGGCGCTCTTCTCACACCTGTTGGGTACAGAGTCCTCCCAGGGCGCGCCACAGGCTGTGCTGAGGCCGGCTACAAGTCCTCCCTACTTCAGGAATGCCATCCAGCCAGAGCTTGGGTACCTCTAAGAACAGAGGACTCATTACATCCAAGGCGCCAATCTCCCTGTGGGGCTCCTTATTCCTTGAAAATGAGCCCATGGCCCTCAGAGGGGCTCAGGGACAGGCCATGACCTATCCAACTGGAGCAGGATGGAGGGTCCTGAACTCTGATGTTCTCTCTTCGGGCCCTTCCTTGGCTCCCACGGCCTGGCTATTTGCCCTGCCTTCTGTTGGTTGAGCCCTAGGGTATCACCACCCCTCTCCGGTGATGGCCTTCAAAACTGCTCCAACGGTCCAGATGAGGTCTGAGCAGCCCAGATGACCCCTCACCGCTTCTATTCCCACCAGCCCTCCTCCTGCCCTCGTTATGTGTGCTGGGGAAAACACAGCCCTGCTCTGGGATCAGAACATACCTTCCTTGCCTCCTACTCCTCCCTCTCAGGCCTCCCCTGACCTTGGGCCTTGGGGTCCAACTTGACTCTTCCTGCCTGGGATGGATGACCCTCCTGGCAAGGTCAGCTGAAGCTGTCTGCTCCTTCCCAGCACTTCCCTCTTCCCTCAGCGCCTGGCCTTGCTGATGCGATTTGAGGAGTCTGCTCTGAGCATTCGCCCCTCCTAGTAGCAACAGTGCCCCTCACAGCGCCACAAGGCACAGCCCAGCTCCAGGCACCAAACGGTGTGCCCAGGAGTCTGAGTGGGCAGTCTGCTCTGCTTGTAATTCTCTGGTTGTGGCCAGAGGTCCTGGATGCCCTGTCCAGCAGCTAGCCATCTCAGGGGTATAGCCCAGCCACTTTGAGGACTGGAAAACCACAGCACACAGAATAACATCTGACACATATAAACCACACAGTGCTTCCTCTCTGCTAACCTACTTCCTCCTCCCCAGTGCTGACCCTGCCTTGCTGCCAGAGGGCCCCCCGGCTTGGAAGGAGAGGCTCCCCCACCCCCAGCTGCTTTCCTCACTGTGCCCCATGTCTGTATCCCATGCTTGCACAGTGGCTAATTCTGGCGTCTCATCAGACAGTAATTATGGGGGAATCAGCAATGCTGTCATCTCTGCAGCTCAGCACCTGTCACCACGCCGCCATCCCCAGGCTGCTGAGATGGGACCAGAAGCTGAGGGAGGAGGGGTGCACTGGAGTGAGGGGGGCCTGCTCCCTCCCTGCCTCTTCAGCCTCCTTTAACCCAACCTCCCACACGGCCTGCAATACATGTCAACCAGGTGGCCACTCGCCTCCCTGTTACCTGGGGCAGGTACTGAATGCATGTGCCATGTGTCACACGGACATAGAGTGGGAAGGACACAGCGAGCCAAGGCTCAAATCTCGCCTCAGCTGCTTCCCATACATGTGACCTTGAACAAGTCATTTTATTTCTCTGGACATCAGTTTCCCCAACGGCAAAATGGGGAAAACAGTGCCTGCCTTGGGCAGATGGGAAGAAATAAGTTATGTAAAGTATCTAGCACAGTACCTGGCACATGTATGGTCATGTATTCACTCAACAAACAATCAGTACGCACCTACTGTGTGCTGGGTAATGTGGGGATGCTAAGATAAATTCATCACAGTTTAGCAAGGATTGCACTGGGGTCATACGGGGACACAGGCATTTTGTCTGGCTGATGGTGTTTGGTTTTTATTTCTTTGAATGTTAACGTCTTTAAGGGGCACATGTGCTTTTCCCACCGCAGTCCCCACCATTCCCTATCGTCCTCATCCACTGCTTCACCATTTCCTGCCCATGAAGGCACTGAGCTTGCTGTCCCCAAGAGCAAACATGGACTAGTAGGCTCAGTTATGTCCACAACCAGTGGCAACAGAGATTTAACTATGCTGTGGGAGTTCAAAGGGGCCAGCCAGAGGTGGTCGGGGAGGTGCTGGCTAAGGGAGGAGCGGGGATGGGCGGTGACAAACGGGGTGGGGGGGCTTCCTGGAAGTGGAGTCCCAAAAGCAAAGACTCAGAGAAAAAGACCAGACCTAACGGGAGACACTGGAGACAGATATCTCAGGAGGTCCTTCCTGACATGGGCTTTCCAAGCCCCAGGGTGCAGCACCTCCCACCCCTCCAGAGCTCTCCAGAATGCTTTCTTAGGTGGCCTTATTGGTGGAGCTGCAATGTAAGACCACCTCCCTTTGCCTCACAATAAAGCAGCATCTGCTGTCCCAACGACGTCACGGAGTAACTTCCCTGTCCCCATGGTCTTTTTCCCCAGGTGGGGAGGACCTCTGTGAAAACTGAAAGAATGTCTGCAAATAGGAACTCTCTAACCTCTATTCCTCCTTCCATCCTCACTCCAGGGTCTGGGAGCCCCAGACTCCCCAGGGACTGAACCAGAAATGGGGTTGGGGGCTAGAAGGTGGAGATGAACTTCAGAGTCAAGTCTCAGTGGCATGAGTCAGGGAGGAACCCCTGAATCAGGGAGGAGTGCAGAAGTGAGGTGAAGGTGTACCACCCCACATACGGCATGAGGGATTGAGGCTAGACCTAAGAAAGGCTTCGGGAGGAAGGCCAAATGGACGGAGTGGGAGTAGGGCTGTGGCTGCCATGATGGAAAATCTGTGTGACCTTGGACATGTTACTTAACCCCTCTGGTCTGTCTTCTCCTCTGTAAACAGAGACAGGAGCATCAAGCTCACAGGACAGCTGTGGGGATGAAATGAACTAACACATGGACAGAGCTCAGCCCAGCATATATGATTCAAATATTATGGGTCATTCGTATTTGCACTATTACCAGGGATGATTTTTTCCCCTCAAACTCAGCAACAACTAAATGAGCCCCCAACCCCTTGCCAGCCCTCCACCCTCCGCTCCCTTCTTTCTCAGAGCCCACAGAGGGAGCACAGAGGTCTCTTCTAACTGCAACCAGAGTCAACAGTGAGGCGCTGACCCCACTGTGTCCCCTCCATGGATACCTCCCGACCCCCACCCCCACCCGGCGCATTCTAATAACCCTCAGAGCACTTTTCCAAAACCCACCCACAGGTCATTCCACTCTGGGTAGTAAAGCAGGACGGGGTTGCTCCCCCTCTTTACAGATGTAGAAAATAAGTCTTGGAAGGTATTGGGCTCCCTGCCTCTGGCAGTATTCCAGAAGAAGGTGGGTGAAAGAGGAGAGCATTCAGGCCCCCCTCCCTGGTTCCCTGCCCCTGAACCCACTCCGTGGACCCTCTGCTATGTGTGTGGGAAGTGGGGGTTGTGGCCCTCATGACCAAGACAGGGCAGAGGGAAAGGGCTGCAGTCTCTAGTCACTTCTGCCCACTCCTGGCAGCAGTGGAGGAGTGAGGAGGCAGAGGAGCTGTGCCATGCTTTTAGGAAAACGGTCATTTTAATTAAGAGGCAGACAAACAAGCGCTCTGCAGATTGTCTCTAAGCAAAGTTATTAAAAAGCCATTAAGACGATGGCAGCCACGGTGGCTAGGAGGGCTGCCTCCCCCCGGCTGCCTGCCTGGATTTGGGCTACGGCATTCTTCAGGGAGCTGAAGAAGGGATGAATGATGTGGAGCCGAAAATGGCCAAAATGGGGATTCTGCAGCTTTTCTCCCAAGGTGGGGGCAGGGGCAGGACCCAGACAGTACCTAGGGCACAGCCTGCCTGACACCAAGGCAGGGCACAGAGGGTGGGGGGAAGGGTAACAGAAAGGGAACCAGCAATTGGGCAGTCTCTGCTGTGGATCAGGCTCTGGACCAGTCACTGCTTTTCCTTCACTCTTAACAACTGTGTTCCTGCACCATTTTACCAGTAAGAACACGGAGGCTCAGAGAGGGAAAGTGGTTTGTCCTAGGCTACACAGCTAGGAAATGGCTTAAGTGAGGATTGGAACCCAGGTCAGACTGATTCTCAAGTCCAATACTCCAGGTTTCTGGTCCTGAGCACAGAAGTGCAGGGCTGGGCTGCCTACCCACTCACCCTCTCTCAACCTGGGCTCCCTGAGGTCCTCTGAAGGAGCCTCAGCCTGGCCCACTAATGTTGCCCACAGTCCCCAGGGTCACGAGGGACTTGGAGACTTGGTCACTGCTTGCTCGGTGGGGACACACTATGAGAGGGGTGCGATCGGGTCAAAGGACATTCTACAAGGACATGAAGTACAGAGCAGCTGCCAGGAGAGGGAGCAGGGGCAGACAGGAGCATCAGTGGACCTAGCCTCACAGCCCTGGGGTGAGGGCAGGTACTATACAGTCAGCTGGCCAGGCCATGACCCCAGGCCCCACAGTTGGTGAATTCAGCCAACCCCTTAAGCTCTTTGGGCTCACCTGTCTTGGTCACTGTTGGACTCTGAGTCTAGCCCAGTGACTGGCACAAAGAAGATATTCAATAAATCTTTTTGGAAAAATGAGTGAATGAAGAAATGAATGGATGAATGAACAATTGATTGAGTAAATGAAATGAGATCACAGGTTTGCAAGTGCCTATAAACTAAACAAAGCTGTATTGAGATAGGAGAGGGTCCCATCTTCTCCCATCCCCCACCTTCTGGCCATCACCAGAACATGGGCTTCCCCCCACGAGAAGGGCCCCTCGCTCCTGACCCCCACCCCCAAGGCCTCCAGTCCCCTCAGCAGAGGGCTCCTGCCTCCTCCACCCCAGCCCCAGGTACACGGAAGCTTTGCCACCAGCACACACATGTACATGCACACGTGCTTGCACACACACTAACTCACATGCACACACATGCACACACAGACACATTCTCTGCCAGGCAAGGTGCCCTCCCGAGTCAGGTCTCTGCTGCCCCCTCCCCTAGCAAAGGCATGGGCCCACCAGGAATGGCATTCTCCCCCGTTTCTGGCCCTCTAGGCTGGGAAAGGGCATGTGGCTGAGGAGCAGTGGGAAAGAAATGGTGGGGGAGGCCTCCCTCCTGGCTTACTAACCTGGAGACTTTAAACAGAGGGAACAGAGTCCTGAAGGCTTCCCTCCCGCTGCACGCTGGAGCCCTGGGTGAGGGACAGGAAAGGAGGAAAGTCGTGAATGAATGCCAAGAGCGGGGGTAGAGGACTTGGAGAGAGGGAGGGGCGGGGGCGGGGCTCCCAAAGTGGGATGGGCCAGGCCGGGGCCCTGGGCCGTGGGAGAGGAGAAGGCAGGGACACGGCAAGGCAGAGCCTTAGAAACTGTCCCTTTGGGGTAGGGGGGGAGTCACTGCGCGCTGGGGGAGCAGGCAGGATATAGATTGGGTGCTGGAGGAAAAGCATGGGCGGAGGAGGCAGAGACACTGGTGGAAGACAGACAGGAGGACAGACAGCAGGACAATACAGAAAACATGGGATCTGCAGGACAGACAGCCAACAAGCCGGCCTGGTTCTCCTACCAGAAACAGGGCAGACTCTTTCCTGGGGTACCCATACAAGATCCCAAATGACAGCACCTTGGACGGTCCATCTGCCTTTCCAACCAAGGTCACCCCATTATGGAAGGTTGATGGGTTCAGAGTCAGAGGGGTCTGCCATCATTGCTCTGCTGACAACCCTCTCCCAGCTCGAGACCCCCCCATCTGCTCCACTCACCCCTTAACCTTGAATTAGGCCCCCCTTCCCTGCATGTAATAGAGGAAACAGGGGCATTTCATACCCAACAAGCATTCGCACACTTGCATGTGATGGGAGCTGAGCAGGAAGAGGTGGGAGAGTAGCACCCCTGCCCAAAATTGCCCAAAGTCCTGCTCTTACCTCACTCCTGCCCTGCACCCAACTAACCTTCAAACTGCCAGGGCAGGGCCCCCCTCAGCTGTCCATTATGGCTGCCTCCCTCTCACCATACAGGGAAGTCCTTCTAACTGAATTCCCTCGTGCTGCAATGGAGAAGTCCGTCACCCCTTATCCGCAGTTTCAGTTACTCATGTTCAACCAAGTCTGAAAATATTAGGTTGGTGCAAAAGTAATTGCAGTTTTTGCAATTATTTTTAACCTTTTAAACCGCAATTACTTTTGCACCAACCGAATACATGGAAAATTCTAGAAATAAACAATTCATAAGTTTTAAATTGTGTGCCATACTGCGTAGCATGATGAAATCTCAAGCCTTCCTGCTCTGCCCCCCCTAGCACATGAATCATCCGTTTGTCCAGAGTACCCACACTGTTTATGCTACCCTCCTACTAGCTACCTCGGTCATCAGATTGATTGTTTCAGTGTCACGTTGCTTGTGCTCCAGTAACCCTTATTTTATTTAAGAAGGGTCCCAAAGCCATTCACATAACTTTTCTTACAGTTTATTATTATAACTGCTCTATTTTATTATTAGTTATTCTGTTATTCCCTTACTGTGCCTAATTTATAAATTAAACCTTATCATAGGTATGTATGCATAGAAAAAACATAGTATATGTAGGGTTTGGTACTAACCACAGTTTCAGACATCCACTGGGAGTCTTGGAACATATCCCTCTCGGATAAGGTGGGACTACTGTCCCTGTCCTTTGCCTTTCAGCCTGTAGCAATGCAGCATTAAGACCCTTCCTGCCTGGAGACACTGTGGCCCAGGCATCCCCTTGGGGACATCCCTGAACTCAGCTGGCTCAGACCCATCCCTACCCACGTCATGTCTGACTGCAAATGTTCGCAAAGCCCCTTGCCAATCTCATGGCTCCAATTTTCCCACCGATTACTCAAGACGCAGGCATCCCAGGGAGAAACAACTGTTGTATCCAGATGTTGGGACATTGACTAGGGGAAGAAATCAAGAATGTTCACTAACATGTCTAGCCACAGAGGACTTCCTGGAGGAGGCGGTGGGGCTTGGGAGTGGGGTGTGGAAGGGCAGATGGACAGAGGGGCCCAGGGTGGGGGGAGTGAAGATGCAGGAGGGCAGCTTCCTTCGTACTAGCAGCCTTAAGTAGCAGCTCCAAGGGCCCCGCTGCAGACAGGCTGAGGTGAGGATCCGGGTTTTCTCATGTAAGCCCCTTCCTCCAGGAAGAGCTTCTCCCATTCGATCGATTGTTCGATTGGATAGAGAGGAGAAAGATGAAGACAAAGAAATGACTATTTATCGAAGGTTTACAATGGGCGAGGAACTCGGCCTGAATTACTTCATTTAATCCTGATACCCACCCTGTGAGGACCCTGCTGTTATCAGTCCCGATTTACAGATGAGGAGACTCCATAACCACACAGCACATGAGGGTCAGGGCCCGGCTGCCAGCCCAGATCTGTCTGACTCCAGAACCTGAGCTCTTGACCCCTGAGCTAAACTGCCTCCCATCCATCCTCCCCGTCTTGGCCATCTCCCATTCAGTGCCCCCTGGGAAGTTCTGCCTGAAGTGTAACCTCTTTCCATCCCATGCTCCAGTACAAACTATTTCTTAACAACAATAAGTGGAAGAGAAGGCTTCGCTTCAGTCTCTTTACGTCTCATCCTAGGGGTGGGAGTCAGATGATTTCAACCCTGGGCTGCTGATGGACCAGGGACCAAGGGGGAAGGGGTGAGCTATTGGGTTCAGGAGAAGTGGGTCCAGGATTTCCTGAGCTTCATCTTGAAATGACTTCTGGCTCTCCAGGAGCCTCCTTCCTGCTCTCCCACCTCCATCTTGGAAGAGGCTCCAGGAAGCCTTCAAAGGCCCCTTCTTGTTTTAACAACCAGAAATCCCCTGAGCACCCAGGTTAGGGAGAGCCTAAAACGTCAGGGGGCTGGAGCAAGTCCTAAGAGCCCTCACTTTTCCTCAGAGCCCTAACTTTCACCTTAGGAGGCTGGGACAAGAAAGGGAATTCGGCCACTGGGTGGGGACAGCGTCGGTAGGGGATAGCCCAGGGGAGCAGGCAGAGAGGTTCAGAGGTTCAGAAGGGCTTCAAAGAGCCTTCGAATGCCTTCCCAATGAGCTGGGATTCGTAATTCTTCCCCAATGAGGCAGATGCGATGCCTGGGGTGATGTTACAGAGGCCTGCGGTGTCTGCAATTATCGCACGCCCTGGGGGTGGGGTGAACAGCAGGACACACACTCCCTGTACCTCCTACGCTCTGCATAAACCTCTCCGGCTGGAGCCTCTCTGTGGGGAACTCTGGGGTCTGGGGCTTCTCTGTGGGGTCTCTGGGTCTGGGGGTCCCCCTGTGGGCTCTGGGTCGGGGTCTCTAGCACGTTCTGTGGCTGGGCTGGAAAAGAAGCCAGTGTCCTGGCATAAGGATGTTTGCAGAGGTGAGGAAGGCGGGCATGTGAAAACCCAACTCCTTCCCAGTCTTATGTTGCTCCACACCGGGACACGTAGGCAACTGGGCCTGTGGCAGAGGCTACCGGGGAACGGGAAGAGGTTGTCTGGGAGATGAGCCACCAGCTGGAGGTGCCTCTTTGAAAGAAAACACGTATTGGATCCTAGTCCACGGCTGGAATGGAGTGTGACACAGCGAGTTCTGCTGGGGTGGTAGGAAAACAGCGAGTTTATGATTCAGAGACAGCTGAATCCTATAGCCACTCCCACATCCATCCTCTGGACGAAGGAGAGATTTAGGCAAGGTGTGCCTTCGGAGCAGAAGGGACTGTTTGTAATACGTGTGTGTGCGCCAATATTCTCTTTGGCCAAATCTCCATTTTTCCTGATTTAGCTGGAGCTGGGAAATATTCTTCCCACCCTCCATGTGGACAGGCATGTATTATCTCAGGAGACAGGAGGTGGGTGAACCTCTGACAGCTAGAAGGGGCCTTAGAGATGCTCTAGTTCCATGCTTTCTTCTCACACCAAGGACATTGAAGACCAGAGGGGGCAATGATCTTGCCCCAGGTCACACAGCAGTAGGGTAGGCAGGCAACCTGACACCAGTCTAATGCTTTCACTTCACCCTGTCCTTCACCTCTCTGCTCTGGGGGATGAGAGTGACTTCCCCATCCCCTCCTCTTCCCCAGCAGATCTAAACTCCTCTCCGCTGTGGCCCCTACATCCTGCCAACCACAACAGCCACTGAGTTTGAACTGTATCTACCAAGCTCCTCAGGATGGCCCAAAGGTCATGCCAACCAGTCCCCTGCTTCTAGGTACAACACTAGCCTACTCATGTCCATACACACCTATCATTGAGGTAAAAGATGCAAAAACACCCCCAGAGCTCCCCACCCTGGAGCGGCCACCCTCCACATGCCACCACCACCAGGAGGTTTTCCTTCCTGTCTAACCTCCTTTCCTCCACTGCAGCGTGGGCCTGTTTCCTCTCAAGCTGTCCTGTGCAAAGATGGGGGGAAAGGGAGGAAAACAGGTTTCCTGGCCTCCAAACCCTTCTGTTTGCCCAGCATCAGCAGAGAAGATGAGGGCAAGGTGTCCTTATGTGGCTGGGCCCTGAGCCCAGTCCATGCGTGGGGCATGCGGAGTGCAGTGAGACAGTGGCAGCCTGAGTGTGGGAGAAACCACTCCTCTGGGAACAGTCCCTCCAACTCCTCATCCCCTGTAAAATCCTAAATCTCAGAGTAAAGGGAGGGTCTTCTCTGGGTTCAGAGATACCTATTTCTACCCCATACCATTTATTGAGTGTTTATTATGTGTCAGGCACTGTACTGGACATTTTTATCTATTATTTCATTTAATTTTCACAATTTCAGAAACTAATCTGGCCCCTGGGACAGTACCTCCCTAAAACTAAATCTAACTTTGAGCCCTCTTGCTGCATTTCCTTGGGACCAGTCCTCCTTGGCGGTGGAGGGCATTTTTGTTCCTGTCTTCAGAAATTCTCACTATTACTCAGTGGCTCCATGTTATCTTCTCCAGGCGCCAGCCTTTACCCAGTCTTGCCCCATGTGATGGGCATTATAGTGGTGAAGGGAACCGAGACAGGACTGGGGGCTGGGATTGGCCTGTGCCAGACGTAGATAGAGAACATATCAGGTGGCAGGGGGGCAGGCCCTGGGAGCAGTCCCCGTGAAATCAGGCGGAACCAAGGACAGCTCGTTTTCCCCCCATGATGATGTCCACGACCCTTGCAGGGTGCATGGGACCTCACATTTAGTGTGGAGACTAAGCAGGGCTGAGAGATGCAAAGATCTAGCTCTCTCTCAGTGGCCATCTCTCAGGTCCGAGTTCCAACTCACACATACCCAGAGCCCAGGGGCCGGAGCAGAAGAGGGCGGGAGCACAAGACAGCAGAGCTGTGGGTGGGAGCCAGAGCAGAATCTCTTATACCTAGTTTGGCTCCTGGCATCCAGAGGGTGCTCAGGCCTCCTGGTGCAGGAGGGAGACCCCCAAGCCCTTCTGCCAGCCTCATGGGGTTTCACACACCCTATGGTAGCCACAGGCAACTTTAGTGAATTCACACACCACTTGGCTTCCCTGTTTGGACCTTTTAGAGTAAGAGGGATGAGGGCAGGGGTCCCCTCTGCTAGGGCTTTTCACCCATCCTGCCTCCAGCACGGCTGAAACACAGGGCCAGACCCACCTCCCCAAGCACTGCTCAGGCCTCAGCTTCCACCCCTAGGGAGAGTCAAGCAGGGAGAGTATGGGCCAATGGGCAAGCGGAGTTGGAATGGTGGGTGGGACTCTGGTCCGTGTGGGTGGCACCTTCCCCCTTCAAGCAGGCATCACTAATATATGCAAAGCATATGCAAATCATCCAGAAGAGCGACACAACACGGGTGGAATGTCAGAAGAGACCTTGGAGAGATGATCCAGCCCACACCCCCTCCTTTCCCAGGTGAGGAAAGAGGCTCTACCAGGAAGGGACGTGCTCAAGGTCACTCGGACATTTGGGCACTGAGGAAGGAAGCTCACAAGATCTCCGTTCAGTCCAGTGCTGTTTCCAGACAGTCTTGTCTTTCATATCGGGGGTTTACAAGATGGCAAAGGGGGCACAGGGCCTAGATGAGGCTCCAGGAAGGCCTATGAGACTCCCCCTTCCTGCCTCTGAGGCTGGAGACGGTGTGGTGGGTGTGAGCGGAACAGTGGGTAAGGACAGTGGTGATGCCTGGGACAGCGGGTGACCAGATGGATGGAGGGACCAGAGGCTGGAGGCATTGGTTTCCAGCAGTCAAGCAACAGCAGAAGGCAGCAGAACTGGAGTGTGTGAAGCCCAATGTCAGGGCAAGGTGCCCGCTGTGGTGCGGGGAGGGGAATGGCGCCTTTACGATACACACATCCTGAAGGGCTCAGCTGCCCCCTTCCGCCTGGACTCTGATGACGATGGCACCTGACAGACCATAATAATCAACCCAGGCCCATCCTTCCACGGCTGCAGCTGTCCTCCCACCCCCAGCTTGGCTTCTCAACCTTCCAGACAGTCCTAGAAAGCAGGACCGAGGCTGGGGAAGGGAAGTCAGACAGATGGGAGGGGGCAGACAAAGAGAGAAAAAGGGAGACTGAGGAGCAGAAGGGGAGACTGGGAAGGAGAGAGAGCATGAAGGCAGAGCAGGAGAAACAGGGGCAGAGAGAGGGAAGGTCTTGGGGAAGGAAGTGAGGGAGACTGAGGGGCACAAAGGGGACTGTGGGAGCAGCGGAACAGAGAGGGGAGGGTTCCCAGCCTCCGGAACTGAGGGACAAAGCTGGAGCCTGGATGTGGGGCATAGGCCCTGAGGCCGGAGGCTGTCTGGCAGGAGTTGGGGACCATACCCCTGCCCCTCTGCCACCTCCCCAGCAACTCCTCCCGCTGCCAGGAAATCAGTCCTCCCTCCTATGTCTGCCTCCCTCCCTCGGGGCAGGCAAGCGCTGCTTCCCAGCCAAATCCAAAGCCTTCATCTCTGCTTTTCAGAGCTGGGAATGAAAGAAGGGGAAGGGAGTGCAGCCCTCAAACCCGCTGACGGCCAGATTTTTATTATCTTTGCTCCAATGGGCCCTGGGAAGCCAACAAGGATCTTCAAAGAGCATCTGAGTGGCTCATTGAAGTCTGCACCTGCACTGGCCCACCCAGAGAAGGCAGCCGGGGCTTGGGGGACACAATCTGTCTCCCGACTCCCATCAATCCCAGAGACCAGATCTGAGGCTGCCAGAGGCCTCACCCTCAGCCCCCGTGCCTAGGCAGGGGCCACTTGGCAAAGCAGCCAGACTCAAAGGCCAGACACAGGCCCACTGGGCCTCAGAGGCGGTCTCTGTCCCTCTCTGGGCCTCGAGGACACAAACGAAGAAAGAAATCGGATCTCTTTGCCAGGGCTTAGAGGAGATAAGTGCTTGGGATTCCTCGAAAGAGAAGCTTTTATGGCAAGTCCTAGATCCTTTGCCTGAACTCTCTGCCTGCCCCACATCCACAGGCCCCCTCAATTGCCTCCTGACTCCCCTTTACAGGACCCCTCCAAACCACAGCTATCCCTCCATTCCCGAGCCGCTGGCCTGCTACTCAGGGTGATCCTCAAACCCCAAACAGCTCCCTCTGTTTCTGTTCAAAGCCTCAACCCCATCTGCCTTTTTTCCCCAAGACCTAACATGGGGTGGGGGTGGGGCTAAAACAGACCTGGTACTTCCAAAAGCCCATCACCCTCCCTCCTAAGCTTGGGTTTTGTCAGAGAAAGTCAAGGTTGGCACTGGGCAGATGGCATCCATGCCACCCCCGCCTGCCAGCTCTGACCACACCATTGAGATCAATGCCCGAAGCCAAAGAAGGAATCGATGGTTCTAATTAAACCCTTTTTCCAGGGTGGGTCCCTGGCCAGAGAGAGAGCTCTGAGGCTCTGCATCCCAGCACCCAGCCCTGTGCCCTGTACATATTTAAGAAACCTGGAGCCCCGCAGGAATCAGGCCATGAAGACCCCAGAACCCCCACATTAGGCAAGGAGGCAAGCAGAAAGCCTGGGATGGTGTCAGGCCTCATTCCCAGGGACCCTTCCCCTAGGAGAGCCCCGCCCCCACTCAGCACTGCCTGAGGACCACAGTTTCTTCTTCCAGATCCCCAGAACACATGGGGGGACATGCGTCTCCATTCCAGCCCTGTGGGTCATTATAGAGAACTGGCCATCATGCTAAGGGCGGATGAAGCAGGGTTGGGGGGCTCTGGACAAAGACCCTCTTGTCCCCAAGGAGGGGTGGCAGGAAGCCAGGGCAAAGCCTTTACACTTGCTGCCAGTGGTGCCTGGGTGCCAGGCAGTCTGGGTGGGGGGATCTTATTCTTGGAACCTCCTCCCCTTATTCCCGGAGCCCTCACCCCCATCCCTCGCTTCTACACCAAGCCACCAGCTAAGTCTCTGCCCCAACAACTCTCAGCTGCGCCTGGAGCCTTCCTTCCCATGTGAATGCTGGGCCCTGACACTTGCCCACAGTGGCCCCAACACCAACCCCAAACAGCAAAACCCTCACACATAAACCATAACTGCCCCCCTACACACATACACAGGCACAGCCTTGCCAGAAAACACCATCATCACAGCTGCCACCAATGATGACAGGGCCCCACGTTTTCAGTCACAATTTCCATCAAATGCATCATCAATTCTTTAAGACCAGCAAGAGGGATATGAAAAGGAATGAGGGAAACTGAGGCACAGAGTTAGCAAAGCATCAGGCTCAAGGTCACCCAGATCAAGACATGGAGAGTGCCCCCGCCCCAAGTGCTCAAATCCCAAACCAAGTAACATTCAGACCCACAAGCCTGGATGTCTGGTCAGCTATCCCCAATTGCCAGCCCGCATCTGTTTCCCAAAACAACAGTAGCTCAAACATCTTCTAAAGGCTTCAGCTAGGAACCCTCAGCTCTGGGAATCCACTTCCCTTAAAGTTGGGGGCTGCAGGACCTCCTGGTTTCATGGTATTTGGGGAGAGGGAAACACAGTCCGGTATCCCCTCCTGGCACAATCTCTTCCCGCTCACCTGGCTCCCTTCGGCCCCCCGGATCTCTCGGTCCAGTTTCCTCCCTAGAAGATCGGGCGCTGCCCTCGGCTGTCCTCTCCCACCAGGCCAGGGCAAAGCGCCGGAGGCACTGCCAGGGATGCATGGGGAGGCGTGGGGCGGGGGTGCACGCACTAGCAGCCGCACACACCGCGCTGGGCCCTGCCAGCCGAGCTGCGGAGGCACCCGGCCGGCCCCCTCCGCTTCTACCAGCATCCTGCTGCCCCCACCGACAGGACTCGGAGCTGGTCCGGGAGCTTCTGACGTAGCAGGGGGGTGCGTGGGAGGGTAGGGGGAGCCATGGCGCGTCCCTTCCCCAGCCCCGCCCTCTGCCCCTCAGTTTCCAGCTGTCCCTAACTCCTCACTCACTGTTGAAACTCAGCCCAGCTGGGGGCGCCCTCCCCTGCCCTCTGCAGGGGGAAGGCTTAAGATCAAATAGCCCCTCCCCCAGCCCCTCCCTCTCATGGCCCCTCCCTACCCGCCAGCCGAGCGGGGAGCGTGTCCCCAGTTTCTGCAACTGCTGCCTAGGCTCCGAGGTCTCTAGGGCTAGGGCCTCGAGGTGAGGGGGGTGGTGGTGGTAGTGGGGAATACAGGCTTGTATCCTGGCAACACAGCCAACCCCAGAATGCACTTATCCCCTTCCTTCCCTGGGGGGCTGGCTCAAAGCGCCTACCACCACCACTCAAGTGCCTACACCCCATTCTGAGACCTGGGGGAGAGAGAGGCCTTTGATATTCCCCCCGCTTCTCCATCCCTTTCGACTCCCCCTTCATCCTCCTCTTCCTGCACCTCGGATAGTCCACTCCCCTCCCCCACTTTCCTCACCATCCATCCCCCTTCCTCTTCTCCCCACCCCTCCCCCTCCACACTTACCCCTTTCAATTTTAACCCCTCAGGCCCCCTCCCCCGGTATGGCGAGGCCCTCCCTACCCGGTCTCCAGCCTTGCAAATTCCTGACCCTCTCTCGGGTCCTTCTCCCAAGCCCAGCGCGCCGCGGTCCCCTACCCCACACACACCTGCGCCCGGAGCATCCCTAGCCCCGCCGGCCGCCGCCTCCCAGACCCGGCTGCCGCCCCCGCCCCCGGCCGAGGGGAAAACACACAAAGAAAACAGAAATACCTTCCACTTAAGCATGGAGGCACATTAGGGAGGAGAGAGACAGGGACATGCCTTGGGACGGAGCGTTCCCCATCGGGCGGGGCGCGGGGGGCGGGGGCCCCGGGCCGGCCTGCCTGGCGCTCGCCCTCTCGCCGCCTCGCGGGCTTCTCGCTGTGCCCCAGCCCAGGGGCGCTGTGCCAGGCGGGCGGGCCGGGGGCGCGAGCCCCGCCGGGATGGACCAGCTGGGAGGGCGCCGGCGGCCGGGCGTGTGGGTGCGCGCGCGCGCGGGCGTGTCACCGAGTGTGCGAGAGCGAATGTGTGTGTGTGTGTGTGTGTGTGTGTGTGTGTGTGTGTGAGAGCGCGCGCGCGGGCCGGCGCGGGTGTGTCACTGCTGTCGGGAGCGCGCGCGGCTCGGGCACGCGCGTGTGGCCGGAACGTACAAAGGGCCGCCGGGGGTGGCGGGGAGCGAGGAGAGGAGGGGGTACCGCGCCTGGCGCCCTCAAGCAGCACCGCGGAATCCCGCGGCGCGCGGCCTGGCCCGGGTGCGGGGCGCGCTCACGCTCCTCTCCCCGCTCCACCTGCTTCTCCCATCCCAAGCCATCCTCGCTCTACGATAGGGACAAATACCTAAGGCCTGGGATCGCCTCGAGGGAGGGGGTACACCTCGAGGGTGGAAGACTTCTCGGTCTCCAAGCCCCCGCGCGCCTTGGGATGGAGAAGCATTCGGGGAGGGACTGGGCAGGGAGGCAAAGCCGGGCGGCGGGGCGGGGGGCCACTCTTTGGCCAAGGTGACCTCCGAAAGTCACAGCTGCCTAATGCAGGGAGAATTGGACCCTCCTCCACCTCTGCCTGGACGCTCTCCTGACCCCCTCCTTAAACACGCTCTTACGCGGGCACCCAGTCCCCCGGCGCCCCCTGCTGGGCTGTCTCCTTGCCCCCAGTTCGGGTTGCGGCCCCTCCTGCAGGCGTCTGCTGGAACTGCCTGGGCCCTTGCTGGTAGTGGGGCTGTCTAGGATCATCTGTCAAGTAGGGACTCCAAAGGAGGGCGCTCCTGCCCATTCTCACACCTCACCTGGCGACGCCATCGCCACCTCCACCTTAGCCGGCAGAGGCCAGCTTTGCTCTACCCCCGCTTTACTTCCACCCCCTCCCTGTACCACCTTGGCCTACCTGTGGGCTCCACAGACTTCTCCAGCTCGGACCAGCACTGACCGTTGCTCCTGTCCTGGTTGTTTGCTTCCCCTCTCCCTCGGGTTCTCTGTCCTGTTTCTTCTTTTCCAAGCTTCACTTGGGGAGGGGAAAGTGGGCTGAGTACCCCGCCCCATTTATTTACTCCTGGCATCCCCACAGCCAGCTTAGATGAGCAAAGAAGGAGCACAGTACATCTCTTCCCTATAGCCACCAGGCAGCGTGGCAGGCAGGCAGGCAGAGAGGCAGGAGAAGAGACCCCACCCCAAGAAGCCCAAATGACAAACCGGTTTCCCCACTTCCTGGTCTACCCAGTCGCAACCTTAATCTAGGCTCTCCCACTTTCCTGCCCACCTCCAGGCCTGCCCCTGAGCCTTCCACATGCTTGGCTAGGGCCAAGCCCCTGATGCCCCTTAGAGATGACTCTCCAGTTGCAGTAACTTAGATGGCAGGGCCAGGGCAGAAGGAGGAGGGGGCCCTTCCTAGCTCCAACTGGACAGCTCAGGAGGGCAGCCAAGAGCCATGTCTTGGACACACCGCCTGGGCACACGACCCCAGCAGTCGTCACCCTGACTTCTCTCCTCCTGGGCCAGCTGCCTCTCCCTCTGCCAGCTGGATGGTACCCATCTTTTGGCCTCTGAGTGTACAATGGGCACTTGTCCAGCTCCCTGCCTGGCTGCCTGCCCAGGATGGGCTCGGGAGGCAGCAGGCCCTTGTAAGGGAGGAGCTGGCGAGGGGAGAGGTAGCTTCTCCTCCGCTGCATGGACACCACCTTCCAAGTCTCTCAGAGCCCAGAGGTTGGGGGACTCAAACTGCTGTTCCTCCATTAATGCCCCCCACTCAACTACACATTCCCCTCAGGAGTCCCCCACGAGACAAGGTCTCTTCCCTTCCCTGCTTTATGCCCATCTTAGAGGAAAGGAATCAGCAGGTGCTTTAGCCATGTTCTCTGATTTAACCCTATCAACAACCTTGCAGCAGTGTGCATTTTCAGCTCCATTTCAGAAATAAAGGTGAGGCTCAGAAAGGTACAGCCACTTGCCCAATCTAAGAGGAGCAAAGCTGAAATGCAAACCCAGATCTGCCTGACTCCAAAGTTTCCAGCCTCTTTTCTCTTGTCACCACCATCTCCTAACCCTGTGGGCTGCCAGAAGCAGGGACTAACCTCTGGCACATACCTCATGACCATAGGGTGGGTGGGAGAGAGTGAGCTCGAGAACGTGGCTGAGGGTTAAGAACACACTTATGTCAAGGTTAAGGAACTGGACGTTATCCCTTGGAGGATTATGGGAAAGATGCTTGTCCTGTCACAGGGAGATTTTTCTGCCCTTCCATTAAACGCCAAGAAGCCACTCCTCAGAGACTGACGGATAGAGGCTCCATGAATCAGCCCTTTGAGATTGGGAAGTGTTCCAAGGGTGTCAGCAGGAAAATGCATCTGTCTTTCCCCACTCTACGGTGAGCTCCTGAGCCATGCGGGCCCCCTCCATAGTGAGGAGTTTAAGTCAGATTCAGGTAATATTTTATTTGTGTAGCTTACTTTGTAAAGACAATCCTTCACATTCCTGATCATCTGCACAGCTGAGAGCGCATTGACTCCCTCCTCCCCGCCACTACTTTGTCCACACCCACACAACCCAGGACAGCGGCCTCCATGTGTCCCACAGAGGGGTGAGAAAGGGTACACTCCTGAACAGGAGCAAAGATCCCAGGGTGCCAAGTTGAGCCACTGGGGCAGATGGCCTGACATCCTCACCCCTCATTGACCCCACCTGCTCCCCTGCCCTCCCCACCAGAGAAGATAGGTGCCTCCTCCCAGTCCCATCAGATCTCAGAAGCAGAGGCTCCTGGGGCAGAGAGAAGGCCAATCAGGGCGAGAGCAACACAGGTATGATTCTTCCAGCCGAGATAAGAGAATTGCTCCTGTAAGCTGGCATGGTGCCCAGCACAACCAATGTGCCAGCTGCCTCAACCTAAGATGCCTCAGGTGCCACCCCACCCCCACTGTCATTCAGCAACAGGTAACTTCCCCCGGCCCTGCCCCTCTGTCTCGGCATTGTTCTCAGCTGGGAGGGGGCAGCAGGCACTACCCACCTTGTCCGTCTCAGGCACTCCACCCAACCTCCTTGCCTGCTCCTGGGAGCCTGCCAGAGGGAGGTTGTGTCTAAAAGTGAGACTGTTCAGCCTCGCCTCTCCTTCCCCAAGGTGTCCTTAGAATGGTGGTTGCACCTGGACAAGCATCTGGGCAGGAAGAGAGAGATGGGGCTTAGGGTGTGCAGAGAGGGGCACGTGGGCCTCTAGGGGAAGGCACAGGGCAACGTGGAAATTATGGCTGGACACCGTGAACTGCTCCCTCTGTCACCTTGAAGCCCCCGCCCCCAAATCCTCAAGGAAGCCCTCTGCCCATGGGGCTATTGTCGGGCCAGCGCGTTTTATGAGCCCCCTTTGGACTGTCCCATCTCCACCAAGGGTGGCCTGACACAGCAAAGGGGCTGTAGTTTGGCGCTGCTCTGGAGAGAGAGTGACCAGGGCATCTGGGACAGAAGCTGGTGTGGGTGGGGGAGCTGAGGAGTAGGACAGAGCTTCGTCTGCTGTAGACCTGCACCCTTCTGACCACAGCCAGTCTCCTCACTCTCCCATGTCCCCTCCCACCCGGCAGAAGAGGAGTAAATGGCAGTAAGTTTCAAAAGACCCTCCTTTCATTCCCTGTGGTCCCTACTCCCCCGTTTGTTATTGTAATAAATGCTAATGATACTCAATAATAGATGTCCTCATTAGCATATCAAACGTACTTTCTGAAGAATGGAGAGAGAAAGTGGAAGGAGGTGATTCTCTGGGGTCCTGACTGTAGCCAGCTCCCTCCAAAGAAATTTCTCCTGGTGCTTCCAGAAGGAAGGGACCCTGTAGCGGCACTTGCTGGGAGAAGCCTAGATGGCCCCTTCTGATGGGGAATTTTCTGAGCACAAGACTCTGTCTTCCCTGTCACGTGGCAAATGAGGTCCTATCTACAGGGAGCATTGAGTTGCCCTCATTAACTAGGGCTCCCCCTCAGGGCAGGGCAGTGGTTCTTAAACTACAGTGAGAATCAGGATCACCTAGAGGGCCTGTTAAAACAGGGGTTGCTGGCCCCAACCCCAAAGTTTCTGATTCTGTAAGTTTGAAGAGAGGCCTGAGCATCTGCATTTCTAACAAGTTTCCAAGGGATGCTGCTGCTGCTCCTGCTCGGAGTCCACACTTGGAGACCCCGTGGGGTAGGGGCTGTCTTCTTGTTTTACCAGCTTAGGCTTTGCCTGCTGATGTGGCTCAGCTAGCAAGTCACTGCAGGGCCTGACACACAGGGAGTGTCCAAGAGAACTTTGTGGCATGAATGAAGGTGCCTCTTCTCTCCTTTCCTCAAACCACCACCAAGGCCAATTTCTGTCACCAGAAGCGCTCCTGGTGACTCCTTTTTCCCCAGACCTTGATCTTTGATCCTGATGGAACAGAGAGGACCAGAACTGGATCTCCTGGTCCCCGGCTGTGTGCCACCGTGCTTGGGCACTGCAGATACTAGTGGATCTTCTCTCCTGAGAGGAGGAGGTAATAAAGGTGAGGGAGAGGCTTCCCCACACCCCACCTCACTTTGGGGTGACCTACGGGGCCTAAGTGGGGAGAGGGGTTCATATATAGTCTATGAACATGCAGGTAGCTCCCCACTTCTTTCCCACACATTCCCCTAGGTGTAAGAATTGCCTTTGGTGCGTGAACTGCAGCCTTAGTGCTGGGGATGTGGAGAGGAGACTAGAGCAGGAATGTAGAGATGGAAGGGAAGGGAAGATGAGGGCAGACAGAAGTAGGAAGAGGAGAATGAGAGGTGGACAAAAACACCGGGAAAAAGGAAAGAAGAGGGGAGGTGGAAGGGAGGGGTGTTGGGGGAGAGGCCCAAGAGAGGGAAAGGAAAGGGAAGAAAGATGATGAGAAGGGACCAAAGCAAGGAGGAGGAGGAGGAAGGACATCTGTATCTATCCTTGAGAGGATATATTATGAGCCACTGGGGCCCAGGTGGACCACAAGCCCAACTCCTGCAAGACCACATCCAACTTGGCTTTGAGGCTTTATATTTCACCATTTGATCCACTTGCCTGGTGGAAAAAAAGGAACACACACACATACACAGCCACTCCAGCCTGCAGCCTTCCTAAGCCTGCCAACTAAGCTGATAAACCTATGGTGGGTAGTGGGGGAACAGAGCAGGTATCATCCTGACTATTTTACCCATGCTAGCACCTGGTAACCATCTCCTTGCCTTCCAAGGGCACAGCAATCATCTATTTAGTAATGAAAGTGGATGGAACCCTCATACACTGCTGGTGGGAATGTGAAATGGTCCAGCAACAATGAGAAACAGTTTGGCGGTTCCTAAAACGTTAAACATAGAATTACCAGATGACCCAATAGCCTAAATGTCCTTCAGTGGACGAATGGATAAACAATCTGTGATATATCCACACAATGGAATATTGTTCTTCCATATAAAGGAATGAAGAACTAATACATGCTTCAACATGGATAAACCTCAAAAAATTACACGAGTGAAACAAGCCAGACACAAAGGGTCGTATATTGTAGGATGCCATTTATATGAAACATTCAGAATAGGTAAATCCATGAACATTTGCCTGGGGGAGGGGAAATAGGGAGCAGTTGTTTGATGCATATGGGGTTTCCTTTTGAGGTGATGGAAATTTTTGGAACTAGATAGATTTGGTGGTTGTGCAACATGATGAATGCACTAAGTGCCACCAAGTTGTTCACTTTAATTCTATGTTATGTGACTTTCCCGTCAATTTTAAAAAGCAATAATGGTTGTCTACATTGTCTACAACAAGGTTGCCAGTTCAATTCTCGCATGAGTTGGTGGGCTGTGCCCCCTGCAACTAAAGATTGAAAATAGCGACTGGACTTGGAGCTGAGCTGCGCCCTCCACGACTAGATTGAAGGACAATGGCTTGGAGCTGATGGGCCCTGGAGAAACACACGGCTCCCCAATATTTCCCAATAATAAATAAAAAAAAAAGCAATAATGAAAGTGTTTTCCAGAGAGTTCATCAAATCGAGCACAGATTTCAGAATCTACCTTCTTTGGAAAGGGGAGCTTGTGCCCACATGAACCCACATGAGTCATGGCCTTTTCCAACACTCTGGGGCACCGGGCATCTGCTGAAGACTGGAAAGATGCTCACAGGACCCCGGAAAGCTGTGTCCTGGACCCAGACTACATCCCAGCAGCCTCCTCCCCTGCCTGACTCCCATCCCAAGAGAGGGTCCCTTTCGGGTTCCTGCTTCCCAAGCAGGCAACAGATGTATGATCTGCTGCCCAGGAGCTCGGCTCTTCATCTTCAGCTAACATCTTGCCATTTGTCCCAGCGGCAGACCCACCACTCCCTGATCTCATTCCAAATATAGCTTTAAAAAGCTCTCTGGTTTTCCTTCCCACAGATTATTTTAATAACCCCCTAAGTAGAGTCCCTGCTGTCTGGAATCTCTTACTCCCCCCAATCCCCTCTCCCTGTGCTAGGCCCAGGGCTGGATGCTCTGGGTTCATTTAGAGTGGGGAGGGGTCCCAAGAAGAATCAGGCACATTTGCTGTTCCCCAGTGCTCTGAGGCCCCACTAGACCCTTCCTCTCAAATACCTTCAGTGACCACTCCCTACAGACGGGGATGTGTCCTCTTGGGACCCTGAACCTTTTGAGGTCCTGACAAAAGCTTTGCACCCTCTCCCTAGACAAATGAAGATACATGCCCATCCATACACAAGGAATACGTGGGCCTCCCTGACCTCTGCAGCCCATCCAAGGACCCCTAAGACTACTCGAAGTGTGGAAAGTCAGTTTCCCCACCACTGCCTCTGTCCCAGCCACCCAGGTCCCGCTCTGGAAGGAAATACCATTCCCAGGGTCTTTGGTCTTTCAGGGCTTGGCCCGGTGTTCACAAGCACTTTCTTTATCTTCTCTTACCCAGCAGTGTATACACACTCGACAATATAAACTGGAGATTGTTCTGCCACAGGACATAGAAAGATGTCCCGTTGATGGATATTTAGGCTTTGTCCAGGACAAGAGATAGCCTGGTAGTTACTTCATTTCACACAAATTGAGCATATCTATAGAATAAATTCCTGGGAGTGGAATAGCTGGATAAAGGGTGTGCATAATAAATGTTTTAAATATGAACCATTATTTCTGTTGTTGCCCTGATAGTGAATCCATAGCAACGAATTTGGCCATCTATTTCTCTTGTGGTGTGCCAGCTGGGGAAACCGAGGCACCAACTGCCCACCTCCCCCCCTGGAAGAATCAAAAATTGAGCGAGGGAACTGATAGCAGGAAGAAGCCCAGCTTCAGTAAGAAAAATGCCCCAAGGACCCCGCCCACCTTGGAAAACAGGGAAGAGGAGGGTGTCTAGCCTGAAAAGGAAGAAACTGAAATAATAATCACCTCGTGTGTGAAGGAGGAGACAAGCCGGAGAATACCCAAGGACTCCGTGGCAGCAAGAGACTGAAGTTAGCTCCAAGTGTGAACTTCCTGCAAGTGTAGGAGGGTTGATGACAGCCTGGCACCAGGGGAGGACTGTGGGTGACTCCCAACTCAGAGATCATTAAACCAAGATTAAGGGTGGAGGCCCTGCCAGTCCTGCTGGGAGCAGAGAGCTGGAGCAGGTGACCACTTAAGACGCCCTGGGAGAACACCGCCTAGCTGAGGAGAAAGGCTGAGAAACGGATTAATAAGGCAGGGTCCAGAACTTGGTTGTCATCAAAGCAATCTCATAATCAACCCTTAGAGGAGGGCAAGCAAGGATTATGAGCGGCCCATTTTGTGGATGAGAAAACTGAGGCCCAGAGAAGTTAAGAAACTTGGCCAAGCCTTCACAGCTGAATCAGGACTTGAACCCAAGCCTTTAGCCCCCAAGTTTTCCCCAATGCCCTGCCTCCAATGCCCTGCCTCCTGGGGCTGGAAGCTTCCCAAGATAGGACTCAGGCCTCTGTCCTTGGTTCCTTCACCAACTTCCTCAGGCCCTCTGTACCCCACTCCTCCATGCCGCCCTCCCCACCAACACCCCAACCACACAGCCCCAGAACAGGGTGGAGACTGCTGGGAGAGGCTGCAAGTCCCTCTCCTGTCTAACAACTGAGCTGAAGGAGGAAGTTGGAGGTGGGAACAGGTCCCAAACTCCCATCTTACTTGTCCTCGCCTGTCTCAGTCTCAGACTCTCTCGTGATAGGAAAGTAGGCCAGTTTGGAATATGTCACGGATATTTTCGACATCCCCATCTGTACTATAGCTTTCCATACAGCCAAGGGGGGTGGAGCCAGAGCCTTCCTGCCGGGTAAGGAGCACACCTGCTACCTCTGGGACTCAGAGCCCACATGGGGGCTGGGGACAGGTACAGTGAACCCTGGAGGACACTGGGCAAGTGTCCAGCAGCCTGCGCAGGGCAGGAAACCAGCAGTGTCTGTCCTCTTCCCAGAGAAGCAAGAGCAGAACAGTTGAGACCTGTGGATACCACCCTACCCCCCACTAACCTGGGTATGGAACACTGAGGAATGAGCAATTAGTTCTGCGGAGAAAGGGGTGTGGGAAAGCTTTACCGGTGAGGCGACTGACATTTGAGTTGGGCCTTGAAAGAGGAGCAGGACTTTGCTGGGTGGAGAAGATGGAGGAGGGTGTTCCCAGCCAAGGGATGTGCTTGGGCTATGCTGCAACCAGTGTGCCCGGTGCACTAGAGGAATGACCAGTGAGGGCAGCAAGAGAGACTGGACAGGGATGGGCTAGCACTGGCAAAGGAGCGGTTCATGGTGAATTCCCAGCTACAAAACTTGTAAGCTGGATAAGAATTCAGGTCTGTCTGTCCCCAGTGCCCATCCCCTCCATCTCTCACCACCTCCCAGATAAAAGCCAAGGTTCCCTTCCAAAGAAATGTCTCCCCAAACTTCACCCCTTTCTCACTGCCCACTATGGACCAGGCCTCCAGGGCCCCACAGCAACCCCAAGAAATAGCTATTCTCAGATGAGAAAACAGTCTCAGAGAAGTTAGGTGACTTGCTCAAGGACACAAAGCTGATCAATGGCAGAAGCAGGATTAAGATCCAGGTCCCTTCTCGCCCCTAATCACTCTGCCTTGTTCCTCCCTAAGCACTTAGTTTCTTTATTCCTCAGTTTTCTTCATCTGTAAAATGGGGCTGGGAAGATTAGTGAGAGAGCGCACAGATACAAGCCACTTGGCACAGTGCCTGACATTCATTCAACATTTAACAAGCATTCTTCGAGCACATTCTAAGAGCAGGACCCTCTTCTAGGCGTTGGGAGGCAACAGGAAACAGAAATAAGACCCTACTCTCCCAAAGTGGAGTCCAAGATAAGGATTGAGAGGAAAGTGGACAAACATTGGAACAAGGCAAGGATGTCACTCTCATCATCTCTCCTCAACATTGTACTGGAGGTTCTCACCAGGGCACCAAGGCAGGGGGAAAAGAGCATCGAGAATTGAAAAGTAGTGGTAAAACTGTCTTTATATGTCTACATCATTGATTCCTGTGTAGAAAATGTGAAGAAATCTACAGAGAAATAGCTAGAACCTATTTAGTTCTAAACTCTAGTGAGTTTAGCAAGATTGTAAGATATAAGATCAATATACAAAATCAATTATATGTCTATAGGTTAGCAATGAAGAACTAGAAATTGAAATTTTAAAAACTAATACCATGTACAGTAGCATCAAAAAATATGAGATAAGTCTGACAAAGGATATATAAGACCTGTACCCTGGAAACTACAAAACATTGCTTAGAGAAATTTAAAAAGACAATAAATGAGGAGATAGACCAAGTTCATGGGTCAGAAGACTCAATCCTGTTAAGATGTCATTTCTCCCCCAAATTGATTTATGAATTCAGCACAATCCCAAATTCCCAGCAGCTTTTTTTTTTTCTGGTAGAAATTGAAAAGCTCATTCTAAAATTCTTATAGAAATGCAATGGATTTAGAATAGGCAAAACAGCTATGAAAAAGAAGGGGGGTGGTGCAGATCAGAGGGCCCTCTTCCTGGCTGGCAGCGGGAGGCTGCACAATGCCTGGAGTTACTGTAACATACTTGAACCACAGGCGTTCCTCAGAGCTCTGGCAGCCGTCCTCAAAAAGTCCGGGAAGCTGAAAGTCCCTGAATGAGTGGACACGGGCAAGCTGGCCAAGCACAAGCAGCTTGCTCCCTATGATGAGAATTGGTTCCACATCTGAGCTGCTTCTACAGCACAGCACCTCTACCTCCCAGGCTGCACTAGTTTGGCTCCACGACCATGATGTATAGGGGACATCAGAGAAAGAGCATCACTTCCAGCCACTTCAGCGAAAGCTCTGAGAGTGTGGCCCACCGGGTCCTCCAAGCCCTAGAGGAGCTGAAATTGGTGGACAAGGACAAACATAGGGGCCACAACACCTCAGGGACAGAAAGATCGGGACAGAATCACCAGACAGGTGACGACTGCCAACAAGAAACATTAGGACAAATATTAGGTTAATAAAATGCCTCATTCATTAAAAGAAAAAAAGAAAGAAAAATGAGGAGAAAAACAATTCGGAGGATTTACACTACCTAACTTGAAGATTTTAGAAATCCGGTTGGCTCGGTTAGAGCGCAGTGCTCATAACACCAAGGTCGCCGGTTCCCACATGGGCCAGTGAGCTGCGCCCTCCACAACCAGATTGAAAACAACGACTTGACTTGGAGCTGATGGGTCCTGGAAAAACACACTGTTCCCAAATATTCCCCAATAAAAATTTTAAAAAAATTATTAGAAAGCTACAGCAATCAAGACAGTGTCATGTTGTCATCAAAATAGACCAACAGACCATGGGAAGAGAATAGAAAGTCTACAAACAGATCGACACATATATAGTCTATTGATTTTCAACAAAGAAGCAAAGTTCAGTCTAGTGGACAAAAGATTGACTTTTCAACAAATGGTCCTGGAACAAATTGGTATCCACATAGAAAATAAAATACCTCACACCATATACAAAATTAACTCACAGTGGACCCTAGGCCTAAACATGAGCCTAAAAATATGAAATTCCTAGAAGAAAACATAGGAGAAAATCTTCGTGACCTTGGGTTAGGCAAAGATTTCTTAGCTACAATATCTTAAAAGAAAAACTTGAAAAATTGGATTTCATCAAAATTAAGGATTTCTGCTATTTGAAAGATACTGTTAAAGGAATAAAAAGACAAGCCACAGAAGAGAATATTTGCAAAGCATATATGTTACAAAGGACTTTTATCCAGAAAATATAAAGAACTCTCGAAACTCAATAATAAGAAAACAAACAACCCAATTTTTTAAATGGGCAAAAGATTTGAATAGATACTTCAACAAAGACGATAGACAGATGGCAAATAAGCATATGGAAGATGCTCGTTATCAGGCATTAGGGAAATGCAAAATAAAACCACAATTAGATATCACAAACTTTTTTTTTAATGACAATACCAAGTGTTAGTGAAAATGTGGAACAAATGGAACTCTCATGCACTGCTGACAGAAATATAAAATGGTACAACCATTTTGGAAATCAGTTTGCCAATGTCTTTAAATGTTAAACAGACACCTACTCTATGACCAGCAATTCCACTCACAAGTTATTATTTACCCAAGAGAAATTAAAGCATATAACTAACAAAAACTTGTATGTAAATATTCATGGCAGCTTTATTTGTAATAGCCAAGAACTAGAAACACTTCAACAGTGAATGAATAAACAAATGATAACATATCCATATAATGGAATACTATCTAGCAATAAAAAGCAATGAGCTATTGATACATGCAACATAGATGAATCTCAAAATGATTATGCTAAGTGAAAAAAGGCAGACAGAAAACAGTATACACTGTATAGTTCTGTATATGTATAAAATCTAGAAAATGCAAATTAATCCATAGTGACAGATAACACATCACTGGTTGCCTAGAGATGAGGGGAGGGATAGAGAGGGGCGGGAGCAAGACAAGTATACCAGGAAAAGGACACAAGGAAACTTTTAGGGGTGATGGATATGTTCATTATCTTGACATAGTGATGGTTTCATGGTGTACTCATATGTGAAAACTTACCAAATTGTGTAATTTTAAATATGTGTAGTTTATTATATTGTCAAGTATTCATTAATAAAGTTATAAAAAGGCAAATAAAAAGCAACAATCAAATAAAACAAGTTAATCTGAAAAAGAAAATGAGATGTAGATTTTGGAGAAAAGCAAAATCATCGCAACATGAATATTATTAGGAAAGGCAAAGATTCGCTGGGAGCCTTGTAGATCTTATCAGCAAGCTCAGTAAAATGGCCAGTTAAAAGAAAAATACAGATAAATCAATAGCTTTCTTTTTTACCAACAAAAAACAACTTTAAATTGTTAGAAAAAATGATTGAATTCTTTTTTATCAAATTGTTTTATAACTTTTTAATTTTTTTTGGTTAACTTTTATGTGTGTTTTTCGAGGACTCATCAGCTCCAAGTCAAGTAGTTGTTTCATTCTCATTGTGGAGGGTGCAGCTCACAGTGGCCCATGCAGGGATCGAATGGGCAAATTTGTTAAGAGCACTGTGCTCTAACCAACTGAGTTAAACGGCCGCCCCATTTAATTCTCAATAGCAATTAAAGTTATGAAATACAGAGGAATAAATTTTACTGGGGATATATAAGAAGAACTGAATAAATGGAGAAATGTATACCACTTTCCCATAATGGAAGAATACTTTGGTAAAGTGGTTAATTCTCTCCAAATTACTCTATAAATCCAGTGCAACTCCAGTTTAAAATTCCAATGGAATTCTTTAACTGAAACTAGAAAAGATAATTCTAAAATTCACCTGGAAGATTAAATGAGTACCAAATGGAAAAAAAATGTTTTAAAAAAAATGGACTGGGTAGGAATTGCTTGTATTATCACTAATCCAAATGTACTATAAAACAGTTGGTATTAACAGTAAGAACAAGACTTGTCTTCACACATAGTAAGTGTTTCACAAACATTTGTAGAATGACCAAGTAAATGAACAGGCAAACAGATCAATAGAACAAATAGTCCAGAAGCAGTCTCAAAAAACTTTTTCCTTCTCAGACTGTAGAACAGTTCTAAGAAGCATTCAGTTAGGCTGATGGAGATAGTCCCCAAGCCAAACCTGTCCATTAGAAGAGTCCAAAGTCCCACAGGAATGAGTCAGTACTACTACCCCTGCCATGCTCAGCCATTGGCTGGGAACAGCCCAGGCAAAACATGGCCAGGATACAAACACAATGAAGGATTCATAGGGGTGGCAGCTGGGGCTGTCCATCAACCATGCTCCACGTGGCAGGTTTCCTTGAAGGAAATCTGAGCGGCACATTTCAGTGACCCCCAGAGTTGCTTTAACCCAGGGGTCAGCAAACTACAGCCCACAGGCCAAATAAAACCTGCTGCCTGTTTTTATAAATATAGTTTTGTTGGAACATGTAGCCACACCCTTTTATTCACATGTTGTCTCTGGCTACTTCTGTACTATAATGGCGGAGTTGTAGTTGTGACAATATTTGCAGCCTTCAATGCCTAAAATATTTACTAGCTGACCCTTTATAGGAAAAGTTTGCCAATGGTTCTTTAATCCACTGTGATTTGAGGGTGGTTTATTGCCAGAGCAAAACCTAGCCTATCCTGACTGGTACAGTGGTCTAAATTGCTCTTCTTTCATCACCTCCCACTCCTCAACCTGGTGGTCCCCAACCTGTTACCACAGCTCCTCTCCCCATCAACGCCATTCAAACTTCTCTTTCTAAAGTTGTGGCATAACTGTTTCAGTCCTTATTGAATTTGACCTCTCAGCAACATACAAGTTACCCATTTCCCCTTCTTAAAACTTACTCTCTTCCCAGCTTCTATGACACTATATGTTCTTGGTTTTCCTCTTAATACTTCTCTGACCACTTCTTCTCAATCTCCTTGGCTTAAACCAACTATTAAATGTTCCTCAGGTTTTTTTGTTCTAGGCCTGCTTCGGTTCTCACTCCCTAACATTCCTATGGCTTTGATTACCACACATATTCTAGCAGTTCCCAAATTAACATCCCCTGGTCAGAGATCAACTCCAGTCCTATCTAGTCAGTTAGACATACCAGGCCTCTCTCCACTAGGCTGTAAACTGGTCTAAAACTAATCTCATTACTCTTCCCTTAATCCTGTTTCTCCTCTTGGATTTTTTTAAATAAATGGTAGTAACCATCCACCAACTTTGCTTAATCTAGAAATCTAAGGTCTTCTTTCTTTACTCTCCTTCACCCTACAGTCTAAATCCAATCAATAAATTCTGTTTTTCTTAACTTCTAAATATCTCATTTTTCTACATCTCTCTATCCTCATTGCCATGAATCTAATCCAAGCTCCATTTTTACCTACTGGGACAATGGCTACAATTTTTTAACTGATCTCCCTGTTTCTGTGCAAGTGTTCATTCAAGCAAATCCTCGCACTGTGCCCAGAGACCTTTGCCAGTGAGAATATTGGAACAAACAGGAAATAAATAGAATATAATAGATTTAAACCCAACTATATTAGTATTATATTTACATGAAATGTAAGTGATCTAAATACTGCAATTAAAAGAGAAAAATGTCAGACTATAATAAATAATCCAATTATATGCTGTTTACAAGAGACACATCTTAAACAGAAGAACACAGAAAAGTTTAAAGGATGAAAAAAGATACAATGCAGGCACTAACCAAAGTAAAGTTGGTGTAGTTATATTAGACAAAATAAACTTTATGGCAAGAAGAATAATGAAAACAAAGAGGGACATTTCATAAAGATAAAAGAGTTAATCCAACAGGAAGGCATAACAGTTCTAAATTTACATGCATCTAATAATATAACCTCAAAATATATAAAGCAAAAACTGACAGAATTAAAGAAGAAATAGACAAATCTCCAATCACAGTTAGATATTTTTAACATGTCTCTCTCAGTAACTGTTAGAACAAGTAGATTTTAAAATATCGGTAGAGGAATAGATTTGAACAACATAATTAACAAATTTCCCTAACTGACAATTATAGAATACTATAAAAAAACCCGGAGGAAACCAACAACTACAGAAGGCACGTTCTTCTCAAGTATCAATTTTGACGCTTAACAAAATTGACCATATGCTGGGCCATAAAGCAAGTCTCAACAAATTTCAGTTTAAATTATTAAAATCATGGATAGTGTGTTCTCTGGACTCAGTGAAGTTGAGCTAGAAATCAGCAATTAAAAGATAACTAAAAAATCCCCCCAAAAGTTTAGAAATTAAGTAGTAAGCCTCTAACTAATCCATGGGGCCAAAGAAACTACAATGAAAATTATAAAATAATTTTCAGTAATAATGAGATACAGTTAAAGACTATGCTTAAAGAGAAATTTATAGACATACGTTCATATGTTAGGAAAGAAAAATGGATACAACTCATTATTAAGCATCCATTTAAAGGAGCTTTGGGGAAAAAAACAGCAATAAAACCCCCCTCTCAAAAAAAGTAGAAGGAAAGAAACATTAAAGACAAGAGTAGAAATCCACAAACATTCAATAAAGTCAACAAAGCCAAAAATTGATTCTTTGAAAAGAACATTAAAATTGATTTTAAAAAGCACACAAACATAGCAAGAAAGAGAGAGAGAATGAACAAATAACTAATAGTAGGAATAAAAATGGAAACATTACTACAGATCCTACAGATGTTAAAAAGATAATAAGAGCATATTGCAAACAACTTTATGTCAACATTTGAAAATTTAGACAACATGGGCAATTCATTTAAAAAATACAACTTACCAAAAATGTCACAGTGATATCCAAAAATATCACAAAAATATTCTGATTTTTGAGACCACAATAGACCTATATCTGTTAAAGAAATTGAAGCCTTAAATTAAAATTTTCCCACAGAGAAAACTCCAGGCCCAGATGGCTTCACTGGGGAATTCTTCCAAACAGTTAAGGAAGAAATAATACCATCTTACAAAGAATAGAGAAAAGATGAACATTTCCCAACTCATTTTATGAGACTTGAATAACCTTGATACTAAAACCTGACAAGGATATTACCTGACAAGAAAGAAAAGTTACAGCCAGTATCTCTCATGAACATAGATGCAAAATCCTACACAAAAATACTAAATCAAATTTAGTAATTTTCCTTAAAAGGTAATTCAGAATAATGACCAAATGCAGTTTTGTACAACAACAAAGTTTGGTTTACTATTCCAAAGTTAACCAATGCAACTAATCACATTAACAAAATAAAGTCGATAAACTATCTGACCATTTAATAGATGCAGAGAAAGCATTTGACAAAATTTAATACCCATTCATGAGTTTTAAAACTCTCAGAAAATGAGAATAAAAGGAAATTTCCTCAATTTAATAAAAGATGTCTCAAAAGACCCTACAGTCATTGACATCATACTTAATAGTGCAATACTGAGGGCTTTTCCTCTGTATTGGGAACAAATAAGGATGTTCACTTTCATTTATTCTATCCAACATTATCCTAGCTAGCTCAATAAAGAAAGAAAACAAAGGCATCAAGTTTGGAAAGGAAGAAGTAAATCTGTATTTGTATATAACATGATTGTGTACATACAAAATTCTAAGGAATCTACAAAAACTATTAGACCTAATGAGTGAATTAAACATTTTAAACAATTGACAATAATGTAAAAAAAAACAACACATGAGATACTAATGAATAAATTTTATGGAAAATGTGCAAGACTGTTACACCAAAACTACAAAACATTGCTTAGAGAAATAAAAGACAACTTAAATAAATAGAGAGATCCCCATGTTCATAGCTTGGGAGATGAAACATTAAGATGTCATGAGTCCCTATGTTGATGTATCGATTCAATGCCATCACAATGAAAACCTCAGCAGGTTTTAAAAAATAGAAAATTGACAGGCTGATTCTATCATTTATATGAAAATGCAAAGAATCTAAGATAGCCAAAACAATCTTGGAAAAGAACTAACTTGGAAAACTTGCACTATCAGATATTAAGGCTTACTACAAAGCTATAGTAATCAAGATAGTGTAGTATTGATGTAGGATAGACAAATATATCAATAGAATGGCAGGTTCATAAACAAACCCACATATATGTCAATTTAGACAAAGGCATTAAGATATTTCAATGGAGAAATGAAAGTTTTGGTGCTAGAACAATGAATGAACCCCAACCTTCACCTCACACCATACACAAAGACTAATTTGAGATAGGTCATAAACGTGGATGTAAAAAGCTAAAGCTATAAAGCTTCTAGAAGGAAACATAGGAGAATATCTTTGCAGCCTTGAGGTAGGCAAAATTTCTTAGGACAAAAAAGTACTAACCAGAAAGGAAAAAAATTGATACAGTGGACATTATTAAAAGTAAAAATTTCTGCTCATTGAGTGATAGCCGTATAAAATGAAAAAGTAAGCCACTGAATGAGAGATAAGAATTACAATACGTAGATCTGATATAGAATTTACATACAGAATAAGTAAATAACTTCCATAACTCAATAATAGAAAGACAAACAATCTAACTTCTTAAATAGGCAAAAGGCTTGAAGCGATACTTCACAAAAGATACTAGAATGGCTAATAAGCAAATGAAAACGTGCTCAACATCATTAGTCACCAGCGAAATTCAAACTAAAACCACAACAGGATGCACATCAGAATGACTAACATTAAAGTCTGAAAATATTACATCCTGAGAAGATGTGAACAACCACAAAAGTCTCCTACATGTAAAATAGTAGGACCACCTTGGAAATAGTTTGGCAATTCAACAGAAACCTACCCTATGACCCAGCACGCCTATGTCTTACCCAAGAGGAATGAAAGCATATGCCCACACAAAGACTTGTACAAAAATATTTGTGGGGGTGTCCGGTTAGCTCAGTTGGTTAGAGCATGGTGCTGATAACACCACGGTTGCTGGTTCAATCCCCACATGGGCCACTGTGAGATGCGCCCTCCTTTAAAAAGAAAGAAAGAAAGAAACGAACTACTGATGCAGACAAGAACACGATAAATCTCAAAATGATTATGATTGCTACAAAAGGCCAGACTCAAAAGAGTACATGTCAAATGATTCCATTTATATAAAGTTCTAGAATAGGCAAATTTTAATCTATGTTTAGGGGTTTCCACTGGGGATTAACTGGAAA